>NW_027526204.1:121196836-121796836 GCF_048455015.1 Haemaphysalis longicornis | reverse complement strand
GCTGTGCGCGTTTGATACGTAATTTATTTCTCGGTTTAACTAGATGTCTTATAAAAATTAGTGACCTAAACGAAGCGCTCTGAAAACGTTTTACTGGGGGCATTGACGACGTTACCCGAAGGGCATCGAGGTTTATCAACGTCATGAAAGTATGCGGCTTCTCCGAAGAGAAGGCGACGGGACACCTGTTATGAACTACCACAGTGGAAGGAACCGGGTACGAACAGCCGTATAGAGCACTAACACAAAAATCGTTTCTGATCAGTTGTATTCCCAAACACATCGAATGAAGTGACATAGACTTGTAGTTTGGGGTACATTTGTCCAGGCACCTGTGCGTAAGAGTAGATAGAGACCGAGTAGGAAGCCGATTACTGCTTCCGCTGCCAAAGCAAGACTGAACGCCGGCAGCAGCGAACTGAGAGAATCAGACGGCACAGCCTAAACTTCGTTTAAACTCTTATGTTACTTTGCTTCAGCGCAACGCACCGTTAGTGCCCGTTCAGAGCAACAAAAGAAGCACAGCTCGATGAGATTGCAATAGAAATGTTGCATACCTTCTGTCACTGAAGCGTGACCACTTAGAAAGGAGCAACGCCACAATGCGTAGAATATACTTTGTGCTTGTGAAATATCATGTTTTGCCTCGAAATAAGCGCAGCTTGCTCCCTTTGTTGCAGTCGCTAAGCTTCCGTGTGCATTGATGAAGCATGCCCACTATAGAATTTCGTAGAGCGTGGATATTGTGGCTTAGGTGTTGCAATAGTGATCCAAAATTAACACCTTGCCATTAAAAAAGCCCTGGCTTACTCACCTGCATTCATTAAAAAAATGATAGTCGCGCGGTAACTGACATTAGTCGAGACAAGAAAAATGCCTCTATACTCTCCATTTTAATATGTTCTTTGATAAGTGGTGGGTAACATAGCTAAGAACTTGGTGTCCACCCTCGTTTTGCAGCTGAAAGGCATCAACGGCGCCTGGATGCTGTCACCTGCATCGGCTCGCAGACGAAGACTGAGGTACGTTAAACGAAGACAAGTCTTCGTCCAATGCAGTTACCACAACGCTGAAGTGCTCTTTACGCAGTTTATGAGGCCTTTATGAAGTCTTCATGCAGTTCTGTTGTCATAATATGCTATATATTGCAGGACCTTAAACAGGGTGTATTTGTATTTCCCACGCAGATAGGCAGCAAAGTTTCAAACGTTTCAAAACAGGGTTGGCATGCCTCAGCTGCAAGTGTACTGGGACTCCCCGGAGACAGACAGTGAGAGAGAGAGAGAGAGAGAGAGAGAGAGAGAGAGAGAGAGAGAGAGAGAGAGAGAGAGAGAGAGAGAGAGAGAGAGAGAGAGAGAGAGAGAGAGAGAGAGAGAGAGAAAACTTCAGTGGCCAAAGAACCTATATAGGTCCAGGTAATAGTGAAGGCCCTCGTTTCCCGCATAATGGTTGGTGGGGCAGCAGGCTGTGAGGTGCCAGAAATTTGGATTTGAGGAAGATATTATTTTAATTTATTTATTGTTGGGTTTAACGCGCCGAAACTACATAGGCTCTGGTGCGCGCCGTAGTGGAAAGTGCGCGTAAATCTCGAGACACTGGTATTACCGTTTTCCCCCTCCACTCGGAAAGCAGCCACCCAGCAGCCTTAGCGACTGAGCCATCGCGGCGGATGACTTGAAGACAGCGGTTAGTTTCCGCCACATGCTTATTGCTGAGTACGAGAAGAACGAATTTTGAAAGACAAAAAATAAGGAGCCGACAGAAGTAACGTATAGTGTCGTATGACATCCTGGACAGTGTTCTCCAGTTGGCCTTGGTTACCGCTGGTTGAGCAGATCGTTATATCCGCTTATATAGGGTGAGAGAGGAGGGGGATGGGGGGGTTTAAAAGGCTGTGTGACAAGATGAATTCCTAAAAGGCACCAGATGTCAGATAGAAGTGGGAAAAGTGAACGAAGTGGCCCCGTTAGAGAGGGAAGAGCCGACGTAACCAAACATGCGAGATCTGCCGTTGGCGTAGGCCAGATTACCGAGAATTTAAGGATGTAGTACATTTTCCGAAGCTTTTATAAAAGTCCACGGAGATGAGAGCTAGAAAAATCGTAAATGTCATGGGAAATACCGAGGAGGGTGTCCTGACTGGATTTGTTGCGGTAGAAACTGGTGTGAAGATAGAAGGAATTCCTTCATTGAGATTTTTTGCAGTAAAAAACATTGACCATCTGGGCCCTCAGCCATCTGTTTAGAAAGTGGGCAAATTCAATAAAGATTTCAGGTGATTTGTGGGAGAAAATGAAAGGACAAATGATAACATGTATGCTAAACCGGTGCAATGAGGTAATCGCTCCAAAATGCTGGAGTACGCATGATAAACATGATTGGAAAAATGACTCCGAATGGTGCTAGTGGTTCATGCATACGCACATAAATTCAGTGATACACGTGTAAGTGAAAGCAGACGTGTGCAGAAAATAATAATGTAACAGCCCAAACACTGAAACAGTGAAACTTGTCATGCTCGAACTTGGTCCTTGTGTGTTTGTGGTTATGCGTGGGATGATTTTAGATGCAAATCTTCCCAATGGGAACACCTCCGAGCGAGATGAAGTTCACACCTTCGCGCCACACGCCGAGAGCTAGGCCCACAATAGTTTTCCAACGGCGTCGCAAGGTGCCTCTAGGTGTCTGTAGAAGGCCCCACAACGGCCCTCACCGTTACCCGTGGTGATTGCCACGGTGTGCTTGCCTGAAACGAAACCTCAATTCAAATATTCAATCGATCGCTTCGGGCATAATAAAGAAGACAATTATTGCGATTCATTTTTGCGCTGTCATGACTAGTCTGATCGTGTGACAACGGTACCACTTTAATAATTCAAAAAGAAGGCGTGTTGCGCACGATAAATTTAACCACTTTGCTAACAGATGGAGCGTCTATACTGCTTGCGTGTCTCTCGGAGATCTACTTGGCTGCGAGGGACTTCACGTTTAAGCTGAGAGATGGCGCTCGATCACCGTTGTGGCTGGAGTTTTTCGGTTTTCTCAAGGAGGCACACCAGTGTCGACTGGGGGAAGGAAAAGGCCTGGATGCGGCAGTGTACACGCTTCGCCACGCAGAGCAAGCGCGATGCCTCTAGGGCAAATCTTTAAGATGTAATATTTTAAACACGAGAGTCCTTCTCGGATTACTTCAACGCGAAAATATTGATCTCCCTGTCTGTCCCTCGATCCTGCCACCCGGGCGAAATCGCGAAGAATACTTGAACGACAGGTTTATAAAGGCAAAACTTTTCCAAACCACTAAATCTGAAAACATACTCACATTTGTCAACCTTGTTCAGGAAAAAGAAAATATAGGCATATTTGAGGCAAAACATCAACGCATTAGTGGTATTTGCAGTGTTGTTTTAAAGTATATGTACGTGATTTCTGCGATGGGAAGTAAAAAAAAAGCAAGTTGAGAGCAATGTTTTCACCCAAAAATACAAAAAGTTCTCGCAGCCGTGGCTCGTTTTTCGAGGCGGCATTCTAAGAAGTATTTAGAACTGCGAGTTGGGCTTGTTTCGTCTCGTTTGGTGCTTCGTCCCGTTTTGCTTTCTTGTGCAAGTTTTGTTTTGGCGCTGTTTCCCATTATGCTTCTAAGAAGCCCCACAGTAAGGAAATGCTCCAGAAGATGGCGCGGGAACAGTAGAAAACGGTAAAGTTGAATTGAGCAAACATCCCCCGTGCTTATCGCGGGAAGAACGAGGTGGGAGGGGAAGAACGTGAGAGATGAGCGGGGGGAGAGACGCGAGTGATTTACTGGGCAGCGGCGGCTCAAGGCCATGGTCTTTAGACCACAACTGCAGCGATGTAAGCGGATACGTGGCCAATGTTTTGAACATGAGCGTTCCGTGAAATTTTCTCGAGAAAAAAAGTGCGGCAGTGCGCTAGCCGTAGCTGGTATGTCTCGGCAAGGGAAGGATGAAATTGTTAAAAATAGGAGCACATAAACAAAGGGCAGGAACTGAGTAGCGCCGGGTCGTATTTCTTACTCCCTCCCTGTTTTCTGAGCACCTTGACTACCAAGATGAATACCTAGCAAGTAGCCCAATTATGCGTACTGCGGATTCATCTCTGCTTCGTTTTGGTAACGGGAGATCGAATGTTTGGAAAGGAGCCTATTCAAAATGCCAGAAATGCCAAAAAGGGGAAAACCACCTTGCATACAACACCGATATTAGAAGTGGAATAGAGTTCTCCAGCACTGGCGACGAAGTCAAAAAGTGGTTCGAGATCAGTCCTATTCCACCCTTCTTTTCTTCCGCTCTGTTGAACCTTATGAATCTGCGCAATGCGCATTCATATTCGCACGCGCACAGGGTCTGAGCGTCAGCTGAGAAACTCTAAAAATAGGGATTTTGAGATACATTCTCAGTGTTGGGGCATGCGGAATGCACCAGAGGAAATAAAAACTCGAAGCTTGAACCCGAAAACATTTCCATATAAGCTATGCTCGCACATCAATACCCTAGCAACAACAGACGTCTATCGGGCGTCTGCAGAACAACCGAAAGTGGAATGCAGACCCTCTGAACTCTTCTCCTACAATGTAATCTGTTTTAGGTGTATTACTTGCCCCAATCTTAGGGAAACGTTTTCCCAAAATTTACTCTAAGTTTGTTCTAGTAAACTGCTACTATTTTCAATAGTTAACTGTACATTCTCGAAGTTGCTGTCATTGTTCTGCGCACGAATGTAAAGGCGCAGTAAGTTGTCCAATACCTTATAAAAGTCCCGGGCAAAGATGCCACGGAGCTGAGGAATAAAAAACTCGTAAATATCGTCGAAAATCCTAAGGAGGGTATTGCGAGTGGATAGGTTGGGACCAAAACTCGTCTAGAGATAGAGAAGAAATTTCTTTATTTGAGATTTTTGTGCAATAAAAAACTTTGGGCCCTTAGCCTTACGAAGTGGAGCTATGCAATAAAGTTTTCAGGTACATGAAATGACAAATAATAACGTACGCAAAAAAGGCGCGACAGGTTAGTCACTTCGATGTGCTGGAGCATACACGAAAAACATGACTGGAATGGCGACACTGGATGTAGGTAGTGGCTGACAGGCATGGAAATTCAGTTTACCATAATTGACAGAAACATTGTTCTGGCAATCTTTTACTTCTTTTAACAGTTAACCGTACGTTCGGAAAGCGGTGGTTAGTGTAATGACGGAGTAGCAATATTATGCGCATGTTGTCCATGGGTGTCCGCAGAATGTTTTTCTAGAGAGAGATTGTCGGTGGCTACAAGTCTGTAGAGTATACAAAGAAGAGAACTGAATGGCTGTCTCCTAAAAATTGTGCCGACGGCGCTAGCATAAGGAAGTGGTGTAGTTCTAAAACATATCGAGCCAAAATGAACCTCCTATTCTCCTCATGATGGCCTTTATATTCAAAACTAAGGGAAGCCTATTCCTCGTAGCGAAGGTGGGCACAGGCGACCCCTCCTCCCCCGGCCCCCTACCGGAAAAAACGCTCGTAGGTATGACACATAAGATTTTGTGGACGTTTCATAAAGCTACGCAGGATCTTGTTGTTTCTTTAACAGGTGTAACCACTCGTTAATATGCTCAGATTATTCCTTCATGTCCCTTTCCTTCCCCAACAGGGCATTCATGCCCCCTCTGATAATAAAGGCATTCCTCCTCCTCCAGATTAGGTCATCCAGTGCTTCTTTTATACGGTCGGAAAGAATTAACCCTTTTAACCTTGATTTTCTTATTTTGAGCAAAGCAATGTTGTCTGTGTGTTTTCTTAAATGGTAGGGTCCCATAAGCCCCCAAACCAAAAATAGAGCTGCAAGTGCAAGTATTAACAAATTTTTAATGAGAAAATTAATTAACATGGCAATTAAAATTTTATGTCGAGCAGAGACATCACTTTTGCGTATTTTCCTAAGCTGTATGACTACATGAACCTACGAACGAAAAATCAGCTTCGTAATGAACGTATTTATAGACTTAGAAGCTTGGGAATAAAACTCCGTCCGCCATTTTTCTCAGCCTCAATGTCGAAATCTCATCTTCACCGGAGCTTCTTCGTTGTACCGTGGACCGCCGCAGTGGCTCAGTGGCTAAGGCGTTGCGCTGCTGAACACGAGGTCGCGGGCTCGATTCCTGGGCGCGGCGGCCGCTTTTCTGATGAAGGCGAAAAGCAAAAACGCCAGTGTGTACGAGATTTCGGCGCACGTTAAAAATCCCCAGGTGGTCAAAATTAATCCGGAGCCCTCCACTACGGCGAGCCTCATCGCCGCGTTGCGTCGGCGCGTGAAACCCTACAATCAATCAATCGTTGTACCGTGGAACTCCTCTAAAATGAAGAAACAACAGTGATATCTATCGCCGTAGGCATCAATGAAGAACAATCCCCCCAAAACTAGCAGTTTTGGTTTCGTTCTCTATGCCATAGGTAAACGTTTATGTTATGGCGTCATTTGACAACACCAGGGCCGAAAGGGTTAAGAAACCGAGGTTATGTCTCTCCTTACTGCGTTTCACTATGGTTAAATACATTGTCTTTTATTTTTTCATTTGTTTGAATACAGTGCAGACCTTGGCGGGTGGCCATGGCATTACTGGTACAAAAAGGACACACTCAAATATTAGATACAGCAGTTACGTGGGACAGGCATGGATATGTAAGAGAAGAACAAGACAGTCACGGGGATATGAGTCGAAAGGAAAAAAAAGGTAAAAAAGACAACTTAACAGCCAGATTTCTCCTTTGCCGAAGTGAATACCGCATGTTTTCTGCAAATTTACACAAATTCTAGAAATACTCTGCCTGTTTGTGCAATTTTTCCAGTGGAATTCGCCTGCGGTGATCAAGGAAGGACATATAGAATATATCCGCAAAATAAGTATCATAAAATACTGACAGCAGACTACCACACATGAGCCAGGAACAGACGTGCGATGATTGCAACGATTCCTAGCCGTACTTCGGTTTCGCTTTCGTCAAAGAACTGTTTTTTAGTCGGCTACGTAGATCCTTGTAGTCGGCGCCCGGAATTCGCTCCCCTCGGAACGCAAACAATTTTTTCCGCATTCTACGACAGCTTTTCGAACAGCCTACGAATGCGAAAAGGAATTTTTCAAGGCGGCTGAGCCGGGACTGGAGAGCTGATCTACACGACCAGCTAGCCGAGTCTCTCGCCTGTCTTGGAATTCAATATAACGAGCGGTCGATGCCTCGGGCATTTTTAACGCGGTCCCGCCTCGCCTAGGCGCTTTCACGTCACCAACAGCTCCTCGAGACGAGGCGAATCAATATTGCATAAACTCCGCTGTCTCTTGGGAACCGGAAGATCGAAAGCGGAGCGAGTTACACCTCGCACTTCGCCGATTGAAACAGCAACCTCGTTTCGGTTGTGTATTTTTGTGTGAGCATTATATTTTCTATTAGCCGTCGCTTTGCAGGCCACGTGTTCAACGCCCGTTAGGCGAACGCGCACTGGTTTCTCTGAATTCGGTTTTCATTGACCCCGTTTCAACGCGTCGCCTAGTAAGGCCATTTATTCCCGGTAGAGTGCGCCAGTGGCGTTCTTTATCTGATTGTTCCCACGTCACTACGCAGCTACTTAGCATTTAGTACGAGTATGTCTGTGCTAAACGAGTAATTAAGAAAAAGACCCGCGCTAGGGCTAATCCCGGAGAGACTTAAAAGCGCAACACGCGCTAGTTCACACAGATAAGGAATGGCTTGCGTCTTTTATATTTTGGGCACTCTTTTATTTCGGGCGATTATCAGCAACCTTAATCGCGTCTTTACTCGGCGACAGTCTTGAACATATTTAACTTTACGAATCAATTTAGCGAGACTCGCATATTAGGAACTGTGTTATTTACGCTTAAGGTACTCTGCTCCTGACTAAACTTAATTAAATTCGGCTTCACTGCTGTACATGTACCGCTATACAATACAGGGAGGAAATACGTTCAGGGCCAATATAAGCGATCGGAAATGAAAGTGTCGGGCTTTAGCGTCTTTATTAAATATCGAAAGGCTCCATGTATTCCTTTAGAGTGCTATACACTGAGAACGTTTACTTCGGCTACACTGCTACACAAAACGATTCCCTTTTTTTAAGGTGACATATAAACAGTCGTAATAAACGTAAACAACGTAAAGTCTTGCACCTTTAATTAAATACTCGAGGATCCTATATATTTCTACAGTGCGCTACACAAGAAACCCCTTTAAATCAGCTTTACAAACCTAAACAAAGGCATTATTTGGTAGACATCTAATGGGCTATATAGGCGAGCTTGCATAGATAGGCCCTTTTATTATTACAATTTTCGTATTTGACGGAAATGGATCTTTCATTCGTCTCGCTTTCTCTTTTTTGTCTCCCTAAAAAGGTCTCCACTTTTGTTTGTCATGCTGATCGCAGGAACTCAGTATTTTATTTGCCCTCGGAATTTCCATTGCCAAAGTAATTTTGGGCTGTCGAGTAACTGTTCAAAGCTGTTTTGGACCTGTAAACAAAAGAGTGCAACAGGCAGACAGACGGTGTTCCTGGAGAAATGCTTACGCATTTAAAATACACCTCCGTAATCAGTCGCACATGTCGACACGACGAAAATGCCTATATATCTAGAAGGCGTTGTGAGCTCAGTTCGAAGTCTGATGCACGAGCAGACAACAATGCTCTGATCTCTTTTCTTTACGCTTTCAATTTCCCACACGTTTCGCCCCGAGGCGGGGGCCGAGCAGGGAGTGATTAATCGAATGGCCGATGCCTTTGCGGAGCGCAGTTCCCGAGCAACCTGGCCAAGTGCGTTCGGTCCAGTTTCAAGGCCCAGCAGCAGCTGAAGGACTTCGGCCTCGCAACGCTGTGCGGAGGTCCGCTGGCCGTCGAAGGACTCGGCAGTGCGGCACCGGTGGGCATGCATGGCGCCTCGCCTTTTCCTTGCCCTTCTCTCCGCCTTTATTTCCCTCTTCCGTCTTTCTCTCCACCTCTCTCTCTCGCCTTTTCCTATACTCCAGTACAACTTAAGAACAACGGAAGTTGCCGCTGTGCCTCATCACCACAGCCGGATGTTACTCCGCCGGGCGGAAGTAGGGCGTTACTGGAAATATTGTGAACATGGTACGAATCGTTATCGGGATTTTAATTCGTGTGCTTATAAATTACTGCAGCCACGACAAACAAACTTTGTGAGGAAAGTCAGACGATATCAGGCATTCATAGCAATCTCCTTTCCAAAACGCGCGCGCCCGTTGCCATCCGGGTCCGTCGCTTAGGCGGAGTGATACGGTACACAAGCTGTTGCCGTTCTTAACTTGTTCCCGTTCTTAACTTGTTCCCGAGTATAGTGTTTCTTTTCGTGTTATTTACTCTCCCGCTCTCCTCTATCTCTCTCTATCTCTCTCTTTCTCCGTCTTTCCGCCGTGATTGAAATCGGGACCCTCGGGCGAACGCACTCGTTGTTTTTCGCGGCGGTGCGATTCGTAGAAGCGAGTGTGTTGGAAAAGGAAGGTTTAGTTGTCGTGTACGTGCGGTAGATATGGTAGCCGGGGGCTTTCTTAGGTCCAGAACGGTACAAAATTGGAAGGTAAGGGGGCAGTGAGCAGAGCTGCTGGCGACGATTATATCGGTGATTCCGGGGGATAATAACGCCCGGAATAGAGCAGCGAGGCTGTACTCTACGAGCGTTTTGCCTTAACTTGAGCTACTTGCTTTCCAGCTAGCTTTGCGGGACCTTTATGTGCATGACTCATTTGCTGATCTAGTTCATGCTCTGTCGATGTGCGTACGCGCAGATTGCGGCCGCTCTAATGCAGTTTGTTTTAAGATGTGTGCACCGTTCCTCTGTCAAGATGGCGGGATCACAGCAGCGACAGAAAGCACGCTTAAACAAATTGATGGCGGGAGTTTTATAGTTAATATCGTCCGGTAGACATTCTTTTATTGGCGTGCCTATGCGAGGGGCAGGGAGTTCTCGACCATTTAAGCATTACAATTATCGTAGGTGCGTAGATCTGTAGTTTATGTCGTGCGTTGCACTTACCCATTTAGGTACAAAGTTCCTGGACTACGAGAGGATTGATGCTTATTCAGTTACTGCACTAAGGTTCCGAATTCTTTGTTGTGAGCATGCACTAAGGCACATTTGAAACGGAATTATTCCTGATACGAACAGAACCGCTGCAGTGCGATCACGAGCAAAATTCAGCAGAAAAATTAAAAGAAACAGCCAAATGAGGTGCGGATAGAAGTATACACGACTTGAGACACACGAGTGCTCGGACATGTGTGAAGGTGTACGTTTCGCGGCTCAGCTGAGGTATTTTTTTTTTATTAATTACGTCAACCGAGCATCTCCAAATAGCTACCTCAAACACATGCAATAGTGTCCTTAAGTCGACCGTTTCATGGTACTTGGATCCGTTGGCTACGCACTGTACGTATAAATATGTTTCGTAGTGGGCGTTCGCAAATTAGAGAAGCTTTCAGTGCATCGCACTTCAAATTAAAGTTTTTTTGTTCCTTGCTTCACTATTATTTCCCCGCTCACACTTTATGATGGAATAGATGCCGATATGGAGGTGCCGTTGCCACCAGAAAACACGTACCGGACGAAGTTCAGCGAGCTCTGGAACACGCATCTTTCGCCGGTCATGATTGAGCCGTGCTCGGCGTGCACTGCCTGCGATGTGGGGTATGTGGCGGGTTCAAAGGAGCACGAAGGCAGAAGGCCCAGATATTCGACATTCCACAGCTTTGACGCGGGTGGCGGTTTTTACTTGACTCAGAGGCCGATTTATCTGGTTGAAAAAGCCGAGGCATGCGACGCTGTTTTGAAGCGACTCAGTGGCTAAGGCGTTTTGGGGCTGAGCTCGAGGACGCGGGTTCAGTTCCGGCCACTATGGCTGATTTTCAGATAGAGGTGAAAATCGGAAACTCCCGTGTGCCGAGATTTGGGCGTGCGTCAAAGATCCCCAGGTGGTCGAATAAACCCGGAGATCTCCACTACGACCCATCTCATAGACCAGGTGCAACTTCGGACCGTTAGAACCCTCTCAAAAAATGCCTTGAAGCAACTTGGTAGAGCACTGCCTTGTGGTCGTTCGCTGCCTATAAAGTAAAACTTGAGATCAGTCGTTTCTTGTTTCCAACTTTATTTTTGCATACATGGTGTGTCCAGGTTGCTCAATATACGGAAGGATCATGGGAAGACCGTGCGAAGAGGGGGAGGGGGGGGGGGCTGAAATCTTGTCTTTGTAGCAGGTTTATGCTTCCAGGTAAACGGTATATGCAAACATTACGAAACTGCCACAGAAATGCTTATAAACTTTTGAGAAACAGTTTTATGCTACATATTTCAATATTTTCAACACTCAGAACCAGGTAACAAAAACCTAACATAATTTCTGGAAGTGGAAGAAAGGTCAACAATTCAGACATGCAGACGAAATTGGCCGTTCAGCGCATTGGCGTTCACTGTACACGACGTACCTGCTCTGACACGTTCTCACACTCGCTCGCTCGCTCACTCGCTCGCTCACTCGCTCACTCACTCTCTGACTCACTCGCTCGCTCGCTCGCTCGCTCGCTCGCCCACTCGCCCACTCACTCTCACTCACTCACTCACTCACTCACTCACTCACTCACTCACTCACTCACTCACTCACTCACTCACTCACTCACTCACTCACTCACTCACTCACTCACTCACTCACTCACTCACTCACTCACTCACCTACTCACTCTCTCACTCATCACTCGCTCACTTTCTCCGGCCTCTGAACAGATGCTCCTATCAGGCTGGCGAGGGCCGGAGCAAAATTACAGGCTGGAAGCGCTATAGGTAGCAATCTTCCATTAAAAACGCATTTTGTGGGTCCCAGGGAGCGTACTAAGTGGAGTAACTTCCCTGGCCAAGTAATGGGATTGCACTGCCAGCGAAGGAATCAATCAGAAGTGTCGAAATCTTGGCTGTTGAAATACTCTACTTCGGGTTCATTAGCAATACGTTTTTTTTCTGCGTAAGGTTTAGTTAATCGAGGCACAAAATTTATATCTCAAAGGAAGTTGTCTAGACCTTCGAGAAAGCACGAGTACAAAAAAGGACGGGAAGTTAGCGAAAAAGGACGCTCTTGATTTTGTCTCCGATGTGTCTGCATAGTTTGGTTGTTTTAATTTAACGTCAACGCTCGTATAATTTAAATCGTTCTCACTAATGAGGGCCTTCAGTGATACGTAATTAAAAATTTTTTATCGGCATCCTTTGTCAGACATACATACATTGTTCTTTGTGTTTTCTGATTCGTATAATTTTGTATATGTGTAACTTTGCAAAGCAACATTTTTGTGGAGCCGTATAGGAGCAGTGAAAAACGGGCCGAATGAGACATAAATTCTCGAAATCATGGCGCGCCACAGTGACTGAACAACACCCGATAATGAAGTCTGCGTCAGAGCAGCACCACCAAAACAGCCCACGCGAAAGCAGCGCCTCATCATAGCTGCATGACGTAAAAATAGTATCGCGACAATACAGAATGTCGATAAAGTACGGCAATGCTACAGCACAGCCGGTTGTTGCAGCTTCTCAGCAGACTATTTCGTAAGTGTACAATAATATATGGATGCACATGTCTCCAAACTTCCGCCTAGCTAAGGGGTTAAAATAAGCCTTAATGCATTGTATAGCGCACTCGTTATTACATTTATTGTTCAATGCGGAGGAATGTTCAAGTAATAAATTAGTAGTAGATGTTTACCCGCCTCCTTTATTCGCCATTTCTTTCCTCGCTACGCTAGTAGAACCGAAATAATCTCTTAATCGCCACTTGGTAAGCCACGCCCGATGAATGAGAGTTTATCATGACTTTGTAATGGTCTGACAAGTTCGGGCTAATCCTCGGAATGCAGATTTTTTGTAAACCACTGTGAGGATGACCGTCTGTACGCCCAGAAACTACTGGTCTCCAGGGAAGATATCGCCAAACGGTCACTTTGACCTCTGGACTAAGGAACCACACCCATATATCTTCGAGATGAAATTCTGTACTACTAATCTACTGACTTATGTACCACAAATTTCGTATAGGGGAGCTAATTGCAGTGACCTTTTGGCGCATATCATTTTCATACATTTTGTTGTTGCCAGGCAGTATTGCTGCAGTACAATTTGCATTGTAACGCAAGGACAAGCCAGGCACTAATAATTGCTCCAACTGAAGTTTGCGCGTTTTCTCGGGGATTAAACGCGAACCAATAAAGCTTTCTAATACTTGAGCTAAACTACACTGGTAAGCTGGGGGTTCTCCAGTGGTTATGTTATTCTAGGACTTGCTATGCGTATACACATCAAATCGAATAAATTCTTGACAACACAGAACCTGACAGAACCGTATCGATAGGGTTTTGAAGAGAGCGCTCGAATAATCCCAAAGAACCCATAAATACCAAGATATTATTACCGACACCGTAGAGTACACTTGATATCTACACTTTCTATAGAGACACCGCAAGATCCCACACATCACGTTGAACAGAGTCGGCGAAAAGCACATAACCCTGAGGCGTACCATGACCTGGCTGTAGTAGTCTGTGTCGAATGAGGACCTATCGGGAGACGAAGTTTTCTCTCGTGGAGAAATCTGCGAACGTAATAGTGTAAACCACAGCAGATGACCTCGGAGTCATCGAAAATGACATCATGGATAACATTGTCAGACGCTTTGGTGAATTCCACTGCTAAACCGCCACGGTGGCTCAACGGCTATGGCGTTGTGCTGCTGAGCCCAAGGTTGCGGGTTCCGTTCCCGGCCCCGGCGGCCGCTTTTCTGATGAAGGCGAAAAAAAAAAAAAAAAAAACGTCCGTGTGTTCGAGAGTTCAGAGCACATTAAAGATCCCCAGGTGGTCAAAATTAATCCAGAGCCTTCCACTACGACGTGCCTCATCGCCTGGGCAGCGTCGGCGCGTTAAACCCCACAACCATCAGAAGTCCACTGCTAGGACCACAGGAATCTCTGCCGAACTTGAGTCGGAGGAGACGTATTGTGGAAGTTGAAGGAGTACACCTTGTATCGCAATAGTGGTGTGGGAACCAGTCATTTGATGTGGGAGCCACTTTGTTTCCTGCGTATACAGTGTGTGGAGTTTAGTATTACGCGCTCGAGGGACTTGCCTGAGCAAGACGTTAGAGATATGGGACGGAGGTTCGGAGGTTCCCTCGTATCACCAGCTCTTCGAATAACTGTAGGGTGCCCGGGGGTATACCAGTTTAGCTAGCCTCGTTAGGCCATGCTCTTCGAGGTTACGGAAAACAACGATATAGTGCTTGCGAAGGACAGATGGGTTTAGCCTCGGTGATAGCTTGTTTGAGTTTAGCGCTATTAGCGTGGCAATTAATACATTCTGCGTCATTTTTTGGTCGTTCGAAGTCCTTGTATTTGGGATAATTGTGCTGCGCAACAAACTCGACTACCCCTATTAGTACTCTACAGGCTTTGGGTTGCACGTAATTCCCAGTCTTCCTGCGTTCATAAGTGACGCTTTTGATTAAAGCCTGTATTAAAATCCTGCGGAAAGCACACTCTCTGGCCAATCGGCTCGTTTTTAGAGATAAATATAGAATGCTACAACAACACCGCGATATTACCCGTCGAAACATTTTGCCGTTGTTCAACGCGGTTAGACCAAGTATGTCGAACGAAAGCTTGGTTTCCGAGCAGCGAGCGCGCACAATTTTACCGCAAGACGACACACAGACGCTTCTCGGCGTAGTCGCCGGTCTAGGCGCGAACGCGCAGTTCACATGGATGCAAACAGCGCCTCCCTGCATCATTTTCTGATGGCACACACCCTCAATCTTTCCCCCTATACCCATTTCCGAACTCCTCCCCTTAGAACAAGCGAGTGATAAGACGCTTTCACTTCGCGCTAGCGCTTGAGTCACTGGCTTGACCTTGGCTGAGTTTGAAGGTCAGATGAACGCTAACGAGCCGTTTTCGTACGTTGCATCTGGAGGCATAGAGCTATAGCTCAAAGAAGCAGAGCAGAGCAAGCAGTGTACTCGCGCAGCACCCCAAAGCACACAGACATTTATTCAACCTTTAAAAGAAAACAGAGCTGTAAAATGTACTGAATTATTCAATGCATGCCAAGCATGCGCTGTTATATTCCTACGAGTTAAACGCTAAAAAGGTAAATCCAAAAAAATTAAAACCGAAAAATTGACACGGACATTCTGCCAACTTCTTTTGTTTTATTAGTTTATTATAACGTGCCAATGCTGAAATGACATTAGGTCTTAGAGAAAGGCCTAATAATGATTTTGCTGAATGAAATACCGAAATATAATTCAGATTGCTTCTGTGACACCATTATTTTTCTTTCTTTCTGTTTTTCCCTGACCGAACCACCGGACGAAATTTTAATCGCTATATTGTCCGTAATATATAAAAAAATCATTTTTGTGGGAGTCGAGGCTCGTAAATTCTTCTTTCCTCGATTATTGCTTTGTAGCGTGCCTGGAAGTTTTAATTAGTGTTTCTCGCGGCCCATATTTGATCCACGTGCCTCTTTTCAATTTGGCGACCGAACAGGAAGGAAAATTTTCGTCACCGGTGTTAGACTGGCCAGCACAAAAGGTACCTAAAATATGGATTTTTATTGAAATTTGAAGGCGGAGTGCGCACTTTTGTAAGGCCATAAATATTACTTTCTTGTCCCTGATACGCACTCAAATTGAAGTTCTAATGTATTCAGAAATGAGAAGATGCCAGCGCAAAGAAATTGCAGGAGACATTTGCGAGCACTCTGACAATCACGTGGAGGGAATTCGCTCTGCCACGTACCTTACATCCCGGCGCTGATAATGGGAAGAGGCAAAGAGAGCGAATAGGGTAGGAATTCGATTGAAATAATCACAAGTCCGTCGCTATCACTGGCTAGTCCTCAAGCTCAGACAAAAAAAAAACCGTAAGGGGGGCCAAGGAAGAGTGGTGAAGGCCATTTATTCTGGTAATAAAGTCAAGCTTTTTGTAGCTACGCGGAATTAAAATTCACCGGTCTCGTGTGCGCGAAAACCTCTTCTGGCTCCCCCTGCATGCGTGAAAAACAACAACAACAAAAAACAAAAACAGGTTGAAGACGAGTTGGAAGTAAGGGAAGAGAGTGTCGCTGCGTTATCTCTCTCGCAGCAGAACGAGTGCGCAGCGAAGTACTGTGTAACCCGCCGCGGTGGTTCAGTGGATAAGGCGTTGCGCTGCTGAGCACGAGGTCGCGGGTTCGGTTCCCGGCCGCGGCGGCCGCTTTTCTGATGGAGGCGAAAAGCAAAAAATGCCCGTGTGTACGAGATTTCGGCGCACGTTAAAGATCCCCAGGTGGTCAAAATTAATCCGGAGCCCTCCACTAGCGCGCCTCATCGCCTACGTGGCGTCGGAGCGTTAAACCCTACAATTAATCAATCAAGTACTGTGTAAGCCAAGCGATAGCGGCGGGCAGGGGCGGCGGAGCCGCGGTGCGGGAGGGGTAGCGTTAACGTTACAATTGCAAGCAACGGCCGCATCTTACTTCTAAATGGGTAGACCACGCACCGTACGTACTCCCGAGGAGCAAGGCAGGTTACGAGCAGCTTCGACGCAAGCAGGAATACGGAAGGAAAGAAAATATCGCAAACGCGCAACGTATAGTGAGAAAGACCTTAAAGAACCATAGTGAGTAACACAAGGGCAAATAGGGCCCATGTTGCAGCTTCGCCGATAATGCGTCTGTACGGATTGCATGGGCGCATTGTTTATGCAAATAGTTAATTTTTTTTTCGGGTTTACTTATGTCTTTATGAATGCAGCACGTGCCGCTGTTTGGTCGAGCTACGGGTACGTCGCAGCCGCCAGCCATCAATGCCATGGCCTGTGCGCTCTCCTACTCGGCCGTCAAGCTGCCCCAAGTGAAAGGCCTTACTGAGGTCAGTGCCTTCTGTTGCTTGGCGATTGAGTGAGCTAAATCGAGCACTGATCGTTACAGTCGATGCGCATACGGGAACAGAAACGTCTACGTGCAAGTGAGACTCCAACTACTGTGCAATGGCCGTTAAAGGGACAGACAACATATTTTGGTCGAGTATATATTCCCTATTCCAAATGAAAGGGCTTAAAGCACCTTGACGAGAAACGGTTTTGCTGATTACGCGCTAGAACTTTTTAAATCGAAATTTTTATATGTACGAGCCGTATGTGTCCCTCCCAAAAAAATACTGGCAGCCATGACGTAGAGTAGCTCGGCAACATACTTTTGTCTATCTGCGAAGTGAAAAACGATATTTAAAAACTTGTCCCCAGCTAAAAAAGTTTGAATCGTAGGCTTTCCTGTTCGTTTATGTGTTTTTTTAATGCACGGTCTATTTTGCACGAATGCGCCATCTGTTGAGATAGACGATAGGTAGAATCTGGCTTCACGTTGTGGAGGTGGGAAGTTCGATTCTCATCGGGCATGACGTTTTTTTTAAGCTGCCATTGGCGTTTTTAGAAACTGAAATCAAATATTTTGGCAGAAGAAACGCCCCTGAATCAGGAAGAATCGTCAAAGCTCCTTCACTGGGTCTGTGTTGTGAACGCTGCCGTTGATTCTGGGCATGGAGGCTCAGTTAGCCGCACTGAGAGCCACCCAGCGACGGCGGGTGGCGTGTCTTTAAAATTTTCAAAATAATGTTTAGAAATTCACGTACAATTTAACCTTTTACAAATACTTGTGTGAAAAGGCTTTCAATATGTAAGTACACGTTTCAGCAGTTACAGTAGCTGCTAGGTTTGCAGGTCACGTGACAGGGACACATATTGTAGTGTCAAGTTTCGATACTACGAACCACCACCCTTCCGATTTCAGGAAGTTTGCTGCTAAATTAAAATTATTTCCGCCAATTTGTTTAGAAATTGCTTATGGTAACCGGGCTATGCAAAACGATAGCTTCCATATGAGCTAGAGAAAATATACGCGACAAAAATCGGTTGTCTGTCCCTTTAAGATTCAGAGCGTATAGGACTATAAACCCGGGGCCCGTTTGCCTGATCGCTATAAGTCGGTGAATAAGCACTCAACTACGATTTAAGCGCTCCCTCAAAAATAGCTCGTTTGCCCGAAACCGAAACAAGCGCGCGGATAAGTTGGCTTTTCCGTCCGCTTTTCCGGCAACCGACTTACTTGCCGTGGTAAACTTCGACGACGCCATCTTATTGTAAGCGGGAACTGGTGCGTACGAGCAAGTGGGCCCAGGTTTTCGGCTTACACACGGAGATGCCAACAGCTGCCGTAATTAGAAAGTCGTTCTGATTATTGAGGGCTGAACACGTTGTGTATTTTAACCGTGAAGGCACCTAAGTCAGGGACACCAATTCTTCCGGGTGGTATTGGCCAGCGCAAGGAGATCTACAGATCCGCTCTGAGCGATTTGTCTTCACTTCAAAGTTTTGGGAACCTAAATAACTACTCGGCACTTCTATATGTTAGTAGCAATGCATAACGCCCCGAGTTATTTTGCTTGCTGCGTAACAGAACTATAGTTTTAAGTCTTTGAGGTGAAATGAACTGGTTGCAATATAGATCAGAGTTAGTCTCGTGCCATTTCATGCAGAAACTTCCTTTCTGGGCTGCGCCACTGGCGCAAACCTGAAAGAATATAGAAATATGTACCGTCAATTAGGTGAAGTCATTAGTTGCGGTTTATGTCCACAGGAATGGAAACAATCTGATCCTGCGAAAACCAAGTCAGATTGACCCTCGAAGATAATCATAACCAGCCATTACGCTATAAGGGCCGTAGACAAAATTCACATTAGTCCATTTGAAAGAGCTAACCTTTGGTGACTCATTCAGCTCCATTCCAACGACTAAAAGTCGTTTTTTAACCGAGAAGATGCAAGAAATGTTGAAAAATTAAAGTCGTCCCACTCAATGTGAAAGCTGTAGGAAGTGCAGATCAGTGATTTGCCACAATGGGCTGTGGCGCCGTTATCCGCTCCCTTTTACCAGCCACCATGCTCTTCTCCGCTCTGTCTCATTCCTCTCATGAAGAATTCAGCGGAGGTTTGTCTAACACATTTCAAATTTCTCGCCTTCGCAGTGCTCGCGTGGCCCCTGCCTGAAGCTGCGCCAGCGGGAGTTCTGTTCTTTCTGTGCTCGCTTTTCCTCCCGCCCGTGTCGGCGTTGCACTGCCACTTTTTTTCGCTTACTAGCGTAAAAAAAGATCCCAACGAGTGGTCATAACTAAATGAAGAATGAAGGCGGGTGCTGCCGGTTATTTACGTATATTTTGACTCGAGTGTACCTACAGTTTTCCTTGCGCTAAACAACGGGGAAATGTATCATAAGCGCCAGCGGTTCAGGAGTTTCGAACGCTTGGCTCGAGTTTCGAAACGCTTGGCTTTCGAAGCCTCTGTGGGACGCCGCTACGACGGAACGCCGTGTGCCTCTACTTGGGTCCTGCGAGCGAGCTTCGACGACAAGGCGAGCCCCTAAAGTGCTCTGCACCTAAAAGTTCAAAATTTTGCGCTACAGAGGTGTAATGTGGGCAAAATTGACGTAATATGAGCCAACCCTTCAAACATAGCTATCACTCTGTTGACTGCACATTAGCATTGAAGTGATACGATCAAACGAACCTACAAGCCCCCTACAATCGCCCACTTTTGGCGGTGGCTATAGGTCGGCGGCCACTCGACGCCCGAACAAGATTCCATGACGTCATATACAAATCGCTGGAGAGCGGCTGAGGAGTCGTCAATGCTTCATATGCTTTCTTTAATATCTGGAATATTTGAATGAAGTTTGCGATACAGATGGTATCATCGTTATTGGGACAAAGCAGTCTCCAATTAGTGAAGAAAACTTGTATTATGTCTCCATAGCCTCTTTAAAGTGACTGCGCATCCAGCTTTCAGGGGCTGTTGGTACACGCAGGGAGTCTCACTTCTGCTTGAGCCAGCCCAAGATTGCGCTGAAATAATCACAAACCAAAATACAACTCCGAACTTTGATCCTGAGCCTAGAGAACCACCTTGGAATATAGATTACACATGTGGGTTCACGAGTGACTATTTTCTAATGAGGAATTCTGTGGTGGCCAGGACTTGCGTTGTAATTCGGAGCCAAACAGAGTCATATTTCTACAGAATTAAGTTATCAGGCGCACTTTAGTGGGATACCTATTTCTTTTAGGGAATTTGGATGTAGGAGCGAGGCTTTCTGGTTTCCATTCGAATGTCGAGTTTACCCATGAGCTACGCTGTAAAATAAAAATCCAAGACCCCTTCGTTTAACGACAAAGATGGCTGAAACTCGAAGCTTTCTTCCGCCTCAAATCGAGTCGAATCGAAGCCCATTCTTGTGAGGGAATTTTTTAAGGGGCGAAGCCCCTAAGGGGCTCAGGCTGTCGGCGTTTCCTGTCGTCGCCATCGTTTCATGTGTTCACGGTACTAAAACATCGGGACGCTCGTTTTGTAACCCATTGCGCTAGAACGTAACGCGTACTAAAATAACACTCCGAGATACTCGTTAACCAACGTCTCGAGCTAGCATGTTTCATCTCCGTGGTCGAAAACGCGTACTGAAAGAACCCACCGGGACACTCGTTTTCCAACGCCTCGCGCTAGAACGCTTCGTGCTTGAAATACGCGACTTTTTAACAGCAAAGCTGTGTACTTCTAATCCCAAATCGTTTCATCTCTGCAGTCAAAAATGCCAAGGCACCAAAATTAAATTTATACACTGCATGCTTCGCCACTCCCCAGGTTTCGCGTTAGTATAGATGACCCGTGATTTTTCTCTTCCAGAGGGACTTCATGTGCCTTTGTGGCGACTCATTGTTTAAGTTGGCTTTTCTGCAGTGCGTTTTGGAGCGTCACGATTTGGATTTCGGGCTTTGACTTTGGACTTTAAGGGCATTGACTTTCGACCAGAGAAAGCTTTGTGTTTCAGCCCTCTTTAGCTTCACCCACGATCATAATCATCATCGTGACAGAAAGTTGGCTTTTCTGCAGCGCGTTTTGTTGTGGACGGTCGCCATCAGTGAGGCTAAGAAAGCTTCGCTTTAAAAAATGATCTCCCACAAATGAACGTAACAAGACCAAACGTGGCTATCGAACAGGAAAGAAGGATCAGTTCGGACATTCAGTAAGATTCTTCTTTCACCGTTTATTAAATTATTCTTCCGCCCGCACTTGCTTCCTCTTCGCTGCAGCGTTCTTTGCACAAACTGCAAAACTTCACGACTCCGCGTCTTTTTTTTTCTTCCTTTCCAGCCGTTCCTCGCTTTCTGGTTTCTTACTTCTTGTCCTGCCTCGACTCTTCCGGATGCCATTAGGGCTTCCGTCTGGGAGGTGTCTACAAGTCACATGAATGCGTAGAACGAATAAAATACAAAGTAAATAAGAGAAAAAAACCGGAAAAAACAGGGCGTCTCGTCAGGCGCCGTGATGCACTGTAATTATGTGCATGTTGCGTAACGGCTTCCTTAAATACACGAAGACAAGCCCCTTCAATCTTACTCTGTCGTCTGCTGCTGAAGCAGTACGGCTACTTCTTTCTTCTTTTATCCTCCCCCCTTCCTTGTTTTCTCACGGAAAGCCGTGACTGCAGCTTTAGAGAGTTCTCGGTCGTGATAAGAGAGAGAAAGAGCGACACCAGGGATAGAGAGAGAGAGAAAGAAAGCGTAGTGCCAACGGTGTTCTCTGGAGCGTACGCGACGTCCCACCCGCATGTCTGCGCTCAGGCCATGCCGGGACTCGCGAGACGTGAGGGGGCCGAGAATTGCCCAATTTGCCGCCTCAATAACTCGATATCGCCGCACATTTCACCGATCAAATCGCGGAAGCGTGAAACGAGCCCCGCCTTTCTGAATGCGTCGATTCCTAGTCCCAGAGAGATTACCCTTAATAGTAAAGTGATTACGATGCGTACTTACGTTCCTGGGGAGAAAGTACTCTCTTAATCCCTCACTTTCCCCGGAGGTTTGGGTAGAAAATAATCGTTTATTTTTTGGAAATAATGAGACTTTGTAATTCGCTTTTTAAACGTCTACACTACGTTTTTTTGTTGTTGTTGCATGAAAAACGAAAGTGAATGGATGAAAACTTTAATAAAAGCAGGCATGGCTCATGGCTTCTTACAATGAAGTAAGAGTAAGTTGGAAGGTTCATGTGAGAACCATCCTGAAGGCCTATGAATTTATCGAATCTGGCAATGGCCTCCTGGATAAGTTTTTCTACTCACCGCATCCGACCTTGAGACCATATGGTTCCCAGCCGGATACTGTGGCGACTCAACAAGTTGCAGCAAAGTGTTAAGCTGGCTTACCTTCCCCAACTTCGATGTATAATTTGTTTCTAATGGCCAAAATAAAGTCACCTTAGATATGGAAACATATAACCAATATGCTTTTCTGTGGCCACAATGGAAATAATTTGTGTAACTATTGGAACGGTACCCGCGAAGCCCCTACACTTATCTCTGGACTCGCTAACGCTGGGGCACCACACAACTACGCTTTTTATGGTACCAGGAACCCAACAGCTTACCAGCCAATTAGATCATATTTTGTTTGGGTAGAAATGCGGTCAATTTAAGGGAAAACTTGTTAAATTAATGAGTTTCGTTCATTGTCGAAAGAACCCACCTTGGCATGTGGTGCAATAAACGACGAATATATTTGTCACGACTCACGACGGTGCAACGATCACGGTTGTATCACGAGCCTTTCCTGTAAGTCGAAAACTTTAGATTTCTATGGTTCAAGCACGTGCGTTGTGAGATACAAAAAATGGGGACGTACAAAAATAGTAGCGCATGCCAGGAAAGAAAAATGCGACGCTTGCACTAGGGGTGCAAGGCTGGAGAAACAGGAGAGGGGGGGGGGGAAGGGGTCAACCTAGCTTCCCTCCCCAATGACAGCGAATCCCAGGAGAGTTGGCGAAACTGGACCCCAGCAGTGAAAGTGATTTTGAAGTGCACTGTAAAGCAAAGACCATTCAAGTAATTACAGTGTTTTATTCAGAGCAGTAATCGTCATCCCTTTCAAAGTCGTCTTACGATGGCACAGCCGAGTCGGGCAGATCCTCTTGTAGCTCGTCCTCGCCTCGGTAGACTTCACTTTTTCGTCAGCTGGTCCAGTGGCCGCCTCCACGTTGGGATTATGAAGGGATGGCTTGACAGATTCGTCGTCATTGTCTTCGGCGTGGAGGACCTGTGGCGCGCCGGTCGTTACACGACGACGACGACGAAGGCGGGAGCTCGTCTTGTGGCTGAAGTCCACGCCGAAGCATGGACGAGTCTGGGCGGTCGCCGCGAGGCACGCGCTCACGTGCACTCGGGGTTTTCTGTATCCGCCGGAAAATTTGTGTTGGCCTAATCATCTCTGCTGTTAAAAGAAGACCAGTCCGAGAAAAGGGTTGGAGCAGGGATCTGAGAAAGGGTGACGCAGAACTCCCCGGGAAAGAGCAGCCGGGGTAGAATATGAGCTAGGTCCTGGCGAAGGCGGGAGATCGGAACGAGGGGAGGACGGCCACGGTAGCAAAGTTCGACGGCAGATAAACAGGTCTAGCTAAGCTTTCGCCTTGACATTCTTGAAGAGTTCTAAGCATCCCCTGTAATTTTTCTTGCAATTCTTTTTTGCAGAGGTGCTTATCCCGTGGCCCGTGAAGAAGACTGCCCACTATGACCGCGACCATGCCTGGAAGGAATGCACCTCGAAGTGCTGTGGCTAATTCCCTGCTGTAGCAGTCCGCCTCATTAAAATCGTTAACTGGATGCTTCACACGACCAGCGAACAAATTGTCTTGTTGCTATGCAGTTGGAAACCTAGTTAGGGGCTCAATCGCGACTAAAGCTGATGAAGATGCCGAAAGGGGGCATCCTGTGTTTTGAATTCGGCGAGTATAAGAAACACCGCGGCTGCCAGTCTCAGGAAGATGTGACGTAACGTCGCGTTTGTTGCCGTTTCATTTTCGCTGTACTGCCTCTGCCGAGCGGAAGTAAGCAGAGAAACGTTTTGTATATGATTTTAAATGTTCTTTTTCGTATTTCAGTATCACACGTCGCAACGCCCTAAAAGAGAGCAGCGGCTGTATTTTTGCAAGAGAAGAGAACAATGAAACAGGAGTGAAGAAATTCGCTGCTTGACAGACAAATCGCGAGAGTATAGCAGCATTGGTTACCAATAATGAGCTATGCCAATAGCTTCCACCAAGGGGTGGGTACCTTTTCAGACTCATCGAGGCAGAACAACCGGAAGTAAGATTGAGGGCATTAAAAGGCAATGTCCGACTTTCGACGGTGATTAGTGTGATTAACCTTCTATTGTGTCTGAGGCGTGCGCTTGGCCGCACAATGTACAATGGTGGCGTAAAATTGTCTTACAAGACAACTAAAGAGGAGGGGGAGATACGATCTCACAAAATGTACATCACCAGAAGGTTTGTAGTGAAACAAGTGTTGGAGTTATTTTGAACGAGTTTAAAAATACTTTTTATGTCTAGCCCACATGGCAGGGCTCGCGTAATATGGTGTATCACTTATTTTGTACCCTATATGCTCGTAATATGAGGAATGCCGCCGGTTTTCTGATAAGTAATCGGAGTATATTCTGAGCCAGGTAGTAGCTTTGTTATGAGTTTGATATAAAGGGTTAATGGTTTTCGATATGAAGAACAGAAGTAGTCTTTGTAAGTAACAGGGTTGTGCAAATGTACTAATTATTCTCTAGTTCACAACATCCAGCTTATGTGTATCAAGGCGTAATTCAACGAACCATACAAGGTCCGGGCTATAAGAGGGGTTCAGGCTTGCTCAAAAATCTGGTGGTCAGAAATTTACCCTGCACTAGGTTTTCAACCTCAGATAAAGTTCTGTCGACTCGCAACATCTGTTCATTGTCACCTAATCAACCTGAATAATTCGCCGTTATTTATACTGGCATCAACATGAATTTCTAAAAAATTTAGCGATTGATCACTTTTGCGGTTCTCCGCGCGCTTGAGACATTTTTTTTCGGCACTATGATTTTTTTGCCCTAAATAAAGGGGAAAACTGGCTCGGCAGAGGTACTGATAAGTTCGTGTGAACACTTGGGATAAGGTGTTTGATCGCGAGCTTTTGAAGATATGTTAGAAATCGAAATTTCTTAAAATTTGAAAAATTGGTCACGTACTCCTTAAAGCATTTACACCCTAAGCGAGTCAAAATCCCTGCGGTGCATCGCAGCGAACTTCATTGCGCGATTGTCATTAGCAATAACTTGTAGCGATTAGAAATAAATTGTACAGTAAAGTAAATGCACTGCGACGATGTTAGCGCTTCCCTTAATATCGCTTAATGGCTCATTACACGTTTTACTCACTTGTTTATTTAAGTGATGATCTCAGTAATGCAGGGTAAAATCCTGCTTGTGCAATATGGTTTTCCAGTGAGATATATGATTTGAACTTCAGAGGAGACAAACATAGAAATCAAGGTCTCTCAAGAAACGTAGAATTTGGGACCGTTCATTTGTAATTCGACGAATTCTTAGTATATTGCTACTATGTGGAAGATTTGTTTTATAAGCAACGCTTGGTACCGATGCACTCCCAGCAGCCTTAGTACAGAGTCTTCGCTAATGTCGTACCAGAAAATAGGGCTTTCAATGAAAGCAAAATCTAGCGTGCCAAACAATGCGCCACATTGTGAGATATAGAAGTAACGCATAATCTAAATTGGGGCGAAGCAAGAATTGATTATTTTTACACAGATTGACAATATTCCTCAAGTGATTAACTATAAGATGACTGCTAAATACTGGGAGTTATTAACACGTCTGAATCAGCAAGTCTAGGACATGGTAAACGAGTAGGTATAGGCTTCCACAAAGCATTAAAGCGAGTGTCTTGGATTAGGGAGCAAACCTGGATACAAAAAAGTCCGGCACAAATTAAGACAAAAAGTGGATTTAAGCAGGACAAGCAACTGACGCTGAGAACTGACAACCGCTGAACCACGAAGTTAACGTAGTGGTTACCGACAGACGGAAGTAGACAATTTTATGGTCGTATGCGATAAGGAAATTTAATGACAAAGAATGGATTCGGACAGCGCAGGGTAGTAGCGGATGTAGGTGGACGCGATAAAGCTGCGTGCTGCGTTGTTGTTGATGATGAGGATCATGATGATAATAAGAAGGGTATAAAGAGCTCCTTAAAACAGACTTGATCCAACTGAATCGGCCCATGCTGCGCAGGCAATCGACACATCACCCGGGATGCCCAATCCTATGTGCACGGGATCATATAATTCCACAGGCGCCATAAGTATGCAACCAATGAAAACTACAGCCTGGGAGAGTGAATGCAGAAGCAAGAAAAATGAATGAATGAATGAATGCATGAATGAATGAATGAATGAATGAATGAATGAATGAATGAATGAATGAATGAATGAATGAATGAACTGTTCATCATGTGCAGTATCTGTTCACTCCGGAAGCTGCCCGTTTTATTATATACGGTGATTTTTGTGCTCAGTTCTTACTAAACTCTTTTTCTGAGTATCCCAGCATAACACCACCCCGACATTATCACGGCGTATGCAGAGAAGTCAGGCAAGTGCTCTGGTTTTAGCGCCTGCTCACGACGGGAAACTCTTGGGGCCATCAATCTTGCTTCCCTGCTGCTAGAAACAACCTCTGCAGTACGGCGTCTCAGGAATGCCCTACCCTTTCTCGAACCTCCCAAACCACCCTTGGGGGCCTGAAGTGAACGCTCTGCTCCTGCTTCCTTTGTTGAAGCGAAGTTTCGGAAACGCGAAAAAAAAAAAAAAAATCCCATCGCTCCAAGGAGAAGGCCTCCGAGGCGGGGAACCCCGAAGGCTGCCTTTACTTACCGCAAAAGTGTTTCAGGGCAAATTTGGCAACACTTCCTTCATTTTTCTCCTTTTTTACTTCTTTATGTGTTGTTTTTGGCATTTAGTGCGATATTTATGTTTGCTAACGTAGTTACATTAGCCCGAGGTGTTCCGCTCATTATATACGAGCGTGAGTTATAAATCGGCGAGATTTTTTCAGAAGCACAATCATGCGCAATCAATTTTTATTTCATTTTTTAACGTCTTCATCATCTTTTTTGTATTTTTCAGATCTATCTACAGTCACACAGCTAATCGAACTAACGCACGATAAGTCACAGTGCCTGAATTATCAGAAACAAATGGACCTAATCATTTTGGACCTTTCGAAAGCATTTGATTCAGTGTCTCATATTAAAATGCTAAGGTAGCTGTTAAAACAAAAAAAAATCACGTGTTTAAACAAAAAAAAATCATTGCCACGTGCACACAGAAACCAGGGATTTGTAGCTATAGTCTCGGTTTGTGGGGCATGACCTTCTTCTTGAAGGTGACTGAATCGGCGTTCGTTGTTGGCGCGGAATACAGTGACAGATGAGTGGGAGTGGGGTGTGAAGGAGGGGAGCGAACATAGAGTAATTGTGTTGGCGTCGAAAGGAACCACGAGCCTAATCCCTGCAATAAAGGCGGTATGTATGTAGCAGAAAAAACTTTAGTGTCACCCAACCCGCCCTACGCGCGTTCTGGACACATTTAATTCAGTTATAAGAATAAAACGAAATGGTCTGAAGACATCACCATGGCTATACCTTACCGTGCGAGTGGTCTATGCCGCATTCTCCGTGAATCTTTCGCTGTCTGAGGCATCTAAACTCAGGTGTCGCCAATTCCGCAATTACACTCGGTGCTGTTGAAACTAGTGCACCAGCTTTTTGAAGCCCGAAGGAAAAGGTAGGCTATGTTTAGAGTGACCAATGACCGATCAGCGCCAGGCCAAAACGTTGTAAAGCATTTTTCACGTCGCTTTTCTTTTCAGCTGTTAAACGATTTTCTGAACGTGTGATTCAGTGTCTTAAACGCAGCTCTTTATGTTCTTCCCACAGAATGCTTAGGGAGAATAAAAAATCTGAATTGACAGACAGCAATGGCATAGAAGGTGACAACTTCAACTAACGCCGCAAATTGTGTCAAATAACTTGACCGAAATAAGCGTTCGGTAACATTTACATAGTTACGTATACCTACGACCGCACGAAGTTACCAGACGCCGGCCGCAAGTAAATTGTTAACGCCATCTGGTGTACACGAGCGCAACCGGTGCAACTTCTCGATCGCGATTGAAACGGGCCGTGTAGCAGCGGCGCTGCGCCGAGCGCGCTCGGAAACTCGATCGCGATTCATTTCAATCGCGATTGAAAGTGCCCGTGTGACAGGGTTATTAAGTTAGGACCGTTCGTTGGGTTGGTCTTTACGATGGTAGGTGAAAAAACGCCGGCACGTGCGGGAGGAAAAGCAAGCACAAAAAGAACAGAACTCTCGCTGGCGCAGTTTCAGGCCGGGGGCGCGCGAGCACTGCGAATACGGGAAATTTGAATTGCATTGGGTGGTAGCAGTGATTGGATAACGACGCTACAGTCCGTAATGGCGAATCACTTCTCTTCACTTCCGACAGCTTTCTCATTGAGTGGAACGGCTTAATTTTTTTTATCAATTTTGTTATATTTTTTATGCGCTTAACACACGCCGCTGGGTAAATTGTAGGCGCCAGCGCGAGACTCTGCGGTCATAGCCATATACAGCTCGGGTGTGAAAGACGCAAAGGGACAAGTGTCGTGGCGACTGACTGCGACTGACTGTGAAACGCCTACCTTAGTAACAGCTATGAAAAGTTGGCGCCCACACAAGTATGGCTCAAAAACAGTGGTGAAGAAACATAAACATTCCACACGGCTCGCTAAGCGGCAGGTGCTCCTTGCGCATTTCGTGCCACCCGCAAACGGCAACACCGCAAACGTTACGGCGCAGAGAATGCATGCCAGACTTATACTTACTACAGACTTAGACTTACTTACAGACTTAGACTTACTGCTTTGATGAAGGAGGCTTGTCGCAACAGGCGGTAACGTACGATGGACAGACTACAAGACATAAACGATTGCGTAGCTTGAATAAAACGCAGCGATCGATAAGTCTGAAGTGTCTGTCTGAATTTTGAAAGTTCAGTGTATCTCGAATGGCTTTACGTAGGACGCAGCGGTAGGGAAACTCACACAAACTTTCTCAGACCTGTATATGAACGTAGTGGTGTTCGGCTGCGATCAACGCTGCCCAAAATGCGAGGTCCGTTTCTCTTCCCTCTCCAAGGAGCCATTGCTCGTCTCAGTAAAGGCTTTTGCTCCCAGTCGGCTCTAACTCGTTTTCAGCGGAGCCACATATTAGCGTTAACTCAGTCCTCAGGTGTTAAATGTGGCTCATTACGTTAGCGGGTGCCTCGCCCCTCCCTTCACTTTGCCTTTCATACTGTCTACTTTTCTCCGCCCCACTCTTCCCTTGAGGCGCCGGCAACCTCTGAGAGCTCATTGCGTCGACGCTTTATTCTCAGCCACTTGGGACCATCGTAACGAACGGGCGTATTAAGAGGTCTAGCGGGGTCTTGGTCATTGTGTTGCGTTAGTGTGGACATTCACATCGACCAAGTGGGTGCATTGGGTCCCAGCGGTCAACGGATAGGTCCCAGTTGTCGTAACTGCTGTTATGAGGGCGTGATTGCCGAAACTTTCTTCGCAGTATTCTTTTTCGGTCAAGCTTGCCTTTTCTAGTCTGCACCGTTTTTTCTAAATTCGTACAAAGGCTCGTACTGGCTCCGCTGGCAGCTACACCTCGGCGGTGTAGAAGCACACTCGACAAGGACACGGGAGTTTGAGTAAATGCACGGCACGAGTTGAAACAAAAAGCCGCAAAGCGGTCATATTAGGGGTAATTTTGTCAGGGTTCACTTTTTGTGCCGCGCATGCGTTAAAGGGAAAGATAAGTCGAAACGCCATTTGCGTTCAGAACGCTCCTATACCCGGTGACAGCTTAAGAACGCCACCGAAAGTTGCCGCTGTGCCTTATCACCGTATCCGGATGTTTCTCCGCGCGGCGCAAGTAGGGCGTTATGAGAATATTTTGAACATGGCGTGAGCCGCCCCCGTGATTTTTTGGACTTAATATGCTTATAAACGACTCCAGTTACGACAAACAAACTGCGTCAGACAAGGCAGACGATATCACGCATTCATAGCAAACCCCTTTCAAAACGCGCGCGCACTGACGTCACGGGTCCGGCGCTTTGGCGGAGTGATACACTACATGAGGTGGTGCCGTTCTTGAGTTGTAACCGAGTATAGCAAAGTGCAAGCATGAAAGCTTTGATGGCGAGAAATGGTTGTGTACGCAGCAGAGTAACGTCAAAGAGTGGAGTGCTACTCGCCTCCCCCCCCCCCCCCCCCCCTGCTTCAAAAAAGGAATAATTCGTTACTCCGCTTTTTATTGTCTTGCATCTGTGTTGCGAAATGCATTGCATTCATTCATTCAGCGTAATTCACTTTTGTTTTACGTATACGTAAAACAAGTCTTTTATCTGGTCTGCCTAAGCATCGAATGCTTGGAGGCTTTCCAGGCAGTTGGTGTAAACATACACAAACGATAACAAGCACATTCTCGAATTTTAACATGACAAACACTTGTTGCTTGAAAATCACATAAGAGAACAATGTATTGCAACGCAACACAAACAGCAAAAACATACTTGTAGACAACACAAACATACACCATTCTTTACCTGAGACACAATCGTCTCGAATTTTCTTTTTTATAGAATACAAATCGATCCGGACAGCATTAAAATTCTGGCACGTGATGTTTCGTCATTTTTTTCCGGTAGTTTGTGTACACTCGCCATTCACGAACCTTGCTGTTTTTGGTTGGAGTAGCTGCGCATACTTTGTGCTGAAAATGTTTGATGATGGAGAGTTCGACCCGTTTGCGTCGTCTTCTCTAACTTACATAGGGTCTGACGAGAGCTACCCGGCACAAGTTGCTATTGAGTCATTGGAACAGCTCAAGAAGACGGAGGCTGTCTCGTTGTTTGAAGGAAATTCCCCGCACTTTCTAGGGAGCAGAGAGCCAATACAGCCACACTCAGAGGAGCGTTTCTGACTCCGCGAACAAGGAGCGCCCAATTCACTTTGGCGCAAAGCGTTTGGTCATTCTGCAAATGGGGGCCTTGAAGCTGTAAGTTGGCGTTAAGGTAACCGGTCCTTTTGAATGGAATTCGAGGTTGTACCTTTTTTGGAGCTTTAACTTTGACTCCGAAATTGCCAGGTAACGAGTAAATATTTGCGTCCTTTCAGCACGCATTGCGTGATGTGATTGACATCGTAGAGCCGGCTGAAAGGCGCCGAGAGATACTAAAGTGCGATGGATTTTTACATTAAGATCTAGCGCTATATGAAACGGTGCACGAATAACGTAGTTGTCACGGAGCAAGTGTTCCAGTTGAGTGATAACACGTGTTGCACATAGGGACTTTGCTGATTACCCCATTCACAAGCACACAGAAGTGCATGGGACACCCCACATACACTGATGCACTAAATGCAGCGCTAAATTTTTGAATTCTAATGAACGCCAGAACGAGCAATTTTTTCCCCAGCCTTGCAGATGCACGCCTTTACTCGGCCGACAGTGACTACCAACACCATGCTGTGCAAAACACTTTACACCTACGTTTTTGTCTTCCTTTCGTGCAGTGAAACAACTGGCCGAACGCCTATATATTTCATTAACATGAAAAAAAAAAAGGTTGGATCCAGTCCACGCTGTGAAGGTGGTGGGAAAGCAAAGCTGTAAAGACACCCGCAACAAATGCCCATGCGACGTCACTTGAATTCACACATGTGGCTCTACAAAGAGGAAAACCAGACATTCTGCCATCCGTTACCTGGGATTCACGCCAAAAAGCGTCCTTCCCATCCTCAGCCGCTGAATCAAAACCAGCGTCTGTCTCCCCGTCTCCTTGTGTGGGGGTAGCTTAGTCTCTAAGACGACAAGCTCTCGCCATACTCTTCTCTTGGGGCCCAGGTTCTACCTGGGATTCGCGGGGGCTACGTCCCTAACGCAGCAGCGGCCGTACGTCGGAAGAAAACGGAGAGGAGCGTCTTCCGAAGGGCGAGGAGGAGAGTGGCACGCGCGGCTACTGCGTCATCGCTCCGCTACTCTTCGGGCCCAGGCTCGATCCCTGGCGGTGCCAGTAGTTTTGTTTATCCTGGCTGGGAGTTTCTTGTCGCGCACGCCACGGCGAAACCGTTGACTGGTACAGGTAGAAAACGTGGCCTTAAAATGACGGCCGTCGTCTACACGAATGGTAGGAAAAAGGCCTCCGCTGTAAAGAATAAATAAATAAATAAATAAATAAATAAATCTCATTCGGGTTTCTGGGGGTTTTTAACTCGAATAGCCAGAGCAGTAGCTGAGCGGGCTAATCGTTGTCCTAACCTGGTACCCCGCCGGAGGGGTATCAACAACTGGCCCGATGTCTGCCTCGTGACAGGTGAACGGGAGGGCACGTCAGTAGAACTGGTACACGCGGACGAGGGCTCTTACTGTAAAGAAACTGCCCCGTGAATTGCGGCCAGTCAGCATGGCGGAGTAATTTGCGCCAAAAGAGAAAGAAGCGAAAGCGAAGAAAGAGACGCAAACAGGACTCAGCAGTACAAAAGTATTTGATAATCACTATGCTTTCGTAATCTTACCGGTACTCACCTACGGGGCAGAAACTTGGGGGCTCACTAAGAGGGTTCAACTTCAATTGAGAACGGCTCAGCTGGCAATGGAACGGAAGATGATAGGTGTAACATTAAGGGACAAGAAGAGAGCGGAATGGGTCAGGGAACAAGCCCGTGTTAAGGACATATTAGTAGAAATTAATAAGAATAAATGGACGCGGGCAGGTCAAGTAATGCGAAGGCAAGATAATCGTTGGGCATTAAAGGTAACGCAGCGGATCCGTAAGAAGGCAAGTGTGGGAGGGGGTGGCAGTAGGTTAGATGGGCAGATGAGATCAAGAAGTTTGCGGGGACAAATTGGTCGCAGTTAGCGCAGGACTGGGATAATTGGAGAATAATGGGAGATGCCTTTGCCCTGCAGTGTGCGCAGATAGGCTGGTGATAATGATTATGATGCTTTTGTAAATAAAAAAATAAAAGCTACGTAAAAGCTAGGCTTTCGACTTCAAACCCCGTAAGCAGACTTAACCGCGCGGTTTAATATTTCGTTTTAACAGCTTCAAAGAATAAAAAAAAAACAAAGTTGTACACACGCACACACACACAAACACGCGCAATCACACGCACGCACGCACGCACAGTTGTGACCAGCTGTTGTCCGTGTCTGGAGTAGAGGTGAGGATCATGTTCCAATCATATTGCTCTCGAATACAACCCGCCATCCCTCACGAGGAGGGAATCATGATGGACCAGCTGAACTTGTGGAGGGGAATGGAGGGGAATGACCAACGTGTGGAGGGGAATGGCCAACTGCTTCAGTTTAACAGCGGAAGCATGACCCCTCTTTTCACTCTGCTGGGTAGCTTACTAATAGGGGAGTCGGGATGGTGACAATTAAGATGCGTCATGACGTATGTCTTCTGCTCTTTACAATTTCTCTGTTGGGGACACGTCTGTATAGATAAGATCACCCTGTTTTGACTCTGTAGAGCCGTAACCTTTGCCCGAAAAGGTGGTGTAAAAAGAAATACACAAAATGCTGAGGATAAAATTATTTAGGAGCTCGACTGAGTACGCCACGTGCCTCTATAGGTCTGGCGTGTGCTATATGTGCACGGGGAAGTCTTTCTCGGAAATACGTACACTCCGGGCAAAGCGCTAAATGTGTCGGGTAAATAAATAAAAAAAAACATTATTTTCATTTTGGTAGCTACCGAACAACGCGGCAACGTTATTGTGTCTTTTTTTTTTTCATTCTGTGGTCCCTTCGCGCGTCAGGTACTGTCAAGCCTTCAAGTGTACTCACTACGGCACTTTCAGAGTACATGCACGCACTCTACTGAGCAAGCCGAATCTTAAAACGCGGCAACTCAACGAGCAATACGCAACGCCAAGAGAGAGATGCACTCAGAGTATGCAGAGTGCACTTAGCGCTCATTTTTCCTGGTCAAACGCCACGAAAAGATTAGTAAATCATTTCGCGGCCGCCGAGGAAAGAGCTAACGGTTAGTCAGGTCGACCCCGAGGCTCTTCTTTGAACCGGAGAAAAGGAGGGGCGGAAGGAGACGTCGGCGCCATCAAGCGCCACGCATTCGAGAACGAGTCGTTCTTCCTTTTCAAAACGAACCTCTTTCAAGAGGAAGGGGGTGACCTGCTTGGCCCCGCGACGCGCCAAGAGCGGCGCCCCATACCGCACCTGGGGCCATCAGGAAAATAACTCCGCAAGAGCGAGATGGATTCATGCGCCTCCGTAAGAAAAAGAAAGCAGGAACGAACGGGACCCTCCGTTACAGGAGGGGAGGCGTCGGACGGGAGAGCAGAAAACGGACGGCCGAAACGTCGTCGCTGTGACGTCATGCTACGCGCCGGAGCACAAAGAGGAAGAACAAGAGAGGGGGTATGAAGAGTTGGCGGGAGGGGGAGGTGTCACGTGACCGCTACCCTACCGAGCCCCCCAACCTGTTTTTTCAAGACCAACAGACGCCGGCCCGGTTCGCGCCGAAAAGCAGACGGGGATCTCTGCTCAGTCTCTCTCCAGGTGAAGCCGTAGTCGTGCCGTGCGACGGGAACTGGGTTGGCGGGGCTTGCAGCGAGGCCGCTCGCTACCTGACGTTCCTGCTCGCGATTCCGATGTCGGCAAGGTCCTGTGACGGCGGTGGTGGTCCGGGACGTCCACGGGGCCCGTCGACCCACGGCTGGATGTGACGTCTTTGGAAGACCACGTGACTTCCGGGGAAGGGGGCCTTGCAGTGTGCGGCAACCTCGGTCAGCCGGTCTGGAAAGTGACGAATGATGGTGGTGTGATTTTTTTTGTTTACCTACTTTGTAAAAGTATTATTGTTTTTGTCCGAAAGTGCGTGCGCGTGTGTGTGAGCTCGTGTGCCCGGTTCGGTTGGAGATTGCGAGTGATTTTACCCTGAGTGATCAACCACAATGAAACTGACAATGGAAGGGGACAAGCATCGACTTCGGTGGCAATACCTCGTGTGCCCTGTGGGATACCTGATATTACTCGGCTTTCTTCCGCTTGGAATTTGCGGTGAGTTGCTCATTGGCTCTTGGCTTTTGTGAGCGCGTCCTACTCACGGAACCTCTTCCTGTTGCCATTTTGTTTTATATTTTTTATTATTCCATTACCTTCATCATTAGTTAGGATTGTTCCCTGTTGGTGTCTTCGATACCAAATAATAGTCATGCTATCATTCCCAGGTTAACTTGAAAAAAACTTACTCAGAGAAAAATTTACCTCGCCTTGATGGTGTTTTTCCACTAAGCCAAAAACTCTTCTTTTGCTATTCTTTTAATAACAAACGTTGTGTTGATGGTACTTGGGCGCATTTTTATAATGCGGAACAAGACTAGGCAGTATTTTTCAACAGAAACAACCACTTCACTACATTGTGTGACCCTAAGGTTAGTTCATGATTACTCCTTTTTATACGTACTGCCACAGTCCACAAGGAAGGGGGGCTTCTTGTATGCCGTGCAGTGTCTGATGACTGCGCGTGTATACCAAAAGAAGAATACAGGGATAATCTGGCCCACACGCCGATCTCCATGTCTTTAGCCTTCTTAAACTTAACGTGTCCTTTGCAATACCCTCAAAATTTAACTCAGATGAAGCCGTCTCGAAGCAACAAGCTACACTGAGAGAGAGGAGGAATAGACTTTATTGAAGACATAAGTGATGACTCCGAGTGTCCATTCTGAGCTGGTCATACGCCGGCGGTTCCATTGGTCTTGCACGCCTCATCCGCTAAGGTTATCGGCTGGCGCTGACCCTCAGTGTCCGAGGCCTGATGGCCGTCTCCCAGGTGTTGGGGTGGACTCTGAGTCGTGCGGCGTTTCGAGGTGTCGGATGGTTGGGACAGGCCAGGACCATGTGGTAGATGGTGCCGCTTGCCTTTTTGCAGTTTAGGCGCGTAAAAACAGATGCGCTACGCTTTCCTGTAAAAACATTTATACAGCGAATGAACCACCGGATCGCCGGTCCTTAAGGAAAAGTGCGGGCATTACGTTTCCTGCTTAGCCTAATTTTTCTTTCTTTCATTTCTTTATCCTGCCGCGTCCACATCTTCTCTTTCTCACGGTTGCTTACGCTTTAAATAAGGAGGTTGCTGTCAGTCATACGTCCGTCTCGCAGCTCTGCGTTGCTCCAGTTATCCCTTGTGCACGCTTTGAGCCACTCGCTCTCGGCAGCGTAGACGGCGCGAAGACGGCAGGTAAGGGTTAGTAACCGGCGACGGCGGCGAAATAGGGTCAGAAACTTCCAGCTTTTTCTCCCGAGCGAAACCGAGAGTGATTTCACTGCCTCGCTTGCCTGCGTGGCTGCCCGCGATGGGAAGGAAACAAAGATCCCACGGCTACGAGTCTACCCGGCCACGCGGGGCGGATTGCGTAGCTCTCTTGAAGAGCCTGCCTTCGACGACTGAAACATTCCTCGACTCCCACGTTGGTTAAACGAAGGCGGGCGTCGTACGGTCGTACGCACGGAGGCTGTTTATCTCTTCGACGACAACGTGTTGTGGCTGACTTTCATGAGAGACAAATAAGCACGGCGATATTCATTCCTGTACACATTTTGGTACTTTGTACTGAAAAGCCATTTCTATACTTAGCTCTGAAAACAAATTTTGATACTTTGTTCTGGTAAGACGACGGGCGCTGTCACCGTTTGTCGAATACGTAGTTGGGGGGTCAATACCATTGCGTGGTCACTTGTTTTCCTAGATATTTTCGGACTTTCCTTGTTCATTTTCCGGCTGGTTGCTGGCGGGCTTATAACTAACTTTCTGTGTGAATACTAATTTTTTCTCTGCGAAGCGAATTTTAGAGCGATTGAGGTTACTTTCGTAGTAATAAATCAATATATACCTCGGGGACTAGAAGAAATAATCAATCATGAACTTGTAAGTTGTCGAGTAAAGTAATCTCCACCGTCCTTTAAAACTCTTCAGGGCATAAGAGAAAAGAAACACCACACAGCTTGTGTGGTGTCCCTTTTCTCCTAATCCTTGTCTAGATTCCCTACAATTTTTTTAGAATGGAACACCAACTCTCCCAGACATTCATACTTGTGATCACTATCTCCCCAATCGTTATCAACATCATTTTCATGTCCACTGCCGGACGAAGGCCCCTCCCACAGACTCCCACACACAATAAAGATAGTGCTTTCTCTCTCTCCGTACCCTTGCAATCCTTCCAGTCCTGTCGAATCAGCCAGAATTTATTTCTTTATCGACTTGAAATAAACTCTCGTATACCGAAAACTGTTTATCCGAAATGTCGTTTTATTCGCAGACATTCGCGGACCTCGATGCAGTAAAACTCAAAAATAACTGTATTCGCTTATAGGGAAGTATTGTTTATAACGAAGCCAGTCACCTTCCGCGAGGAATCAGTTGGAACGACGGTTTACTGAACCTGTCTCTTTCAACTTCAAGTCCCGTCTCTCACTAGCCCCTCCTCCATTACGCTGGTGATCCACCGGTTGTCAGCTGACCGCATTGCATGTCGGGAATTACCCTACTTCTTTCTCTTCCTGCCATCCAGAATGTCGAAGCAAATTGACTACGTATAAAAACCGACTCACGTATGCCTGGGGTTTAATCAATCCAAAGTCTAATAGACACACAGTGCGTAGCAACAAGTTCTTTTCCTTTTTTGTTACGGATCGGTCGCAAGGCGTTAGGGGATGATTAATTTTGATTAAAGACGTCTTCCCTTAGCAGTTGAACGAAGACGGTAAAGTGCATGCGGATGCGGAAGTAGCGTCAGAGAAAAAACTCGAATCTTCCATTTTTGTTTGATTTTAATTTGACCACGGGATAAATTACTTGGCAGGAAAGTATAAGTGAAGATGAGTTATTGCGAACGGGTGAGTTTAATTAGCGGTTCAAATACGAATAAGGGGGAGTAAATCGGTGAAACTACGCCTGTGCTATGGATCGCGTGCAGTAGTGGAGGTTCACGGATCGATTCAGACCACGTGGAGATAGCTGACGTGCGCCAAGGTCTCACGAACCCTGATGATTTTGCGGCGCCTCCGCCGCGAATACAGGCGATAAATGCGCGATCTGTACCCCAGTCGAAAAAGACGACAAGAAAAATTCCTGTAGTTTGTCGTATTTTCATGTGTAGTACTGCCGTCTTGTCGTATTCTTGTCATGTCGGGATTCCGGTGTTCTGTCGTGTGTCGCATTCCTGTCCTGATTTTGATGTTCAGTCGTGCCGAATTCATGTCTTGTCGTGACCCTAATGTTCCATCAGTACTTGGACATGGTTTGAATGTTATTGCCCATTTGAAGACTAGCGTAAATTGCAGTTCTGTTGTGACTACAGGCATGTTTGTCGTTGAGAAAATTGACTTTGTCGTTACTACAGAAATGTGTGTTGTAACAACAGATGGCTTTGTCGTAACAACAGGATTTCTGTTGTCACACAAAGCTTTTTGTCGTACGGCAGGAATTCTTGTTGGGTTTTTGCGATATTCCTGTTGTGATTTTAGCCTGCACCCGCCATGATTTATGTTTGAAATTGAAACTAACGGCGCAAATTGTATATCTGGAAACGGCTAGTTGAAATACACTTGCAACCTATTCTGCAGCTGCACAACTTCCAGCAAAAAAATCCCAAACCACAAAAGTATGAAGTTTCTAAAATGTTAAATAAATGACTTTATTTGAAAGTACCAGCCCCTGGTAATTCGCTGAACTTGCCATTACGGCCCTACACACACGTTGCGTTCTCGAAAAAAAAAAGAATTTCAAATTTTCCGCTACACACCGTCTACAGTAACGCAATTGGGAAACGGTCAATACACTGTAATAACCGTGCTATTTCCACGCTAGGTTCAATGTGGCGCTAGCCAACAGAACCAGAAGCACCCCCACAAACACAATCATTTTTATTGGCAACAGCTTTCGTCGGCCACTGCCACTCACATAGCCTAGACACACACAGACTGTCCCTGTGATGTCATAAGAAGAATGCGAGGAAGTGGCTGGGTGGTTGTAACTCTTTCTTTTGGTTTCCTTTGTATCCAGTCTAGTTGGTTGAAGTTAGCGTTGCAATTTTCGTGATTCTTATTCCTATACGCTAACCTGACCCTGTTATTAAAATCTAATGGAATGTAACAAATATGAAACAGCGAAATCACATATTAGTGCCTTCACGTGCTAGAGACGTCGTTATTATCTGAGCTCAAGAGAGCATTTTCTCGACCCGTCAAGTATATTCAACATATTTCATTTGCTGTTAAGCATCATGCTATATGTGATGGGGTTGGGGGAGCGAGAATGTGAGCCTTAGGACAAAATCTTTTTTGGGGGGGATCAAGGCGGTTGTCACGTAGCAATTATTATTCGGATTTGTCATCAAGGTGATTATTATATCCTAACTGTTAGCCGGACACACATAGTCTTAACAAACCACAAATTACGAACGAAGCTGTTGCACTTTCTGGCTCATTTCTGGAAAATTGGAGATATTTTGAAGGTTGCTTTTTAATATCTTATGCCTCCGCAAGATTAGGATTCGGATTTATTTTATTCGGTGGGAGTATTTAGGGCCCAGTTTCAAATAAAGCGACAGTCGCGCCAGCCTCAAAACTACAACCAACTTTCGCTATGAGAAAGCAGTGTGATGCTTTATAGAAAGAACCTAAGTAATATCTTGAACCCGATTTTATTAAGTAATGTAACAGAAAGTTTTTTCAAGAAAATAAATTTCATAATAATATATGCTGGCTCTGGGTTTCTATGCCGGAGGAATGCAAACCACATAACTGATAATAGCGAGCGGATGACATTAGTGCGTTTGGCGCTGTCGACAGGACAAAGCCGCGCTGCGAAGGACGCCGACCAATCCACTGCTACAAGTTTGTAATCGCCCTCTGGAATCACTTCTCGGCCGGCCGGCGATAGAAGTGCACCGGCCATGCGGGTGGCACCGCAGATGAAAGGTCTGATTCATATTCCACCGATCTTAAGAGTATTAATTAGGGACAGGCGCTTATGTGGATTATACAGCATTTTTATTTTTGAACCTTTTTTACATAAGAATATCAGTCGACGTCTTACGCTGGAAGGCAATGTACGGGTATGGACCTATTGTCCACATCAAAGAACAAGGGCGGTCATTACAATACACGAACGATAACAAAAAAACGAAACCCTCCCTCTTACTTGTGGCAGCGTAAAGTATGCGCAGTTGTAATCCATTTATTTAGCCCTGGTAGGCTTTATAATGCATAGAAGACCGATTGTAAATCTCCGCGCGGTGGCTACTCTCTGCTCCAGATATTTGCTCGCGTTCTCACGCCGCCCAGCCTCACTGCGCTCGCAACCTTCGGCCAACCCCTCTAAGTAGAAGTGCAGTGCATAACTGCGCAGCCGAGGCATGCACCGTTTCTGGCACGGCGTTACGAAAATCGCGGCTCAAAGCTCACGCGTGGCCGCGAGTAGTTCGTGCCCAACTGGGCACAGCAACAGCGAAAGCGGCGAGGCTTAGCGCGTTGCACTTGAACATCGTACGGACTCACACAGGTGATACAAGCGGTTCACTTTGTCTTTTAAAAGAACTTAAATATACATCCTGCACGTGGCACGATTTACTAGGGTGTGTCTGTGGGATGTCACGTGACGTGAATAAGGTATTGTGCACCTGGCCAGCGGCTTGCTACCGCGGCGGCGTTGCTGAGAGACTCGGACGAGGCGAGAGGAACGTTGCCGGCGCCGTCATCACGGGCTGGGGTTGGTGCGCCTGGCAAGGACGACCACTCTCGCGAAACTTGTCCGCACCGGCGGGCTGGCTGCGGTTGGCTTTCGCTAGCGAGCCGCTGCCGCCGCGTGTAACGACTTTTCTTGTTTTACCGTTACGCGGCCTGGCGCGCACGCACCCATGGCGGAAAAGCCAGTGGCCGCCTTCCTTCCTCGGTGTGAGTCTCGCGTCGGCCGATTCCCTCCTGGCCGGACTCTTTTCTTTGTCTTCGTCTTTGTCTTTGTTTTACTTCTGCCCTCCTCGGACGCGTGCAGCGCGTGGTTTTTCGGAGCACTTGGAAGGAAGCGTTGCGGTGGTTAGCGGCTTCGCGATACGATCGCGGTGGGCGATGGAAGCGCGGGCCTGTGCTTGATTGCCCATGCAAATAGCCGCCCGCGAGGGTGACGGCGTAAACGCCCAGGCATTAGTTTTAGCGGGTGCGTTATTATACCGGGCATGCAGGGGCTTCCTATACTATACGTCCGGTGGGTGGCGTTAAGGATATCGTGGAGAAAGTTCGTGTGTGCGGCCAACCTAATTAAACCTAAAGGGGCACACGTGCTTTTGGACTCTTAGCCAATTGTTGGTGATGGTAGAAGTGATGCTCGCAAAGACGCAGCAGTGTTTTGGCAGCTAGTTGAATACGGAAGAGACTAAGTTCGAACTGATACACAATGAGACAAATTTTATTGTCTTGTTGAAGCTGACGTAGAGCTAGGGAAACGTACAGTCCTTGTGAAAATGTTCATGCCAAAAGTGCACATGCCGAAAAATTCAAAGTACAAGTGTAACTGTCCAGCCAGGCGGCAAAGTTTTATGCCAGAAAGCTGTGAAAGTCGCTTTTCTTTCTTACTAATATAACATATTTTAGCCACAGTTAAACGCTAAGCTTCTGTTTGGAATTCTTTGGAACCCCGAAACTTGTGGCATGACTACAAAATTTTGACCAAGACTGTACGTGCCACTTTTGCACCTTATGTGGCTTGAACTTCATTGTGGAATCGGTGCCTTATGTCTCTGGATACACAAAAGCCCGCTGCACCTTCTCTTTTCATCCTTTTTCTTTTGAGGGAACCTCCTTCATATCAATGCGATAGGCCAGTCCTGCGCCATCCGCCGTCGATACCAAACCTCCCCGAAAGAAAGGATTCACTGCAAGCATGCACAAAATGCAGGAAAACTACGTGAAGGAGGCCTTGTGCGTTTGGATGTGTACAACCGCGAATGTTCTTTGCTACCATTCTTACCCAAACACTTGCCGGTGTCGTTCGTAAACGGAACACATCTACGAAAAATACCCTCTCAAAGTCTGAATGTAAATAAAGCTATTACTATAAAGCAAAAAGTAACTCCTGCCTGATCATTCCAAACCAGTCTACTCGGTGAAGCTGAATGACCAACAAAGCTGTCTAAAATACATGTTACGCACACGGTTAGAAAATGTACTCGATTTTGCTTTTCTGATCATTTGGTTCTGGTAGTAACTATGGCTTTGTGGTTACTTCATAAAACTGAGAAGGAGAAGAGCGTTTTCCCAGCTGACAAGCGTGGGGCTGTCCGTTTCCCTCCTGTAGAAGACCATGTACTGACCGAAGACGAGAATTCTTAAACGTTTACAACTTCACTGCAATAATAGTTACGAAAAATAAATGAACCACGCCGTCGTGATAGAGTCGTTATAGCGGCCTTTTTTCACAATTTTTATTAGGAAGTTTTGATAAAATAAGAGCTACGGACGTCTTCGGCAGAGCATTCGATATAAGGTGGCTCTGCCGCAAGGCTTTTTTGGCTTCGCAGTACAAAAATGCGTGACAACCTGGCCGTAAATAGCTTCGTTGTTAGAACGTTTCACTGAATGCATGATGGTATGTTACTACTCGCGTGAGGGTGTCTCATGCGTTCTGCACGATTGCTCGCCATTTTTGTACTTCAGTTGGTATTTCATACAAGAATGCAACCATTGCGCTAGAAATTTACCATCCCTTCCCAAGGAAAGTTGACAGAGGCGCAAAAGGCTTTTCAAATCAAAACTGAGTCAAAAGTGCGTCAAACCCTTCGCTAAATCTGCGTGCAACATTCTGCTGAAAGTGCCTCCAATCGATCGTAAATCCTTGAAAGACCCAAATCGCAAAGTTACAACGAACCCATTAGACCATTTTTCTCGCACTAATTAAATGCACTTACGAACGATCCAAATGTATACCGATAAGTGGTTTATTAGATAAATGCATACTATTGTACTCCTTCTTCGTGACCGATGCGTGTATTTTCTTACCTAGAACCGTTTCTTTTTCGCCATTTTCAAGTAACCGTTTTTGACACACTGGGAGCCCGGGTTCACGCATGCGCCGTGTGTCCAGAGATCTTATCAGAGCTTTTCGGTCGACCAACCGGTCTACGGGGAAATGCATTAGTTTTTCTTTTAAAGAACGCTATAGGACCAGTAGGAACGCTTTCGCTTTTAAAAACTAACGAAACACCCACTCGTAGATCTTTAAGAATGCGTGAGCTTCTAACTAATCCCTCTCCCTCTTGCACACATAACATCGGACCGATGCGCACGCCACCACCAGGGTCAAGGCGGCGAAAGCAGCATCTTGATTCCAGTGGGCCGGGAACCATCTCCGTCCAGTGTGGAGTTCTCACTGAATGTCACAGGAATAAAGTATACTCCCTCTCTCTCTCATCTTGTTCCGGCTTTAGAAGCCAGAAACATGGCGTTTTTCGCGCTGCCATCGCACAGGGTGCCAACCATGCTTCGCTTTCTAACCGCCTCAATGGGTGGCGCTTGCTTGCTTCAGCAGCGCCAAAGGCTGTCTGTCACTTTTGTTGTCCGCTGCTCTCCCCATTGTTTATCAACGTAATTGCGCGTTGCAACAGCTGCGTTGTTTATTACTATTTCATTTATTTCACTGATACTGCAAGCCTTTTTCAGGCTTATACAGGGTGGGCATGTGAATATGCACAGGCACAAAAAAAAAGACCATCACCAAATACAAGTGAAATAAAAACTGAACAATGAACCAGCTGCCGCACGTCGTCGTGTCCGGGTCGCAAAGCATCATTGTGGTATCAGTGGATGGGACAGTCATCAGTGCACGAAAATTTGTATCTGCGTTACTGTTAATGGTTTCGGTAAAAATGTCTTCCCAGCAATTAACCAAAAGAACTTCCTGCCTGTTAATTGCTTGTTGGAGCTTACTGCGATAACGATGTCTTTGAGCAGTTCGGTATGATAGTGGACTAATCAACTTGGCTATTGCGTCTCTCCCAGGTTGTAACATGAGAAAATGCGTTTTTTTTTATTTCGTTGCAAAACAAAAACGCGTGGATTTTGTTTGGATATTGGCGGCCCTGCTTACTTAAAAGGGATTAATTTTACTGCCCGCTTCACTGGGCGACCATTCCATCATCGCTTTCGGAATTAGATGTCGGCCAGTCACGAAGCGACTCGCCGCGGTGACTCAGTGGCTAAGGCGTTGTTCTGCTGAGCACGGGGACGCGGGTTCGATCCCCGGCCGCGGGGGCCGCTTTTCTGATGGAAGCGAAAAGCAAAAACTACCGTGTGAACGAGATTTTGGCGCACGTTAAAGATAAACAGGTGACCAAAATAACCCGGAGCCCTCCATTACGGCGCGCCTGATCGCCTGTGAATCGTCGGCGCGTTAAACCCTACAATCAATCAACCAGTCACGAAACGATCAATTGAACGGTATTATGAGACAACACTAGCACTAAAAGCCGCAAACGACTCGTCGCAAGCATGTAATGCTAAACAGCATTCTGTTACGTTGTTCGGAAGTTTCCTGCGACCGTTGTAACATATGTGCGGTAGAAAACGCGTCTAAGGTTGTCGGTGAAAAAGCTGGCTGGCACGCTGGGGTTCCGGTCCGAAAGTTATTGTTCCCGTTGATTTCACACGAACTCAGTAAAACTGAACATTACTGACAGGAAAACAACTGAAGCTTATTCTGAAAAGTAAATTGAAAACAAAACTTTCCAATTGCAAAGTTTGTTACAGTTTCAATTTATGTTAGGCGCGCGAGGAACGTAGTTTCTGCAAACATTAGGCATTAAGGGTCCAAAATACATGCTGGAGCAAGGAAGGGCAATTGTAGTTTCACTGCTTTTTTTTTTTTTTTTTTTGCACATGCGGTGGTCGTTTGAGAGACGCGAGAACAATTTTCCCGGAACTGCGGGATGCCCGACTGCCGCAGAAAATTGTGGCGGTTCCCAAATTCCCGATCGTAAACTCTAAAAGTTTACGATCTTGTTTTTGTCTCCAGAAACGGATGCATGACGACGCCGTGCACAAAGAAAGCACAAAAAGTTAGTTTCGTTCAACACCTCGCTTGACGACGACATTTATGTGCGCCGGCACGACGTAATGTGTTTACGGCAAATTGTTGACGCTGAGTACGATACGTACGAACAAAGTTTCTTTTAGCTCCTGCACGTACGAAGACGTCGCCTGGTTGGCAACAAAGCCCGCCACCCAACCCTTTACCCCCGCTTTTTATGGTGGAGTTCGAGACTGCACGTTAAGCCCCTTTGAGCCCCATTTCTTTACGCGAGCCGGTCACAATATTAAGCAGCCGTGGACCCGTAATTTACCAGGCATCGCACATCGCAAACCTCGCAATGCATACGCAGCTTCGGCGGAAGCCTGCTCACGCCGCCCGGTGACGGAAATGATAATGTATTCCTCCGCGGAAAATGCGGCTACCCGTGTCCCCGGCGTGACGAGTCTATATGGGCGCGCGCGAGGGCGAAAATTCGGAAGGCTGGACGCATATGTGGCCGGACAGACGTATGCCTACATACCCAGGGTGTAGCGGTCGTTAAGCGCCGCCTACCTGGGTCCTTTTTGATCGTTACGAAGCCATTATTGAGTTTTCAGCCGCATATGACCCCGTTCCGTTCGGCACGAAGGACAACGGTGCACACTTTCTAATGCCGCCTCTTGATGTCGCGTGGCGCGTTTACGTTAAAAAAGGCTTAGCGACGTCACTGAAGTCGAATGGTGTGTAGTATTGAAGATAAAACAGTGCAACTTCTTCGCGACGCACACGGAGGCTCATCATGTCGCATAGTCTCCTTTCCAGATCATCCTAGGTGCGTTTATCCGACAATTCTCCTCTATAATGTATTCCTCTCTATAATGTATCCATACCTTGAGGGTAAAACGAAATTTTCCCTTACAAGAATGTTTTCGCTTTTTTTTTTTTGTTACACACTTTATTCTGAAAGTCAGGGCTGCGGTGTCTTAATGGGACGCGGGTGTTACACACGTCTATACGGTATACAGGTAGCAGAGAAAAAAAGAAAGCATCGACAGCAGTCTAAGACACAAAGAGCGGTGAGAACGAGCAACCCAAATAGACCAAAAGAACAGCGAGATAGCCCTGGGAAAAAGACCACGGAGCGCGCGACGCTTTACTGCAGCTTCTCACCTCGTACGTACACGATGTAGATCGCGTTTAAGGGAGGGACCGGGGGGAGAGGAAAGCACGCGTTGCAGCAGGAGTGAGCACATACAACGAAAAAAGGAGGAGGAGGAGGAGAGAGTAGAGGAGGAAACTCCGCAGATGCCCCCGCACCAGTTCCCCCCTCTCTCTCCTCTAGTTGAGTGCTCGATGAATCAGGCGCGCTCATGCACACCTTTTCTCGCACCACTCCCAGGAGTAGCCGTCGTCGCCCCGCATACGCTCGTGTAGGGCACCCGGGCAACGGTGGTGGTAGCCCGCTTGCAGCGAGGTCCAGAGCGACTCATTTCGTTCCCACGTCGTTCCCCTAATTGCGTGCAGTAAACCGGAGGCGAGAGCAGGTGCAATGAAGTCACGGGGAACTGCGTTGAAAGAAAGCGGAGAATATACCCTAGCGACAAGCCGGAGCAACGCGCACGCGCACTTCCACACAGCGCGCTCGCACGTACACACAAACTAGTTCTGAAAATACACTCATTGTGCTACTGAGGTCTATACCCTGTAGCTGATTCGTAGAGCTGCAAGAGTGTCGGTGATCGACACTTCATCCGCGGCGCTCCATGAACTAGACAGACCTTAAGTACATGCCCTCAGACCTCGCCTATTATAGAGATCGCCAGAAAAAGTTAAAGTTAAGTGGCCTATCCCAAGGGTATATCGATAAATGGACGTCTTTTAAAAAATTCCTGAGCGAACCGCTGCTCCATTTGCGCTCAAAATTTACAAGAAGGTCGCATTTCGGGGTTGTTGGTTAAGACCAGGGACAAGAACGACGCTTACCTGCATATGTGGAAAACAAAAAAAAAATTCGCCTATGAGAAACATGGGCGCCATCTTGGCAATTTTGATTGCCCTTGCAGTGCAGCTCTAGCTCGCGTATTCAGCACAAAACACCCGATTATCCACGACCGTGCAGCAAACTGGCAATGGGTGTTTTGTGCTGAATAAGGGAGTTGGAGCCGCACTAAAAGGGAGGTCAAAATTGCGAAGATGGCGCCCAGGTTTCTCATACGCGAAAATCGTCCTTATTTGTTTTATACATAAGCAGGTAAGCGCCGTTCTTGCTCTTGGTGTTAAACAGTATACACCACAAAATGCGACCTTCGTGTAGGGTTTGAGCAAGAACAGAGCAGCGGTTCGCTAAGGCAAAATGTCTGCAGGCATCCATTAATCAATGTACCACCCTATATATACACGAGCCCTAACGGTGGTGCCGAGCTATACTTCCGGTCTGGACAACAATAACTTCTTAAGGAAGCAAAGGTAGAATGACGCCGAGGTACTTCGTTTTGTGATGTTACTTCTAACAATAGCGCTTCTTAGTGTCGGAAGCGCTAGTAAGGGTTTTGACAGCTTCGGGTAACAACCGAGTCTCAGCACGAGCCTCGAATCTCATCAGCGGCTGCCGAATCTTAAGCATGAGGCGAAGTAAGGGTACGTTGGAACATGTTAAGGAGCCCTGGGTGATTGCAACTAGCCCGCGGGGTTGTGTTCTATGTATGGTTCAATGCTCCGTAGCCGTTTCTTCAACGCAACCCCAATCTCCTGCATGAACAACGTAGGTGGAATTTGCTTTAGTAAATACTAGTTAATGATGTGAGCAATCCTGTGCATAGTGGAGTTTCACGCTCCGAGATTTTAGCCTTGTGCAAGCCGCGTGCACCTCACACCAATGCACTAAGTACTTCGTACAGGCTGTTACCTTATCACTGAAACAGGAATTCGAAGTGCACAAATAAACCGACTTTTATGCGCAAATTCTTACCCGAACTAGATCTTCGTAAAAAAAATTGGTTTTCCTTAAGTTTATGGAGGCAAAACACGTTTTAAAGGTCACGTGCTTGTTCCTAGCTCATTTTCTGCAAATATCCTCTTACAAGCGGCTTTTACGCGGGCGGTATAACGGTTTTTCTTCAGCGAAGTTGCCAATGTATTACGCTTTATTTCCATTTGGCAAGTAAAGCATTGGTTACGATGACTCAGTCGCCAAATATTTTAGGAGAATCTGTAGCTAGGCAAGTTGGCGCACCTTAACAATACGTGTACGCGTTCCACATCAGTACTCACCACAGAAACTCATAGGCAGTACTGCCCTGCAAAGGAGATGTGTCCGAAGGAAAAAAAGTTCTATGGAAGAATTAAAGCGCTAAAGCACGAAAGATGGAGAGTTGGGCGAGTTGGTATTGTGGCATGGTTTTGGAAACAGCTCGTTAAAATAGGACAAGAAAGAAAAGAACCAGACAGGACGAGCGCTGAAAGCACATCAAAGATGTGTAATTTAGACGTGCGCGTCAGAGCACCTAGATTGCGAACGCACCTGACACTGGCGCTCACATAGCCCGTTCAGCAATTACACTCAAAACATTTTATTCAGAACGTGTCTAGCCTTTTGGGCATGACTTTACCATCATGATCAAATGCTCGAAATTTCTTGAGTATCGGGCAAAGCTTCCCCCCACAGCAAATACCAAAAATAAATTTTGCTTTCTGTCTACGGCAACATTTAGGAGTTATTTGAAACATTTTCTTGAGATGAACGCCAGTGCCCTAATCATATGCGTTACAAGTTTTATTGACTATTGACGGAAATAGAACCTAGAGCTTTCTGCCGAGCTTTTTCTTTTTTTTTTTTGCGAAATTAGCGTTCCCAGTAAAACCCTACTGCAGGCAACATACTGCCTTTATAAGATGTCTCGCGTGAGCGTTCCAGAGTACGTTCCGACCAGTAATAACCAGTGACCCAGAAAAGTGACCGAGTGAAGTGGCTGAACAGCACCGCGTAATGAAGACGTAACAGCGCCGCCTTTCGCACAACTAAAGTTTGTCCGTGCTTCTTGTTTGCCATGTTCCCACCTCGCAAAGCGTCATCGCCAACTCGCAACGCACTGCAGGGAAAAGCCGGAGCAAGCAAGCAAGCAGGCCTCGATGAGTCCGCTACCCGTCCGAAATGGTTATTGTCGATTGTTCTCGAGTGCTGCTGAGGCGCTGGCTGGGAAGGGAGTGGGAGTGTCGGTTGTCGGGCCACTCGAGGCGTTGTCCAGCACGGAGGCTGCTTGACCCACCTTCGGACGCTTTTCCACGAGAGGGTACGGGCCCGCCACCGGAGCGCGATGTAAACGGAGCGAATTCCCGTAGTCGTCCCCGTAGAGTTAGGCTCAGTGTTTACCCCGCCGAGGCATGTGTGACCGGCCGAGCTTAGAGAGTGGCTAATGGGTTGTGCTATTACCACAATGCCGCCGGTGCAGTTGCTAGTGGCGGTGGCTGTATTATAAGGACCCTGCAACACTCTTCGAGCAGTGCAAGTAGACTTGCGTTACGTCTAGATTACACTGCGTGGAATACCTTAGCCAAATATTGCACGTGCACGTGAAGCGCTGACTGCGCAAATTGCTGTGAAAGACGTGGAAAAACCAACCACCCTTAATGACCAACGGTTACCTTGCCTTCGCATTACATGCACTACCCACGTCCATTTCTCCTTCTTAATTTCTACTAATATGTCCTTAACACGCGTTTGTTCCCTGACCCACTCCGCTCTCTTCTTGTCCCTTAACTCTTTCGTTACGGCCGCTTTTTCACCGCAAGTGTACATTTTGGCTTATGTTTGTGTGATTAATTTTGGTGCATTTATCCACAGAACGCGACGGTTGACAAGCTTCTCCTATGCAATATATTGGTATAAATGACAACGGCGTTAAGATTTGTCCCGAGCTGTCACTTGTGTAGAAAAAAAATTTTGAATTCCGAAGCCTTATAATCTGCGCGCTAAGAGTAAAAGGGAAATATTGTGTGGGCCAATCGTAGACAGTGTGTGGACGGCCCTGCGTGGCACCCGGCTACCTCCGCCGGAGACTTCAATAAAGTTTACGTCTCTCTCTGTCTCCCAGTCGCCATTGTATTATTTTGTTGTTAATTTATTTCACAGATCCAGAGGATGGTTCGTGTTCTTTCGATAGATCCACGTGTGGCTACGAGAGCTCTCTCTTAATTTGCCTCATTATGCACCCCTGGCATGGCCTAAACGACGTCATTGCAGCCATGGCTGTCCTATTGGCTGTCTCTGGTCAACTTCGTGTCTTATTTCGCGCATTTCCTGTGACGATCGGCCGTCGTCAACGCTGTGTACCAACCTCTTCTATGCCTGAACCTGTAGGCACAGTTTTGGCGTTTCTTTTGTGTTTTGAGTGCGCGGCGAGTTTTAGTTACGAGCTCAATACTCCCCTTTCAACGAGACCACTCAATAACAAACGCTTGTTGCTTCAAAAACGCCCTACCAGCCTGAGCGCGCGCTTGCGAGCAGGCAGCCATGTCTGCTTTTTTTGCTTTTTAAATGCAGAGCATTTCTTTAACTCACATGTAGCGTCCGCCGTCCGTCCGCAACAGCTCAGCGCGCAGGTGCGCCCTCTCCCCCACTCCTCCTCTCCCGCATCACGCTGCCCTCCTCGCTCTCAACAATAGGTCCGCACCCCTCGCCCTACACTATATAAAAAAATAATACTTATCGGCTCCTGGTTTCGATCCCACGACCCTGCGGGCGGAACGCGAGGTACATGGTGCTCTTCCCACTGCGCCACAAAACCGACACATAATCAAAGGCTACGAACGCGCCTTATATCTTTGACTCATTCAAACTACGTCAAGAAGCTGCTGATACAACGCATTCACTACCACCAACTCCCCAAACACTAAACGTTAACGCAATAACCCACCCCCTATGCGACGCATTTACTCGAGTCCCCCTCGCGGGGAGATGGGCCGAATTTTTCTGGCACCAGACTGGAAATAGACCCCTCCACATTGCGGAGAAAAGGAGAAAACTCCCTGGCCTGTGATGTAACAAAAACCGCCGAAGAGAATGCCACGAGCCGCCCCCCCCCCCCCCCACTCCGGGAGAGAGCGCGCAGCATTCGTCGCGTTGTCCGCGGTCGAGTTGAGAAGAAACAATTATGCGCTATTTCTTATCGCGCGTAGTATCGGTGATAGTGAACGGATTTTCACAATTCTTGCGGGAGGAGATTGCTGGGACAATAAACTTTACCCCAAAATACATTCCGAGTAGTCGATGGTAAGTGCTGCAGTGTCTATTTAAGCGAATCTTATTTCGCCGGCATTTTTCATGGGAACTCCCAATGTCCGACGTTTCTTTCAAGCGGAAGGCGTTGGAGGACTGACGTCCCGACGTCTGTGTTATTAGCTCGTCTTTTAAAACAGTGATCTCGACCTCAAGATTGCATTTCTCAGCACTTAAATATGTATTTTTAGTAGATTAGATAACAATACGCGCTATTTCCAAGATAAAATTGATGTATATCTGAAGCTTATACGTGTCATCACATGAATATGCCTATTGGGTAGATGAGTGATCAAAAGGCACTAATTTCAAGATCAATGGAAACAAAATAAAAGTTTGTGCGAGTATTTTCAAGATCAATGGAAACAAAATAAAAGTTTGTGCGAGTATGTATTTCTTCTTCAGGGATACGACAATCGTCAACGCTCAAGAGAAGTATAATTTGCTCATACTTTTCGCCGAAACTTTCTGCCACCTCTTTCTCGTGTGCTAGAAAACTTTTCTGATCATCCACCTTCATTGAGCGCAATAGCTTTCGATTTTTGCGCAATAGTACTGCTAGCCTCGCGAACTGGATGCTACCTTTGTTTGCGTGGTGCCTCTTCTGAGCTAGCAAAAGGAAAACGATACTAAGACCGGCATAAAACCTCGAGCCTCTCGGTTGCGAAGCCGATGCTCTACCGACTCTGCGACGCGAGCTTTCTATGAGCAATGTTCCAACGTGATATCTGCTAAGCGCGGCTTGCTATAGTCAGTGTTTTTTTTTTTAATTCCACATAGTTTAGAACACTTCTATAGCTTTGCAATCATGCGCGATGCCAGCGCCACTTAACATCTCCACATTATTCACAGGAAATGAAACACAAAAGCTCCAGGCTTCATTAGAGAAATGTGGAGCTTCTCTGGAGATACGAACTGAGTGCATTCCGTCTTCAAACTGGAATTACAGGTAATTAGTGATAGATGACAAATGTCAGAACCTCTCCACCATGGCATCGTTGTTACATTGTTGACTCACGATGAGTGTTCTCCCGCGAATGGGAAGTCCGCGTCGGCATCCAGGTCCCTCTTGATGGGGGCTATCATCACACCCTTTTTATCCCAGTGGATGAAACGTCGCACTCCGTCGCATCAAATGTCATCATTCTGCCTATGCAATGGGCCTAAACTAGGCAGCGTTATTGCTGAGAATATTTACATACTACGTATATACATGCATACACACACATACATACATACATACATACATACATACATACATACATACATACATACATACATACATACATACACACATATACATACATACATACATACATGCATACATACATACATACATACATACATACATACATACATACATACATACATACATACATACATACACACACATACATACACACACATACATACATACATACATACATACACACACATACATACATACATACATACATACATACATACATACATACATACATACATACATACATACATACATGCGTACTACACACCGGTATATTAAAAAACTAGTTAATGAAACCAAACGCACCAGACGTATGAGAGAGTGGGAGGAATTCATGTTTCCGATGGTATATACGCCCGCAAAGGCATACTGTGCAAGGGGATAAAACGTTAAAATTACAACGCTTCGTTAAAGTTTTGGTAATTTTTGCACGTCACACATGTACAGGTCAGAATTACACGCAAGCACAACCTAGAACTCCCTGAATTTTCAAAGCTGGTATCAGGTTTTGGCATACGCGTCTTGTAAAATGGCGGTCAAGTATATTGTTGCTTAGTAATTGTTGCTAGTATATTGTTGCTTAGTAAGGAGCGGAAACTTCCTTATATTAGACGCCAGTTCCAGCGCCGGATATACGAAATCGCACGATACGTCATAAATGCTGGCCACCATGAAGCATCGACTTCATTTAAATTGGCTTTGTGAATTCTGCATTTTTATTTTTAACTTCCTGACCAAATTGGTGCCTTCTTTCATAGTGAACAAAAAAAAAACGACGTTTCTCGTTGCTTTTTCCTCTTGATGCCAAAGCTGGGATTAGGTGAACTTTTTTTTTTACGGGTTCCAGCTTCTTACAGGATCACTTCATCTCCGCGAGGTGCCAACACGAGAGGGTACACAACCTTGGGTGCTATATATTGACTTTGGCTCGAGAGCGGGCGCGCTCACTCGATAGAGGCTCAGGTCGAAGGCGCCACTAGTTTCCTGTAGCCGCATCGGGCGAAAAAGAACCTGTCGCGGACGCCAGGATCTTCCTGCTTGCGATAAAGCGCAGCTTAACGGGGTCTGCGCCGGTTCGATCCGCAATGCGGCAGCTTCCTTGACAAGCGAAGATCGCCAGCTGTCGACATAGCTGGCGGCGGCACCTGAACGAACTCCCCGAGCGCAGTGCCGTCTATGACAAGTAACTGGCGCTGGTTCTTAGAGGCTTATTACACGCTGTCTCCCACGCATTTAGCCGAATGGCTCTTGAATGCACCCGCGACGTGTACGGTTTTTGTATAGATGGATAGGGAGTTTCTGTAGAGTGTGCTTGACTTGGTATGGCGCCTAAATTAAATAGCTTTGAACGTTAATTTTAAACGTGTTTCCTTGTAGAACGGTACATTTAAGGGGGACTCACCTGTTAACATTCTTTTGGAACTTACCACTTCATGATCCACAGACTTCAAAACCATCGTGCACCAATAAGAAAAGCTTCGCAAATACAAATCAATGTTCACAATGGCCTAGTTCGCTAACTTTGGGTGCATGTATCTTCTGTACTAAAAAAAATTAAAGCTGTTGCTTGCTAGACAGCTAGCGGCATCTAGTAAAAAGTGGATAAACCAAAATGCATTTGTTGTTTATTTTTTATTTGACCAAAGAAATGATATATTTTTAAAACAAGCAAGCTAGGACGTCAGGAACATTTTTGTGGATTCGAAATACTTTCTTCATCGGTACACGATGCTTTTTAAGCCTGTGGGTGATGAATTAGTAAGCCCCATAAGAAATATGACAGACTTTCTAATATACAACCTACCTCGTTTGAAACTTTCAACGTCTTCTGCCTGAAATGTCTTAACTCGTCGTCGTAATTGAGGCGACGACAGGGTGGCTGCTGTTCGATGGAGCCATCTAATTAGCTGCCGACTAGAATTGGAGCACGTGTCCTCGAGTCTTGTCACAGTTCGCAAATGTCAGTTGGCGCCGCTCGTAAGCCGACGAAAGTAACACTTACTAATACACGTCGTATATTAAATTGCACATATACCTTTTCCTATATGTAGAATGCGGTTGCTGAGGTGCTATAATGAACTGAGTTTAAAATCAAGTTTCAAGCGGCAAGTAACTTCTTTGTTAATATTTGTCGCATGTTAGTCCACAAAAAACACCCGGCGAAACTCAGAACAAATTCTTCACTACTTGTAACTTTAGCATGACGATCGATTTTACACGAGGGAGGTCGATGACCATGCGATGATGCGGGCTTCTTGTGACCTGGGGTTTGTTTGTATTATCACATATAGGCGTATTATGGTAATAGAATTGAGTCATGAAATCTTAGATATTTCTGCATCAGAGATGCCACCGTGTTTGAGTAGCGGACGCGTTATACGTGCCCCAGCAGCCCACAAAAAAGACAGGCCACTTTTCGACAGTTTCTCTATTCCGCCACTGTTTTTTCTCTTAGGACGCGGCACCCAAGGAACATCTATTGTGTCTTTTTTTAACATACTAACTAAGCAGTATAACAGAAATGAAATATCTTGTAACGTCCGCGACTGACAGGAATTCTCGCTTTTCAAGAACAATTTTGACGTGATCGACCGTCACACTATATGCATTACGGCTATTTATGTTCAGTTAGTGTGAAATCTCATTATAACAAATAAAGACCACGTGGGCCCGACAGCACCGGAAATTTGAGCTGACATTTAGCAAATGGCTTGTATTTATACAACGCCGTTTCGAGCACTTCATCTTACCTAATTTCTGAGAGCCCACTGTATAGTAATGCCTATATTGCACACCAGTTACTTGGAACATCAGTAAGCCTAAAGTAATCAGAGTCCGTTGGTACGTTTCTAATAACTTCCACTCGATTATACTTTTCTTGCCTGCGTGGCTTCCGCAAACGTCAAAGGCAAAACTAAGCCCGGCAGCTTTCTTGGAAGCCACCGTAGTTTTTCTTGGGTTTTTGTCGGTGTGACTTACAGCACGACAGGCCTACTTTTTCCTGGCCAAAGCGGGCTGTCGTAACGGACCGTCTGAACGCGTCAGTGAACACCGGAATGCGGACATCCCGCGGAAGAGGCCGGCGCGTCACCGCAAGACCGCTAAGTCAGCTGCGGAGCCCGTCTCGTGGCCTGCAGTTCATCGCGCCCTGGAATAGCCCGAGGATCACCGCAGCTTCACTGCTTCCATCGGCCCGGTTTTAAAGCCGAGAACCAGGAAGTTGCAATAAATCTTTGCGACAAAGAATTTGGTGCAAGTTTTGAACCAGATGGTCAAGAGTTATCATGGCAGTAAGGGCTTAATCCTCACCATTCATTTTGGTTCATGCAAGCTTAAATAAAGAAGGGGTTTTATTAATTGTCGGCCGCCATGGTCAAATCTGCCGTGGGCATTCCTTAGTGCCTGTCGTAAAGTTTCAGGCCTGATATGGGCTTTAAGTTTCATGGGTCTCTACGAACAAATTTTGGAGCGGAACATGAATGTGTTCTTTTTGTTCTTGCTCAATTTTATTCCATAAATTTACATTTTTTTGCTTTCTTTGCGATAAAGAAGTTTCTTGGCTTTCTTTGTTCACTTGCCCGTTTTCTTGCTTGTTTTTCAGAAAGGACAAAACTCGTTTGTGGTTATACAGGCGTTGCTTCTACCTTTGACGAAAATAACGACTACATGCTTTATGAACAACGAGGTCAACGCTGCCTACGTACTGAAAACGTCTTTTAACGGCTGCAGCGCCGTCAAAAAAATACGTGCTGCTAAATATTTTCTTAACAACAAGATAACAATACAACGATGGGTCGGCTAATAACTACACCTATTCCAATTCAGTGGGTTTGACAAATCTCCGAATGTAAAAGAAAATGGTGAATAGTTCGTTGCACCGACTCTTTTTTTTTATTTTGCAAGTCGTAAGCACGGAATTCCTGTTTAGAGTTAACCAACTACTGGAAGTAACCGTCTTTGTGAGCCTAACGTTACGGCTGCGTTCGATGACCGGGCACGATTTAACACTGAACCACAAGTTTGTTAAATCCGTACTTCGGTATTTCCGAATACGCTTGTGTTCAGATTAGCTGAGTTCGTCACGCGAGGCAATGCAAGCAGAAACTCACGCACAACACTCTCTTATGCCGGGTATTTGTTTTAGAACAGTAGACGTGCTAGTTGCTCCCATTTCGATAAATCCATGACCATGATTTTTCATTCGGCGTTGGAAGCCACGTTTTGATTCAACATTTTTTTTTACTTTCATTTATTTGCATGATTCTAGTGCCCGCCGAAGGATTTGTATCCCACTTCTGCGATGCTCCGCGCACCCTCTATCATATCTTGTGGGGCTGTGATAAGAGCCCCCAACCCCAACCCCCTCCCCTACGCCCCCTCCACTTCCCCTCCCCTGAGCATTGAAAGAGAGCACTGTCCAGCTCGGACCCCGACGAAAAGCTTTGGCTGATGACGAGAGCCCAAAAGCCAGTCGATCTCTAGGGGTACTGGAATTGGACCTATTCCCCGTTGCTGACTGCTCTACAAAAACGTTTACTCCTCCTTATCCTGCTGCACCATCGGGGACCTACAGCAGTGACAGGCTTTCTCGTCAGATACATAGTAATGCTTACAATCGCCCCCGATAATTATTGTAGGCCATGACCGCGTGCGGGACAGTGAACGAACCGAAACGTCGTTCGTCGAAGCAGGCGTACCCCCTGCAGTCCGTTCGTGCTCTTTTGTGTACGGCGTACGAACGTACGCACGCGCGCGCACCCCGGCGTGGTCGGTGTATCGAGGTCGGCCGTTATGCGAGTATACGCTGACTCGAGAGCGATGCAAAACGGCCGGTGCGCAACCACGACTCCGGAGAACGCCGCTAAGGTAGAAATGCATCGCACACTCTCTCCACAAGAGGCATTACTCAAGAACTTCTGAGATATATTCAAAGCTCCCATCAAGCACGTCATCTATTTTGGTCTTCCGGGGTCTCGGACTCAGGTGACGTCAATCCGAACGTCACCGCCGGGTGAGGTCCCTGCTGTCTAGGTGACGTCCAGCGGGCATAGCTGCAGTAGGGTGACACCACTCAGACAACAATGACGCCTCACTAAGTTCTTTTTGTGTCTGTTACCCTATTAATTCCCACAATGCGCCTCTCTGTTCTGGTTGACCTGTTTAGTCAAACCGGAAGTGCACAACATTAAGAGATCGACGACATCGTAGAGCGAGGAACACTTTCCAGGCCTTGTCGTCAAGGTGGTCGCGAGAGACGTCTCTTCGCTGCTGCCGTGACTAGTCCAGGCTAAAGAAGACTGCTCCGAGCAGCACACGCATGACGGAAGACGCGTGGTGGCAGATCGGAGGGAACTCGTTCTCCCCAGGGCGAAAGCGTGCGGGGCCGCATCCACTGCCGCTTCAGCTGTGGCTTGCCGTACGTGCGACCGGAGGACGCATCGTCTCCACTGTCACATCCCCGGTGCGGGCTTCCGTAGACAAAGTAGAAGATACACGCATACCTACACGCCAAGCTACTGGATTTCGGGTACCGACTTGGGTTAAAGGGGGTTAAAGGGGAAGAGAAGAATACAGTTGGAATCTACAAGGAAGGAGCGTTATTGCAACCGTTCTTTGCTTCGTCCTACGCGACGCCTTTTATATGTGCATGAACTGCCGTGAGGGTCTCTGCGACTGAGTTGTGACGGTATTGACCTTTAAATCTTTGCCTTTTTGGTTGAGCGTTATTATCCCACCCCTGGCAATGTGGCGTCGACATTTTCGCAGTGCGGTTCGCCCTGTCAACTACTCCAGTTCTTAGCTCCAGCGTCACTGGCCTCGTTGGTCGATAAAATGCAGAGCCTTTAAAACCGTCTCTGCGCCTCTTAATATAAGCTTGTAAAAATAGTTTAGGAGCATATTGCGGATATTCTTGCGTACACAAGCTTGCACCTTTGGCCGAATGCACCTCTGCATTGGCTGTTCCAGCGAACGGCGAAAGCTATGTAGCGTAGAGGGGCGAATACTCGGAAGAGGTCCTGACGTCACTTTTTGTGAAACCGGTCCGCCATCTTTGGATGTCCACAGAGCTCGCTACCCTTTCTCACTCCTCTCAGTCGTGATTTGAATGCTCCTGCCCTGCTGCCGGTCATATATCAGCTGGTCCAGCAGGCGAACGCCGAAGAAACCCCGGAACAACGCGAAATCTGTCGGAAGTTGACCCTAACGACAAGACTACACTAACGCTCCATGGAGATGTTTGAGGGCGGAACTTCCGCCACATTTTGAACGCGTGGGGCATACTAGAGACCTCCTGTAGTGTTCTTTCCTCCACGCCCTGTACGATATATATTTGGCAGGGTTTGCGAGAGGTTTACGTAGTTACTGTACGCAGTGGCGTTGCGCTAGAGCTTTCTATTGTGAGTTTGGAGACAGTATCTTCTTTCTTGACAAAGATTGGAATGCGTTAGCGGAACATTGGAGTTCACTGCTCTTTTAATTCTTCAATCTAATAGTTTCCTCAATGACTTGAAGAGTCACCTTGTTTTAACTCGTATGCTTCTGCCTTATTGTTGTCACTTGTTTCGTACAATTATGTTTTATGTGCCCATTCCTGCTTGGACCAGCGCATTGGAATGCAGTATTGTGAAATAAATAAATAAATAAATAAATAAATAAATAAATAAATAAATAAATAAATAAATAGATGAGTGTTGACGGCAAAGGCGACTAAATGGGCGCAAATATTCCTGGAAGGTCGTGAAGGTACCTCTCGCGGCCGGGTGAGGTGCACGTTGCTGCTACAAACAATGCCGATGCGCACGTTTCGATCGTTGTGCAACATGCCTTCATCATCATCATCATCATCATCATATGCTATGAAAGGAAAGTAGTTTCTGAGCCATTCCGCTTCCAGTCCTGACACTCCACTATGTCACTTTCACTCATCTCGACATTTAGAGAAAGCCATCTATAGACAAAGATTCACTCCGATGTGAGCGCCATGAATGCAATGACCGATGGGTTCCAGGCGCAACTACCATCCTTTTTCGCCTACGACCACCGCTGCTTTGAGAACCAGCGGGGAGCGTGTCTGAATGCGTTCGGTGACTTGCAAGGAAACATTTGGTACCTTGCTTTTTTGTGTATCGACCGTTATTTACTTTTACCGCGTTCTTTTTTATGCATACTTGATCGCTCGTATACAGTCGAACCTCGTTATATCGAACACGGGTATATCGAATTATTGCTTATATCGAACCATTGTCAGTTTTATAAAAGAATTACATGCATTTTTAATTTTCTGTATCGAACTCGGTCGGTTAAGAAATGGATATATCGAACTCAGCGCCGGCCAAAAGCGCGCGCTCGGGAGACAGGCGGCAGGCTTTCCCGCAACGCAGGGGAGAATAGCGGTGGCGCAGCAGGCGTTTGCGACTCAAACGTATGCCTGAGGCGCTGGTAGGCGGCATACGCAGTTGCCTGACTCAGGCTCAGCCGGTTCACCAGTTGGATCAGTCGTTGTTCATCAGCTTCAGTCATCGTCTTGCCTTGTTTCAGTCGATAAGCTCAAGTCTCAACGCCTTAACGAACTCTTCAGCGTCGTGCGTGGTTTAAACTAGCGAACACTGTTCGCGCAGTTACGTGACTGTGTTTGCAAGGCGCTGTGTCAGCCGCGTGCGGCGTAGTGATGGTCAACTCGAAGAAACAGTCAACGCTGCTGCAGTTTTTTTCCCCCTGGGAATAAATAGTTCACTTTAACGCTTCATGTGAGTAGTCATTCTTGTCGTTCCCTTTTTAGTGATTGAATCGCGCTAAATTTTGACGCGTTTTTGATCAAATTTTATATATCGAATTCCGGTTATATCGAACTATTTCACGGTTCGCGCACTGTTCGATATAACGAGGTTTGACTGTAAATGCGTACGAACGGGCTTCCCGATACCTGCGCTGAAATCGTCTTTTATTCGTAGGATCTCTTCCATGTTTCACTGCAGTAAGTATAGGACAGGCATCTACAGCGGTGAATAGAGCAACGGGGGAGCTATAGGCGAGATTCCCCAACGAAGACCTCTAAACGCCACGCTCGTTAGCCGGCGGTGGCCTCGGTATCCCCCCGGGAGGCCGCGTAATCAGCCCAAGGCGGCAAGAGAGGATAGCGCATCGTGTTGCTTTGTTGTCGGCGTACTTGTTACGGCGGCGCCGATGCTTTTTCTTTCTTTCTTTTTTTTCGGGGATGCAGGATATATTTCGGAGGTAGAACGTGCCTCGACGCGAGCCCTCTACGTGGTGTACCGATCATTGCTATCACCGCCACCGCTTGGCGGTTTGCTCCCTGCTGAATGAATAGCAGAAAAGAAAAAAAAAGTGGGTGTGAAGAAAGGTCTTACGCGTGCCTCACGCGGCAGATAATGAAAGGAAATTCTATGGTTGGGAGGAACAAAGGATAATGAGCGCCCAAAGGAGAAATCAATGGATAAAAAATAGCAATGAAAGCGTAGGTGATAGGAAAGAGTCGAAGGCGATTGCGGAGTCGCAGTTATTTTTTATTGGCTTCGGCGCTGGAGTACTTTTATACCTGCTTGTTTCGCGGAGAAACATTGTCTTGTTGCAGTGGGAGAAAAGCCTTTCCTGCGCGTTGCGGAGGACACCGAAGTACTCGATTCCTGACGACGAGCGAGGTGCTTTCGCTGGAAAGGCATTAGATTTTGTTTTTCGTAGCGAACTTTACGGTTTGAAGCACGAAACAACCTATTGCAGCGCCGCAGGTAGAGTAATTCGTTTATACGTTTCTGTCCAAAAAATGCGTCGGAAGTTCAAGAAGCTAATACGGTAGAAGTCTAACTTAAAAGAACAAAGTGCAAGAGAACTTTGGTAAGCCTCATTACTTCACTTCAATCCTATTGGCGCACTTTGGTAACTTAGTCGCGCAACTTTCCCGCTTTTCCTCGCAGAGTAATAAGTGATTTGTTGTAGGCAATTTGCCGCATGTCTCGTAAGACGAGGTTGCGACACCGAACAACAGCCACTTCGCCTTCAAAATAACGCCGCTTCTCGGACGATTTATTTGAACGCGGTTTCCGCTCCTGTTCTCAGTAAAAGGAGGCAAGAAAAACGTTGGCCTCTGTCCGTTTGGAGAAATTGGTAGCACATCTCGTTTTCTTTTTCGGCGCAGAATTTCTAACAGGAGGGAACGTGCGTTAGGCTTAGTGAATTTTGCAACCGCTTTGTTAAAACCATTCTCTCTCTCTCTCTTATCTCTCGACATCAAAGAGGAATGAGCATGCCGAATGATGGAAACACAATAGTTAAAGTCAGTTCAATAGGGATGATTACCATTGTTATTATCTACATGTTTATATGTCACGCACAGACCGCAATTCGTTTTCATTATTCCAAATCTGAACTTTTCTTGTCCGATTTACTTTGACATAAAAATGCTCCCCGCCGCTTTAAATTGCCTTCATTCGGTGCCATGTCGCTAGTTAGGAACATTTTCTTCCAATTAAAAATTATTGACCAATACTCTCATCGCACTCCTTCCCCACTGTCACCAACCACCACCACTACCATCACCATCATCATCGTCATCGCCATCATCATTATCACAATCATCATATTCATCATCATCCTTGGGGCCCACTTTAGTGCTTCGTCTTCATTCCTTGTGTAAACTTTTGTCACTTCAACCCAAGCTAATTTTGCTTATATTTTGCGTTTAAGAACCTCATTTAGCTAAGATTGATTGATTGTGGGGGTTTAACGCGCCGACGCAATGCAGGCGATGAGGCGCGCCGTAGTGGAGGGCTCCGGATTAATTTTGACCACCTGGGGATCTTTATCGTGCGCCGAAATCTCGTACGCACGGGCGTTTTTGCTTTTCGCACATTTAGCTAAGTAAACATTTAACCGAAACTGTGTGTCCGGTGTTGGGGCGCTGTGAATGACTGCATTGTGTACGGGAATACCAGGACAGTTTTCACTGCCATAAAATGACCTCGCATCTTGGAGACGCTGCTCCTGTTTGGCGGAGCCCGGGTATGATGGGGAGTGAGTAGGACGGACGTCACCATGCAAGGAGGACTGAGTAAACTTCACCGTTTCGTCTCAGGATATGCATTTAGGTTACAACCAGACAGGGACAAAAAACAGCAAACCCTCATTGTAATAAAAAAAAATTGCTTGGTACGAATCCTTGTTGATACGATGTTGTGAAAAGTCCCAGCTGCAGTGCGAGGAGGGCAAATGATCCCCTCTTTTTACAACATACCGCTGATAACGGTTTGACCCAAGAACTTCTGTTATACGAAGGTTTACTGTACTTTGGAGGAAGTGGCCACAGGAACGCGCTGGAAATACAAAAAAAAAGTAAAAAAGAAAGGGCCTCGATGAGTCTATATTTGGATCTGAGGACTCGTGACTTACTTATCCAGATCCACAACACCGCGCGAAGCTAACACGCATAAGTGCACTTCGGCGTCGACTAGAACGCCTCCGCCTTCTCGCGGCCATTCTCTGTAGCTGGGTGCAGTGTTTGCGAATATGTCACCACTCCGTCAGGGTAGTTGTCAATAATGAACTGGAGGTGCCCAGGGCGTGGAAGTGTGTTAGCCGAGTTGTATAAGGGCGACGACGGCGGCGGCGTCGGTGACACGTGAAGTCGCCCTCGCATCCCCGCCCGCGCAGTGAACCACGTCCTTATACTGTCAGCTCTGACCTAAAGGCAGACGGATCGATGTTGAGCAGCACGGCGCTGTTTGCGAATCGCCGACCGTGCCTGCAGCCAAATGGGGGTTAACGAGGATGCTGCGGGTCGGAACAAAGCACGCACTGAGTGTGTACGAGTTCAGAGCGGCAGGGGCGAGTACACGAACCCCCGCTGTTTGGCGTCCCGGGGCCGTGGACTGAACGGAGATCGGCTACGACCAGAGGCGGGGTGGTGGAGGGGATATAGTCAGAACCGTCTTGACCTTTATGGAGATACTCGATGCCAAATGAGAGATGACAGGCGAGGACGCAAGTGGCTATGTGACTACTTACAAGATTGGTACGTCTACATGGTCGCCAGTGATGGCGAAACGGCCAAACATTTCGTCACGCAAGGAGTTCCTCAAGGCGGCGTCTTGAGCCCGGCGCTTTTCAGCCTGTGTCTCATATGCCTCCCAACAGTCCTGCCCAGAGATGTCAACCATTTCACTTTACGCAGGCGACATCTGTATCTGGGCTGAAGGCGTAGCAAACCCTCTCACTGGCAGGGCTGACCTCAGCAGTTCACATTAAATGACGCTGAACGAAGTCCCAACTTCGTTAATTCTTGATGCGTCGAAAGCTTTTTCCCTCCTCGGGATATATACGCGATGCTGCTTCTTCACTACTGCGCTTATTAAAAATACAGCAAAGATGAACGATTCGGACTAAATGTAGCCCCTGCGAAAACGAATCGCTAGAGGCAATGGTAATCGCGAAGGAAGGACTCACCTATAGGGAACCTACAGGTGAAAGCGAGGTGGAAGGCGGCATCTACCAAAGTAATGTATTGTGCAATAACAAATTCCAGTGTGAAAACGTATCTAGGTATTTTGAACTCCCTTGCACGCCCCCTGCAAGCGGCAGACTCGAGTAAGCGCCAAATGCACTGTAAACATACTTGAGTGCCTTTGTCACAATTTCCACAGTCTGGTCCCGTGTAGAGGTAACGATCTGCCCATATTGGCGACATTTCTATCCATTTATTGCTCAGCGGCAAATTAAGATTTTATCATGTCTTAGACACTTGCACCCTGCGGGATCACTAAGCCATGCGCTGCTGACTTTGGTAGCATAACCTCGTTTTGTTTAGTCATTGACTGTAGAACAGCAGAACTGCGGAAGGTTGCGAAGTGTGAAGTACAAAAAACATTGGTTGTACGATGTTCATCATAGAAGAACCGTTTAAACTTATTCACTGCGCCTAGGAACAGCGGCATGGCGATGCTCCAGCAGGAACTCTTGATGGTTTCGCCAGCACAGCAACTTCATGGAGATAACCAAGTCCAACAACTGGCCAGCAGTGAGTCATCACAGCTTTCATGGACCCTTTCTTGCGAACAATACAAATAGATAAAAAATGATGCGGTGCATAGCGTACTGTTATAGCTGAATTATAAGGGACAAAAATATGGTGAGACCCGCATAGGAAGCGTTTCCGAGTATGCCATTTATTTGAACTTGTACCCTTCATCCGTTCGCACAACAGGTCTTATCAGCGTAAAGCGAAGTAATATCTTTCCATCCCCCTTGATGTTATTTTTTTATTTGACGAGAAAATGAAGCCGCGGATTAGGGTCAAGGTGTGGAGCATTGCGCTAAGGGTAAATCACCCTCACTTTAACCTCTGTCACTGTTCCTTTATTATAGTGACGTCTGTATCGGCATATGAAGCGTACCGCTCACCGTCTTTTCGTTGGGCAGGGGTCGGAGGGCATTAAGGTAGACGAATACACTCATCATGAGCGCCACTCAATATAGCAGCGAAGGCTCAACTTTGTACATCCTGAGAGGCCTATCAGAGCCGCTGAATCACACGCAGGACTCGTTAAAGCAACGCGTACGCAATATGTGCGCATGCCGAGTTGAAACGACCTGAACCGTCACTGTTATCAGAGTAACGTATAGTGCTCGTGCTAGCACGCACACAAGCACCAACCACATCACATTTGTGACCAAATGAAACGCGACCACAAAAATAATAATCAGAACACACAAATAACGCGATCTCTTTCCGTGCCAGACAAACTGACGCGTGGCCTAATTGCAATAACAATGTTTGAAAATGTGGCTTTCTAAACATACAAATAGCGCGCCATTATTTGGCCTCCAGTAATAGTATTTTCCGACTTTACGTGTTCTAGTTCATATACTCGTGTTAGAATTTCATTTGCCCATGACTTTACATCCGACTCTGCCACCGTTCGTCGACGTTTTTTGCACAGGGGTAAAAATTACGGGAGATTTACTAAGCGGCCAAAAATACTGAAAAGAGGAAAGCCCGTAAAAGCTGACTTACGACGTTCACGCTAACCGCGGAAACGTTAATATAGTACACTCGCCGGGGAACCGGGCTGGAACTACGCATCGGTTTTCTTAGGGCTATCGCAGAAGCTCGCGTATCATAGTTGCCAGTCTGGAAGGCAGGACGAAAGCTCTTTCACGCACGGCCTTGTTCTCGTTTATTTCCGGTGTTCCGGTCTCAGATCCGGCACTATTTTTGCGACGAAACAAAAGGCCCGCCACTGCGCAGTTCTTTCTCGCTGCACCAAGGGACCGATCGCTGAACCGAATACGCGCAGCAACGGTCTCCTCGCCGCGCTCATTCTCGCGTAGTCATTGTGATCATTTTCGGCCGGCCCCACGAGATCAACAGCGACGCATCATCCCCGCTTCTCTGAGCCGTCACTGTCTGCGCCCATTCTTATCTCGGCCCGAGGATCCATTTTGGGCGGCCAGCGGTGCCCCGCGTCGTTCTGTCGCTGCTCACGCAGGCGTGGCCGCGGCGCCGGCAGCGTGCGCTCTCATGCGTCGCGATACCCCGCGAGACGCCGCGGCGTCGTCCGCTTATTACGAAGCCGGACTTCCAGGCCGACAACTCGGCTCAGTGACCGGAGGCGTGGCTTTAGTTACATGCCGCCCGCTGTACCCTTCATTTGCGACGCCACGTGAGATAGCCCGCAATGCGACCGTCCGTCCGTGGTCTGCGGGCCTTGCCGGGATGTCGTATAGACTCCGTGCGTATACGGCGGACAACATTTTTTTTTTGTTAGGGCGGCTGCCAACTAACAAAGAGCCCCAGAAGAGCACCCGGCTCTCATCGAGAAGTTTTAGTCTGGGTGAAGCCGCTCCGAGCTGCTGTGATGCGTGCGCTGGACGTTCCTGAGTCACGCTTGAGACGGAGGTCGGGATTGTATTACGGTTACAGATGAACAGAGAAAAAACGAAGGAATAATCCACGTGAACAGGCCATCCTGCGTAGAGGAGGAACGTCTATTCAAAGAGCAAAACGGAAGATGTTTGAGCTGGTAGATCGCGAAGGCGGCGTCCCCAGTCTAGGCTGTCCTTGGCATGTGCAGCCAACTGCAATCTCAAGAACAGCTCAATCTGATCCACCAAGTGAGGGCTGGACGGTTCACCTTGCGCTGCTTTTGGAAAAAAAAAGCTGAAGAAGAGACAAAGTTCCTCCTCCCTTCCATACCATGTAGTGTAGGGTGCAGGGGACGGACGAAAGCTGCATGTTGGGGAAAATGGAAGACTCTGTGGTGCGCGAATTTTCATTGGAAAAGGTATTTGCGAAAATTTAGCATAGCCTTATTTCTTCGGTCTTGTGTTGTGAGTGATGGGGGAGAAGGAAGTCCGTCGTTAAAGCCGATCACGGGTCAGGATGTAGTTGCATCGATGTGAGACTGAAAGATGACGCTGTGTATGGCCTTGCGAGTCAGCAGCTCCCATAGATACTCGGAGTGCGATCGCGCGGTGCCGAGCTAGGAGCTGCTTCATACTCCGGGACCCGGAGGTCACAGGATGTGGATGTCGGGCACGATGGGTCGTTAGGTGAGAATCTTGAGGGGAACCGCCCGTTTGATGGTGGCAGCGTGGTTATTGCAAGTCGTTCAGGATAGCCACTTATTCGGGATCGGTGCGGGAGGCCGGGTCGACGGCGGCCGTATCGGTAGCGTCGATGAGTCTCTGAGAATGGGTGAGGATCAATGGCTGCCCTTGGAGTCAAAGCTAACATGGCATGTGCTGGGTTGGTAGACTACGGAGAAAGATCGGTTTATCGGGTGTCAGAGCGGGAGTCGTATTTGTAGCGTAGGTAGGCAACACAAGCTTGTAGTGGACCTTGCACTATAGTGCTGAGGGGTAATGTAGTGGATGAGGGCAGTAAATTGCAAGTGTGTTACCTGGAGTTCTGCGATGGTGGCGACGCCCAAGTCATCTCGCTGAATTTCAGGCGAGTGATCTGGAGCAACGGGAGAGTCGTTTGTCAGGATTTGTTGAGGGCGAAAAATTATTTTCAGGCATGGATGATAGCGACTGCGTGTTCTGTTAACTGACCGGTTGCACGGGTTAAGCACGCTAGCAATACGTTTTACTTAGCACCATGGACTCCCTAGTGTGTCGTCAACGCTGACGCACAGAAAAACGGCGGGGAGGATAACGTGGCGGAAACGGCACTTTCGAACAAACTGTTCTTAAAGAAAATACATGTAGATATTTCGAAAAAAATCTGGACATGGCCTACCCATTTTGATGTTAATTCGGGAACATAATTAGATTATTTTTTTTCTAAAGACTTCAGCCGGAATCTAAAACAAGCATTTTATTTAGAAAAGCATCATAGAAAAGTCTTCACTTATTTCTTTCAATAACGAGAAAAAAGTTCCGAAATGGTTACAATTTCCACATTTGATTCCTATATCCTTCAAACTGGCAAAAACGCTTTAGTTTTGCGACGTGTACTCGGTGGCGCATGCGCTGTGATAGCGGTGACGTGAACGCTCGTGGTAAACACAGGTTCATTGCTCCGCGCCGAGAGGGAGAGCAAGAGAGAAAGAGAGAATAAATCTTTATTCGTCGAGCATAGGCTGGTGTTATGGGCCTAGCCCCGTGAAAGGCACCCCTAGTCCAGGAATCCTTGGCTTTGACTGGCTGTCCTCACTCGGTTCACCAGGTTCAGCTGGGGTATTTGTGTCCAAGGAAGCTCTCCACTGCACGAAGGTGGGATTGGGAAGAGGGGGCAAATCTGGGGTGCGTTGGCACGCCCATACCATGTGGTATAGCGAGCCAAGCTGGGGAGTTAGTAGACAACAGACAGCTTTCATTGTAAAATTAGTCGTACTCTTCACTTCTGAAATATAGAAGCGGCCGCTCAAGCACAACAGATTGCGCAGAATTGGTAGGGAGTGCACAATGAGCGCAATGCGTAGTTTGTAACAAACAGTATTTCCAGGGCCAGCGCGATGAAGGGGCGTTTCTTGGGAGGGGAGATGGAGGATAGGCTGCGGGTATAAAGTCCTAGCTTGCACTAAAATTAAGCCATCATGCTGCATTCTTACATGCTTACTCAGCTTGGTTTTTGATCGGACAGTTGGGCATAACACCAGTCTGCTGATGGGATGAACTGAACAGTGCGCCAGCATGCATAGCTGCAATTTCATCCATTTATTCTCGGCTATATGATTGTAAGCCAAAAAGGAAACATGCTGCACTGAATTCAATAAATTACGCCGGACTTGAAGGTAGAACATCTCGTTTACTTTGAAGACGAAAACACAAAAAAAAAAAATCGCAAAGAATGTCTTCGAACCCGGAAGGAAACACCGATCGTTACTGCCATTCACTGGCCGTTATTGCCTTGTCACAACATATACCCTTTTTTAGGGAGGAAGTGCTTTTCAGGAAGCTGATCCATACAACCGCTACCTGACAATAGCAACAAACACCGTTCGTTGGCCTTTCGAAGAACGCCGTTTTCGCTTGAGGTCAGCGTAGCGGCTACATTGTTGACGTGGCCCTTCCCAGCGAAAACTCGAGGCCGCCGTGTAGCGAAGCAATGTCGGCGCCTTCGGAGTCGTAGTATATAGCGCACGCGTTCGATACAGCCCCGCTGGCGCCGCTGACAGGCGCGCCTTGCAGTAGAATTGTGATGGAGGGGTGCGGTGTTCGGCGGAAGCGGTAGCGGTCGGCGAAGGCAGCGGGTCCCGTAATCGCCCTCAGCGCTTGGGCCTTGGGAAGGCTGTTGGAAGGGCGGCGACGCCTACGCTGAGTGCACAAAAGGCTGGCACCGCAAACCGACTGGCCTCGAACGACGGCGCGGCGCGTTGGAATCGCGTGCGCGCTCACGTTCTGGGCGCAGCGGCATACTTGGGATATGCCATTTTCCGTTGTTTTGATTTGCTGTTGTAAACAGTTTCAAGCGGAGAGAATATGGCGTTGGTTCGCTGTATTTTATATGTATGCGAACAAAGACCGTCGAGGTCCCTCCTGTAGTTATTTTAAAGGCGAGGCGTTGGAAAACGAACGTCCTGGTGTATGTACCATTAGCACGCGGTCAACAGCAAAGTCGCACGCCGTTCAAAACATCGATTTTTACCTCAAGCTTATGCACCGCTTCACTTGAATATGTTTCTTGTGTAACTTATTTAATAACAGACACCATTTGCAAGAGGAAAACGTGACGTCGACCTCAAGCTTGCACGTCCCATCACATGGATAGACATTTTCAGTAGACAATTTATCAATGCGGAGCTGATTAGGCGGAAAAATATCCGTCCGTCGCATCAAAAAAAGCTCGAAGTGCGGGGAAATTGGCGAGGAGGCAAAGGAGCCCACAAGTAGGTGTTGGAAGTGTGCGCCACAAGAAAAAAATATGGTAAGCTAAGTATCGCCGTGTGACCGGCAACCTAACCAGTAGGCCAACCAAAGGCCCGAGGGGTACAGAGTTAGCCGCGGCGGGGAACAATGACATGTGCAGTCCATTGGAAAGAAACAAAAACGCTTCCCGTGGTCGGAATCAAAACTAGGTTCTACGCGTTATGAAACCATCGTCTATCCGATTGAGATATTTAAAAAAATAGCTGTCATCGCATTCCGGGCGCACAGCATTTCCTTTGGGTTCGTCGACCGGGCGCTGGCTTTGGACTTGGCGGCGGGTTCTAGCGCGTGCTGACGCGGTCCACTTTGGGAGAGGTGTGAAAGCCTGCTGACGAAACGATCCGGGCCTGCCAGCCATGGAGAACTTTCAGCGGCAAGTTTGGAAATAAATGTGAGATGCAACAGCCGGGTCTCCAACCAAGGGAAGAGGGACCGCGCCAGATCTGCCTTTTCTCCAGCCGTGCAGCACTATAGAGCACCCTGCGGCAATTTTTTTAGTGGCGAAGCCCCTAAGGGGCGGAGGCTGTTGGCGTCTCCTGTCTTTGCCATCGTCGTCGTCGTCTCATGTAGTCACGGTCATAAAACACCAGGAAAGTCGTATACGCCTCGCACTAGAAGGTAACGCTTACTAAAAAAAAAAAACACCGTGACACTCGTTTACGCCTTTCTCTAGAGAGCATCGTGCTTCAAAGACAAGAGACTTTTACAGGAAAGCTGTATACCTGTACCCCCCAACGGTTTCATCTTCGTTGGTGAAAACGCCAAGGCGCCAAGAATACACTTACAGACTGCATGCTTCGCCCCTCTCCAGGTTTCACGTTAGCGAAGATGGCCCGGGATGTTTTTTTTTTATGTCCGTATAGTCAGAATAGAAGTGTGTAGACGTGTATGTATGCGTCTTTCTTAGAAATGACCACGGTCAGACCTTAAGAGGAATAAAATTTGTTTATAACATTCATCTAAATTTGGTCACGGCTTTGTTCTGCGCTAAAAAAGTTTTCTAATCATCCCCGTTCACACGGTAGAAGGTGTCATGCTCGTTTTCGTGAAGTCTTTTGGAAGGTAGGTGCGCGTGTTTGCTCAGCTGGTGTTGAATCCGGCAGGCGTCAGAGCAGCGTTCAACGGAATAGGAGCGAGGATAGAGTATTACTAAAGGGCGTAGCACAGACCAAGAGAGCGCGCTATGCGCCCATTGATGGGTGGACGATAACAGCGGCGTGGGAGTCTCCTTAGCATAGCGCGCATGCCAGTCTGCCCGATGTGGGATAACATGTACGTCTTTCCCTCACCTCACCTATTATGTGGCATTCATGTCCACAGACCATTGCGTGCCATGTTTACGTAAGCCATCGGATATTTTAGTGTATCAAAGCACGACTGCGTTGGCTACTAAGTTAGGAGTACCCTGATACGGATGAAGGCCCAGCAAGATGAGCTAGGGTAGTCCCTAGGGGAGGAAGTACGGGACGCCGATGATCCACTACTTATTACCTACAATGTTAAAGACCGTTTTCATTAAAAGAAAAGTCGCTCTTTCAATGGCTCCATTCACCCAGCTTTGGCTGGTTCAGAGAGCCCAAGAAGCCGGACGGACTCAAGAGGTCCTGGAATGAGGACTCTTCCCCAGGACCGACTGCTTTAGAGACACGTTTATTCCTCCTCCTCCATTCAGGCAGTAGCGTGATATTATTCCTAAACCCAATGCACCGTAATGAGTTTTGTTTCCAGGCTGTGCCTGACATTTCTGATTGCTCTGATTAGTATTGAGAAATGTACTGCACTTGTTATGTACTAGACATGTTTTGTACTAGCGTAGTAGTTTTACCCTTGGTTTGTAACTGTACTACACTTGTTTTGTAATTCCTCACGCCGTGCTTGACTTGCTGCTCTGTGTGTAAGGTGGCCAGGGCCCTTCAAGCTATTTGAAGAGCTTTTTTGTGGTATTTCTATGACTTAAAATTACTTCTAATCTCCGGACTGCATTCAATCATTGTACCAAGTGTGTGTGTGGGGGGGGGAGGGGGGGGGGAAGAGAGGGGAGTACCCCAAATGTACAACTCGCCCTTAAGCGAATAAGTGCCATTCACAAACTTTGCTCGAACCATTTACACACACGCCTGTTTCTGTTTTCCACAACGAGGTCTTTTGGCATTCTCTGTCGAATAAAGTCATTAATTTCTTTCTATTCTATTCCCACCGCCTCTCACGAAGTTGCTTCCCTTAAAAACAGCGTTCTTTCAGTGTGGCAATTTCCACAGGGGTTTTTTTGTGTCGGTCGGTGGGTTGTCTCGGAAGCGCAGAAACCTAGTCACAGCTGTCGACGGAACGAAACCAAGACGAATAAGACCCCCAATGCTTTACGGCGCTACGAGTTCAGTCAACCAGACTGAGGTGAAGCTACGCCGCCGCTCTTTTTTCATACGGCTCTCTTTTCCCACCTGCGTCGTTAAGAGCCTCGTTTGTGACCAAAGTATTGCTAGACAGAAACGACGTAACCAGTCGCACGGGTCGACACGCCGTATCGATTTCGCGGTGATGAGACGGGCCGGTTCCGGCGCCGCGAGTTCGACCGATAAGAGGGACGTCGTGCCGCGGTTGCTCTCAGTCGGGGTGTGGGCGTGACCGGGAAGCGAGTGCTCTGACCAGACAACGGGACATGTCTAGCACGCTTGCACGGCGACGTCTCCGAGACCTCGAAGAGCCACGTGGGGGCTGAACGCATCCTTGAAGACAATGCCACAAACTACCCCTAGAAAGCTAAGCCTGACGAGATGTCCTTCTGGCTGAGCCGTACGAAACAGAGACGAGATAAGGCGTAACTTTTGATTTGCCTTTTGTAGAGTGTTTGTAATTAAAAAACTCCTATCCATAAACACAGCAGGGACATTCTCGTACTCGAGCACTACAGGCTATCAAGAAGAATATATCCGACGCCCCAGCCGTAGCCAGCCAAAAAAGCCACACAAGTTAGAAGACTGCAAACAAACTTATTTCCAAACGCCACTCAGCTGCACAGGGTACACTCCACACTCTTCAGCTATCGCTGCAACGTCTGCTCTGGGACTCCCAATACCCTGTACCACATGGTGTGGGAGCGTAAGTGCGTCACAGAACTACCAGAAGTCCTCGCACTGACACCACAGCCATTGGAGGTCCTGCTTACCAGCGATGTCCTGTAAAACCAGCGGGGCCTAGTGGCTAGTGCCATTCGAGCTGCAGCTGGTCATAGCATCCAGGACTGGGGACGCCACCCACCATGGTAGACCAACCCCCATCTCCCGCTCCCGTCTGCCTATTCTATGGGAGCAATAAATGTGTATTCCTCCTCCTATCAACCCATGGGCCATCCCCCCCCCCCTTATATGTTGCGCTATGTGTTGGGTAAGAAGCGAAAGGAATAACTAGAACAACAACAAAAAGAATAGGAGGAATAAGAAAAGGAGTAACGAAGAGAAGAACAAGACGTAAAAGAAGACGAAGAATAGGACAGGTTCACAAAGAGAGAGAGAGAGAGAGAGAGAGAGAGAGAGAGAGAGAGAGAGAGAGAGAGAGAGAGAGAGAGAGAGAAAATATTTTTATTTTTCCAGCAGAGGCTGATGTGTGGGCGTCGCCCCGTGGAAGGCGCCCCTAGTCCGGGATGCCTTGACTTCGGCTGGCCGTCCGTGCTCGGGTCACCAACTTAAGAGGAAGCAGGAAAAGAGAAGAAGCATCTTACGAGAAGGGTACTGGCATTGCCTCTCTTATGACACCCTCCCGTAGGAGAGGGCAGGGTCAGTTGTCGGTTAGTGACTGGGTGGTCACGATGCTGGTCAGGGCGGACGAGCGCCGTCAGGTACTTATGAACATACGGAGATTTCCCTTGTAGCCAGGTATGCATAACGACATCAGCGAGGTGGAGATGATATTGAGGGGAAGCACAACTCCTCGATAGTTTGTTCTTTTTTTTTGGTGCGCGGAATAGAGTTATTGTAAAGAGTCATCGTGATGTGCATATGTAGTTAACGACATATTTTTGGAGAACGCCGTAACAAAATTCTGGGATAAAAGAAATGTGTGTCGACCACACTGCAGGAAGGGAGGTAATACACTTCGTGGTACCCAAAGCCCCCTTAGTCCAGGGCGCCTTCTGGGGAAGTAATGACCAAGGATTCCTCCGCTCTGGTCACCTTGCCTTCCAGGATGGCATAGTACACTTAGGGTCGAAGATGTGGGTCAATGTTGGGAGTCTTCACTCACGTGATTGTATATATCAATGGCCGCACAATGAATTCACAAATGATTTCAGACTTTCACACGGCACTTTCACGGCAATGGTATTGGATGATATGTAGACAGTGGCGATTGTCAGCCTATTGTCCGTTCGTTCATTGTCCATTGTTCATTGATCTCGTGACTAGGACAACGCCATCTCGCACCCGATGCCGATATTGCACTGGAAGGTCGCGTGCAGCACAAATCTATCATTTCTTTCTTCTGGATGAGCCCTGTGCTATGTCATGCGCTTGAGGTGTGAGCTGGACACCCCTGGCGTCATCACCGATCCCTCGTGCGTACGCTGCTTTATCATTCGCATAACGGTAATTTTCTGCGAACGGCGGACGACGTCAAGTCGCCGAGAAGGCCGTCTGAAGTGGACCACGAGTATGACAGTTTGATTTCCATGCTGGATGGCTTCCTTACAGATGGAAGCAAAAGATAGGAGCGAGCGTGAACCTTCATTCCATCTAACTGGGGCGGTATTCGCGTAACTGTCCCTTTTGAAAACCTCGCTTTTGCGTCCCTTTCATCGTGACGTACTTCCGGTTAAGAAGTGGACGTTGGCAGCATGGAGGAAGGTTGGCAGTAGGTTTGCCGCGCTTGCGTTACGTCACTTCCGGTTGTTTGCTTTTAGCCAATCAGGGCTCGCCAGAAGGGACACTTTTGAAAGGGACGCAAAAGGGACAAAACTCGAGAATACCGCCCCTGGTCTCATTTCACTCAAGATTGCCTGAATTACTCACGACACTGGCTAGCCATACTCTAGTGTTGGCGTAAAAAAACCTGAAAGTTCGGTTTTAACAGCGAAGCTGTTTAGCAAATCGTGATTTTTTCTGCCCACAGTTAAAAATACCAAGAAAATGTCGAGCGCTCCGCTATGCGTGGCTCGCAACGCCCGCCCAGCGTCCCCGGCGCAAGTTTGTCAGGCCAAGCATACCCACTTATGGAGATTGGCCAAGATTGGCTAAAAAAGAGAACTCCAGCGTTCACCAAAATTCTGGCAACACTTTCTCGGAAGAAGAAAGAAACTTCATAGCGTACGCCCGTCCACGGTGATGTCCAATGATTACGACTTCCAAGCGGCAGCGAAAGAGAAGCAAATCGGTTGCAATCGTGGACTTCGTGATGATCGTAAAAATAGCTTACAGATTCGCTACCTTCAAGTCTTACGTGTTAGTGTGAGCTTCCTTGCATTTTTCTTACTGTAAATAGGCGCATCGAGCGCCCCATTCTTATACCCTACGGGCTGGTAATCTAGGCTGAAGAAAATTCAGTAGTTACTCCCAGGACTTATAACGGAGGCTGCAGCGAATCGATTTAGCTTTGTCCCAAATCACATTTCTTCGCTACCGCAGACATAACGACTGCCCTTTCTCTGAAAGGATCAACTAGATGAGAAATGTTTTTGTATTAGTTTATAGCCCCTCCCGCTCACACACAATAATTTGTTTCTTGTAAGAATCCTTTCTTATGGGTTTCATTTAAGACACGGAAAATAACGACCAACGAAGAGCGAAAGAACTCAGACAAAACCGGAAATCACTGAGAAGCAAGTGCTAGATTGGATCCTTCAACCGTGACTGACGCAATTAGACTCATGATAAAGCGCGCCTAAAAAGCACCCTATAGAAAGCGCTGGTTTGGTTAGAAGTTATAGAGCTGCGTTCAGCTTCTTTATCGTGTAACTTCCGCCTTCTAGGCCTCCATTAGGCGAGATTGGTCTAATCTATCCCGACACAGTAAATAACGTTGGAAATAATCGCACCCCGCAAACGAGGCCGTCGCCACTGGGGAACAGAAAGGTTTGTTGAATTCCCGCCCTGTCCTCAGACCATTCTTTAAATATTTATTTCTATCCACACGAATCGATTCTGGTGGCCTCAATAAAATTTCAGCTTTACAATGAACCATACAACACCTCCCACGCCACTTTTATTAGACGGGTAATATACCTCACAGACCCTTCCTGTTTTGTTTTTTTTTTGACTTCAGAGATGATCAGGAGATATAGGCGGTTGGACGCCGAACAACGCCACCAGAGGACTAAGTCCAAGAATCTCAGCCTCAGCCCTGTTGTTTTTTCCTCGATACATGGCTGCACCTGCATTTCGATCAATGACTGATCCGCACTCCTTCTATAGCACAGAGCTTCCAAGTGTCCAGAGGCGATGATAGCCAGAGAGCGAACGAGGGTTGTCCGGTGGGTGGCGTTGAGTGCGTTGAAGGCGTTGTTTGTTTATGTTGTTTTTTGTTTAACTTCCCCCTTTTCAATTGACCGGAACGTACTGCGTCGCTCGCCGCCGCAGTATCACGTGGCAACATCGGTGTCATTGTTGTGTGCGCCACGCGCTGTGGCGACCATTACCACGCCCGCGGCGCGCCTGTCGAGGAAGTTGCGCTGGAAAGCGGTTGTCCACGGCGGAAATTAAGGCGTGCCGCGCAGAGCAATCTGGTTCTTATCACTGCGTATACCTTTCAAAAGTCCGAGAAAATAAAACTTGACATTTTCTGGCCGTTTGCGCTTCGCAAATGCATTGAAGCAGAAAGGGAGGAGGTATTTCTACGCGATTATATCGCGGACGGAGGAAATAGTCGGTCCCTTCTTGCCGCGGAAAGTCAGCGAAGTCACGTCGGTTTCGCGTCCCGCTAGGGCAACATGCAAGCCACGCAACGTCTTTAAAAAGATTTGAGCGAATGAATTATACTGCAAGATTCAAATATTTCGCCACAGGAAATCAGAAAAAGGGAGGGGCCCAGAGCTGCTTGGCGCCATATTGTCAACACCATGCATGCTCCCCGGCGTACGACGGGGCGAATGCGGTGCCGTGCGGCATAGTATATTATCGACGAAAGCCTTATCCGCACGTAGCGGCGCTTTTTTATACTGATAATTTATGGGTCTCTCGTGCTTTTTTGATAGATGTGTGTGCATTAGCAGAAAAAAAAAAAAAACGGTGCGTGGCGGCGGAGTACACCCCGAATCGTAGACTGCATAGAGTGATAACATGGTGCCGTTTGTGTTCTAGCGCGGCTCTTTTCCCCAGCGAGCCGAGAACTCGCCCCCTTTTTTGAGGCGAACCCTATATCGTGGTTTACTACGCTCTTTGGGGGTAGTGGCGCCGCAAAATCGCGGTTCCTTGTGATATCGACGCGAGCTAGTTTTCGCAATAACTCGTTGCCCAGCTGCCGGTACAGTAGCTGAGCGCTTGTGGGCTGTAGTCAACGATTCTCAGCAATTAGCACGAGGTCGCGGGTTCGGTTTGCGGCCGCGGCGGCCGCTGTTCTGATAGAGGTGAAAAGCAAAAACGCCCGTGTACACGAGACTTTGACGAATGTTACAGATGTCCAGCTGGTCAAAATTAATCTGGAACACTTCACTACAGCGCGCCTCATCACCTGCGTTGCGTCGGCGCGTTAATACCTTCAATCAATCAATCAATCAATCAATCAATCAATCAATCAATCAATCAATCAATCAATCAATCAATCAATCAATCAATCAATCAATCAATCAATCAATCAATCAACCAATCAATCAATCAATCAATCAATCAATCAATCAATCAATCGATTCTCAGCAGTTGGTGCCGGCGCAGTGTAAAGTGACTCCGGCAACATGTTTTGCTCCTGTTGAAAAAAGTTGCCAGACTATTTCCGCAGCACGAACGGTCTTTAAACATAACATTTATTTGTGTTTTCAATGTTAATGGTGCCAAAAGTTTGTATAATTTGTCAGAAAAACGAAAGTTTCCTCTATTCTCTCGCTTCGCGGTGCTTCCATAAGGGCATAATTTTTGACAGGAAACCATGTTGTCATTACAGGTATTTTGTAGCACTTATTGCGGAACGTCTACTCGGTTGATTGCAGTGTTTGCTTCCACAGTGCAACCATGTTCTGCGAAACTGCATTAAAACCCGATTACACAACACATTGACTGTTTGGCCGGGCCCAGGCAACAAAGAAGAACGTTGGGCGCTCTCGTCTCAGTTTCGCAATTGTGATGCAACGTTAAACACACGCATACTGGAACCAGTCCTTCCTGGAATGGCTGGGGGAGAATTCAGACGACATGGTATTTTAACACAGTGTAAACGTCGTGCACTTAAGCATTTTCTGCCTTGCATGGAGAAAAAATAAGTTCATTTCACGTTCGGGAACTGAAACTGATATTTTGCTCAAAGGCTGGGGCAGGTTTACCGCTGGCACGTTGTCCTTGGCAGGGTTTACGCTGATCAGAATCTCGAACAAGTTGCTGAAACTAGGAACAACTATGATACAATGGCAGATCTACAGCCAACGGGTACGTGCCACGCACATTCAATACTTAAACAATCTGCCAACGAATGAAAATCATTCGCTTATCGTCGCATGGACACCGGCAACGCAAATCATCATAATAATCACCAGCTTACCTACGCCCACTGCAGGGCAAAGGTCTCTCCCATTATTCCCCAATTACCCCGGTCCTTTGCTAACTGCGACAATTTATCCCCGCAAACTTCTTGATCTCACCTGCCCACCTAACGTTCTGCCGCCCCCTGCAACGCTTGCCTTCTCTAGGGATCCACTCTGTTACCCTTAATGACCAATGGTTATCTTGCCTCCGCATTACTTGACCTGCCCACGTCCATTTCTTCTTCTCAATTTCTACTAATATGTCCTTAACACGCGTTTGTTCCCTGACCCACTCCACTCTCTTCTTGTCCCTTAATGTTACAACTATCATCTTCCGTTCCATTGCGCGATGAGTCGTCCTCAATTTAAGTTTAACCCTCTTAGTGAGCCTCCAAGTTACTGTCCCGTAGGTGAGTACCTGTAAGATGCAGCTGTCATACACTTTCTTCTTAAGGGACAACGCTCGCACCTATAATTATAACTCAAATCACCTATAACTATACACTTACTCCTGTAAGTGCGATATGCGGATATTGTCCAATAAAATTCATGCAGGAAGTCGCCCAAGAAGCACATTTGCACGGCAGCGCCATGGTCTCTCACTACGAGGGACACAAACGCTGCACGAAAGATATACGAGACCATACCAGGAACCCCGCTGATAGATAACTTTGCTGGAGGTAGTTACCTCCAGCAAGGGTATGACGATCTTCGCTGGTACCTTGCACAAACCCGAACCCGCCAAGAACCCTGGGGTACGGTTCGAGAAGGGCCGGGAGTCGATACAGTAAAGAAGCGACATCGCATGAACGACTCATACTCGCGCGTCTGTAGTCCAATCCAAGACACCTCGCCACCGCGAGCCCCCTTCGCAGGATGTACAACTCGGAGCAGACTAAAGCACTATAGCATTTAATAAAAAGTTCACCCCTATACGCGATATCGAGCTTGAGATAGTATGGAGTGAAAGGTGACGGGAAACAACGTTGACACGGCTGATGTAAGAAAAGAAGGGTTGTCTGCAGAGCGATAGAGATTGACTTGTTTCTCGTGGTCTAGAGCTGCTTCTCCCGACGCATTTTTTTAACTTGATATCTTTTTCCAGGGTAGTCTGAAGTTGCTTCTACACAGCGAAAGGGTTCACTTACTGTATCACGCATCCGATGCGTGATAAGTTGTCAGACGTTTCCTAGTCTTACCGCTGGTCAACATCGACTCAACTACAATTCGTGGTCCGGTTGCTGCTGGAGGGCACCTCACATCTTTTCCACGCTTGTATACCCGCATATTGTCCTGCTCAAACTCCGTGTACCACGCCCTGTACACACAGAGAGAGAGAGAGAGCGGAGAAAGATAGAGATAGTCCCTAATGACCTGCAGAAGTTGTCGGTAGGTCACCAGGCTTGCGACAATGCCAGATGGAGATAAACATCGTGGTAGACACACGCATGCGCAAAACGAATACGCTCTCACACACAAAGGGAGTAGTCACACGCCCCGCGTGGCTTAATACGCTTTCCTGGTGATCCGGCGCATGCTCTTACGGCAATGCGTCAATCGACACCCTGGCGAGCCTTACCATGGAACTGGACTACCGGGTTGCAGGCGATCACGATTTTTTTTCACGATCGTGCAGAGCCCTTGCTCCTAATGATCACGCGGGGTTGTGGACTCCAGCTTTCATGCATCTTTTCCTGCGCAACTCGTGACTTATAAGCCTGCCTGCATGCTCTTAACGTTGTGGTTTGTTTTCGTTGAATGTTTCGCGCATTTGATGTTTGTGGGGGAGTGAATACGCCCTTTGAGTTTATGAATTGTTTGAGCGAACAATGCGTTCATAGAAGGTCTCCTATAAATGCATCGGGAGCACGGGAACTTAGCCGCTCAAGCGGCTGAGTTCTAACACCGAAGCTGGAATTATTCTGTTACCAGTTAGGACACAACGATAATTTTTTTTTGTTATGTGGACTCGTAACGCGCTCTCCCGGTTTATTTGGAGGAAATTTATTTCCAGTTGGTCTTTCGGTGATAACTGATGCCAACATGCTCCTACTGAATGAAAACGTTAATTTAGACATTTTCACGACTTTTATTTCTATCTCTCTCTGTAGACTGAAGTTTTTGGCCGTCTTCAAAAAATAGCGTGGCTCCAACGCTTGTCATGCAGAATTCCGAGAGCGCGTTGCTTGGAGGCCATGTACAGCAGAAACCAAACACATCGAACTAAGACACTTGGAATAGTTTATCGCTATATTGAAGGAACGATTTTGAGATCTGCCTCCGTACAACCATACAGCCAATTTCCCACATTCGACCGCTTCCATTACTGCCTGTTAACGCCACGAGGATCGCGTCAACGGGCATCACGTGGTGTTTCAGGGGCATCTTTCAGCCACGGCGGCATCTAGGAAAACAAAAAACAACTGAGCCTAGAAGAAAGAGGCATGAATACCGAAACTACAGGAACGGTTTTTTTTTGTCAGAAGTGATGAACAAACATGGTTGAAGAGCTTTGTCAGGGGATGAGTACATTCGGACATTGATGCCTGCATAAGAACACAACTATAAATTTTTATACTCTGTCGCCTCGACGCTTAAGACAAAGCTCGTTACTTAGTCCCCATCGGATGAAAAAAAAAAATCCCGGGCCATGTCCACTAACGTGAAACCTAGGGACGGGCGAAGCATGAAGTGTATAACTGTATTCTTGGCGCCTTGGCGTTTTGTCAGCGCAGATGAAACCGTTAGGGGGTACAAAATTAAAAGTCTCGTGTCAAATTTGAGGCACTAAGCGTTCAAGCGTGAGGCGTAAACGAGTGTCCCTGTGTCTTTTTAGTACGCCTCACTTTCTAGCGCGAGGCTTAAACGAGTGTTGTGGTGTTTTAGTACCGTGACTACATAAGACGACGGTTACGACGACGACATGAGACGCCGACAGCCCAATCCCCCAAGGGGATTCGCCACTAAAACAGTGGGTCACAGTATGAACCTAAACATATATGCGAACAGCTATCGCTTCCGTAATTGTCCCAGCATCGGCTTTCACATAACCACAGCTGCGGAGATTAGAAGGGAAGTTTCCAAGACCATTGATTCCATTGAGCCGATCTCTCCCTCTCGGCTATAGGCTCCGGCTCGGCTAGGCTCCGGCACTTAGGATAAAAAAGGGCAGGGACAGGCTGACAGTGTATATAGTCAGTGAATTTACGCTTCTTAAGAAGAAAGCATATCACAGTGCTATGGAATGATATTTATATCTTTAAACACTCGCGGGTATTGTTAAAGTTAAGTGTTACTCCTAACGAACGTTCAACGTAAACAACACCATCTCCAAACAGTTCACGATAAATTCTTTTATCCATTTTGATTGATAATATTATAGCAACAGGTTTTATCCTTTGCCCATAGACACATACTAAGTAACACCTGCCGCACACTGGTACGTATAAAAAACTCTAAATAGACGAATAAACCGAATGTAGAGGCAGCAGCAATAAGCGCGAGAAGGGAAATATGCGTCGCACATAGTGCTTACGGTTTTCGAAGGTACCTCTCTGCGGCACTTCACAAATATCACCGATCGTTCACGATGTTTACGATGAACTGAAACCAACTGCGGATTCTGCTGATTTAGGGAACTGTCGTTGCTGCTTCAGATGGAGGCCATTTTATAAACGGGGTACCCAAAACAGTCGGTGCTTTAGGATAGGGGCTTGTTTTCATGGCCGTGTGAACCCATTAATTCACATTATTCCGCGCACTCCCCGGTAATATTTACCGCCCCCGGATATCATATCCGCTCCTACTACCGCCACTTATCAGGAATGAAATCAAGAAAAAAATAAGTGATCGTAACTGTCGCGAGTGTGACCAAACTGCCTCCCCCGTCATTCTCGGAGCGCATTCTCTTTCCAACGACGACGTAGGAAAGCCGTTCACGATTGCTGCCGCGCCCCCGTTATTTCTGATTCGTGCGGCCGTCATCTGACAGCGCGAAAATTATAGCCACCTTGCACGACTCGTGACTTATAAGCCTCATACCACCTCAAGCAATGGCGCCGAACGAACAGCGAAGCCAGGCGGCAATGTATTGTGAAAAACGGCGTTATATATTCAGGCGTGCTCTAAATCAATCGCCAGGGGTGTGAGCCACGTTTTTGTTCCAGGAGATGCTAGGAGGAGCAAACACCTTCCATGCAAGCCGAAAGCCTACACGAACGGGTAGTAGGCTAGACTACAAGCTTTGAGCTCTTCGTGAAGGTGAAGCATAGGGAAAACGCAGCTATGAAGTCGAGGCACCTTATCGTCACGTTAGTAAATATACTGGTGTTTCTTTTTATAGTCTAAGAGTAGCTTTCGTGTGGTGAAGGATTTAGAGAAGCGTAGAAAACGCGCCGACACGCCATGTGCCCCATTGCAACTAAGCGTGCACGCCTTTTGTACAGCGATCTGACCGCTGCCCGCTCGTGTAACCCGGAGACTGTCGGGATCACAAAGTACCCCATTTGACGCTTTTGACGCAAACGACTCCGCAGTTTTGTTTTGTTTTTGTTCGTGGTTATACAGCCGAATCTTTTTCCTTTCACACGCGGGCGGGCGCGCAAGAACTGCCACCACCCTTCTGCAGAAGAAACGCCCCAGTTTTTGTCAGAAAGCGGAAGAAAAGAAAAAGCGCGCGCATAAGCAAGTGTGCTTGCTCCGCGACCCATGGAATTTGTCCCTGTTTTCGCGTCAAAACAGCGGGGACGTGCGGCCTTCGTGAGACGCCAGCTTTCATAACGTCACCTAAATAGTGCGAAATGCCGGCATCGCCTTAACTCCTTTCCACCCGGCCACATCAGTGGTTAGCTCAGAGTATGTTTGGGTGGCTGATTTCGCTTAGGCCAATCAGAGGATCCGATGTGTGCGTTCACACCGGCAAAGCTAACCCAGTTTCTCCCGGCATTTGCGCCTAAGGGGTGTTCGTTGGGTGCGCCCATAGCAAGCGCGGTAGCAAAGAACCTAAAGTCATGAGTGTAAGAAGGTTACATAAGAAGCATAGAACTCACGCCCGGGAACGTTCGCAAAACCATTTGCGTAAAACGGTGCTAATGTAGGGACGCACGTTCCTGTTCCGCGATTTTGTCTGCTCTGTCGCCGTGTCGTGACGTGTAAGGTTCTCCAGTTAGACTGCGTGTGAGGGTCGGTGCAAAGGAAGCGTGAACATGGTTTTGAAAGGAGCGAATGAGTCCGCGAGGTTGCTTTCGTGTGGTCGTAATCGACCAACCTCGAACGTAGCCGGTTATGCCGAAACATTTAATTTTCCCCCCAGCCCTGTATTTGGTGGTGTAATAACAACTTCGAATTTGGTTCCCTCCTTTACTTTACTGCCGTAACGTACACATAACTTTCCCGGGTTACGACTTTGCGACGTGAAGGCAATTTTTCTAATGTGCTGTGTATGCGCTGCAGTTCGGTCCTGTAGACTGCGTCAGTTGTTGCAGACGGGTTCGTTTAGGAAGAACATTTGTTCCGTCCAAAAGGTTAACGATGAAGTTATGCGCAGATTTTCAGGTTCTCACTCACTCACTCACTCACTCACTCACTCACTCACTCACTCACTCACTCACTCACTCACTCACTCACTCACTCACTCACTCACTCACTCACTCACTCACTCACTCACTCACTCACTCACTCACTCACTCACTCACTCACTCACTCACTCACTCACTCACTCACTCACTCACTCACTCACTCACTCACTCACTCACTCAATCAATCAATCAATCAATCAATCAATCAATCAATCAATCAATCAATCAATCAATCAATCAATCAATGGTTGTAGTCTTTCTATTTCATACAGCGAGCTCTATTTGCTAAAGCGGGCTCTTGGCTAGTCGGTACCAGTTCCTCGTGCACTTAAGTCTGTTTACGTGACGTGAAAGATAAGAATAGGGTGCAGTGCATTCGGCAGGAACTCTCACGTAATGATAGGCAGCCTGCCATTGTCCCTGAAGAAGAAAGTGTGTAACAGCTGCATCTTACCAGTACTCACCTACGGGGCAGAAACTTGGAGGCTCACTAGGAAGGTTCAACTTAAATTGAGGATGACTCAGCGAGCAATGGGACGGAAGATGATAGGGATAACGTTATGGGTCAAGAAATGAGCCGAGTGGGTCTGGGAACAAATTCGTGTTAAGGACATATTAGTAGAAATTAAGGAGTAGAAATGGGCGTGGGCAGGGCATGTAATGCGAAGGCAACAGGCTAACAGAGTAGGTCCCTAGAGAAGGCAAGCTTGGCAGGCGGCGGCAGACAGTTAGATGGGCAGATGAGGTAAAAAAATTTGGGGGGTAAATTGGTCGCAATTAGCACAGAACCGGGATAATTCGAGATCAATGGAAGAAGCCTTTGCCCTGCGGTGGGCGTAGACACGCCGCTGCTGCTGCCGCTGCTGATGACGACGACGACGACGACGACGACCACGACGACGACGTGACTTGAAAGCGATAGCCTAGCGATTCTCAGACTTATCCACTCTGTCACCGTATTTGCGTCCTTTTCTTGGCTTTCGTTTCATCGTCTTTCGACGACTGCTACTTCGAAAGGCAGACTGACCCGCCGCGGTGGCTCAGTGGCTAAGGCGTTGCGCTGCTGAGCACGAGGTCGTGGGTTCGATTCCCGGCCGCGGCGGCCGCTTTTCTGATGGAGGCGAAAAGCAAATACGCCCGTGTGTACGAGATTTCGGCGCACGTTAAAGATCCCCAGGTGGTCAAAATTAATCCGGAGCCCTCCACTACGGCGCGCCTCATCGCCTGCGTTGCGTCGGCGCGTAAAACCCTACAATCAATCGAAAGGCAGACTGCAAGGTCGTATGTGACGCAGCAACTCCCCTTCCGCATTCACCTGTTATATGCACGTGCCGTCGCGTTCTCCTGTCGCGGGGAACACATCAGGCTCATTCTTGTTCGTTTCTGCCATGGTACCGGATTAGCACTGTGGTCAGCGCACTTGGATGCTGCTGCGGCGACCCGGGTTCAAATTCCACATGAAACCAAGTGTGTTTTTATTTGCAGTGGCACCTTGTTAAACCGTACTCGCATAAGCTGTAGTTTCTTGTTGTACGTAGTAAAGCCTAATCCCCGACTCAGTTTCCTTTTAACCTAATGCAGTCGGATAAACCGTAGTGCCGGTTAGTACGTACTTTCTTCGTGTCCCCGTCAGCTACGGTTTAACAAGGTTTCATTGTATTTTTTGCCCTCACACCAGCGTCTGTTTTGGTACCATTCGTGTTGTCGCCAAAAGCGACTGGGATCACATTTCGCATTTTATGAGGCATATCTAAGCCTTTTGCCCTAAGATTGTGATTCGGTCCTGTCAAGGAGGGTGGCCCGGAACAGCAAAGTTTAATACTGAACCGTACGATTCCCGTAAACACCGGAGAGTGGGATAATCGGAATCTGAATCTATTTGTTACCCTTAGTATTGCCTAAAGCATTTAGTCTGTTTATTGTACTTTCACGTGCTCTGCCCTGCTGTTATGAGCTATATATAGCAGTAGCTGCACATCCAGCTGTAGGTTAAAGTACTGTGTACGACATTAACCGCAAACTAGAGAATCGATCTCACCTATTTTAGAACTGCACCTTTATTAGCCTCACTTATGGCGCGGTAAGTAAGGTTTACAACAATCATTTTACAATACTGCTGTTCAACGTGAAACTATTTTGCGCGCTGTACTATGATTCAATGATCAGGAGCTGCCAATAAGGCGCAGAATTCACAGCATAGTTACAAACTACAGGAACAAGGAAGAAAAATTAAAAGTAAGTCGGAAGGAACTGCCAATAAAAATAGAATTTGTTTTTCGAGTTCCACGTCAATGGGCTCCTTCCTGCCCTGGCTGCTTCACGCCTGACTCGTCAATCGGGGCCCGTGCCCCACCTCAGCGACAGCGGTCGCAGTCAGTCGGGCGACCACTTTGCAATTCAATTTGCGCCGCTGGCAAGTGCTCTGGTTTTCCTTCAAACGACTCACGGTTAGAATGCAAGAAAGAAGCGACTGCGGGAAACGAAATCCTTCCACGTGGCACACATTTTTCGCTCGGTAGCGCTTTTCGAGGAAGAAGGGGAGGAAAGAGAAGTAAGGGCGTAAATGCTTGACACAGATGTCACAAAATGTCTTGCCCCCTAAACATTCAAAGCACATTCCCACCGAAAAACAATTCGCCAACTGAAGTCACAACGGCGCTTTGTTTAACGCGTGGACGTTCACCTTCTTTTCCCTTTGCGTGCCCTGCATGAGTTCCTTTCTGCCAGTCACCGTGTGTTGCCTTTTTCAAAGGCCTAGTTCCAAGTTCAGGGACTCGCAGAAGTGCTAAGTCACAGCCAGAGGTTTTTTTTCCCACGAACTTTCGTTAATAAGGAGATATTTCACGTGGTGTGACCAGCGCTCCCACGGTGAAGTCGGAGAGACGCGTATAAGACAAAGCCTGGGAACAAGAAAGAGAGTGGGGGAGCGGGTGTGGTGGGTGTGGGCGTAGCGTATTATTCGTGCGTACTCGTATGTCTCTTTTAACTCCGTTGGCAATGCCATCAAGCGGGCCAAGGCGAAAAGCACTTCTGCGAGAAAAAAAAAAGCTTGTTGTTTGGTTTTCTCTCTGCGAATGCTCAATTAATTTTTTTTTTTGCAGGAGAGGAGATATCAGTAAATGTGGGGTGCACGTTTTTATGATTCTGTGGTTTCTCAACCATGACACGAACGTTTGCTGTTTTGGAATGTCTTTTCTCTTTCTTCTGGACGTTGGCGTTCCCGAACACAGAGGAACTCATGGAAAAAACATGGGGTGAATAAATATGGTTAGCGGACTTCGACCTGAACGGGTAAACACACATTTAAAAGTATCGGCAATCTGCACCGAGTACCAACTTATAGCGCATCTTTCGTTCCACGTGCACAAGGGTTTATTTAAGATAAGTAAAAAAAAGTACATTTCGCAGCGGTTGCTTTTTTTATTCAGAGCGTCAAGGTGCATGCAATTTCTACAAGAATAACATTCGATAAGATTGGAATGTTCTTTTCCAATCGCTTCTGTTGCAAGCGAATATTCATGGTGACCATTTCCAGCAAATGTATAGTGACTGGGAAGAGAAACAAGGGAGGTAGACTAAACAATGCACGAGGAAAGCAGAGGGAATACAGGCTACTTTGAGGAGGAAAAAAAAAACGCCACTGTGCGGAATGCGCCCCGTATATTTCAGCTGTTCGCTTTCAAAATTGCGATTCACTGGGCAAAAAGAAAGTTTTTTTTTTTTTTTGCAAATAACGGGTCAGACCACTCGAACGTTGTGCGCAAATAAACAAGTGCAGTTTAAGTTATCTCTTATTGGGGGTTGGATTCAGCGCCTAAACCGATGCGCGGTTTCGTTTATGCGGCGTTGTGGTTACACAGAGAATATGTTTGTGAACTCGTTTAACGATTATTTCGCTACTTAGAAGAAATTCGGCGCACGCCTGCACTGGTAGCACATGCTTGTCCGCCAAGTGTGCTGCAAGTTCTGGCTGTGCGATATGCGGTGTCTTACAGGCGTCGAATACAAAAAAAATGGAGGTCAAGGGTTATGCAGGTCAATAAAATTGATGCTTCCATGAGTCCGTATTTCTTTCGTTTACTATTAAAGCCCGCTTTAACATACGCACTAATACTGGTAAATATCAGCCGGTTGCCGGTCAGAGCCTTAGAGTCTCAAAACATTACCCTACAGCGTCCGACCGAATGATGGAGACGGTGTTAACGAGGTTTCAAAGAAAAAGTACCTCAACGCTTGAACTTGGGGATGTTGCTATATGATGGCTGTCGCCTTTTGCAGGCGCGTCTGCCGCTACCGGCTGAAGACAGTACGAAGCCACGATTTTGTGAAATCACGTTTACGGTGGTGATGTATGTGGAAAGATTTGGGCATGCTAAAACATCATCAGCCAAAGATTGTTCGTTTTGGCAGACGTTAGCCCTTTTGTAGAATTTATCTGTTTCATTAGGACTTGTTTTTTGGCTAGTTGTTTCTTTGTTAAGCAATAAAGTTAGCATAATCAACACTGCACGCAAGAGGAGATCCGTCAGTCCTGGTCGTGTATATCAACTCGTGAGTGTTGTCTTATTTGCGCTGATTTTATTGCTTGGACCGATTCGTTGTACGCCATCATGTCACGCTCCGTCGCAGTAGCTCGGAACTTGCACCTTGCCGCTGATTGTGACGCGCCTATCTGAAATAAGATGCTGTAGTGAGAGAGAGAGAGAGAGAGAGAGAGAGAGAGAGAGAGAGAGAGAGAGAGAGAGAGAGAGAGAGAGAGAGAGAGAGTAAATTTTATTTGAAAATAGGGAGAAGGGAATGTGGAAAGAGTTTTGGGTGAAGTCCTAATTCCCAGCTTGGCTCTCTCTAGCAGCTCACGCTGTGTCGAAAGGTCCGAGCTGGATAGTGCTAAATCCCAGGAGTCTATAAAAGTTTCCTAGGTGCTCTGTTGCCAAATTATAAGGTAGTTCCAGACTGTGTGGAATGCGTCTGCTCTTAATTTGCATTTGCGGCATTCTTTGTTATATCTGTCTGGAAACATGAGGGACAGCCTGCATTTGTGTGGGAAAACGTTGGTTTGTAGTTTTCTTATGTTTCTTGCTTATTCGGCATCTAACATGTGGTGCGGTGCGGGCATGGTCTTTGTTGCTTGCGTTTGCGTGAAAAGCCTTTCATTAAGTGATATGAAGGGAGGGAGGGTGTAAGAATGGTCCGTTTTTCTGAGGCTGTTGATTTGCCTCGCTATGGAGTCGGTTCTCTTGTTTCCTTCAAGGCCTTCGTGTGCTGGGCTCCATAATATTCCATGTTGGCCTGTAGTGTGTGCCGCACGGGCAACATTGGATGCCGATCGCTGGGGGGACGGATGTGATTGGAGTCCTCGTGTGCATTGGAGGGTGATAGTTGACTCGGGCAGCAGTTCCTTGGAATTATTCAAAGTGTTTGATCTGCGTTAGAACAACATCGGAGCATAAGGGCAGTAGTAATAAAACGAGGGCGATGGGAGGTATTGTGGTAGTGTCGGTGATGGTGACGATTGCAGGGGTGGTGTTGGTCGTGCGCCTGCTAGTATTAATTTGCTCTGAGCGCAACTAATGGCACAAAGAAACAGACCTGATGAGAACTACTGGGCTGAGTATACACCCCTGGGCCTTCACAGAGTGAAGTCTTTTTCATAACGGCTGCCTTTTCAGCGCCAGGTCAGGTGGGTAGCGGTAGAATTGGCGCAGACACAATTACAGAACTGCTGGAATATATGGTCGAGCGATGAAAGAGTTGCGACCACTGGAAAAAATAAAATTCTTAAAATATGTACAAGGACTCTATCGCCTTGACCGGGAAGCATGCTATTCCATAGACGTGCCTAAACATGCATCATCCGCAGGTCGTTAGAGAGGGTTCTGTAATAATTCATAATCTGCTCCACGGTTCACGTGCAGGCCAACTGCGGTGAATATATCTCCCACTAAAGACTTCAACACTGTAGGATGCCTAAACTTGGGTGGTTCTTCTTGCGAATGGATGTTATTCCTCCCAGTGCAGAAAGCCAAGAAACGGTACGGGAAACACAAAGCAGGGGAGCGGTGGTAAGGGGGCAGGTGCAACATTGGACGCCATTTCATTCAATGTCTCAGGCACGGCTTTTCCCGCCGTGGAGCCGAAAGAAACGTGCGTGCGCTCACCCGTCGGGGGGCAGCAGCCGGTTTCTAGTTCACTGCATGGCAGGACACAGATCAGGCCGCCATTGTCTTGACCGCCGCCAAAGACGAGTGCGTACGTGTCTGGCATTGCGGACTCGTTCCTTCAGTGGCTGGAGGGTAATTTTAGAATACGCGGCCAGAAACGGCGGGGCCCGTGAACGAACAACAGGGCAGCCGACTCACTCACTGCGTAATGAATGGTGTGGTCCCTTGCCCTTTGAGTAACCACTGGGCCTGCGGGATATATCCTCCGTTGTTACCCTTTTCGTGGCCTGCGCCGGCTAGTGCTAATACCGTGCAGCGCGTGGAAAGGTGGACCTTATGGTCGTACCCTTTGTCCCTCAACTTTTGGTCTAGTAATTATGAATATTTGTCGTTTCTAGATTGCGAATGGTTAGGGGTGCGGTCGAACGCCCATAGCCTCATTCTTGATCTTTATTTCGTCCACTTGTGCTTATCCTCCTTTCTTCATCCTCGTTGTTTTCTCCTTTCTGTTCCATTAGCTTTTTCTCTCTTGATCTGCAGTTTTTTCTCCTTGGCCAGGTCACTGTTTCGAGTCGCAACATAAGAAGGCACCCGACTAATATCGAAGGTATGTCCGGAACAGTGTTAAAGCGAAGCTTTTTTTATGTTTGCACTGATTGTCGCTTCCTTGACGTTGATTGTGGCGCCGAAGTTTGGCGTAGTACAGATTTTCTTGTACCGGGGGTAGAACTCATATGATCAAGAATTTACAATTTCCTGCCGAGTCGAGTGTCACGAAGAAATGCCACCACTGCTTTTCTTGCTCTACTGGCCGTTTTTGAAGTTAACCACAGACCAAGAAGTTCCCGTAAGGAGATCTGGGCGGATAGAGGCAGTCCCAGAAAAGCTTTCAGGATGTTTATTTTACAGTTCAAGACGAGCCCGCGAGCACACGTTGGGCACAGGGAGAAAAAAACTACACCATCTTCCCGTAGGGGAACCCTGAGTAGTATGCGAAGCAGCCATGGGGTCGACTGAAGTTCCCATTAGTTTTCACTTCGCCGTTTCCGTTGACGTTCAGCTTCGAGTGTCTGCGTTGTATCAGTAGCTTCTTGACGTAGTTTGAATGAGTGAAGGACATAATGCGCGTTCGTAGCACACGATCCCGTCTCGGTTTGTAGCGCAGTAGGAAGAGCGCCACGTACCTCCCGTTGCGGCCAGAGAGTTGTGGGATCGAAACCGGGCACCGCCTATTTCTTTTCATAGTGGACTGCGCTGACGTCAGCCCAAACGCTGACGGGGCTGAAGAGATGCGCATGCGCAGTAGAGTGCGGACGGCGGATAACGACAACGACAACGAGGGAGGGAGGGACACAGCCCCGAGCATGAGATGCTTCAACTCTAAAAGGTGTTCCATAGCGAGCTTGAACTCGGCAGTAGCGAGGGGTGTCCGTCCACGCCAGTAACGCGCATTAGAAAGCAGCGGGAGAACGCACACGCAGGAGTGGCCATGCAGTGAAGCTAATTAAGCTGACCAATCGGAGTGTTGCAATGTGGATGAAGAAGGAAATTTATGGGCACGTTAATATAACGGTTATCGGTAAAATAGTCACACAAGAATCGGAAGAAATGGCGTTGGTGGACGCGAATGTGGAAAATGAGAAAAGGAAACTCAGTAAATGCATTTCCATTCAGGCTTTCGCCTCCAAGTCGTCTTAGGGAGAACATTAGAGACCATAGGAATTTTTCTACTGGAGCGTAAGTCCTGATTCGTTTGGGTCAAGGACACCCCGACATGAGTTGAAGCACGCGAAAGTAAACTCATAGTAGTGCTTTCATACAGACTTGGTTTGTCAAACATGAGTAGCAACCCGTTACGGCTGGAGTCTCTACGAAATTCAACAATTACATGCGTCACATCCCCGCAGCAGCCTTTGCAAGGGGTGTATTTTAACCATTTTGTTTCTCGCAAGCGATTCATTCAATAAATATTTATTGCGTCGATAGCTACTCTCACCACGAGCAAAATCTATTTTACAAAACCCTGAACTAAACAAAAACAAAACAGTCCGAAGGTTAAGCAGAGTACGCCCGCTCCCTCCCCGAGATTGTGTTTAAAATATTAAATATATACCTTGTTTTTATTTTCTCAGCTTTTTATGTTCATGATCAACTTCCTGTTTTTATTCAGGGGGACCCCCCTCCCCCCTCACCTTATCTTTGCCTCTTTACGATATGAAATTCTTTGCACGCAACTGCTTTGTCCTATAAAGCTATTGCCCAGTGCCTGTGGATGCCTACGCACTTGAGGCTCTTTCGGGACTTCTGGGGTCACTTCTTGTTTCTAAGCGCCCCCAAAAGAAAATTGCCGGCCTGATTGGCCTTCCTCACTTTCTTTTGCCTCCATCACTTACAAGTGACATGGGCCTAAGCGTGCGATATTGGACTCAGCATGTAAGTGGGCGGCTGGCCGGGCAATCTTCGTTGAGAGTGACTTCACTGCTCCTCTTTGGGTTTTTTTCCTTCGCAGATGTTCCTGGGTGTTTTTTTTTTCATGCTAAGGCACGTGCTTTGAGAAAACCGAATATTTCTTTCCTTTTTGAAGGGTGAGTGCTGTTTGTTATCAGGCGGTCGGCATCAGTATTCTACAGACACATGGGCGCTTTTCCCGGAAAAATGAGTTGCTATCGAACGGGGATCAGAGAACTGCGCAAACATTCTGGGAGTGTCCGGCAGATTAGAATTCTTACACGACTTCCTTGCAATAAAACTTGGTCGTAGCGAACAGCTGTTCTTTGATTGCGTTGGGCGAGCTGAAGTGAGTTTGTCTTTATGGACAGTTCTGTTATTTCAACAGATGAAGTCCGGAGGCAGTTTTGTGTTTACATAACTAGGTTAGGCTACGTATGCAGCCGCGCGCCCGAGAAGAAATCAAATGTTAAGCAGCTGTGATACTTGCGGTAATAACAGTATGTATTACGAATAAAAATAAGTAAAATACTCCTTCATACCACGATGCAACGCAAATTCAAGCGGGAAGGCCTGTAACAAACGCCAGCTCCAGTAAACTACTCCCTGGCTGTGCTTAAAGGGACTCTGAAGGAAAATAGCAAGTTGGGCTCAGACGAAAGTTCAACTGCCTCGAAGCCCTTTCAGCGTTTATTCGGCGTCGAAAGATGCTTTAATTGCCGAGAAATTACCAATTGCAAAACGCACTTCGTTCCTTGCGCCATTTCATGACGTTTCGCGAGACATCAACGGTTAGCAGAAGCTAGTGAGACAGCGGTGTGCTCTAGCAGGAAAACTAAAACCTACCGAGCGAACCATCGCGGCCGCAGAAGGCACAGGTCGCGCACTCGACGAATACGGCAACACAACTTGCCCGTCCCACACTTCCGTCACCTGCCACTCTGTGCGTCAATCTTCATGCGGTACGGAACGTCAGTTGGTGGTTAAACTGTGAAATGTGAATGTGCCGCGCGGCCTACAAAACGTCTAGCGGACAGCGCAACCACAGCGCGAACAACGACAGGGGCGCTTTTTTGGTTTGCTATCTCGTAACGAATAGTCGGGTTTTAGTCGCTTCGATGCGCTCGGATTAACAACGTGGTGCCATCTGATAGTTTAACTTGGTAAATTTTTTCCGTCGCGATATAATATTGCTTATTGCGCCATCTCTTGAATCTTTTCCGAAGCGAGTAGCCTATTAGATCATCTGCCAGAGGTGTGCCTGGAGATTCTTTAAGCACCCAAACCACTACTAACAAACGCCTGGGCGCGAGTATGGAATGAAAAACGTACGAACCATAGTGCAAGCATAGCAGAACACAACACCCTTAAAGGGGCCATGATGACAAAATAAAACTTTGTTTTATTCGAAAGATTTCGTGCTTTATAGTGCCCCCAGGGCTTGTCCGGACGCAAACGATGTTTTTTTTTCACCGAGAAAGTAATGAATTTAAGTTAAAATTTTGATTTTTCCACTAAATCGTGTGTTTTTGTGGTCTGCAATGACATCACAGGAACCGACCGCTCTGCAGCCGATTGCGCACGGCCGGGCTAGAGCGGCGGCGTTCGCGCGTTTGTTTACGTTACTGAACCGAGATGGCGCCGCCATACCGTGGCAAGTCGTTTTCTGCCTTTGGTTTGTTTTTGACCGTATTTAAACCTGGCTTGTTTTTGCTATGGGAAGAGAGAGAGAGAGAGAGAGAGAGAGAGAGAGAGAGAGAGAGAGAGAGAGAGAGAGAGAGAGAGAGAGAGAGAGAACAAACATTTATTGAGCATAAGTGCTGATGGCAGGGCACTCGCCCGGTGGAGGGCATCCTTATTCCGGGATACCCAGGCTGCGACTTGCCGTCCAGGCCCTCTTGACCAGTTCTTGCTGGTGTCCAAGGTCCGGATCGACCAGACGAGCCATCCACTGCTCAAAAGTTGGGTAGGGGATTGGGGGTAGGTTTGGAGTTTTTTGGCACTCCCATACCTGGTGGTACAGGGTGCCCGGCGTTGCACAGAAATTGCAAAGGGAGGGATACTGAGTCGGGTAGATGGAATGGAGGAGGGTGCTGTGAGGATAAGAATTCGTCTGCAATCGCCGAAGAGTGGTGGCTTCTTCTCTGCTTAATTGAAGATGAGGTGGTGGGAATACTCTTCTGCCGAGCCTATAATATCCCAGGACGTCTGAGTACCGGAGAAGTGGGTCCGTTTTGATGTCAGCGGAGAACATTCCGTCTCGGGTAATGGCCCGGTGTATGTACGCGCGGGCAGCGGTGTGAGCCGCCTCATTACCGTCGATGGATTCATGCCCAAGAACCCAGACGATTTCCATATCAGGTAGTTCTGCAATATTTTTCAGAATGGTCAGTGCTGGTGTAGAGATGCGCCCCCGCTGATAACTTCGACATGCCGCTTGCGAGTCAGTTAGTATTGTTATAAAGTCCTCGCTGGTCGTGGCAGCCAGGGCAATTGCAACTTCCTCTGCAGCTTCTGTTGAGGCTGTACGCACAGTCATAGCTGTCATTTCCTGACCGGCCGCGTTAACAACGCAGACGGCGTGTGCTGGGTGATTCGGATATGTGGCTGCGTCGCTGAATCTTGTTGTTGGGTTATTTCCATACTTGGCGTTGACGGCTTTAGCTCTAGCGATGCGGCGTGCCTTGTTATGAACGGGGTGCATGTTTCTTGGTATCGGTAGAACTCGGATGTGCTGTCGAATCTCTAATGGAACACGTATCTTGTGGTCTTGTCTGGGTGGCGTCGCATATCCTAGCTGTCGTAAAGTCGTCCTTCCAGTGTGAGTCAGCTTCAGTCGTTCAAGCTGAGAGGTTCGGTGTGCTTCCTCTATCTCCTCCCAACTATTATGTATTCCCAGTTGGAGCAACCTTTTCGTTGATGTCTTTGACGGTAGTCCTAAGGCGATCTTGTAAGCTTGTCGAATTATAGTATTCAATCTGGCTTTCTCCGTTGTTTTAAGGGCAAGATAGGGAGTGCCATATGCGATCCTGCTGATGAGCAGTGCCTGTATGATGCGCAGGGTATCCGACTCCAGCAAGCCAAACCTTCTATTCGACACCCGATGTATGAGGTGCATTAGCTGGCTGAGAGTGCGGTTGAGAGGGGCAATTGTATGCATTCCTGATCCATTTTTGGGAATCACAAGCCCTAAAATACGCAGATGAGGCACACTGGGAACTGGTTTGCCCTGTATTGTGAGCTCGGGCTCAGGGATGCTTTTCTTCCTCTGCGTAGCTTTCCCAGATATTAGAGTAAGCAGAGCTGACTTCTCTGGGGCGCATTGTAGTCCTCGGGCTCGAAGGTATTCTTGTGCCTTGTCAATGGCTAGTTGAAGGGCGTCTTGTTGCTCCCCCATTGATCCCGTGGGGGTCCAAAGGGTCAAGTCGTCTGCGTAAAGCGCATGCCGTAGATGCGGGATGTCATTGAGTATTCGAGGGAGATCTTTCATTACTATATTGAATAGGAGCGGTGATATAACCGAACCTTGTGGAGTGCGCTTTGGTATTGTTTTAAATGTTCTTGAACGGAGGTGGCCTATTCCGATGGTTGCCTGTCAGGAAGGCCGCAACATAGTCAGGAAGGCCGCAACATAGTCCTGTCAGGAAGGCCGCAACATAGTTATATAGCCTCTGGCCACAGTCAATTGAGGCTAGTCCACGAAGAATGGCTTGGTGGTTAACATTATCAAAGGCTCCTTTGATATCCAAAGCTAGTATGCATCTTTTGTGCGAATTGGAAAGCATGTCTATTATTTCTTCTTTAAGTTGCAGCAGGATATCTTGCGTGGATAAATGGGGGCGGAATCCATACATATTTGTTGGGAAATGCCCATTATCTTCGATAAACGGGGAAAGGCGATTTTGTTCGCAACACAAGATGTGAGTGAAATGGGTCGCAGATTTCCTGGGGCTAGTGGCTTACCGGGTTTTGGTATCAATGTAATGTCGGCGTGTTTCCACTGGGATGGGAGTGTTCCGGCAATCCAATGTTCGTTAATGTATTCTAATAGAGCCTCTAACGCCGTGGTGTCCAAATTTAAAATATTCGTTTCGTGAAACATAGTGCTCGCTCGACAAATACGGTCACGTAAGACGCCATTGCTTGCGTCAATAAGCCAGTGTCGTCTTAGACAACCCCAAAGCCCCGCAGTGCTGTGCAGCTAAACCAAGCGTAAGGATCGCAGTAGCTACAGCAGTACGCATCAGTATTTCTATTTTTGCATGTACTTTCATAACTTCAACTGTTTGTCCCACCATTCTTATCGTTTTAAAAAGGATGTGCCCTAAATTTAAGCACAAATAGCTCGTTCTAAAAGCTTATAAGCTCAGCCTAATTTACGTTTGCTTTTGCCGGCCTCCGCCAATCGCAGAGCAGGCTGGTATGACATCATAGATTCTTTTGTGGGAAATGAGCGAGTTGGTCGCATGGCCAATCCCTTTTTCCTAATTATATAGCTTATTTGAGCGAAGTTTACGTTAAAATAAGGTGTCAGTGTGATTCTAACGAGGCAATCTTTTGAATGAACCAAACTTGTGTTTTGTCTTCATGGCTCCTTTAATCAAAAGACTCAGTTTGATGCACACATTTTAATCAACTTCAAGACAATCGCTGCTGAGCACAAGGTCGCGGGTTCGATTCCCAGCCGCGGCGGCCGCTTTTCTGATGGAGGCGAAAAGTAAAAACGCCCGTGTGTACGAGATTTCGGCGCACGATAAAGATCCCCAGGTGGTCAAAATTAATCCGGAGCCCTCCACTATATATACGGCGCGCCTCATCGCCTGCGTTGCGTCGGCGCGTTAAACCCCACAATCAATCAATCAACTTCAAGACAATCAAGACATGGTTATGAACAAGAACATCGCCACAGCATACTCTTTAAGGCCGAAGCACGAAATTAACAGGGGATCGAATGCCTCCTGTCCGTCGTAAGGGTTGCACTCGCTTCTTGCGATTTGCGGAGGTGAACAAGTCACTTCACTTCGGCGCAAGCCGAGAAGGTAGCTAAAAAAAAAAAAAAAAAAAAAAAAACCTCTCACACACACTACATGCCCGATGCGGGGTTGAATCGTCGCTAGTGATAATTCCAACATAGTAAGCGCAGTTCCAGCCGCAGGAGCACGCCGTCAAATGTAATCGCGAAGAGAACGCAATCATAACACAGACACAGCTTCCGCCGCCGCCAGCCTGTTTGAAAACTTCGTTCCGGCAGACAGCGATAAGAGAGGGAGCAAAAAACTTGTTCTATCAGACGCGAGTTACAGTAAACAGAAGAGCGGAACTGTGGTAGGCCTACGCGCTACTTGCCGCCCTGATGAAAACGAGGAGATCACAGATATGTGAGTACAACAAACTTGCACTAACTATCGCAACCGCCACCGGCGCCGTTGCTTGGCAGCTTGCGAATATCGGCACGAATCAAATTATACCTGTGCACTGATAATTGTTTATGACTTATGAAATTGAACGTGCAAAGAAATATTTTGTGTTTCTTTGAGAGCTTACGTGCGTGGCTCTCGTTCTGTTGTTCGTCACGTCCCACTTAGAACATCCGCTCGGTCACCGTGGACGTGATCTCTGCTGGGGTGCTGATATAGCTTCATTTTTTTATTATTTACGAAATTATTTTGAAGGTACTGCCCCAGTGACTGGTATATTGGTTTTCTGCGGATGCCAATCTGTCTATTTAGGCCCACTTCGGTTTTGTATTCAGTGTCCCTTTAATTGATATAAAGCTCCACTGAATTCCTATCTAGTTCCACTTAAAGGGACACTGAAGTGAATTTGTCAAGCTCCCGTTTTTGCTTGCACTGCGTAGACTGGCTCAAATTAGCCCACTTTTCATCGTTTATCCGGTTGACAAATCGGTAATTATTTTACACAGCGCGAAAGAAGAAAAACTACTATGCGCGGTTTGCGGCGGACACACCAACTAAAGGTGTGACGTTGGGAGGAGGTACACCGTGATTGGACGATGCCCACGGTTTGCAATCAAACAAGTTTCGGTTTCGGTTTCGGTTCTGTAAAACACAACCGATGGCGTTGTTGGATGGGCATTCTCAATATCTCAGTAATCATCGTACCGCGCTTCTGCCATGTTGTCGGCTGTAAAATGCGTAAGATAAGCCTCGCAGGACGGCTTGGAATCGTAGCACTCACTAGCCGAGGCCTACGCAGTGCATGAACGCCCTCCGGGTCCCCGCAGACCCTCAAATGCCATGCGCTTTCCCCCCATATTTGGAGCTTGCCTCACTCATGCCTGTATAGTAAAAAGCGTGTTCGCACCAGGCCAAGGTTGATTCTGGCCTGTGCCCACTGCCCGCAAGCAGTCGGTGCTTATGGCAACAGCACGCCAACGAGAACTCGCTAGCGCGTCAGTACCAGCCTGCGCGCGTTCTGTGAACTAGTTCGCGGAGCAATGAAAGTTGCGGCCCAAAAAAAGGTGAACTCAGTATAGAAAACATCGGCGGAAAACGAAAAAGTTAACTTAAAAAAAAGCACGCACCCGTGGGGATTTGAACTCGCGATTTGCAAAACACCTACAACATCATACCCAGCGCTTAGATCACTCAGCCACGGGACGGGCTCTTCTCACCTTGGTAATATAAGGTATATATTGTAAACCAGTTTACACTTTTATTTAGTTTTGGCATTTCAAGCGGCTTAGGTGACTATTTGTTGTTTTGCGCTCGTGCAGTAAGCATCCCCCAAGTTTCCACAATAGCTCACGTTTAGCAATTGCATTTCGTAGACGGAAAAGCGTTCGCAGATGCGTAGTCGTGCTGCTGACCGCTGTGCTTGTTCGCCCAGCGCAAAAAAGTGCTTCCCGCACCCTAGTTTTACGCTGTACGGTAAAAATATCAGTTGATTTTATTTCCTTAGTACCTATATTGACTTCGCTTACTCTTCTCCCGCCTTCAAGAGGCCTTATATTTTCCTACTGGCGTACGAGTCAGTGAAGCGTCGCATGTGCGCTTGTGCAGCGCTTGTGTGAAGCGACCTTGACTTGGAGCTAGATACAGTGTACAAACTAACGAAGTAAAGAAAGGCACATTCTTCCATTCACAAACGTGTCCTGGCTTCGTTTCAACTGAGCGAACGAATTGCGACGACCCGTCGTCGGCCGGCGGACGAAACGCTGGGCCGACTGACTCTGCCTGTAGGCCGGGGAGCCGTGCAGTAGCGCAGCCAATTGCGACCTCGGCTCCTCCCGACGTCACACGAAAACGCCACAGAAAATGGGCGAGCGTAAAGAGAGGAGGACAGCATTTTAGAATTAATTTTTCTACTACATAAAATCGCGTAAACGCGCTCAGAGTGGTCGAAACATGGCCTGGGGACTCGGGACTACAATTTGTGCTAGTAATCCCGTGATGTTTGCATATCACTTCAGTGTCCCTTTAAATGGAAGATAAAGGCGAATGACAAGTTTTCTTCATAAAAATACTGCTTTGTGCCGATTACAAAAACACCAATTACGTTGCAAACGTCAAACAAATAAGATAGATATTGCGGAAAACATATGAGCCAGTGGCCACTCCCCAACCACTTCCCGGCTATTTTACTATGACGTCGCAGAATCTTGCTTGTGGGATTGGCGTACGCCTGCGTATGCCACCACCAGAAAACATAACTGGCCAATTGTAGTGGGGTATATAGTTCCGTTCTATCGCATCACTTGCATGCGAACGTGCAGGTAACGCACTGAAAATTGGTTTTATTGCTGACCATATTACGTCACTCCTGCTCATTTTGCGCCCATGAAGCGCAAACTTTGAATTTTGCAATTTTCGTAGCACTTTTCGGTGTAACAAAACGTCTTTCTGGGATGAAACGGAGCTGAGAGAGTTTCCAGTGGCTAGTTCTGTAAAATCGAGCAAAATTGTATTTTCTCTTCAAGGCCCCTTCAATGCGTACTCTGTGACAAAAAATAATTATGCACTCTCTTTATTCGGTAATCCCAGCGCGGAATTGTGTTTTGTCTTCAAGGCCCCCTCAATGCGTACTCTGTGACAGAAAATAATTATACGCTCTCTTTATTCGGTGATTCCTCCGTTTTCTCCTCTGGCTTGAAAATTTCGGGAGTGGCTGCACCCCACAATGTGCTCGCGAGTGGTTCTAAGGAATAAGTACCATTCCCCGTTAAAGGGGCCATAAAAGCTACAACAAAAAAAAAAACACTTTGTTCTATTTCAGATAACTACGCTTCAGTACCCCGCTCTGGTCTACTCCCGCCACGAAAGACGATTTTTAACAAACAAATGCAACAAGTGTTGAAAGACATTCAAATTTAGCGCTACAGTGACGTGCTGTGGGGAGGAATGACGTCATAAAGGCCAGCACAAAAAACTGTTTTCAGTGTGTTAACGGCACGTTAACATTCAGGAGATGCGATCAAATGGCATTAGAGGCCCAACTACAATCGTCCATTCGTGTGCCTTAGGTCGGGGGCCTTAGGTCAGGGTCCTTCAATCACACAAACAAGAAGTTGTGACGTCATAAAAAACTTGCTGGAATGTAGCCAGGGGGCCCACGTGTTTTCTTTAATAACTCCATTATTTTTCGACGCTTGCGATAAAATTGGTATCATTGTTATCGGGACAAACAAGTCTTTCCAATGAACCTAACTTCTATTTGTATTCCTGGCCCCTTTAAAAGCTGGTTAGTGAACGAATCCACTGAAAATTCCCTAATAAGGAATCAATGCCTCTGTTTTCTCTCAGTGAAACTGTGCCATTCTAGCCATTTTGGGCCGTTTTGTCTAACTTTTGACCCTTTCTCATTCGCAGGTGAGTACAAAACGCCCTACCTTGGCCATGTTGTCATTCCCAGAGCAAGGCGATCGGGTATGCCCGGTGCATCATGTTTTTATGGTTGCATGTTACCCTGTAGATTCACCTGGATTACAACTCGCAGAGCCACACATGCTGGTGAAGTTATCCAGCTTGATTTATTCCAAACTTATTTGGACTTAATTCACGGCGAAACTATAATGAGCGTTATGAAGAATTGCATCCACATAATGTTTTGGTTTATTGCTAGTTCTTTATCTTATAACTATAGAGGAATGCTAGTATGCATTTTTGGCGAGCAGTGTTATGGCATATTTGCATGCCATGGTGATGTTTATTTCAACGCGATCAATATGGCGGCAATGGGAGAGTTAAATCTAACCAGCCGTGATGTAAAAAAAAAAAAACGCTGCTTTTACCAGTCAGGAACTTATCCATGCAAGATATTCGCTTTCATTGCGTCTAAATTGTAGGTACCTGATCAAATATTGCTCTTTTGAGGCCAGAATCCAGAAACACAAGTTCCAGCGCCACCGGCCACCCGTGAACGGTTTAGCGCAAACGTGGTCTAAACGTGTTTGTTAATTTTTAAGAATATTTTTAGGAACATTTCTTTCAGACGGCTTAACATACTTTAGCAGCAAATAAGAAAACCGCGCCTGTGCAAGTGCCCCAGTCACACGACGTGCGCGTTTGGAATGCGCATAAGTTTATCTATAACTGAAATTATTGAACAGAGACGTAAATACAAGGTCGCGTGCTGCTGACACCACGACTAATTTTGGTGCACAGAACCGTCGGGGCGAGCGGCCAACGAGATACGCGCTGTCGTTAAACCGCAAACGCAGAAAGTGACAAGTGCCGATCACACGCTGTTCCGCAGTGCTGTGCGTTGCCCCAATAGCCCAATTATGTGCGTTGCCCCCAACACAGCTGTGCGTTGTCCTTAAGCTGGGGACGACGCGCCGCTCTATCAAGGGTAGTGGATAGAGTAGACATTTTATTGACCGCGATATGGGAGGATACGCTATCTAGGGAATCCATGTGTGGTCCTAGCCATCTTCGTCCTGGTCACCAGAAGGGTTTGGTACCCCAGCCGACAGGCGGTTGACAGTCTCCCACTGCTCAGGAACGATATGAAAATTTCCATTCCATTTAGACACTGTAGCTCAAGACAGATATTCGATGTAACTCTCCGCTACCAGCAAAATTTCGGCACAGCAGCGCTACTCTTTTCCCGCCTAGTCCTATCCCATCTATCCCACATTCTATCTATCTATTCTGTCTATTCACATCTATCCTACTGATAGATGTGAAGAGACGGACGCTTTCACTATAAACGAAGAGGGCACAACGAACAATGAGGCTGATCTTTCTGTCCGAAAGTCTTCGACCGTATGAAATGGATTTGCTTTACATGGCGTAAATTCGATGAAAAATCTCTCTTATTCCGAAAAAAAAAAACGTTATTCCCTCAAATGAATCGCCACTCGCTTATTCTTGGGCGGATTAGCGACCGGTAAGGCTGCAGCGATCGCTGCTCCACGCACTCTCGACGTTAAATAGCGCACATTCTTAAGCTTACTCTCAAGGTTGCCATGAACTTCAGGGCGCAGGGGAGCAGAGTTTACGTCCCGAAGCGTGATGGCGGCATTAGCATTCACCAACAGGCCACCCTCGAACTGTACTGCACCGGCGGGCTCATACATGCGTCACAGGTATTTCGTAGCTGGCAAAAACACATCGGAAAATTCCCGGACGAGGACGATGCACGACTGTTTTTTCACACAGGGACTTAAGATCAGTCGAGGGGAGTACCTGATGCTATCTTGCAGTAGCGCAGCGCCTATACTTTAGTGACCACAGTTTTATCCGTTCTCGAGCCACGCGTGTGCGTCTTATCCATGGGGAAAAATGTCTACTGCCTGCGACGTCGACCTTGTAATGCCGATGAACTAATTTTAGCGAGCTAATTGATTTGCGTTGTTTTTCAAAATTAGCTGCGTAAGCAAGGACTAGGACAGAGAGAAAAAGAGGCCTTCAGTCTGTAATAACTTTTTGTTTTCAATGATGATAGTCTTTCTTGGGCTGTTTCTTAAACCGGAAAATTGTTGTCTCCCTGTCTGTCTCTTGATTCAGCCATCCGGCCAAAAGTTAGAAGAGTTATTGAACAAGAAGTTTATAAAGGCAAAAGTTTTCAGAAAAAATAAATATGGAAGCATACTTCATGCCTGTCAACATTTTTGAGCAAAAGTTCACAAACACAGCTACAGCATCAAGCCAATCTTTGCCAGAACTAATAGTTGGAAACACTCTTATTTTTTTCCCGAAATCAATACCTGAGTGGAATTTGTTGCCCCGAAACTCAACACCACTTTCTGTTCAAACGTAAAGTGCGCGTTGTTTCCGGACTTTCAAATATTTCTTTCATTTAACAACATGCTGTGTGCCTAAGAGTGTGGTGCTTCGATTTTGGGTTGCGTTGCAGTTTGTGTGCTCTGCCCTGTGAAAACGCGAAAAATTTCATGGTGATTGACGGGTTTTTCTTACCTTTGATGTATCCTGGTAATAATTCTGTTGTAACTTCATTGTACCTTTGTTTTACGTTTCAACGTGCTGAACCTTTCCTGCTTGGACCTTAAATCGTTCACAGTATATAATAAATAAATAAATAAATAACTAAATAAATAAATAAATAAATAAATAAATAAATAAATAAACAAATAAATAAATGAATAAATAAATAAATAAATAAATAAATAAATAAATAAAACTAAAACGGTATATTTGAGGCAAAATATCAATGCACAACTGATACTCGCAGTGCTGTTTTAATTGAACATAAATGTGTGCTTGACATTTGCGGTAGCAAAGAAAAAAATACCCGTTGAAAAAATACAAACAGAGCTGGCGTGAGCCTGGACCCGTGGCAGTGTTGCAAGTTCAACAGTGCCAAAAGTTTCCACTAGATGGCGGGAGCAACGGAAGGCGGGAAAATTGAATCTACTTCAGCAAGCCTCCTCCGTGCATGTTGTGGGAGGATTGAAAGGGAGGGGAAGAGCATAGAGGTGGGCAAGAGAGACAAAAGAGGAAGCTACTTGGCAGAAACGTCAGAATCCAATCGTCTTTCAGTGGAGCGAAAGACGATCGACAACCTTTGCCTATTCAAATTGGCAACGTTTACGTAGGCAGAAGCGCGCAGATACTGGGCATTTATTCTTTCCTGAAAGCTCTTCCTGAAATAAACTTCTTTCAGAAAGAGAAGTTAATTCTTTTTGAAAACATTACTCGTAACGCAAAACTGGGAGGATCACTCAGTAGCGTTGAACTGGACACCAAGTCTCTCGAATTCACAGCTCATAACGAGCGCTTACGCGTCCTCTCGCCTTTGCCTGTTTTGATTTCGACAGTGGTGTAAGTTTCACACGTACGGTGCCCTCGATTCACCGGCGTGGAATCCGAGTCGCGGACACTCACAGCCTTACCGCCTTCCCAATTAGTCAACCAAGACGACGACGGGTACCTAAACACGAAACGCCACAATTTGCTCGTCTTAGCTGCTAATACGTCCTTACGAAGCTGTAACGCATTTTTTTTTTCTCGGTTGCGCCTCAGGGGCCGACGCGTTGACTGAGATTATGGCGGGATAATTAGGTTGCAGAGAGGCAGACGACATTACGGGCATTATCGTCTGTTGTTGCTTGCTTGCAGCCGTCTGCAGTGCCGCTAGTTTTTTCGTCTCGCGGCGAATGCGGTCTCGTTGCCGTTGCTCAGCTTTCGCGACCTTCCATTTCCAAGTCACGTCCGCGCACTCGTGAAAGCCTTGACTTTCAACACGGCTGCTGCGGTGGTCGTCGCCTCGCCGCCACCGCTGCCGCGGGAATGAAGGTCAGACCTGGAAATCTGGCCCCGCAAAAACGTGCAGATGGAGGAGAAGGAGGAGGAGGAGAAATACTTCTATTGGAAGGGAAGGCTTTAGGTCTATTTGGAAAGAGGAAGGAAGGGGTGGGAGTAGGGCTCTGTGGCGGTTGAAGACAAGTTAGAAAAGTATCTGCTATTGCAACTGGCCCTTATCCAATGAAACTTCAGGAACTACTACGCGCTGTCATTGCATTTTAACCTAACTAAAACGTTTTTTTAGCTGTGTATGAGTATCTCCCTCAGCTTTCCGTTGTATTTGCTTTATACTTATTTTTATTTTCTGTCTTGCACAAACGTCTATTTGCTTTTTGCCTAGTATCTTAGACGTTGTTTGACAATGTGTCTCCGAGGATGCATTTAGGCATATGTACTCGGTGGCGGACCGGATTAAAGAAGAACGACGAGAGGTGAGGAGAAAGAAAGAGATAGAGGGGAGGGGGCGAAGAGAATCCTCGTTCCTTTCTCATAAAGAACGCCGCAACATAGACCACAGAGGGCGAAGAGTTCGGAACCACTGCGGCGCGGCAAAATGTATGCAGCCGACGCGGTAAAAACGGCAGCGAAGGCGACGGTAACGAACGGTATAAACAGACCACCGAAAACCTAAAACTGAGTCAAAGACACGCTTGGAAGTTGGAGGTATACGGTACACAGTATAGGGCTTTGAGAAGGACTTTCAAATAGCAAGTGAACGGAGCTTTTGTAGCTGCATTTTTTTCTCTCCGTAGCAGTTCATCTGCGTTGTTGGCCCGAACGGCTCGGCTCGGCTCGGCTCTGTCTGGCTTAACGGGACAAGCAGACGCGAGCCGCAGCGTCACCGTCTTCTCTCGTTGCGTCTCGCACGACTTTAGCTGCCGCTGTGCGCGCGTTGTAGGGTTTCTGGGTCGACGTAATAAGAGGAGACGCTGTTTTCGGCCCACATCGTGCTTCGTGGCGTTTAGCGTTTTACTTGTCCTTCTCATGCTCAAGCAGCTTCATCCTTTTTTTTTTTTTTTTTTGCCACGTGTAAAGGGAGAATTCGGGTTGGAAAACCGCCGAGAAGACGTGACGACAAAAAGTCGTAGACGCAGGAGCGTAGAAGAGGCCCTCGAGAGCCTAGTTCCCGTCGTTGTTTTCTTACAGCACAATGTTACGTTGCGCGGTTGCGTCGTCCTCGTAAAGGCGTAAATTTCACTGACGGCTCAATGGTTGCGAAGGAGGTCGGTTGTTCTTACTTGCTGGGAGAATGCACCCACATAAACACAAGAAGATTTCAGTCGCTTCTTTCTATAGTTATTTTGCAGGCTTCTTGAACTAAGCAGAGCTAAATGTACGCACGAACGAAGCTGACCATAACGGCTCCCTTCTTAAGAAGCTCGCCAGGGGTAAGAATTGTTACCGCATTCATGGACTGCCTTCGTAGGAGAGAAATACTACAGGAAGGTCTTGTACGTTGCATAGATTTTACTTAGATGAACACCAAACTTCTATCTGTTTTGGTTCGTTTTAGTGGACGCGATAAGTCTTCACTCAGGATGCCTGATTCGTAGTCACCTGTCACTGGGACCACAAATGCCTGCTCGACCGCACTCGTCTCAGTTATTGGTGTGGGGTTATTTGAATTTTGTGCCATGGCGTATTCATGAAACAATGGACGATGACGATAAGACAATTGCAAGACGAATACAAGGGTTGGGGATTGAAAACGTTCCGTAATTTTATAAATAGCCATGATTGGGGCGTGTTGACAAGCGTTTGAGGATGCTAAAATTTAAAAACGAAAGATTTGAGTAAAAGTATTGACTCTTAAGGGTGGCCGCCCGCCTTAAGAGAGAGCGTGAGAATTTTATTAGCAGCTAAACCGCAAATAAATGGTGCTTAGAATCTCATATGACTCCCTCCTCTCGCCATATACTTGGCAGTTCACCTTCGTTCTAAATTGATTCAAGTGTCTTTATTAATTCTTTGTTTGGTGCTTATACGGAGTAATCGTGTGGGAGAAGAGAAAGGGGACAGGGTGATGTTATCGCTGAATATAGAGAGCGATGGTGCTCACCCTATAGAGAATCATAGCCAGGTCTTGTAAAGCTGCTGCTACAAGTGCGATCCGCGATCCGGGCACAACAAAGCCCGAAGATTGTTGGTAATCACGACGGGACTCAGTTTTCATGCGCTTCTCCGCGATGTCGCGCGGTGGTGGGGGAAATTCCACGGAGGCCGGCAGGTATCACCGTTAGAGTTTGTCGTGCATCGTGCGCCTCGAACGCCTGCTTCTAAGATGAGTCCGATACGACGTCGCCAGGCTGGTGCGATCACCGTGCCTCTGCGGCACCTCTCTAAACGGGTTGCAGCCATGCGGGGCAGTTTGCGACTAACTTGCGCCTGATTATCTGGGGGGGTCATCTAGATGGCTTGATGAGAGGTATGGGGAACGCCTAAGCTCGTGGTACTACCCGGGCAGAACGCCGATGAGGCTGCCAAGTAAGTGAGCATGCGCAGTGCTTGTGCAGCGAGGCCAGCTTAGCATCACGTATCATTCTGCCGTGGTCGTCTGCCGTCTGCCGTCTGCAGTGATCGTCTGCCGCCAGCTGTAGCTGCGCGCGGTCTGTTTACGGCATACCGCTTGCGCGTGGGATGGCTCCATAATGCGATACGACTTGGAGCCAAAGCCCTCGTTAGCGCATTGCTTTTTCTCAGTATTGCAGCAGTCAGGGCTTACAATGGTACTCCTGCGCATAACATGCAGCCTATTAGCAGATAATAAAACGTGATCCCGTTTCCGTGAAACGTATTGATTGTAACCAGAATGAGTCAGACCAGTGTTATGCTATCACCAGGTTCCCGACCATCGCTGTAAATGTTGCCGCATTTGCGTCGTGTGGTATACGCTTTCATTCTTTGTGATCTGGGGTCGATTGTTCGCCATGCCTGGCCAAGCAGAGTGGCAGGACTGCATGACCCTAACATTTTCAGACGTTTTTAAGTTAGTTTGGAACACGTGCTGTAGAAAAGTCACTAGGGAGGTGTTCCTGCACAATTCTTGATCTTAAACTGTTACGAATCAAAACGGCCGATAAAGTACTGGTACAGCAAGTGATCGCTTGACGGTAACTTCAGGTAGAAAACAGAACAACAACACCAACAAAAAAAGATTCTCGGGGAACTTAAGTGCGCTTACGTGCGTTTTAAGCGAAATCATTTTTGCATTCCACTGGCGACCCTTGCCAAATAATTCTTTACTCCTACGTCGTCGCGTTGGCGTCTCCTTCTTCGCTTTGATTTTTTCGTACTTTGGCGGCAATTGTGCTCCGAGAGACAGACTGGCGGTGCCTCACGCCACATCATCCCCGAGTCAGAGTTGTGCGTGGCTGGATTGTACCCTTTCTACTCACGTGCCTTCACGTTCCGGTATCATGCGACATGACGTCAGTGCGGGCTGCTCCACGGCAACTCTTGTTCCGTTGCTGGCAGCGAGGTGGTGTAGCGTGGTGATGACGCAGTCGGCTCCTGCAATGGAGACCCGTGTTCAATTTACCATACGAACACAAATGCGTTTGTTACCCCGTACAGCGGTGGCGGCAATTTTCTGTATCGTAAAACAAAAATCAGTGCCCCGATTTTGCGCAATGGGCACTTAAGTCTTTCGCTTTGATAAAGCCCCCTCGTGAGCGTATATATTAAGTCAAAGAGAAAGCACGCTTCAGAAATGCTGCGCACCAGACGGCGCTCTTCAGACCAAACGGCAGACGAGCGCCTTGATTGCGCCTGCCCAAGCTGGGGAGCTAGTCTCGCCGCAAAAATATTGCAGATGCGTGCGGTGAATTGTGGGTAGCGCCAGCCGGTGGCTATGGGAGCACCGAGGGGCACGCAATGTCGTGTTCACCCCAACTTCTTTATGAACAGTATTTACCCTTTAGACGGCTTCGTTGCCGTCTTCGCGGACAGTCCGTCATGTTAATCCCCGTTCCAATTAGAACGAAGCTTAGAGGAGACCGCATCGAAGTCAGCAATTATGCAGGCTACCTTCCTGTCTAAACTGGTTAGTGACACTGGCGCCACCTTTTTTGCGTAAAAATGTCGTGACAAACTAACTTATTATTTTATTGAAATATTTAGTATTGTTTACTAGTGGGGCAGATGCTTTTGTTTTGGCTTTTAATCACTTAATGTTTGCAATAATAACTGTTTTATTATTTACAAACCTGCGGCTTGCTTTTTTTTCCAACATGTCCGCTGCTGCATAGTTGTCGTCTGCGTTGGTGACCGCTCCTCGGTTCCAGTTCTTCTTCCTTTAGACGTCTAAATACACTGCTTCGTAACCTTTCTACAAAGCTGTCTTATATATATATATATATATATATATATATATATATATATATATATATATATATATATATATATATATATATATATAATAGTAAATAATACTAATAGTAAAAATAATAGCGGTTTATAATAGTAAAGTAGGCGTTTTCAGTTCTAAAGGGGTCATGAAAACAGAAGAAAAAAACGCCTTCGGTAACTCACTCGGCTTCATTCCAGCAGCCACAAAATGCTTTTTTTTAACAGAAAAAGCGCAAGAAACACTAGAAAACTTTCAGAATTATTCGCTGTGGCGTAATATCGGAAAAAAAAGGACCAGTATGGACCAGCACTAAAAACGTAGTTATCGTGAACTGCACATTGTCATTCAAGTGATGCGATCAAGCGGAACAAGCGGCCCTACTACATCCGCCAAGTCATATATCTTGATTTGATTGATTGATTGATTGACTGTAGGGTTTAACGCGTCCACGCAACGCAGGCGATGAGGCGCGCCGTAGTGGAGGGATCCGGATTAAGTTTGACGAAGTGGGGATATTTAACGCGAGCCGAAATCTCGTACACACGGGTGTTTTAAGAGCAGAAAACTTTAGGGGCTCGCCTAGTCGTCGTATCTCGCTGTAACGCAAGGCTCGATGTCAAGCGGCTGTCGGAATCAGGCGGCGCATCGAGACAACGGACCCAATTGTAGAGCCCGGCGCTCCGCCGTAGGGAGTCCCGCAGAGGCTTCGAAAACCAAGCGGCTTAAATAGTCACAACCGTTCGAAACTATAGTGAAACGCTGGCGTTTGTCATACATCTCCCCGTTGTTTAGCGCAAAAATTCAGAGCCCTTCCCCCCGTGAAGAGGGATGGCCAGCAAAGCTGCGGTGCCGAGCCTCAACGTGAGGTTTGACTGGGTCGTAGTCCAAGGGGTGCATGAAGCAAAACACGTTTGTTTGTAATTTGCGATTGAGCATTGTTCCTGGTTATTAACTGAAAGTCCAGTCCTGTCGAGTCACTGCTCCTCGCGCATGCTCAGCACGGCTCTTTACGAGCCACGTGAAAGGGCTATCAAGCGGCTCCGACACAGCGTCAGACTTGGCTACTGCACTATTGAGGCGCACACCTGGGCACGCGCCGGCGCCAGTGCGTCTGTTGCGGCTATGACGCAACACGGTAAAACACAATCCACTTTATTCCAATCCAATCCAAATCCAATCCAATCCAATCCAATCCAATCCAATTCAATCCAAGCCAAGCCAATCCAATCGAATCGAATGCAATCCAATGCCCCTCGCGCTTGCTCACAACGGCTCTTCACGGCACACGCGGAACTCCTAAACCTCGGCCAGTGTAGCTTACGCTACAAAACACAGAGGAACCGTGGGTGGAAATTTATTATAGCGCGGGGACGGTACTCACGGCGCATGCTCTATGACGGCCCTAGGACCTTTTTAATTTTGTATGATTTTTTCCATGCCCGGGGGGTGTGGCGCGCAGTTTTACGATTCCGGGGATGTGAGTGGGCTTCGCAACGTGGCGCTACGCTGGCTAGCGATTCCTGCCTACATCGCTCTGGGACCGGAGACGATCTGCTGGATCCTAGCCATTTACAGCTTTTCTGTAAAAAAAAAAAAAAAAAAAAAAAAAAAGCGGCAGGTACATTTGACGCAAAATATATGTAATTAACCGGCAGTACCCGCGTTCATATAGTTTGGAACGCTAGTTGGGTTGGTTTTTGCGATAGTAAGCGAGACAACAACAACAACAACAACAAAATGGCAGTGCAACGCCGGAACGTGCGGGAGGAAAAGCGAGCACAAAAAGAACAGAACTCCAGCTGGCGCAGTTTCACGCAGGGGACGCGCAAGCACTACGGAGGCGGGAAATTTGAATTGGTTTGGGTGGTAGCACTGAGCGGATAACGGCGCTACAACCAATTATGACGAATCACTTTCTTTACAATCCCGTCAGTTTTCACGTTGAGTAAAGCGGCTGTAATTTTTTGCTTTTCGCCTCCATCAGAAAAGCAGCCGCCGCGGCCGGGAATCGAACCTACGTCCTCCCGACCAATAGCCTCGGCCAAGATACATTACAATGTATCTTGGCCGAGGCTATTGGTCGGCGGCCGCCCGTCGCAAAAAACATTCTGTGGCGTCATAGAGAAATCGCCGGAATGTGGTTGGTTGGGGGGCCGCCACTGCTTCGCCTTTTTTCTTTAATATCTGTATTATTTCTTTGAAGTTTGCGATAAAAACGGTGTCGTTGTTATCGGGACAAAGCAGGCTTTTAATGAACGAAACTTGTCTTTTTTTCTTCAAGGCTGTTTTAAGTGTATCGCGTAGAGGGACCGGAACGGCTTTGAGGGCTCCCACGCAAGACATTGTGCACGAAATAACAAAACTTGTACAAGTGGGGACACCTCGGCAGGAGGTGAGACCGCATCTAAGAATACAAATGTGCGTTTACCTCCACAGCTACCACGCGTGGGCAGCTTCAAGGCGGAAGCGCGTTTTCGGTATCGATTGCCGATGCTGAGCCTTGTGGGCAAATCGTGTGAACATTTGTAAAACGCCCCAAGTTCCGTAAACAACGCATTTCTCTTTCTGGAGGACCTTCACGGAGAATGAATTCCTTGAAGGTTCCAGCCAAGGTCCAGGCTATTTAAAGACGATAGCCTTTTTTGGCTGCTTAAACGGGAAAGCTGTGGTCTGTCTGTCTGTCTGTCTGTCTGTCCGTCCGCTCGTCCGTCCGTCCGTGCGTTTGTCCCGCGATGCAGCCACTCGCCAAACGGTAAAACAATTCTGAAACGAAAAGTTTATTAATGGGCAGTACCTTTCCAATCTACTAAGCCTTATAGAATACGTCATGCCTGTGAACATTCTTAAGCAAAAAGAAAACACAGGACATATTTGCGGAAACAAATGAACACGCAACTTATATTAGGTAGTGTTCTTTTAATTTAAATCAGGTGTGCGCTAGATAGTTGTCATACCGAACAAAAAAAAAACACAGACACACACACAAACAAACAAACAAACAAACAAACAAACAAACAAACAAACAAACAAACAAACAAACAAACAAACAAACAAACAAACAAACAAACAAACAAACAAACAAACAAACAAACAAACAAACAGACAGACAGACAGACAGACAGACAGGCAGACAGACAGACAGACAGACAGACAGACAGACAGACAGACAGACAAACAGACAGACAAACAAACAAACAAACATACAAACAAACAAACAAACAAACAAACGAACAAACAAACAAACAAACAAACAAACGAACAAACAAGCAAACAAACGAACAAACAAATAAACAAGCAAGGAAGCAAGCAAACAAACAAACAAACCAACAAACAAACAAACAAACAAACGAACCAACGAACCAACCAGGCAACCAACCAACACCAATACGCGTTGAAACAATATTTTGACCGAAAATACAAAAAGAGCTTGTGACCGAGCCTAAACCTCGTGGAGGCATTCGAAGTCCAACTGTAACAAATGTTCTAATGCACGGCGCGCGAGCAGTTGAGCGCGGGAAAATTGAACTGATTGGAGCAAACCTTTACCATGTTCCGTGGGAAGAGCAAGACGGGAAGGGAAAAGCTTGTGAAAGTTTGGGGGATCGGGGGGGGGGGGGGGGGCAGAAGAGAGGCGTTTACGTGGCAGGGGCGGCAGAAGGCTATCGCCTTTCGAGGACATTTGCCGCGAAGTGAGAATTTTTTAAAAATTTTCTTGCCTTAGTGTTTTTGGTACCACATGACGTATAAAGGAGAACCTACCCAGCAATCGCGCAGCCTGAATTCTGTGCTTTCATTACGTTGCCTTCTCAGATTTTTCTTTCTATCGTAAAGTTAAGCGCACAAAACTCATTTCACTAGCCGAATAACTCAGGCAACTTGCGCCATTTCCAGGTCAGCACACTCTCCACGCCAGCAAAGAGACCCCAGTCGGTTCGTTCCTTCTCAGGCTAAAGAAAACGCCGGTGAATCTTTGCATTTTTTTTCGTAACAGACGTCGGCCAGCGTCCCCAAGACAGTTGTGCGTACATTGCTGTGGCACCGCGAGAAATATTGTTTTTAAATGATCTTCAGGGCCCCCCGGCTGCAGCGTTTCAAAAGGCAGCGCAGTTGAAGTGTTCAATGTTGCCGTGGCCCTCTTGGCGACTGCGATTACGCAAGAAAGGCATAACCTATTCCCTCCCCTACCGGTACGGCTTTTGCGGAGACGAACTCCTCCTACTGCTGGAGACGAAGTCATTTCGGAAACACCCACAGGTAAGAATGCCGCGTTCACTACGCTTATCATCTTAATCCCTGAACTTGGTTGGCTACAAAGGCTAATTTTCGGTCTCGGCATGATAAAGCATTTTGTAACTTTTGTTTTTAAATACTTGCTAGATTAGATGGGTGTCATAACAGTGATGACTGTCTAAGGAGGCCTTCCTTTTCTTAAAGGCGTTGTCACAACTCTCGCGGTATTTGAAAAGTCAAGAGAGAGGTGGTTCCTTTTACGTAGAGTGCGCACAAGACATATTCTTCGAGGGTAATGAAAATGAGGCCAGCGCATATACGCAAAGCGCCCGCGACTCCGCGGTCTCGCGCAATGACGCTGCTTCGGTCTTGCGCTAGAAAACCGTGGGAAAGCGCATGGCGCAACTTTTCGACGATCACTAAAAAGCAAAAAAAAAGTGCGCAAAAGAATGGAAAATTTCCTTTTATTCGCTTCTGTAGTAATGAACTTTGCATATATTGTTAAAGTTCGGTATATTTTGTCTGAACTAACGTACAGATCGTCGGTACGAGTGCATTACCCTTTCTAGTGTATCGTAGCACAAACTCTGGATCGGAACAAACAGCAGCCCCTGCTTGATGTGGCCTAGTTTGCAATACGCACTTAACTCCCGCATTCCATGCTTTATAGCTCTCCCTCAGCAACTTATAAAAACGGTAATCAAGGTTTTGTATGCGCGTGTCTGTCTGTTCGTGCCCTCCGTAAATTACAACTCACGACGGGGTGGAACAATGAAAAGCGAACAAAAGGTTTCTGGCTCTGTGCACGTTTAATTATGCAGACACTGCTCTCACGGTGGCCGTTTAGAACATCAAGGTCGTTTCGGGGAAAAACCGTTTTGCAGTCGTACGGCTCTCGCGGGAGACATTCTCAGACACTTCGCCAGTTTGAAGGCATTGCCTGTAGTTATATACGCTGTGTGTGCAGTCATGACCAATGCGCGATGCAAAATATCTCGTGCATCCACGCTGATGAATAACGCTGTTTTCTGCAAACGAAGATGGCCGTCGCCGCGAATATTTCTTTAAAGCTAATAAAACTGCATGCACTACAGTGGGCATGCGGGACTGCTGGTGGAACCCAATGTTGTCCCTAACTAGGGATTCCTCCTAGTAAAAGGAGTCACCCACTATAGGTGGCACTTAAAAAAAAATTGGCCGCGTATCTGCTCCTTTCGTAGCAAATGTCATCAAAAGACGATAGTCTTTGTAGAAATGTGCCAAGGAAATGCCCCCCTTTGCTTTCCCGCTCACCTCTCATGCTGTTCCTGTACCGTCACGCTCATCCCAAGGTAAACACACTAAAGGTTTGCGCAAGGCGATTGGAATTTACCGCGTTCAACTGCTACAGGCCAGGTTCCTCGACGCCAGCGCTTCAGTACGGCGGAGACGCGCGTGAATCGAGGTGGCCGACTAGAAGGTTTATAGAGCCGCGTGGCCGTGCTCCACGTGCGTTCCAAGCAGAACGTGGAACATAGCTAGTGGAACCTTTCGTTGCTGTTGCCGCGTGATTTTTCATATGCCGTGAGGAGGCGGCGGTTTTCTGCAGTAGATGTAAAATATCATTTGCAATCGAAAAACGAAGCATCAATAAATTTTTATAAAGAAGCACTGCAAATATTCCTTGTGTACTAATGTCCTAGCTAATATTTGCGTAAAATCTTGTTTTTGTTGAACAAAGTTGACAAGTGTGAACACATTAACCGGGCTTAAATGTTTACATTTGGCTGTGAGTATATAAGACTATTGCGCAATATAAATTTTAGTTTGGCCGGGTGGCTGAATCGAGTCACAGACAGACCAAAATTTCTGGGTTTAAGTAGCCCAAGGAAGACTATCGTCTTTAAAATCATGCACTCCTCTTTCGAGCGCCCGCGATTGTTAAACACGAAGCATGCTTGTGAAGGATTCCTTATTCGTATATGTTTAGACTTCGACTCGCAGACGGTTTGAACTCCTGATCGCATTGTCTTTGACTTCGACCCTTCGCCATTTCATTCCGCACACGAAGACAGCTTTGCGTTCAACCATAATCGTCTCGTTAGACGGACGGGTGCATGATTTTTCTGCCTAATTTAGTACGTCCGCACACCTCTCTCCAAATCTAAACTGCTTCAACCGTGTAGGGATGGCGGTATCCGATAGACGTCGGCTCCATAACGCGAGAGACCAAGGTTAGACTTTTTTTGCTTTGTGTTTTTGCCTCGTGGCATATTAGAAGAGGTTTAAAGGTGGGGAAAGAGAAGAAAGTAGGAAAGCAAGGGAGATAGGTGTCGCAAAAAGCAGAGATTGTCACGAAACCGGTAAGTTGTCGAATCTGCAGGTATGCATGCAGTCCAGTTACGCGTAGAAAGTCCATCAATGACCTGCACTATCTATCTTCTGCACCCAGCGGTTGTAGTCCATCCGGTCTGTCCCACCGGCATGGAGCAAGAAATAAAATAGGAGATGAAACGAGGCTTCCTAGCGCGGTCAGATAATGTCACAACCGCTTGTCATAGGTTAAGCTCGTGGCATCTGCCGCGGTTGAAGGAACTGCGCGGCCGCCGCTTTCGGTATTGCACTGAGCAGCCACGGAAGTAATTGTGGCCCCTATCATTTCTTCCGTCAGGTGCCGCTACTTTCTCCTTCGCCATCGCAACTGCAAAGCTTTGCAGCCGCCTTGGTTTACATTGTCACATTATCTGGGCGCTCACCCGCCCTTGCCGCAATGGGCCGTTTCGCCTCCTATATATTCTTGCTCCGTGCCCACCGGAGACCAACCCCTCTGAGCGTGTCGTCTTGAGCTGTCCTTGCTGCCGCACACATCCACAAAAGATGCTTGGCATCAGCCTCAGCCGACGGGGCAGGGCACTTGGGACAAGTCCCTGGGTGTTCTGGTGAATGTTCCCGACTCCGACTACGGGAAGCGTTGTCTTCTTTAACTTCACGCGTGATCATCACCCTCGTCAGAGAAGATTGACTTTCCTGCAGTGCGTTTTAGACGCCACATACTCCACCAGGAAGACATAAAAAGCCTCACTTTATTAGCTCTCTCTGTATTGTCTCGATGGGTGTTTTCCTCCACCTCCACCCACTGGAATTCACGAAGAATCACAGCGGTGACAGGGCCGGCCAACAACCATAACTCACCGGAGGGTCAAATTTTCTACTTCGGTGAATTGTTTCAGAGTTAGCCGTGTTGAATAGCGCAAGGTACGCGTCAACTATTCCAGCCATATAAACGTATAGCTCTGACAAAACCTGTAATTTGACGCGTCTCATGAACAAGGTGTATAATAGCACGATCTGTTTAGCTGAAATACCATTTTCTCGAGATATTATTGGAGACAGTATCGTATCTCCTCTTCATTCCATTTGCTCTCTTGTATGGGCGGTTGCTGGAATCCTTTTGGGATAGATGTAGAAATCATTGGTTTGAAATGCATGTCTGATTTCATAGAGAGAAAAAACAGTTGCCAGAGTATGAATAAGCAGCCACCCAGAAAAGTAAGAGCGTAGACTTTGACTTCTCAGTTCAATATCAGCTGTGGCTTTCAGCGCAGTACGGTAGCGGTTAAAGACTCCCCACTATTCCCATCTACCATGTCGCACCTTTTAAGCATACCCCAACCTTACCTTATATAATAATGTTGAGGCTCACCCTCAGGTGGTCGAAATCACATGAGATTACACACTCCTTTTTGTTACCGATCCCGCGTCATTAAGGAAAGGATAGGGTTTATTGTACACACTGGGTGGTGATCTATGCGTTCAAAACAGAGCGATCTTTATCTTATGTAGGCTCGCAATGATCATTACAAAAATTACACCAACTTCCCGTTAGGGAACCCTGAGTAGTATGCGAAGCAGCCATGGGGTCGACTGAAGTTCCCATTAGATTCCAGTTCGTCGTTTCTGTTGACGTTCAGCTCCGCGTGCCTTCGTTGTATCAGTAGCTTCTTGACGTAGTTTGAATGAGTGAAGGACATAAGGCGCGTTCGTAGCACGTGCTCCCGTCTCGGTATGTAGCGCAGTGGGAAGAGCGCCACGTACCTCCCGTTGCGGCCAGAGAGTCGTGGGATTGAAACCGGGCGCCACCTAACTATTTCTTTTTATAGTGGACTGCGCTGACGTCAGCCCAAACGCTGACGGGGCTGAAGAGACGCGCATGCGCAGTAGAGTGCGGACGGCGGACGACAAGGGAGGGAGGGACACAGCCCCGAACATGAGATGCTCCGCATCGAAAATTCTGATTCCCTAGGAAGCGGGATCGATTCCGTCCGCTGTGGCTGCTCTTTCATGATGGAGGCGAAAGCCTAAAACTCCCGTGTTTCGAGATTTAGGCGCATGTTAAAGATCCCAAGGTTCTCGAAAATAATTGCGAACCCTCTACTATGGCACGCCTCATAGCTGCGGTATAGCTTCGGCAAATTAAACTACACATTAAATCAAATCACAATGCCATTTCGTTGGTCTCTCAGCCTTTTTAATGCAAAAGCTTCCTTAGCGGGACTTATGACATTTTGTTAAAGAAGTAATGCATTTCCCTATGGACCAGTTGGCCGACCAAAAAGCTCTGATAAATTCTCTGGACACACAGGGCGTGCGTGAAACCGGACTTACATTGTAAAAACGGTAACTTGAAAATCGCGAAAACGAGAATGTTCCACTCATACAATACGCATCGATCATGAAAAAGAAGCACAACAGTATATATTTATCTCATAAACCAAGTATCGGTATACATTTAGATTTTTCGTAGATGCGTTTACTTAGTGTGTGCAAAATCGTTGGAGGGGTTTGTTATTCCTTTGCGATTTGGGTGCTTGAATGGTTGGCGATCGGGTAGACGCCATTTTAGCGATGGTTGAACGCACTTTGAGGGAATATTTTGACGCACTTTTGACGCAGTTTTGGTGCGAGAAAGCTTTTGCACTTCTCTCAGTATTTTTTAGGAAGGGATGAAACTTTTTTACCATGGGTGACCTCATTTTAAAAACGGCCATTTTCTGCAAAGTGCTCTACAGCACTCACGGAGACATGGTTCTAATGTATACTCGAATGGAAGACAGCTTTTTCACTTGCCGAAAAATACATGCAACACTAGTTCAGCAGGGTGGGCAAAATGGTTAGCGTAAAAGCTTTGGGAATCCCCTGCCCTATCGCCCTAGGGTGAAATTAGCGAGATGGGTTTGTAGTGGGGTGGGGCTATGAAACTATCTTACTTACTAGGGATATGAATATTTACGCTAATAACGTACTCCGCCACGCCTAATTTCGCACACGGTTTTGCACGGGCGTTGCCTACCGGCGTATCAAGTTGAATTTTACTCGTGTGCGCGTTGGTATTTCCATCACACGCACAACCACGCCCGGCTACGAAAGGTTAAAGAGCCGCCGATACCTCTCTAATCCACTCTGTGTCCGCTCCCGCGTTTCTCCGCAATGTCAACATCGAACGCTCAGTAAAGCGTAGCATGTCCAATTCTATGTGCAAAAATATATGGATGTAACCTTCACGGCTGCGATCGGCACAGTTCCTACATTACGCTGTTCATAGTTCTATGGGGCTGTTTCTCACTGTATTAGATGGTGACTCAATTATCAAAAATGCGAGATTTCATGAGACACTGAGATGTCTTTCTCAAATTAAGATTTTAATCCATTGTTAGTGTCTTGTAACCGACTTCGCCACATGATTGTGTTAGTCAAAATTTTTTTGTGTAGCCATCTGAATGTACGCGGTGAGACAAAAATCCGATATATCCGGCTGCTTGCACTTTATGATTCGTTACCTGGCGCCGATTGTTTTTGAAGCAACCTGACAACATATTAAAAAAAAATCAACATTAGAGGTCATTTATAATACCAGCCTAGTGTATTTTACATTGGCAACGTTTAAAGCCCGGCACGTCGGGAATCAATACGGTAATGGAAAAGAAATGCGTTCACACACCCAACACCCGTAAAAAGAGTGAATATCAGCCTAGTAAACGAGTCTGTGAAAAATGACGTGCCAGCGACGTGGAAGCTGTGGACTAGAAAAGAAGGCGAAAAGCCCAAAAGCAAAGGAAATGCGGAAAAGATTTAAGGGACAGCGTTGCGGCTGCCGGCACCTGGAAACGGCCAACTTCCAAGAATGCGGGAGAGATATTACTCCGGGCTAGGTTGCACCGGCCCGCAGATTACCACGGGTCTCCGTACAGGAGCTGGGAACAGCTGCGAGAAATTGTGACCGCTCATTTCTCTACACCTGAAACGCGTATGCCTTTGCGGCAGCCCGGTTCGCTTTATGGAGCGCTTTCATGTGCGATGAGACTGTAAAAAAAAAAAAAAAAAAAAAAGATAAGGGTGTTGTTAAGATCAATTGCTTCAATTTTCACTTCCTAAATTTGTTTTTTTTTGCTTGTTTGATTTCGGTGCACAGATGAAACTTGGAAGACCGTAAACAATTGTTACCTGTAAAATCGACTTTTTATAACATGTTGCTAAAATATTGACTGCATGCTATTGTTGAAGGGGCGCAGTCCCTGTCAAGCCTTAGTGGCTTTTTTTCTGTGTTTCCTACAGTGTCATTTTGATACTGGAAAATAAATGGTTTGATTAGATTTGATTTGATAAAATGTGGAGGTTGGTGGTAAAGAAGGCAACATTTTTCAACACCGGGCGGGCGCCCAACCATCAGCGCCTGAAGGTCGTCTGCATAAAGTTTATCCACTCCACTCTCTTCACCTGCAGTCAGGAGTTCGGTTTTCTTGGCTGTACCAAGATGTTGATCAGGCGCATCTTTGTTGAGAAGGTCCGCTTGATATTAAGCACGGTTTGATGAAGTAGATAGAAACCTTGATAGCTTTTGTCGACGGAATGCCTTTTGAATTTTTTACCACCAAACATGCAGCGTACTAGCTCCTATTTAATGGTACACTACGAACACGGAAAGTCAGTTAAATGATAGGCGGGAGTTGATCTGGGCGGATAAAAATTTTGATTGCAGAAAAAGGTGAGGTGGGTGTTACTAAGGCGTCTTTCTGCTCCAGGTATAGTCACAGGGTATCAGCATTAACTAAAGCTTTTACTGCCTGATGCCTTATTAGAGTTCTTGCAAAATAGTTTGAGGTGTACGTTATCGCAACAGTTTTCGTTTGTGCCGTCATTCTGGACAATTTAATGGAGGGTTCAGAAGCGTAACAATCTTGTATCTCTCGCAAAGAACAGGAACATGGTTCCAAACCCTAAACCATTCTCCACGCTAACGAGGAAGGAGAGGGAGTAACAACTGTTGCCCCGTTTAGCGAAACGCTTCATTGATTGGCTAAAAACCTCCAGGAAAATGTTTTCAGCGTCCATACCGCCACACTGCTCATAACGATGCAAATAGCTGCCAACATTTGCAGAGACAGTTGCTTACCAGGGGCGAAGTTTCACATGTCGGTGCAGACTCATTGTCATCGTCCTCACGGAAGAAGCAAGAAACGTGCAGCTGGCGCCATCACGGTGAAACTACATGCGATGGCGTTGTTTTGAACGGTGGGGGTTTCTGGCTAAGTATGCGCATTTTCCCCAACCATCGCCATTACCGTTTGCTATAACTACACACGTGGGTGAAATGTAACATTGCATAAACATTTAATAAAAGGGTGTAGGCGTTGGCTGGCGCACAAACTTCGAAAGTCCCCGGTAAAACGTTTAGTTGATATTTTTGTAGTTTTGGTTGCTTGCTTAGACATTTAGGTACAGATTTGTTTCTAAATGCACCTTCTCCACACAGGTAAGCGGGAGTTAGCAGAATAACAAGAAATTAAAAGCGGTAGGACAAAAATTGAAGGTCATTAGGGTAAAGTAATGTTGCAAAAGTTCTCTCATTTTTAGAACAGAGTAACGTTGTTAAAGCAGCATCTGTGAAGAGAAAAAAACGCATCAAGCGCAAAATGGCTTGTAATATTATGTACGAACTACGTGTGAGATGCGACACATCATTGGCACGGAAATTTCATAAAATAGAAACATCCCTTGTTCATAATTTTTTGTTCGCGTTAGGAAGAGCCAACCCACACATTTTTAGCTAAAACTGTTTTTCCCAATTTTCGCCATGCGTTGGTAGAAGAAATTTGTTGCATTATTCGCGTTTTGTGTTATTTAACCCTGCCAAATTTAGCATCAAGTTGTCAAGTGCAGTGACTACCTGGTTTGTGTCCACGATAATCCACAAATACAACCCCAGATTCTTTTAATACATAAGTTTGATTAGGAGAATTGTGGTTTTCACGATCTTGCGGTGAAGGACGTGTCATTCTTTTCTCACCAATGCACAGGGCCACTCGGTAGAAAACAGGCGAGGGTGCCAACGCCGTAATTTAGATAACAGCCGTATTATCCGCGCACGCAAGGACAAACCAAACAGCCAAAGCAGATAAATTGAGGACGTAATTTGTCTGGCATGCACAAAGCGACGCAGGTTGGCCTTGTATTACGTTCTGGCAAATGATTTCGTGCTAGTTAAGAATGCCTTAAAACGCGATGTCGCCTGACTAAGAGAAATATGACGGCTTTTTTCTTTGCTCACCTCTGCCTTAAAACAAGTAAAGCTGTGCCACGTGCTAGAAATATGCGCTGACTCCTTTTAATTTTGGCCTTCTCTTCAATGCGCCCAACATTTTCTTGCTTCATGGGCGATTACTATAGCCTTTTTAAATCGTTCCGAGCTCCTGAAATTCCTTTTTTTTAGAACCTTGATAGTTGCTTCCCTGGAAGCACTGTACCAGAAAGAAGTAATGGTCTCTGCATGTTTATCAGGAAGATTTTGCACATATTTCAAGACAGCAAAGATAGATATTACTCAATTAGGAGCCGTGATATGACTGCATAAGTGTCCACTGCTGTATCTCAGTGTACACACATGCACGCACATACATGTGCACATACATACATGCATGCATGCGTACGTACATACATACATACATTCATACGTGCATACGTGCATACATGCATAAATGCATCCATGCTTGCATGCACCCATACATACATACATACATACATACATACATACATACATACATACATACATACATACATACATACATACATACATACATACATACATACATACATACATACATACATACATACGTACGTACGTACGTACGTACGTACATACATGCATACATAAAACAATCTTGGCTGCGCGCGGGTACGTTTACACGTTTCCTTCCCCAGCAGGCCTTGGACTCCTGTGATAACTGCATGAGTCCACATTGCTGAATCGCCAACCCATCCGTACAATGTGATCTTTCGCACTCCCTCCAATGAACCAACCTCAGAGACATTCATTTAAGAAACAGATAAGAAACGAACCTTCAAGTCTAGTGAAGTCAAAAGAGCTTTTCGTAAACAGAAAGTTGAGTACATGGTTAGGGTATTCAGAAGGAGGTCTCAAAGTCACAGACTGCAGCGGGACCTCCACGCGCGGAAACTGGAGTCGTCTTCCAAAAGACGTTATCCACTTCCAAGGACGAACAGGTGTCGAGAGGTCGTCTCACGCCGACCGCAGTTCCCCTAATCAGCACCCGTTTCCGTCCGCAATTTGCAGCGGCCCCGTGGCCTCGTCCGGAGGAAAACCCGCAGAGAATAGGCGCATCCTTTAACAGCGTCCGCGCAGGGATCCGCAACGGAAATGTGGGAGAATGTCGCCGGTTTCTGTTTTGTCACCGCAGCGCGGTCGGGTGGCAAGGACTCTTACGAGGCGCTAACGGTGATAGCGGGGCCGCCAGGAAGCTGCTTAATGAAGACTTGAGTAAAACAATAGAGATAGGCTAAAGTAATGAAGCATACGCCAGTGCCTCATTTCGGAGAACGCAGCGGACGAGACGGACATGGGAACTCGAGGAACGGTGCTTAATAGGGAGTCCATATATGAGATAAGAGAAAAACTAAAGAGTAAAGAAAAAAAATCAATGAAAAAAAAGAGAAGGGAATCACTGAAGTGCAGCAATCTGCGGAAAAAGCAAATAGGAAAAGCAACCGAGGAGTGAAGGATACAAATTGCCCCAGCTAGGATGTACCGCGAAGTGCTAGCCTAGGAGTCAGAGTCAAAGCACGAGTGAGAGACCATAGAGGCACTGCTCAAGAGACCGGAATGGCGTGGAGAGGATAGGGTCAACAGAAAGAACGGAATGGAGAGACGTTGCGTTTATTTTTTTCTTGTTCTCTTTGGAGTCAATTGCTTCCGCGCTAGAGCAGCCAAGCGGAATTCCTTCATGCAGGGGTCGAGGTGCTGACGAGTGGTCTCTGAAGAGCTTGCTATCCACTGAGCAAGAAGGCGGAACGTCGTGTACACGGAGGATGGGGCGATAAAAACTTTTAGAAAGGCTGCGAAGATGGTCATAACTAGGCTAGCCGAATTAAGCTGTGAGCGAAAAGTTTCTGTTTCTCGGGGAAAAAAGGATTAGAGTGTGAAAAGCTAGTGATTGTTTATGGCAGTGGGAAGCAATTTTGGACTGCGAAGGCCCCAAACGTGATTATAAGATTGCATTGTAAACATTGTAAAGGAACCTACTGTTTAGCGTTCTTCCAAACTTTTTGCCTCAGAGAGCTTGGCATCTCACGCTCCGAAGAATAAAAACACAAAGGATGCTTGTGAGCACAATAAATTTTCTTACTGCTTTACTTGCGATACGGGTCGAGTTATAAAATGCTTTCCTGTCTTTCATGTGCTTATGGTAATGTGCAGTTCCGTGCTCAGCGGTTTTATTAAAAACCTGCTTTTTATCGTTATCTCAGTGTGCTTCGTGGAGTCTATTTCAAAGCGCTTAGCATGGCGCGATCGGCGGAAGTATTGTAGAAAAAACGAGAGAGAAAAAACATGGCGGAAGCTTGCGACCGCGATAAATTGTCGCACTGTTTCAGCATTTGCAATAACGTTCGCGTTAGCCGCCAGTTACAAATTTCTTTCTCGCTATGTTTAATGAGCAAACGATGCTGTGCAGTTCCGTGCGAAAGAGCGTTATTCAAATCCCATCACCATTCGAAACCCATGACACACGAGGCAAACTAGCAGGGCAAAGTTCGAGGCGTAGACTGCTTCCAGCAGTACCCCTGTATCCAGCAGTACTCCAGCAGTACCACCTATTCACAGTTTGGAAGTTCTGTGCAATGAAGGCAACCCGCACTGCTTCCCAAGCAGTAAAGACAATCTTTAGGCCACGGTTCTTTGCTTCTATGAAGGAATAATTGCGGGACACCCTATGCAAGCTATACTGCCTATTTTTAGGAGTAGCGTAAGCGTGGGGAATTCAACATGGCTGCTAAATTTCGGCACCATCGAATGTTGGAGCGTCTAAAAATAATGCCGCTACTGCCTCACATACCCCCTCATCTCCCCAATGGTGTATATCTTTGCAGGAGAGCCGCCAAGAATTCCAAGCCCAATTAATTGTTAAAGAGGTCTGTGGAACCACTACGTTGGCACCACACGAACATAGGCATTCATGGTACAAGCCCATGCTTGGGGCAGCTAAGGTATAGTAGTTGCTGTCAAACTAAAAGTATTTAGGCAAATCTTGACAGACAGACAGACAGACAGACAGACAGACAGACAGACAGACAGACAGACAGACAGACAGACAGACAGACAGACAGACAGACAGACAGACAGACAGACAGACAGACAGACAGACAGACAGACAGACAGACAGACAGACAGACAGACTACCTCAGTAAAGATTTCGCAAGTTTGGCACCAAAGAACAGCCGTTACTTGGCGTGGGAACTACTGTGCAAAGGTTTCGGCTGAAGAAGCTTGAATAAGTTGCCCTCGCATGGTTTTGTCTGCATGACAGTTCTTCCAGGTGTGGCTGCTCTGGAGTGCTTGAGTGTAATCTAAAGTAAACGTGTTATATTGGAGGCAGGAGCTTTTTTATGAGCAATTTTATGTTAGAAATATTCTTCCTACCCGGTTCTATACTGGTAAAACCATCGGGATCAAGCTTGAGAGGTATTTACGCACAAAAAAAGTTGTCTGACGATTACGATACTCCCTAATGGGACACTTGAGCGCAGCGCGAACTGCCCGAGCTTCTCGGCGACTGCGCATAGCTGCGGCTTTGGCGGTGCGCACTTATGGGTTTCGGTGCCGGTCGCGCTGAGCCTCCGATTGGGCAGCTTATTTAGACACCATCCGTGACTCTGCTGCGGCCACCAGAAAGCAGCCTTGGACGTGCTCTCTTAAAAAAATTAAAGCCGTTCCACTCAATGGGAAACCTGTCGGAAGTGCAGAGCAGTGATTCGTCATAATGGGTAGTACCGCCGTTATCTGCTTACTGCTACCGCCCCATGCAATTCAAATTTCCCGCCTTCGCAGTGCTCGCGCACCCCCTGCCTGAAACTGCGCCTGCGGGAGTACTGTTCTCTTTGTGCTTCTCTCCCCGCACGTGCCGGCGTTGCACTGGCACATTTTGCGTTTTATATCTTGAAAACCAACCCAACGGGCGTCCTTAACTAGAGGAACGCGGGCGCTGCCGGTTAATTACGTATATTAAAGACGATAGTCTTTCTTGGGCTACTTAAACCCAGAAATTTTGGTCTGTCTGTATGTCTGTATGTCTGTCTGTCTGTCCGTCTGTCTGTCTGTGACTCGATTCAGCCACCCGGCCAAAGCAAAAGAATGCCTGCGCAATAGTCTTATATAGTCACAGCTAAATCTACCCGTCTTGGTCCGGTGTAATGTTCATACTTGTCAACATTGTTGAAGAAGAACAAGACATTACGCAATTATGAGACAAGAAATCAATACAGAAGTGATATTTGCAGTGTTCCTTTATAAAAATTCAAACATGCTTGACTTTTGCGAAATTAAATACTTCATCAACTGCAGAAAAAGAATTCACCCCGCCATCGCCTGCTGTCGCCCGCGCCACTATAGCTTCTGGCACCATTTTAAGAAATCAACCGGCAACAGTTACGCAAGGTTACCACTAGATAGTTTCCACGTTCTGCTTGCAACGCACGTGGAGTAGGGAAACGCGGTTTGATAAACGTTGAAGTAGGGTGCCTCGATTAACGCGCGTCTTCGCCGTACGGCAGCGTTCGCATCGAGACACCCTGTTTGGAGCAGTGGAACGCCCAAAATTTAAAATGATTTAAGCAAACATTTGGCGTCTTTACCTTGGGAGGAGCGCGACGCAAGAGGAACAACATGAGAGGTGAGCGGTAAAGCTAAGGGAGGCATTTACTTGGCAAAAGTCGATAAAGACTATCGTCTTTTGGCGTCATTTGCAACGAAAGGAGCCGATACGCGGCCATTTTTTTTTCCTCAAGCATAGCTATATTTTTCTTTGCACGAAACAACGGGAAGATGTATGACAAGCGCCAGCGTTTCACGAGTTGCGAACGCTTATGACTACATAAACCGCTTGGCTTTCGAAGCCTTTGGGGTACGCCGCGAACAGCGTTACCCCGGACGCCGCCCTGGTGTGCTATATACTTGGGTCGAGCGAGCGAGCTAAGACTACAATGCGAGCGCCTAAAGTGCTCTGCACTTAACACGACGCCACTGATGAAGGCTTGCACCTACCGACATACAAAGAAATTCGGGCCCCCTACATCGCGTCGTTAGCATGCGAAAGGAAGGGGCGGCGGGTGCTTTATTGATTCTTCGTAGGAAACGTTCGGGCAGCGGCCAGTCTCTCCCAATTAGTTTCACCAATGACAAGTCGTAGCCGGCCGCTCTCAAGTGCGCGTTTTCGCTGTAGTAGGGTGATTTATGAGGTAACTCGAACGCGATTGTGACCGCGGTGCAGTACGGCCTTTTCTTTCTCTTTCTTCCTCGATCTCCCACTTCCCTACCGTGTGTCTAGAGTGATATCGCGCGAACATATCTGTGTCATGTTACGTCGGGCGTGCGACGAATATGCGAAGCGACCTAAGTGGCCGGGCACACGCGTCGAGCGAAATATCGCGTCCCTTCCGGCCCTTTCGCACGTTCTTGGGGGGCACAGATCGCGCGCGACGAAGCGTGAGAATTGGGTCAGCGGGGGCCACTCCCACCTTGAAAGTAATGCGGCGGCATCGACGGTCTTGGACCGAATCATGTAACTCCGCGAAACGGGGAGTCATTAAACGGTCACGAGTCATTAGATTTGTCGCTGGAAACGGCTGAGTTGGCTTTTATTTTTATATTGGTGGCGCCTTGGTCATTTCTCCGAGCCCGCATATTTGAAACTACACGAAATATTGCCCACAAAGGGAAGTGCAGACTACGGGGATAGGTGTAAACCTTGAATTGAGTGCGCGCGACGTGTTTTTACCGACGTTAGTAAATTTTGCGTAATGAATTTTGCGAACATTAGAAAGTAAGAATGAAAGTAGCGTTTGACGTAGCAAGTTTAAGTTTCAAGTTTTGGAATGATTCCTGAAATGCTTAGGAAACATTTTTTGCATGCTTGTATGTCTGATAATCCTGTTGCGGTGGATTTAATGAATTTTGGCCAACCATTTAGGACCGCTGTTTTCTTCGACAACGTGCTACCACCAGCAAGCACGAGGCGACGGAGTTCTCTTTCATCAAATATGTCTGTTAATAATGTCCCCTACCCTAGAGCGAACCAAGCAAATCAACAATTCGGCCAAGTTGGTGGCTTGTTAAGAACGTATTCCGTAACTTATCATTAATTCAATTGGACGCGGTGTCTAACAATGACGAGCAAATGAAGAACAACTCCGTCTGGCCTGATGGCATCCAGGACCACTAAAACAGCTGCGCTTTCCTTTTTTGTTGCTGCACCGTTTTCTTTACATTTTCATTCAATGTTTACCTTTACAATTTCATTTTGAAATTTTGTTTCTGCCGGAACTTTGCCTGCAGCATCCGCAGTGTTCTACATTTACCCCAGATCACTGAAGGCAGCTGTGCATTTCGCGTAGCACGCATTGCCGCCAGCAGGGGTGAGTGACTTCACCAATTCGGATTAAAGCGGCCGTTCTATATCTCTCTCGAATAAAGCGAGAAATATAATAAAGCGGCTTTGTTATAAGGAGCATTTGCCGTTGTTCTTGCAAATGGTGTTCCTTGTGTTACGTGTTCTAGAGACGTACAGCGTCACGAACAAGTAACTTTTGCTGACGCCCAGCCAGCCGTTGCCTAGACATCAGCAGCGTGCTGTCCGTGGGCGTATTATGAGGACAGAGATAAATGAGGCGGAAGTTGATGAGGACGTGAATGCGGGCTGGCGGAAATAATCGCTCGTGATATTGCGGGAGCTGCATGAACGCTGGCAGTGGGTGAGAGAGAGAGCACTGTTTCGTTTGTCAAAAGACAGAACAGGCTACCAACGCGCATGCTCACTCTTCCTCGAACGTGGAGTGAGCCGTTGCGGACGTAGCCATCTTAGATGTAAACAGTGCACCGAACGTGAGTACGCTCGAAAATCTCTCAAAGGATACAATACCTTATCGATGATTTCGAAAATCCTGGCAGACACACTTACGCCAACATGGGGTGACAGTTACCAGCTATTTATTTTAGCTGTTCTTCGGTGCAGCACGACCTGAACGAAGCTCTTGGGGAGACGGGAAATTTCTACGACAGTCTATAATGCTACTATTCATCTCCACATACGCAAGAGATATGTCTTCGGTGCTGCTCCTGCGAGTGAGGGTGCAGTTGCTCGTAAGCAAGCGTTAGCATGGCCCGCTTTGTGAAGGACCGACAGCAATGGTGTCTAGGTCTTTTCGGTACAGGACGTTTTGGTACAGGGTGTTTCGGTGCGGCCTTTTCGGTGCACAAACCCTTGAGGAACGCCCGCGAGGAACTTGTTGCTGAATACAGGAGTATGAACAGCGCACATATTTTTAACAAAGGCTGGGCAAAAACAACACAGGGGCTGACTTCCAACTTGGAGTCGTCCAAAATGTGCGCTGCCTACACCTTCCTATCTTGTCCGCAACAAAGCCATCATGGCAGGCCTATTGTTGCTCCAGACACAGCATGCACGTTGTGCCTTTGCTTAGCGTTCGTGCAGGGTCTCTAGGAGCGCAGTGGGACTCCGCGAAGCACGTGACGTTACATTTTGGACAACGCAGCTAGCCAGAATGACCAATGTGCATCTCACCTTGTTTTCTCGTTTTGTCATCTGTTTAGTGATCTCGCGCCAGAGAGAGAACGAGAGAACGCAATTTAGGCTCGCCTGCTGTGACCCAACGTCACTTTCCGAAATGACCAATTTGTTGGTGTAAAAGCTCCAAAATTTGCAGTTTCCATGGTTAATTCTTGCACAAATGTTTTAGTTCGTTTCTTTATCCTTTGGGAGGGACAGTATCTCCTACTCTTTATTGTAGCGCGAAGATAAAAGGTTTTGCAGGAGGCAATAAATCCATTCCCGGACTTTTTATTTCGCTTTCATTTTATGCCTCTGCCTTCCACCTCCGATTGGTCAGCCGATGGTAGAAATTGAGTCCACGACCTCGAGCTTGACCGCAGCGGCCCTTAACGACATGGGCTAGAGCGCACGCTCCATGATTTGCCGCTAAGAGGGTTTAACAGAAAACACAAACCCCACAAAAACATTAACGTCAGCTTGTTACTAGGTTACTTCCAGATGAATTTATGCGCAGAGTGACCGTTAGGAACGCGGTCGCATGTTGATAGCGGCGTACATGCAAAAGTGGCGCAATAGGTGCGACAGGACATTGCCAGCGTCGGTTCCGCCTCGCCTTTTTCGTGTACGAGGGTCGTTGAGACCGCGCTGCTTGGCGCTGATAAATGACGCGCAACGGATACGTCGTCTCGGGAGCGCTTATTACACCGCCACTTTCCCTTTCCCTTTCCCCCCTCGCTTAATAATGCCGCGGCATCATCGCGCCTTGAGTGCGGCGCCGAGCAATTACGCCCAGTTTTATAGCGTGCTCGTGCTGATTACATGTTTCTCCGCCGCCATCTCGCTGTACGCTTCCTCTTTCGTAACAGTGCACTGCTGCTTCCCCGCATGGCACACTTCCGCGCGGTGATCGCGGTGCGATACCCGGTGGAGCGGCCCGACGGCACCGAATCGACGCTCTGAGCTCCTAATGGTAGAAAACGGAGCGATTACACGGAATGGAGTTTTGCTTTACTAACGAATGGCGGTCTGTAAGATAGGAAGATTGATGCACTGCTTCGCGAGGGAAATAGCGCGTCGCCTAAGTGTTCATACACGCAGATATACGCACGTTGACACACAAAGATACGCGGGGGAACATTTAAGCAATCCACGCGCACACTCGGACGAACGTGATAGTGTTCAGTAGCGTAAGCGCACGCTGAAATGCCCGAGCAATATTTACGCTCTGTAATAAATTTCCGGATAACAATAGCTCACGTGAAGGCCGTAAATCTTTCTCAGATAATTTAAGGGATGATATTTTTAACACCACGTTTCATGCAAATGTAGTGGAACCTTAAACTTTGTTGGATGTGCCCTGGGTTGTTTCTACCGGAACATTTATTTTACGACTTTGTATTATACAGACCCTTCGTACATATTTATTGCTGCGTTGTACAGTGTGTTTATATTCTCGTATACTGATTTATACTGCCTTCTTTTAAAGCAACAGTCAGCAAATGAGACGCAATCCAAAGCAACTCTAGACAAAAATCTGGCTGTGTTGTTTATGAAATTCTCCGAGCTGCAGTGTCGGTGCGATAACAGCTATGAAGTTCCTTTTTGCTACGGAAGAGATTAGAAGTTTTAACGAAGGGTTAACAGCAAGTCTTTTTGCGGAAAGAAAGAATGAAGGAAAGACTCAGGATCTACGCAGACGTCGTTGGCTTTCAGGTGAATAATTTCTACCAACCTAAATAGATGGATAACCACCGTAGAACAGCGGAAAGTGGTAGCGCAAGGGCTAAACAAAGTGAGGGGTCATAGATTAAGTGATTTTATCTTTGCAACTTCTTATGCTCAAGCTTATATTAGAGTCCTGCCTCAAACGCACACTGACAATAAAAGACCATCAAAAATTGACCACATCTTTCCGCGGGGGGAAACCATGGGGTGATGCGACGCATCTGGGCGGTGCTTGTTACGGTTGCTCCGACCATCGCGGTAGCAGACCTGTTAGTCTCCATTCAAATCATCGGTGGTCATCGGATGTCATCGGAGCGGCGGTGGTGGAGCGACTGAGCGGAGCGGCGCAGTTATCGCGTTTATATGTACCGCGCGTTAACGGTGAGGGGAATGAGAGAGAGTAGCGCATGCGCATGTGTTAACCGAGCTCTAACGCGCGCTGACGCACAGCTGGCATGGCGAGGGGAGTGAGCGCTAACGCAAGATGTCGCTGCGGTGAGAGCGGAGTTACCGCGCAGCTGGCGTGGCGAGGAGAATGGGGAGAGGCGTGCGGATGGACGCCGGATGCATGCATGGAGGGACAAGGCGAGTTAAAGAGATGCGTCGCATCTAATACTTAACTAGCGCTGTCTGGGAACACACCATGATGTCAGTCAAATTAACGAAAGATCCACTGGTCACTTGATTCATCCTGCCGCTTAAAGTGAAAGAACGCTTAACACGAGGTATATATAGGTAGGACGATTGCAAACTGGTAAAACTGATGGCGTGGGTCATGCATTTCCACATGAGTTGGCGCCGTGAAAACCTGAGGCATTCTAGCCGCAAAATGTAAGTGCATCATGGAGAGCACCAGTATTTTTGAATTCAAATACACGACGGATTGGTTTTTACGACAGCGTATGCAAAAGCGACGAGCTGAAACGGTATCAGAAAGGGCCGAGACAAAAGCAAACGCTAAAAGAAAAGAGCTCGAGGTCGTGATGGTTCATGCGGAACAGAAAAACAAAACAAAGAAAAAGACTTGCCCCCTCCCTCCAGAAGGCGGGTGAGCCGTGGGAACGCGGGTAAATTGATCTGCATGGAGCAAACCTTCATTGCATTCATTAAGGGAGAAGCGAGGGGGGAGGTAATGTCATTCGGGGTGGAAGGTAAACAGAGTAGAGGGAGCGACGTGTCAGGGGCGGCAAAACATTATTTGCTTTCGAGAAGATTTGCGGGGAAACAAGCAGATACGCCTTTCCTGATGGAGGCGAAAAGCGAAAACGCTCGTGTGTTCGAGATTTCGGCACACATTAAAGGAGCCATGAAGAGAAAATACAACTTCGTTTAATTTGAAAGAACTAGGATTCAGTATCTCACTCAGCTCCATTAGAGCCACAAAAGATGTTTATTTAACAAAAAAAAGCAAGAAGTATTTAAACACTTTCAAATTTTGCGCCACAGTGACGTGTTATGGGCAAGAGTGACGTCATACCGGCCAACAATAAAATATAATTTTCAGCGCGTTAACTGCACGTTAGCATTCAAGTGATGCGGTCAAATGGAACTAGAGGCCCCATTACAGACGTCCAGTCATCTGTCGTCGCTACAGGTCAGTTAGGCGGCCGCCAATTGCACAAACAAGGTTCCGTGACGTCACAGAAAAGTTGCGGGAAATTGCCTAGGGGGTCGCGACTGCTTCACACGTTTTCGTTAATATCTGTGTTATTTATTCGAAGATTTCGATGATATTGGTATTATTGTTATCGGGACTAAGCAGTCTTTCTAATAAACCCAACTTGTATTTTGTCTTCATGGCTCCTTTAAGATCCCGTCGTGGTCAAAAAAATATACGGAGCCCTCCACTACGGCGCTGTGTAGCGTCGGTGCGCGAAAACTTTTAATCAGTGAACCATACACGCAGCCTTGTTTCAGCTGTACCGGGACATGCCATGAATTTTTTTATTGATTGATAAAAATGGGACGGAGAAAGAGTATAGATGTGTCCAGCATGTTTTTTTCATTTGAGGAAAAAGCAACGGTACGCGATTATGCCCGGCATAAAAAGCCAACAAGAAGTAAACAAGCAAAATGTACGCATCACGACGGCTATTAGAAGAAGAACGCAGCGTCAGTGCTTCATCGGTTGCTGGCGTAGCACAAAATAAGGAGAACGGTATTATCTCCGGCGAACGGCCGCACTAATCAGGGTTAGTGTCTTGTGCGCAGAACGTAACGATAAATAAGGCCAACTATGCTTCACCCCAGCTTCTGACGTCCTGCTGCAGTCGTAGTCATTGTTCCGATATCCCTCGCGCAGCTGCCTGCAGCCTTAATCAGGCTGTTGGTCTAACTAATAGGGAATTGTACACGATTCTACAAAGCGAGCAGACTTTCAACCAACAGCTATATGGCAGAAGCGTGCAGACGCCCTCCTCACCGTATCCAGAGTAAATCCTGGTGCATTTATGCTTAGTCGCGTCCGTGCTGAGGTAGCAGTTCTGGTGGGGTTTCACTTTGCTAGGGGGCTTATGGGCATACTGAATAACAAAATGCCAGCAATTCCAAGGGGATGAGTTTGCGGACAGGAAGGTAAATCTAAGTGAGTATGCGTGCTAACACATTCATCCCTAAACAAAGGGCGACGACGAAGAAACTAAGAAAACAACACTGCGAACGTAAATGGTGTTTGCGGTTTGTTCTCCTGTCGTTTCATTTTTTTATGTATTTGAAATTTCCAGTGCTTAACTTTGTAGGTATCACAATGCGTATTTGATACAAGTGTTGACGATCAGAGGCGTCATGAATGATGCAAATTATGTTCTCTCTGCCATAGGTTTGCATAGTAATGTAAACTAGTAGAGGGAAACGTGTAGCTAGTGCCTACGGGAGCCCTTCTTCAACCAGCGTGCCGTTATGTTCCTCGGGGAAGCGTTCCATCGCTATTTGGCCGGGCTCGTCAACAAGCTCACTAGTTGCCTGTGTCTGCACAAAGCGTAATTATGGTTTTTGAATAATTAAAGTTATTTCAGCATTATAGAAGAATAGCTACCAAACAACTTCTTGGTCATAAATTTTAAAAACTTTTTGCCACCAGAACGCGAAAAAAAGTTTGGACAGGTCGTTGCCCGTTTCGCCAGGGGCCACAAGAAGGCACGTTGCAAGCCAGGCCAAGTACGAGAGGGACACTTCCAGCTGATATGGCAGCGCCCATGACCGCAGCGGCAGATTTCACTCTAGTATATGTTAGCATAAAATCCTATGCTCTCTGCTAGTTAAGAGAAGCTCAACTTGATGGCATGCTGCCAATGAGTATGCATTGTAATGAAGTTACAGATGACGCGCTCTTGGCCTATAACAAAGTTCACCAGAGCGAGCTTGGGCGCCAATGTTAGATGACAAATGGCACTTTGTCGAAGAAGCAGTCAAACAGACTGATATGCGCAGCCAACAATTTGCCAATTGAATACCACGGTGTTTTGTCGCTGGGTATTTATACCTCAGCGTTGTAGTTTCGAGAAGCTAGTAATCAAATGGGGGACATTGTCGATCAAGGCGGAACGATCTCGGTGGACGTGCAATGCTATACGGTTTCCCTCTCGCTCAAATAACCGTGCTGGGTGCGGCCTGACACCGGCAATTGCAAGCGGGCGAGTAGTTCTCACAACAGCATAACAAGGCCATGCCGACGCCAGGCGTCGGTAACAAGACATAGACCAAATAATAACGCAGCGTGCTTAGCGACGATGCCCATAGTTAAAGTGGCCATGAAGCCAAAATACAACTTACAAAATACAAAATATACCTTTTGAAACTTACTCAGCTTCATTCCAGCCACAAAAGACGTTTTTGAAGAACAACAACAAAAAAGTAAGAAATATTTGAAGATATTCAAATTTCCCGCTTCAGTGACACATTATGGCCGATGGAAAGTGACTGTGGAGTCGTCACTCCTTCATATTTTTTTTCTTATCATGTTCCCGAGAAGAGTGGTATTGTTGTTATGGGAACAAAGGAGTCCTTTTCACGAACCAAACTTGTATTTTTTCTTCGCGGCCCTTTTTAGTTTCACTTTGAACACTTTGATTCTGAGCCCGACAACTCGAGTTTGATACCCGCCACCGTGTTTCGTTTCGTTGTTATCTGGTGTGCGCGTAAGAACGAAACGAAAACCAGGCTTCCGCGTTGAGAGCACGTGATCTGAATTATTCCAAGCACCACATACGCAATCCAGTGTGCAGTTCCGATGCTTAAAAGCCCTATCCAACTTTAAAAAAAAAAAGTTTTTTAAGGCTCAAATGGTTCAAGCGACACGTGCGGGACTACTCGGCTCGCTGTATTGAATGTGGCATACCTAAGGTTATTTAAAGGGCGTTGCAATCCTCTACGTACTCGCGTTCTCGTTTTCCGACTCCCAGAGGAATTATCCGTGCGTTGTCGCATATGGATATCCCGACCTCCCGCGCATAGCCACAACGCCTCTCAGCCCACTAACCCTAATCGAAATAGCACTGAGGCGGCGCACGACACAATTACGTCGATAGATTAACAGCACACATGGCCCGTTAGAGACGCCGGAGGTCAAAGAACTTGCACTTAAGTTATAGTAACCTGAACTGGGCCTGAATTCGCAAGGTGTCTTGCCTATCACTTTTTCCTCCCTGAAAATCGGCCGACTTACGCAGTCGACCTTTGCCTTGCGTTCCCGCGTGCCTAATCCCAGCGGCTTAGGCCCGTATTCGCTACGAGTTGCGCGCGCAACGAGACGTAAAGCAGTTACTACTTTACGCACAAGCGTTGTCTGTCGTCCCAAGCGAAGCTTAAAACGAAAATCACTTTACCCACGAAAAGAAAACAAAACGCTTTCGAATGTTACGTATCGCGTGACTTCACGCAGTCTTACGCCGGTGACACGGTGAACTTTGGGGCCGCAGTTGGGGCGGGAGAAGTCAGCCGGATCGCGCGGTGTCCGAGAACGGCGCGAGAGACACTATCGCAACCGGTTCTCCGTGCGCGATCTTTGATGTGCCCCCAACGGCGCTATTCGTCAAGGTCTGGCCAGCGACTCGGCCACGGCCAAGTGAACATTTGTCTCGATCGGTACAGTGCGCTTATCTTGCCGTTACAACTCGCTTCTCGGTATTCGGTGCTGCTGGAGGACGAAACTTGTCTTTTATTGTCTGTCCCCTTGCGTTTTTATTTATTTTTATTTATTTTATCTCTTTTATTGTTATTTCCGCGTTCGCCTTTTCTTTCTTTGGTTCTCTCCATTCTCCTTCCATTTCTTTCTTTCTTTCTTTCTTTCTTTCTTTCTTTCTTTCTTACTTTCTTTCTTTCTTTTCTTATAATTTCTTTCTCTCTTTCTTTCTTATTCATTTCCCTATTTCTTTATTTAGACACTTCTTCATTTATTGCCTCTTTATTTTGCCTTTGTTTCGTTCTCCTCTCTGTTTCTCTTTTTCTTTCATTCGTTTTTTTCTGTTCCAGCTTGCTGTCTTTCTTTCCTGCTTTCTTTGTTCCTTTCTTTCTTTCCGTCTTCGTTCCTTGCCTCTTTGCTTGCTTTCTACCTTTTTTCTCCCTTTCATTTTATTTCTAGTTCTTCCTCCATTTGTATCGCTGGACACGTCTCAGGAAAAGCCAGAAGTCGCCCTAGTGATGTCGGCAGACTGACGGGCTTATTCTATACTGTTCCCTTCAGCATATCACTACTTCGTTGTTTGAGTTCACACTGCATTAACCGACCGCAGCTTTTCTTATCTCTGTCGTTCCTGAATTAAACGTTACATGTCACTTCGTAAGCGTCGATGCATTCCTTTGAATGATGAAGTCCCTTGGTGAAGGGCACATACCCAAACAGGGTATCGTCGAAATTCCGCCTCGTTTGCAATCGTCTGTGCATCGCCAACCGCGCTTATTTGCGTCGTCGAACTGCTTTTGACGCTATCGTTTAGGACTTATTTTTTAGGCGCATTTCCAGGCCGCTGTAGTGCATCCAGCGCCATATATTCGAGTCCTGAACTTATTACACATGACAAATGTCCTTCAACAACTAGGTCGGTTTGGTGGCAACCTTGAATCATGTCCTGCATCGACGTGGGGGATCGGCCAAGATGCTGCCTGTAACGATTAGACAGTGACTCGACTGATTTTAGAGGAAAAATAAAAAATAAATAGAGAAAGAAAGAGACAACAAAAACTGAAGTCGGGATATAACAGAATAGTCAGAAAAAAAAATAAATCATGAAGGAAGAAATATCTGTCTATCAGGGCCATTGGCTTGTCGCTGAAACAAATGAAGGAATAAAGGCGAGCTCAACGTCTCTGTGGCAAACTCCCATAGGACCGAAGCACCCTGGGAAAGAACAGCGGTGGAAGATAACGGGCGATTAAGCCGATTAAACGTGTATTCATGGGACGCGCGTCGCATCGAGGAAAACCTGCGGAAGATTAAAAGAAAGTGTTCTATACTTTCCGGAGCCTTGCGGAAACAAAACCTGGCAAAACCTGAGGAGACAAAACCTGACCAGATTTGTGCAGATTAAAGTTTATTGGGGTAATACTGCATCAGAATTTTGTGATTCCCACCCCGCATTTACAAGAATCCGAGAGTTCTGGCTTCCAAAAGTGAAAGAAGTAATTGTAGCCACCGCATGAACGAAGAGTATCGTGCCGATTAATTAGTAAAATTTGAAGACGCCTGAACCTCGCCCCAACAGAAAACTTCCGATCGGACAGCTCACGACGACAGGACCACTAAAACCCAAGCTGGCTAATTGGTCTGTCAGTTCATTGAAGATGATCCCTGCGGGGCCGGGGACCTCGAATAACAGGATTATCCAGCACCCCAACCACTTTTTCACCTTTGGCTGCACCTTGAAAATTGAACATTGAAAATATGAGGATGCCATGTGAGGTGGTCTTAATAAATTTTACCGATATTTAATTGCCATGATCTGAGGGATGGATGGTAGCCTGTATGTTCGACATAATGATATAGGGTAATTAATGGGAAATGCTATAACGACGCCTTTCCTGACAATTAGTCATAGATGTAACGGGCTGCACCAATTATCCAGGACAACCGAATAGTTCGGCGGTCGCCAACAGAACTCGTGGATTTCCCTGTCCGATGAGAAAAAAAAAACCAATGTCTTCGGCATAAATGTAAGTAGATACACCATTGTGATGTGGAATATAACTGAGGGGTATGTTAAAATAACCGGAGAGAACTGATCCCCGAGGAACTTCGGGAAATTGATGATACTAGGGTGTCGATAAAGCCTCCTTGGAACAAAATAATTTTCTTCCCTTTAAAAACTATCCAATCCCGGAGCGAATCTACCTTGGAATTTTGCTAGACTGAAGGCATGACATTGACGTGCTGTACTCTAAGCTGTCGTAAGCCTTTGCTATATCGAGGGTTACAATAGCACTGATATGTCTTCTGCGATGAATTAGTTTAATGCCGCTCTCGATGTCGACACGGGCCTTCCAAATAGAATTCCCATGTCTGAAGCAAATCTGGGTGGTGCTTACATTATTATTACTGTTAAAAAACTGCATGAACCGACCATAAACCAGCTTTACAAGGTTGCTAGTCAAAGAAATGGGCCTAATATGGGACGGAACCAAAACTTTCGTTGTTCAACAATGGTACTATCTTAGCAAGTTCACATCCCGAAAGTTTATCAACTCATCAGGAGACTCTTCAAACAAAAATTTTAAAGGAGTACTGACACCAAATTTTGATACCTAAAAAATGATATAATTGGCTTCAGTAGTTTGGGCAGATGCCTCACAGAAATTTTTGCAGCGATCCGAGGACGGAATCACATCTAAAATCAATTTTGATTATCCAGGCCGCGAGCTTCCACAAATCGGCAGCACTAGCGCAATCGCTTTCGGCGTGACGAAACATTGGCCTGCGTGTCTGGCCGTTTCAGGGTGACGTCATATAGTCGTTTTCAGAACCGGAAACGATACCCTGCGCTGCTGTTGTCGGTGGTATTCGTTTGGGCAGGAGACGTGGGCGTAGCTGTGTGAGCACTGCTTGCAAACGTTGCGTGTTCGACGTCTTTGCTCTTCAGTTCGTTGCCGGCGCATGGTGTTCGGCACTGGTGCCGAAAACTGCGCGATGTCGACGGGCACCGCGGCGACGCGGCGGTGCGCGTCGCCGAGCTCGCCCAAGTTGTGCTATGGCAAGCTCGCGGTATGCGAAGTACTGCTCGTGGAAGCCTGTCCGAGCAAATCGACGACGACGCCAAGATGCATTATTTTCCACGCGACGACATGCAGCGCTAAATGTGGACTGAGTTCGTCCGCGCCGGCGGACGCAAGAACTCTCGCCCAAGCCAACGGGCTCGGGGTTGCACGGGTCACATTGGGTGTTGGGAACTTAGTATCGTGGTAACTATTTGATCGCTGGTATCTGTACAACTGCGAATGACCATCCATTACACAACTTTTCGCCACACTATCATCCCCTTTTTCGCATATGAAGCTTTATTTTGGCAATAATTTCCGTTCCAGCGATCGGCGACCAAGACATCTGTCGTGGCCTGTTTTGATTCTAGCGCGCAGGTGGCGCCATCTTTCGGCCGCTCGCCGCACCGTGGTGCCGGCAGTGCTGGGTCGGAGCGCCGAACCTCCGCTGCCGGTCAGCGTAGGCTTACCATCGCGGCAAATATCTGAACGCCACTTTCAAATTCAGCGCTGATAACAACTCCTAGCACAATTTTCAACACACTAACATCTACTTTCTCGCATGTGGAGCTTCTTTTTCGTGATCAGATTGATTAGAAGAGTGGCGACAAGCTGTTGCTATCACGGTCTGCGCCGGTTCGAGCCGCAGTGATATTAAAAAACGGACGTCGGCGAAGACATCGCCGGCCTAATCGCCTGGCCAAATAAAGTTGTTCTGTCTGTCGGGTGGTAGTGACTCACCCGAGTCTGACGATTTAGACGACATGTCGACTGCGCGGGCTAGTCGCGGACCATGTGAAATCGTAGCAGACGATGCGCCGAACGCGTGGAGGAAAGAAAAACGTCCCTGACGTCACGGGTGAGACCGTGACGTAAGGCTGGCCCGCTTGCAGGCTGGCCTTCGAACGGCCATTTTCCCGCACGGTGACCAAATTTGAAATTGGTTGCAAAAAACGTGCTATAATTAATTCTGTGTTGGCGGCTGACGGCTTTCGGTTCGATTTTCGTAATTACTGGGCCAATAGGTATTCTTTACAGCATAAAAACTGAAAGCGAGAAATTTCGTGTCGGTACTCCTTTAACATTGACACCGTAATGCCATCTAACCCTGGGCAGACTCAGACAGCTGTAAAAAATATCAGTTAATTCAGACCTATAGTCAGAGGAGTGACTTGAAAATTGCCACACAAAATTATTAAACCCAAAAAATATAAAAAAAAATACCGGGGAATAAATTCTCGGTCAAGAGACTGCCACCCGAAAGGGAATAATTGCAGTAGGATAGGGTTGGTGCGGCGGGAGATCGACTTCATCTGGTCTATCCCAGTGAAAAGATGTCATGATCAGTACGGAATGACAGAAAATTCAGTGCTCAAATGATACGATAGATGTAGGCGATGCATTCAGACAGGAGAAGATGAGAAAGGTCAGACGTGCAAGTGAGGGGTGTTTGTCCAGCGCTGTACAGTGGTAGGCTGACGATGATGTGCTGCTGATACAAAAATAGATGAGGCCTATCGATAAAAGCACGCTCACTACCAGGTTCGGGGTTTCAGAATAAACCTGCACTTTCAACCTAGCTTCAGAAAATTAGAAACTTCAAATGGAGCCAGCATAGAATGAAGATTTTAAGGGGAGTGAGTAGGTGAGCTCAAGTCTGAGCGTGCCAGGATTCCCGGAGCTTACGCACGCGAGAGGCGCGACTTCAATGGATGGCCAGGAAAAACGGCGCGGGTCTCCTTCCTGAATACTTTAAGCGCATTCGAGCCGGCAAACGGAGAGAAACGCGAGGCGCCTCCTTTTTCGTCTTCGAGGAAATCGAAGCTGGCTAGAAGGAAAAGGGAAAAAGTTCGAACTTCTCACGACCGCTCGCGCTGTCGAGTTCGCGACGACGGCACGTTCCTCGTCCTGACGTCTGCACGCCTTGCTATGGAATGCCGGATTTTCTTTTGATACTACGGGTTCGGAGACGCTGACATTAACCCTATCGGCCCTAGAGCCCTCAATAGATGGCACCGCACAAAATTCCTCTAGTAAACCGAGAAGAAAGCCAAAGGAGCTAGTTCTTTAAAAACACTTCTTCAAGAATGTCTGTTACGAGAGACACCCCTTTTACTCGTCTTTTTTAGTGGAACGCGCGATAGAAGAAGGCGTTGGAGGGAAGACAAGGCGCGTAAAAATGTGGGGCTTGATAGTCTGAAGACGTCGGTTTGAATTGACAAATAGTTCCACAACCAGTTTTTTAAAGCGAATCTTTACATGGCTAGGTGAAACCTAAATACGACGGTCTTGTGTGCGGAGAAAAGTTGTGCGTGAGAAACATGTCTGGAAAAACCTAGTTGCAGAGGAATTAGAAGTAGGGGAGGGAGCGTGACAGTGTTGTCTCTGTCGCAGCAGAGAGAGAGAGAGAGAGAGAAATGACTTTATTGAACATTTGTCCGGCGGGAGGAGACGGGTCAGGCCACGCAGGGCTTCGCCGTCTCCCCTGTCTATATGGTTAGGCAGACCTCGAAGCACTGGGCCTGGACCACAGCCTGGGCTACTAGAAGGGTCCCCATCTCTCTTCCCTCCGCCACCCCGAGGGGCGGCAGAAAGAAGAAGGTGCGGGTCCCCCTTTCGCCTCTGATGCGCCAGAGCAGCCTCGAGCCGCTGGACTGCCTGCAGTTGCCGCTCGCATTCTGGCGAGCTCATGAGTCCGTAAATGTCCGGGGGGAGGTCCTTGCAGCCCCCGCTTGCTACGTGTCCACCACAACCCCACAGGAGGTGGGCGAGGTCCGCGGTTGTAAGCGCACACACACTGCACACACTGTCTTCGTAAACGTCCGGGCACACGTGTCGCGCAAGCGCTGGCGTGAGCACAGTCTTAGTCTGCATCTGCCGTAGGAGCACCGCTTCTCTTCTCGTCAGCAGAGAGCACGAGCACCCAGCTACTGCGGGAAGCACAGATAGAGCGACAACGTCAGTTGTTAATCTAGTATCATCCTGTCTGCTCAATTTTCGTGTGCGCGTCTTTTATTGGCGTTTTTTTTATATTCAATCATATCATGAACCAACGCGCCCAAGCTTTAATACTCGTACTATCATTTGCTAACCAATTTTAGCCCGAAATTTCATAACCTTGTCCGCTCACCAGTTTGCTCGTCCCCACCGACATATTCTACGAACGATGTGCATGCGTGGTCCCCCTGTTACCAGTACGTGATATCATTTTATGGCTACTGACAATTATCATCTTCCCTATAACAAAATCTTTTGAAATTTATTGACAACTTCTTTACAACTGTATCTAGAACAACGTGGCAAGACCCCATGACATCGAGAATGTAACCTTTCTGAAGCATTGGTGTTTTTCTGCGCATAGCGGCAAGAAGGTATGGATCGGGGGAGCAATTGCCGCCGGCATACCAATCAAGGCGAGGTTTTTCCGTTAGTAAACATCATCACCACCACCACCACATAGTACCTCCAGCTTCTCCCGTTCGGCTTCCGAACAAATAGATAGCAAAGAGAAGGTATGGTGTAAACTTTGTGGCTGAGAAACCGGGAAATCGCCCGCAACCTCAATGCATTGACTTCGTAAGGCCTGTGAGAACATTTTCACAGAGGAAACTTCGGTCGGGGAAGTCTGGTCGACACCTGAGAATTGGAACTCAGAGCTTCTAAAAGATGTCTTCAAAAACTTCACGGGTGCAATAATTTTTTATAGAAACAGTAAGAACACTTCCTAAAATGTTGTCAGAGCTGTCTCCATCTCATCGAAGTGCAAATGATTCGGGTGTTTTAAGGGTGCTCCAATAAAGCCATGCTGTCTCCAAGAGCGGGGTGGTACAACAAAACAAGTCCGATGGGCCTGTTACCAGCGTTAAGCACCAAGGATTGAAGGCTGCTGGTGCGTTAACATGCCACGTGGAACAAATGTAGCAGCAAAGGCAAGACAAGAGAAAGTTGTTACTCTCTTTGAGTCTTTTACGCGTCGTCCTCTTTGTATGCAGTTTGATCTAGAAATGTCTCTAAACTAAGTTGCACTGCTGCAAATTAAGAGATCGGGTTATTGTGTAGCCCCTATAGGAGGACAGAGACTGGGAACGAATGTTTATCTCCGCGAAGAGGTCCAAAAGACTCTTCCAACCAGACCGGACAATAATGAAGCACTGAAGCAAAAACGGACTCCCCAAAAAAGAAGAACAAAGAGATGCCAGATTGGAATGCTGTCCTGAGGCTCAAACCTTTGCTTGCTAAGCGTTTGTTTGTATTCTTCTTTGGTGAGTTTTAACGCATGCCTGTCACGTTGTTGCCAGACCACATCCTAGGTTGCAAATAATCTGTGCGCTGTCCCCTCTCATCATTTTCCAACCTGGCTGTGAGCTTTAAGTTTAATCCTTGACGGTTAACCTTTATTTCGGGTAATGAAACAAGCACTGATCCTTTCATCACCCTAGCAATCATTGTCCCCGTCCGGAGGTCTGCTTGTCTTGTAGGGGACGGCGACTGCGACAGGACGCGGGGAACACTCGGTGTGTCGTGGTGCCCAACGAACCGCGAAGATGGCCGGAACCTGTGTCTCTGGTCAGCGAGCCGAACTGAGACCGCCTGAATGGGACAGGGCTCGTGCGCTCGTCGGCCCCTCTGGCTTCATCGACTTGACGCGCAATTGGCTAAGGATGGACGAGGAACGGTGACGTTTTTTGAACTGAGCCAATGAAAAGGCATATGCGGGCGGAACCGGAAGCGCCTCAAACAATCGGGGAGAAAAATAGGTGGAGCACGCCGGGGGTTCGTGCTGCTGGGTGGCTGGCCGCATCATGGCCTTCAAGGACGAAGAGACAGTGATAAGACATTCGGAGGCCAGTAACTCCTTCTTGGCTCTACAATGTCAAGTGAATGTGAAGTAAGAATTCTGTCAAGTTGGGGGAAGCTCTCCCTAAGGCTAATAAATAAAACTTAAGGCGGTGGAACATTTAGGCTGCCTTTGATTTGTATAAGGTTTGTACCGAGTACAATTTCAGAAAACCCAACCGATGTTCTTGCACGGACCGCTTAGGTAAGCATACTTTCGGTCATAGATGTACTTACACCAAACAAAAAAATGTTAACGGTTATGTTCTAAATTGTTAAATTATGATGACCTTATTTGGGCGTCTTTTTAACACATATACGGAACACAAGGTTTGGGCCCGGGCGAATTTCTTGTTCAAAGATATCACAACAGCCGTCCGACAACCTGCCCATGATTTTGTTTTGGTCAGCCTTCCTTTGAATGACCACTAGTTGACCCCGTTGCGGTCATAGTAGCCGCTTCCTAGTGCATAACGTCTAAGGAGAACTGAACATTGAAGAAAGCCGATTTGAAAGCAAGGTTAAGAACCAGCATTCGTAGATAACGATAGTAGACGCGCACGCATGTTTGTGCAGGTAGCCAGAGAAAGTTGTCTCTCTAACTGCTCCGCTATAGACAGGTAGATGCCCAGGAGGACGAAATAGAAGGAATTGTGGACGCGCAAGCTTGCCAATTCCGCTCCAGAAAGTGGTCGCCGTCCTATGCTTCTGCAGCGTGCCAGCATGCACCGTGAAAGCACCACGCATCCGTCCTTCCACCGCCTTGAGCGTCGTCGGCCTAGCGTGGTCCCCCTGTCCGCTCTACCGACAGTGCATGACCACACTCGGAGCAAAGACCTAGGGGCGTCGTTGGTCCCCATATAGCCACGTGTCGGTCAATACAGGTACAAACTGGGAGCGGTTCCCACCTTTTGCGACCGCAGCATTGCTACGCACAACCTATTACAGCCAAAGAAAAAAAACACATAGAAATTGTCTCACTCTTGCGATGTTTGGACATCGTGATGGAATCGCTGATAGACCAGGAGTCTCTGGAAGCACCTCCAGACACGCAAAGCGTTATAGGCCCGTCGTTTTATCTTCTGCGCCTGTCAGGGGTGTGCCCGGAGGTAGATTTCGGGTCCTGTTAAGGCGGACGGTGAACTGATATAGCGGCCCTGTGTAAAATCCGGGTGCACGGTTTTCACGATGCACGAGCAACTGAAGCGCATCGATGGGCATCCGTCGGAGCAGGACTGCTGTGGATTGTCGTCGACCGACAAACGCAATGTCTTCTGCAGTAGCAGCATATACCCCGTTTCGCTGCTAATTACGAAGACAGAGGTTATTGTGACAGGGCAGGCAATTGTAGTTTTGGTGAGCCAAAGCAGAACGATGATCACCTAATATGTGAGGCTCGGCGCACATAGCCGAAATCCCACCACTGGCACCAATCAACCGGAAGTGGTTCACAGTAGGGCGCCCTCCGAAACAGTAGACGCAATAAAAGAGCAGATGCAGACTTCGGTGATTGAAATGAATATTTTACTGGAAACTGCTAGCGCTAGATTGACTACTGTTTGTCATTTTATGCCCGCTATCTTCTCGGGAAGCATTAGCTAGACAATAGCTTTTACAACGAAATCTGTTAGTGTCAGGCACCCCCAGCTCTTTCTTGCCGGTTTGTATTGAAAAAAAAAAAAATTAGTCGCCATCCTGCCCTGCGAAACGGGATGTCCAACAAAATTGTTGTAAACCACCGAAAATGGTGATGGAGGAGGGTACGAAATATTTCTCGTCGTGTCGGCGGGCTAGTCGCTTGCGCTCGGCTAGTGTCACTAGATAAGGGTACATAGTATCGGCACTCTTTTCTCCGGTTGTTCCGTTCCGCCGCCATGATCATTGGTCAGTTCGCTTTACGTGACATTTGTTTACTCCGAGACCGTTCATGAGCACTGCCATTTTGTTGTCTATGCCTTTTTGGTCGGTCAACTCTGGTGGGCTTAGCGTGTCCCCCCTGCTCTGAGGCTGTGCGGAAATAATGTAGTTCCGAATGCGCATCAAAGATAACGCGTGTAACAGAATTTCAGCAACAGAAGTGCTTTGCTGCCTCTTCGGTAGTATTTTTAACAAACGACCTCGTCGAAGTTAACGGCGAGGCAGTAGACGCGGCAGTCTCACAACACTGATAAACGCCAAAATTCCCACCGTTGCTGATTTGCACGCCTCAGTGGCGGTACTATACTACATTATCTACTGACACTAGGCTCGGCTTCTCCGGCGGCAAATGCTGGGTCCTGCCTAGCATGACTCATGCGCTCGGCGTCTTGGGCAGGAACTGCTTCGGCAAAACAAAAGTTACAGCCGTTTTCTCTAACCAGACGCCCTCCGTTGGCGGCCGTTTATTGACAGCAAACGGTAATTTTGTAATGTTTACAAATTTACTGTGAACGAACGAATTATGGCAAGAAAATGAAACTGAGTGTAATAATAGAGCTGTTGAGCAGCCTATTTCAGTATAATTTTTTCAAAGGTACCTGTAATAAATTGAGCGCTAAAGAGTATTTTACACAAGCTCTGCAGTGGGCACTTGCGACCCGCTTTGTCGACGCGACCTGACAGATTCACGTAGTTTCGGCAACAACCTAGCGGAAGACAGCTACGCTGTAAAACAAAGTAGTCGTTTGCTTCCCCTAAGTGCTATTTTCATTGGCTACGCACGTACGAGCAAACTCAACGTTGGAAACTTTGCCTTAGTCGCCCCAGGTTCCGCTATGCTCGAGAAGCGTTCTTCCATGTTCCGGTATGCACGTTCCTTCCCAACGCACACGTGTTGTCCACTGCACACGAAAACCGTCTGCAAAGCTACAACGCCACGCTATTCTTGCCGCGGCTTTAATTGCTGAGCCCGAAGCGCCGTCTTCGCTCGATGCAAGGCAGACAGAAATCGCGTCCACGTGAACGACCTCGCGGAAAGGAAACTGCCGCGCTTGAGCGCGCTTGAGCGCGCTTAATACGCGGGCCTCGCCAATTCTGAGCTGCGCGTCAGAGCCTGCGGCTCCTGGAAGTTGGGCGGAATTGTTCACGGGTTACGTTTCAGTGAGAAAGTTGTCAGTTAATTTGTCGTAGGCTACAGCAGAGGAAGTTGAGTTTGGTCTACATATTCACGTTCTTTGACTACGTTAAACAGCGCGTAAATGAGACGAAAACAACATTACCAATTGCTCATTCGGTTGACTTACGCTCTGGCTGGTTTCCAATTCGTGGGAAGCGTTGTAGACCGCTTGAGACTTAGTCAATCACACGTTTAGATCAACAAGAATTGGACCACGCAGGGGCAACCACCGCAAAGTTATGCCCCGCGGTACACATTTTAACAAATGCAAGCCGCGGACCGTCCCAAGGAGTAATTTATACGAAGTATTTAAATTGAAGAAGAAGTTAGTTTGTTGCATCATTAATATGCAAAAAGGGGGGGCTGGCTTCATTTTTCAGTTTTGTCAGTCAGGTCACCTGCATTGTTGTTTGATTTCGATGCTGTCCTCACGAAGGAGTCTTCGTTGCTTCCTTCGAGTTAGAACCAGGCTAAATATCGCGGATGATCCGCTAAGATGGTGACAATGCAGTCTAAAGTGAAATTTGGACCTCACCTTGTGTGTATTGAAGGAATAACACTGCGCAAAGACAAACACATGGTGAAGACCGTATGACGGACATCGGGCAAATGATGGAATTGATGTCGCGTTCTTATCCAAGTGGTCTATCTTGAGCTGAAAAGATGATAGACCCCATGTATGCTAGAACAAGGTGATAGAGCACATTTATGCATGATAGAACACATGTATGCATAGATGATAGGACGCATGTTAGATGATAGAACGCATGATAGAACACCTGTTCTAGAATACCTGTTTGAACACATGATAGAACACAAAGATGACAGAACACATGTATGCATAGATGATAGAATACATGTTAGATGATAGAACACATGATATCACACATGCTATAGAACACATGTTAGAACGCATGATAGAACACAAACATGACAGAACACATGTATGCATAGATATAGAATACATGTTATATGATAGAACACATGATATCACACATGCTATAAAACACATGTTAGAACGCATGATAGAACACAAAGATGATAAACACATGTATGCATAGATGGTTTAACAAGTGTTAGTTGCGCAGGTCCGGTGACTTTGCTCTTTCTTTCTTGTTCGTTTTTTGTGGTACAATCCATGGGAGCTGATTTACTATAAATCTTCATATAAACAACTTTTTGTCGATGTTTTTCTGTAAACAATCATTTTTAATGTGTTTGCCGACATGACAACGGCTACAGTTTCACACAGGCTAAATGGAAACAGGTGTGGGGAAGAAGCATGCTTAATTTAGTGAAATAGACGCACCTATTTCTGCAATTAAATTATTTCCTAAGAAGGGTGACATCTACATGCCTGCTACATTGCAATCACGTACGCGGAGACGGGAGAAGACGCTTCTAAACAAACCTGCCGCGGTGGCTCAGTGGCTAAGGCACTGCGCTGCTGAGCACGAGGTGGCAAGTTCGATTCCCGGCCATGGCAGTGGCTTTTGTGATGGGAGGCGAAAAGCAATAACGCCCGTGTGTGCGAGATTTCGGCGCGCGTTAAACATTCCCAGGTGGTCAAAATTAGTCCGGAGCCCTCCACTACGGTGCGCCTCATCGCCTGCGTTGCGTCGGCGCGTTAAAACCTACAACCAATCAATCAATCAACGCTTCTAAACACGCAAAACCTGTGCACCTGCAATGGGATCACGCTTCATTAGTAAACGTTAGAGGGCGTGTAAGTGGCGATCTGTGCGGTGTACATCTTTTTCTCAGTCATATCCAAACAAGATCAAGGCGACGAGTCATGAACAATCCTATTGGTCTTCTTCGCTGTTCAGCGCAATGACACAGGTCGCCCTTGAGCACGCGAACGACAAATCCATCCCCGTCACCATGTGTGCTTGTGTGCGTGACGAGATTGTTGTACACGACGCCGACATGGGGCTGGCCCAATTGATGCCTAGAGATAGGTTATATGATGCTACTTGGATACACGGAAATACGTACACTCTGGCTTGGTGCCACTCTAGACATATAGCTTGTCAGGCACCTGAACTAAGGAGGGCTCTGGTAGGCATCGTGCTTTAACACGCACTGGCCAATCTTCTGTGTGGTCTAACTGGTAGAAAAAAACTGCCATGGAAGCGTAACAAACACATTTTAAGTATTTAGTTCTTTTAATAAACTTATAAATACTAAGCGATGTATCGGCTACGTCTGGTTAGCTACGCGGGCGCATTTACGATGTCATTGCAGTAGTTGAAGCAGATATGCGCTGATTTTATCATTGAAGACAACATTTGCATTGCCTTCCATGTCAAAATCAGCGCGTAGGTTGAAGAACTTGGTGACGCACAGACGCGCGAACGTCACGAAGTCGTGAAGCATAACTTTCTGTTGCTAAATTTTTACTCGCGGTATCTGCTTAGCGAAAATTTTCCCCAAACCAACTTTCTTATGAAAACCGCTCATACCCATAGAAGAGATTGTCATGGGGAGGGGCAGTTTTCTTAGTACGCACTTTATAGATTTCGGGAAGTCCGTTGCTGAGGGGAGCTAGTCACGAATTGTTTTTGAATTCGTTGTTCAATTGTATCAATGCAGTTCCGTGAGTACGTGTCGCCTATTCACATTTGATAGTTTAGTGTACCTATTGTCACAGTGATCGCAGGCTAGACAGAACAAAAAAAAAAGCTGTCTCCGTGACTTGTGCGGTACGACACACACGAAACGTCGCCATATATTTAACACGCTTCCAATAAGACTACAACAAAGAAGTCTTAAAAATCGGTAAAGGTGCTCCCTTTCGAATTTCGAAAGCATTTACTCATGTCAGCTAACGCGCCAACTAGGCGTCATTTTGCATGTACACACTTTTGGCTACATTCCTTTTATCACGGATATATACAAACACAAACCGCTACATTTAAACATAACAAGGAAGAATACGCCCCAAGGGTTTCCTCGGACGAAGGCACACCCCGAGGGTCAGGACGGATTCTGCAGTCCGGTCTGCGCAGCCAGCTGTGACGGGAAACTTTCCGAGCTAATTGCTTCATCTATCTTGCTAGACTAATCTCATCTTTCTCCTTTACGCCTGGTCGGGGCTAGGCTAAGCACCACCACGCGGGCAGCGGGCCGTTGAACAATGTGGACTGCGGCACTTTTGCGCAGCCGGTACGCCTTCTGGCGAAGCTACTTTCGGCGGCAGCCGATGTTTGGTGTCGGTTTAGCGTACGTGCGTAGCCCCAAGTGGTCCTGTAAGACGCTGTAATTACGCCCATTGTACTTTCGCCCGTTGCTTTCGCTGCTTCACGCTGTAGGGCCAGTACATGACGCGGGTTCCTTTTAACGCAATCACGCGCTTTTTCCTGCTTCCACGCGTGACCGGTGCACGTAGCATCACTAACGGATGAGTGCGATGCTCGAGCCGCCGCCTTTGACGGGACGCTGGAAGGATGGCTTAATGGGTTCAGTGCGGATATGTACTGGGGTGGTCAGCACAAATAAGTATTGAGCATGCTTGTTCTGAGCGTGCTTGAGCATGCTTGTATCGTTTATTGAGCGTGCTTGTATGTATTGACCCGTTCGCAGGTTCCTAGCACGCAAGCACGGATGCACGCACACAACTTCCTATTGTGGGGGCTTTCGAAACTTGCTATCTTTTGCTTTTATTTTATCCAATCCCGTGGGAAAATGACGGAGCGGCTGCCAAAAACCGGGTGATATTTGGACAAGATCGTGTCAAAAAATTAAGAAAGAAAATTCAGCAATCAAGACCGTTTCCTTGTGGAGCGTCCTAAACAGCCTCGATCTGGACTTAATTAACGAACGGATGTTTGTGTCATCTGTATGGCACTCCGCATCGATGCTTCGGCTCAGCGATGGTTACGACTTGATACGTATAAATGTGATTGATTTATTATGGGGTCTAACGTGCCGAAACTACATAGGTTATGAGGCGTGCCGTAGGGAAGGGCTCCGGATTGATTTTTACCACCTGGGGATCCTTAAAGTGCGCCAAAATCTGGAACACACGGGCGTTTTTGCTTTTCGCCTCTCTTAGAAAAGCGGCTGCCGCGGCCGGAAATTGAACCCGCGTCCTTTGACTCAACAGCAGAACGCCTTAGCTACTGAGCCACCACGGCGGGCTACTGAGCCACCACATCCAGCTTGGCACAGTGTGCCAAGCTGGATGTGGTGCTTTTCCTACCTGATCGTGCCTTTTTCGTTGCCTGGCATTAGCAGTCGAGAAACGCCTAGTAGTGCATGTAACGTCTGGTGGACGAGACGCCTGCGGGGAGATTATGAACGCCGCAGCATCAAAAGACGGTCAACCTCAAACAACGACGTAGAGTAGCAGAGATCGCTTCAAATATTACATACGACCACCTAAGTAATGAACCGGTAGTAATAAAATTGTTATTCACAAGAATTTGCGTACGCCGTCATCGCTAGACAGAATAACAAAACATCGGTAAGGCTTCGAGGGGCCTAAGTGCTTACCAGGCTAATTGGTGCATTCGATAATGATGGGCGTCACTGGCCCGACCTGAAAAATTCAAATTTCGCGGAGGGCCGCAAATTGCAGCAGAGCAGAGCGGGGCAATCGAGTTCTGACGTCGGTGCACCAGCCTGCATAATCTCATTGCAACAGGCCGTTATAACGAGGCTGAAAACAAACAATAGATCCGGCGTTTGCTCCACGCTTGGAATCATTAAGAGTACAGCATTGCTGTAGGGCCCGTGTGGTGCACTGTTATGGATATAACCTCGTGAGTAAGGGCCCGGAGGGGGCTGGCCTGTGTAAACCGGGATTTGAAAAGGCGTTCCCATGTCGAGGCCATATAATGTACAGACTGTGCGCGCCGCCATAAAGCGATCTCTCTAATTAGGCCTCCAGCTATCCAGAATGGGGGTACGTCGCGCTTTCCACCCGAAGCCCAGGGCGTCGTTAGCCGCGTTGCCAAAACAGTGGGCTTCACAGCAGGAAGCTATGGCGTGTGCGCCGTTAGCTGCTGCTTCGCTGTGTCGGGACGGACGCCAACCCCGTCGGCACAGGCGACGCCGTTATGAAAGCGAGCGCAAAATGCCCGGGGCCGGGCGCAAGTTGACGGCGGAAGTTGCCGGGAAAGAATAGGAGCGATAGATAGCGATCAGCGCGGAGACGACGTGGTCGAGTGTCTTTGTGGAAAGACCGAGGCCAAGAAGAAACGGTGGGTGGCGGAAGGGGCCCCTGAAGGTAGCCCAGTCCGCGAGAAATGGCCCAAGCAGCCGCCTTTTTTGTGTGCAGTAAGCCAGGAAAAGAGCAAGCGAGCGAAGAGTGAGACGAAAAAGCCGATTGTTGGTGATGCTGAAAATCAACCTCTTGCTTTTCAACCATGCCCTCGTTCGAAAGGGACTTTTGAACAAAATTGTGTGTGTGGAGAGTGGAGAGAGAGAGAGAGAGAGAGAGAGAGAGAGAGAGAGAGAGAGAGAGAGAGAGAGAGAGAGAGAGAGAGAGAGAGAGAGAGAGTCAGGGATACAAATATTTATTTAGTGAAGAGGTTACTCAACCAAAAACGGAGCTGGATTTGGGAACGCAAGCATCCCTCACTAGTACAAGACTTCGCACGCCCTGTGTAATATTTTGCCGTCAAGCCTTCCTCACCGGAAAGTACTTCTTACCACAGTTTAAATATAAAGATTGACGCTTCTTTTTGAGGCAATTAAATTGCTCTCCTATACCACGCTCATCTGTGGAAAACGTATTTACGGCATATGAAGATCCTAACTATGCAGTATGCACTAAGCATTGCCGTCGTTTTCAAATGGATAACCTATGACAGACACTCTGCCAGATAACGGAAGGGTTCTACGGGCGATTATCTGCTTTCAGGTGCACTGAAGGTTCTCGCGTGATAATGTCACGAGTACGGAACCCACTTGGAAGCGTGGGTAGCCATTACACTGACGAAACCAAACGCGTGCAAATGTTTAGTGGCTACGCAAACGACGACGTAGCGATGTTTTCGTGAATGTGAGTTTTTCCACTGCAAGAAATAACCACTGTATGTCTCTATTATTTACGCTTTCTGCTGTATCTTAGAGCACTGAACGCGTGATGCCAAGGGCATAAATGTTCGGCAAATAGGATATCAGAATAGCTGCACATCAGTATAGAAAATACATTTGTTTTTTTCCGTCTGACGGTCGTCCAATGCGCACATTGTCGAGAGATATGCAACAAAGCATATGGGCAAGAGCATGCATTTCTTGCAGATACGCATCCCCAACAAAACACCAGCACAAGCCGTAGAAAGAGTCCCCACAAACGGACGTCAAGAACACTTTGGAGGTGCAGTTTAGGTGCTTCCGTTTTGTTATTTGAAATGCCGGTTAGGTTCCCCAATGCAAGGCCGTGGGTTAGCCCCAGACGAGTTTAAATAGGCTTTGCACGCATTTGCCTTTGCAATGTTTTCGAAGTGGACGAGTAGCCCTTTTTGATGGAACAAATCCTCGCGTGGTGATCTGAATACCAGGGGGGTGGTAAAGGGTTTTCATATGACAAGACCAACAGTACAGCTCGCATGACGGCCTTATGTGGCAATTATGTTACTTTTTTCGGCTTCTTGCGAAAATTTGTGTTTCTTCTCCAATGCCTCGAAAAAAGGTGAATTTTTTCATAGAATGGCGTGGGAAAGGGGAAGCTCACTGTGTTTGTAGTTGGTCCCTAGCGATTCCGGCCGTCATTTCCAGGGGAACAAATTGCCGGGTGCCTGCTTGTCAGCTGCAAGTATCATTGAGAGCATAGTCCTCTGCCTGCCATGCAATGTAACACGCTCTCCTCTACCCTCTCTCACCTTTCAGGCTCTTCGTCTCCCCTCTCGCTCTTCCCATGCTTAATGCAATGACAATACCATTCAATTTTCCCGCGCTCGCATTCTTCATGCAGCTTCTGGTGGGATAGCACACAGCTTAGGTTTTCATGTGCTATGGCACAAACCATTACAACCCGCTTTTTAAATTAAACGAACCTTGCTTCGGTGCGCTGTCCACTGATAGCTTCCCGCCAACACGCCTGAGCTTTTTAAAAGCAGAGCTGTTTAATCTTGAGCTTGGTTCTTTGGCGTTAACAAAAACAAATGCCATAAAAAAATGCCGGCTCAAGGCGCCTGGTACGATCTTCGCGCAGTGGCTTTAGCAAAAAAAAAAAAAAAAAGAGCGCACGCGAGTGTGCGCCTTGGGAGGAGCACCCGGCGTGATCCAGGTTTGCGCGCGGGCTCGCCCCACGTCAGGAGCTCCCACCTTCGCCGTCGTCATCTTCGGCATGGCGCACCTGTGGAGCGCGGGTCGCTGGAGGGCTTCCCACGTTGAGTCGGAGGCCGTTGTATTTCCCACATGACGTGTTTGGTCGGTTGAGCTTGAGAATTTCGGGGTGAGGCTGTTGAGGCGGGGAAGCCCTGAGTGGGTCTGAGGGACGTGACGTAAGCGGGCTTGACTCGATAGGCGGAGACGACGTCTTGGCCGCCGTTAATGTCGGGGGTGGTAGTCTTGGGTTGCGCTGGCTCTACGAGGAACGTGCATACATTTGCCCTTTTTGCTCCGTGCCTCCTGGAATCCGTAGTCAGTGTGTGGAGAAGCCAGGTAGGCCCACAGCTTTGCTGCTTCTCCAGCCTTGCAACACCAGTGCAAGGTGTGCAAACTTTTCTTTTGGCGCCGGATAAAGTCAACACGTACGACCGATACCAAAGGCTTTAGTAGTTCGGTACGGTTTGGCTTATATGTCGTTGTCGTGGGAAGCGTCTTTCAGGTTTTGGCCTGCTAGCTGAATCGAGTGACAGGGAGACAGACAAACCAACTTGTCGCGTTTGAAGAGCTCAAGAAGGGCTGTCGCCTATAAATAAAAATGCATTGTTTTCACCCGCCACGAATCCGCGTCGATTGACACTGAGCTCCCAAACGAAGCCCTGTCAGCTCACCGGAAGTCGCGTCGGTTCTTCCAAAGCCGACTCGAACAGTGAGGACAGTATACAATGGTCAGCTTAAATTAAACCCGTGTCGGTTTAATCTCGGTTTAATCGGTTAACACAAATTATAACCCGCCTACAAACATCTTCTGCTTGTGCTTGACGATTGGACAGGGAAGTAGGCAGGGAGAGTTCCACAAATCTTTAAATCAGGTTAGTTTATTTTGAACCGGTTTTTTCCATAGTACAGTTTTCTTTTAGTACGCGTTGCGTTGTGGCGCGAGGCGTTGGAAAACGAGTGTCCCGGTGTTTCAGTACAGTGAAAACATGAGACGATGACAGAACACGCCGATAGCTCGAGCTCCTAAGGGGTTTCACCCCGAAACCAAGGACGACGTTTATCCTTCCTACTTGTCTGCCTCTTCTTCAACTCTACACAAAAACTTAACAAGCAACTTAAATGTAGCCTCCAAGCCTTGATGTCGGATACCATCGCTTCACCGAGGAAGCGATCTTTTCTCCCTTCCGCCCCCTACACAAACAAGAAGGAGAGAAACCTAAAGCTGGCCTTCGAAGCAAGCCATGGTATGGTACGACAGCCTCACTCAAGAAGAGCGCCTTTTACGCCGGGTTGTCGAAAGAGAAAGCGACGCGACGGATGGACTGGCGTGGACCTTGTTGCCTAATTGCGGGTCGTCGGTTTCCACACGGCGGACGCCGCCGCCCCTCGCACTCTCACAAGGACCCACAATGGCTAACACAGGCAGGAGAAGAAGCGTCGTCGGCCTCGTGCTGTTCTGCCGGCCCCGTCGTCGTGTCTTCTTGCCTTCTTCCTGCCGCGTGTGTCGAGATACGCGGACTCCATGCCTTTCTCCTATCACTCCTTTCTTCTCTACGAGAGGCCACAATAGCAGCGGCGTTTGTGACACAACGCGCACACACACCAACAGCGGGAGGGCTCCGCAGCGTGGTTCTTCTTTAAAGCGCCTAGCGGTGGCGGCGCTTTTGTGTTGTACGCTTGCACTATGCGCGGAGAGAGGCTACATCGCTTGAGCAATGCCTTTAGTCCCAAGCGTTATGCAGTGCTTTTGACTCCACGCAGCCCTGTGAACGTTCCAAGCGGCGACCGGTGTTGCAGTTGGGCTCTGACCGGAGCTTTATTCCCCTTTTGCTGAAGCCGGCCCTTCAAATGAGCCCTGGATTCTGGGTTCCTCGCATTTACAGTCGCCGAGCGCCAGGGTGAAGTTTCTTTTGTTGCAAAAATACGTACTTGTTAAAGTCAGTGGGAACTCGGTGAGAAATCATTTTGGGATAATGCAATACTGGCTGGTGTTTGCTTGGGCATACTTTACGCGTGGGCTAAAGTATGGCTTGATCGACTGTTTACCTGTATTCTCAGTTGGCTTCTTTTCTGGAGGAAGTCGCTAAAACCTTGCCCTGTCGTTCATGTGTAGCCGCCTTCCATGTCTTCCTCACGGAATACAGAATCCAACGCGAAGCAGTGAAGGGCTGGACGTCCTTTTTCCCCAATCCATACGGTCGGGAAAGCTTAGCGATACTCAATCGGCGTTAGCAGCTTCCTTGGCAATGAGGCGACATATTATCTAATAAAGGATCAGCTCACTTCGCGGCAAATGTCGTGTAAAGGTGATAGACTTCTGCCGCCCTGCCTCGTATTACCCTCTCTCACCCTCCCCTTCCTCCCGCCTTGCTGTTCGCTTACCGTGTTCGTCTTCTCCTAATAGATGCAGTGGAGTTTTGCTGAACTTGATTCAATTTTCCCGCGTTCGCACAGCTTGTGCGCCATCTTTAGGAACCTTTTCTTTCGTTGTTCTTCGAACACCTCGAGGAGATATTTCTTTAGTATTGACTTTTATTCCGCCTGTCATTCACGTTGGTTTTTACCACATTTTTAGTTGCTTTTGTAACAACCAATTTCCCGTCCGTCTATTAATTAAAAGGGCCTGAGGGCTGTCAGTTATGTACTTAGTTATGTCAGTTATGTAATTATACAGTCAGTTATGTACTTATGTTTTGCCTCAAATATGCCTAAGCTCTTTTTTGTGAGCACTGTTGATATGTATGATGCGTGCCACGTATTTCAGTAGTTCGAAAGGGCCTTGCCTACATATGCTTCTTGGCCACGAATTTTTTTGAACTTTTGACCGGGTGGCAGGCAGGCAAGCAGGCAGGCAAGCAGGCAGGCAGGCAGGCAGGCGGGCAGACAGACAGACAGACAGACAGACAGACAGACAGACAGACAGACAGACAGACAGACAGACAGACAGACAGACAGACAGACAGACAGACAGACAGACAGACAGACAGGCAGAGAGGCAGGCAGACAGACAGACACACAGACAAGAATTTTACGCCAGATACCTCTGGAAAAATTATTGCCTTTAAAAGTGGACGCAGCAAATGTAATAATTACACTCAAAATATGCGCTGAGAGGGGCGTAGGACATCGAATATTCTGAAGAGCCACATCAAACTGCTTCGGTGTTACATTTTGCGTACAACGCGCAGTAAATTTTCTTTCCAGTATTCGGTGAACTCCAATTTTCTAACCCAGGCTGATTCGTATCGATACCTCGGAGTAGTGATATCAAGCAATCTAACATGGTGCGAGCACATACAGCAACTAACCGCCACCTCGGCTAAATCACTTGGCTATATCAAAAGATCTCTAACCTTCTGTCCCCCTCCCACCCCCCCCCCCCAAATTCAAAACTGGCTTACGAAACTTTTACGTGTAGTACACTTGAATATGGGTCAGCTATTTGGAGCCCCCACCAAAATTACGTGATCGATTCACTTGAATCAATTCAGAATCATGCCGCAAGATTTATTTCCTCACAGTTCAACCCACGCTCAAGTATCACCAATGTTAAACTATCTGTTCACCTTCCCTCCCTCGAAATCCGCCGACAAGTTACTCAGCTATGCCGCTTACACAAAATATATTAGAATTTCTCTTCACGCAGTACAGTCCTTCTCCCTCCTGCCCGTTCATCGAGTGGCCTGTTTAACTCGTTAAGTTTGCAGTGCCTACATGGGTCAAATAAAGCTTTAACAAATCCTTTTTACCTGCAGCCGTAGAAGATCGGAATACCCCACCCTAAACCATAGTCAACGAACGTTACCGCTCAGTGTTAAAGCAGTTAATCCCAAATCATTTCAGTTGAATCTTTATTTTCATTGCTACAGTGCCTTTATGTATATATGTATATATATTTGCTGTGTTGCTGCCATTTCATTATGAATCTGCCTCACTTCTACGCCTGTACCATCGACCATCGCCTTCTGTGGAATTTTTATACTTGCTCCCTCCTCATGTAATACACCGCAAGGGGGCCTTAAGGGTATAATAAATGATGGTGATGAAGAAGATGGCTAGCAGCCGGCGCAGAGTAAAATATGTCCTTTGCCGCAGAACCCTTCCATGCAAAACTGCCAGACTTAAGTTTCCTACTCGTGCTGCTCGAAGCCACTGTGATTTGGAACGTTTCAGTTCGGGTCTACTACGTGCGTGTGGCACACCAGTTTATTTTTCTCCCCAGAACCTCTCGGCTGAAGCCCGGCGTACCCAGCACCCGTCCCCGTCGCCTTGCGCAACCGGAACGCCTCCGATTAGGCGCGGAAGTGCACGCACAGAGTTTTTTGCAGCGGAAGACGCGAGTGTTGTCGCCGGCCGTAATGTGTCCGTTCCGTTTGCAAGCGTCCGCGAAAGGAACGGGATCCCGGAGAGTGCGTTAACCTTGGCGCTTCTTGGTGCGACCGCGACGAATGGAGCTGAGAGCGGGAAGCCCTGAGGTTATCCCCGTGTTTGAGGGCCCGGGTGAACGAAGGAGGAAGTGCGATGGTCGGTGCGCAACTCTTTGTTGACTGAAAAGTGGCGCTAAACATGAAACGAAGGTAAATACAAGAGAAGGTCCCCCTGACACAACATGCTCGCGTGGGAAAACATTTCGAGCATTGTAGCGTAAGCTACACTGGCCGAAGTTGAGCAGTTTCGCGTGGACCTTGGAGGGCCGTGCTGCGCAAGCGCGAAGAGAATTGGATTGGATTGGATTTGAATTGGATTGGATAGGATTGAATTGGATTGTATTGGATTGGAATGGGAATCCAATCCGATTGGAGTACGGGTGTGTAGAGAAATGGGTCTGCACATTCGCCGGTCTGCACATTCCAGAGGAGTGACGTCATGGCCGCGGCAGGCGCACTGGCTCCGGCGGGTGCCCAGCTGTGCGCCTCCGTTGCGCAGTAGCCATGTCTGACAGCTTGGCGAAGTAGCCAAGCCGGAACCGCTTGGTAGCCGTTTCGCGTGGCTCCTGGAGAGCCGTGCTGCGCATGCGCGAGGAGCAGTGACTGGGCTGGACTGGACTGGACTGGATTGGATTGGATTGGATTGGATTAGACTGGACTGGACTGGACTGTACTGGACTGGATTGAACTAGATTGGATTGGAAGTCGTTTTAGCAGCAGTAAACATGATAATCAGCTAATCCTAGACAACGAGGAAACCTAGGAAGAGCCAGCTGAACCTTATAGCTCACGCTACGTATATCCTGGCACGGCCTAGCTAAGCCACTGCTAATTTTGCTTATAAGGGGTCTTTGGTGCACGGTGCACTCAAGGCACGAAAAAAAATCACGCATCTCCACGAAGTGAGTCATGACGAGTGGGCGAACCACTGGGGATCGTTCTTACCGTAAATCACCCATGGAATTTCCCACTGGCGCATGTAAATGAGTGACAATGCGTGTGTACACTATGCCCAATTCCAATCCAATCCGATACAATTCAACTTAATCCAATCCAATCTAATCCATCCAAATTCAATGCAATACAATCCAATTCAATCCAATCCAATGCTCCTCACGCATGCGCAACACTGTGGTCACGGTCGCCAAGGGACAAGCCACCGACAAAGAGAGGTCCTAAGGTGCTTCGCCCCATGTGTTGCGTAGAGATCGGTGCTCGAGGTGCACGGTGGGTACGTTGCAAGGTGTCAAACACATGGAAAGTACTAGAGCACGTGTCGAATCATGCGATGGGTCAACTTACACACATTGCAGTGTAATAGGGAGGTGTGGAAGGCGGCAACAACAGTTTCTCAACCCTACAAGCACTTCATGGGCAATGACCATCTATCTCCCTCCTTCCAGCGGAAAGTGCTGTCCGCTTTATTTCATTGCCTGCATGACATCAGTGAGCTGATCAGTGACACATCAGCTGATACTATTTATGAGTGGATATCATGACCCCGTGAGAACATCTAGACTCTTTACGTGCCCGCTAAAACCTACATGCTAACTTCTTTTGTATTTTTTTCCCTTTACCTCACACTTTCTTTCACCTGTGCCGCAATAGTTCCTATAGTGTATTCCCTCCTTCTGATCCCCGGAGAGTAGCATTTAGGCAGCAAAAAAACGACAGACCTATCTGCTTTCCTGTGATAAGGAGACTTCTCTCTCTCACACACATTTGTACCCTTCCAACTTGCACGGAAGGCCCTGCGTGAGCGCAAACCCGCTTCTCGGGTCAGCTGTATTCCACATTCAGTCCTAATGCTCTCTCGTCTGTATCACAGAAGCTTTGCGGCCTTTGACTGGTCAGTAAAAGTGACGAGTCCAAGAAATGAAAGTAACCAAACCATGTCGAGGTAGCGTAGTCGAAAATTGTAAAGGTAAGGGAGGCGACGTTTCCAGAACGAGCGTCGTGCCAGGCAGACCAAGGGTAAGGAGTACGGTCGTCTGGCCAGCAACGCGAACAACGGATGCTTGACAAATACCGCAAAATAAGTTATGTAATTGCGCGGTTAAGAATACTTGCTGCCGAAACGAGATGGTGGTGGAAGAAATAGATAAGGTATGGAGTAATAAACAGTCGGATCTCGATAATTCGAAGTCGCTTAATTGGAAGTTGCGGTTAATTGGAAGTGACATGCAACCCAATGGAAGACATCATCCAGTAATTCGAAGCTACGACCAATTATACTGATTACTTGAAAGTATCAGAAAAAAAAAGCATAGAGGTGACGGTCATTTATCGATAAAATTCAAAGTTTTTAAGCGCCCAAACGCCGCTGTGCTGTGCACTATGTCGGCGCCATCTCAGCTAATGCAGCGCACAGTCGATAAAGTGGCACGTCAGTTGAGAATCACTCCAACGTACGTATGTCTCTGTTTCACGTCCTCTGCCTTCTTTGTTGCGCATAGCGCTGTGCGAGCAATTTGCGAGTTGGTCACTTCATGCTTTGATTTTAGCGATGTCTCAACTATCATGGCAACGCTTGCCGTACGCTCGAATTGGCGATGACAGTCGACATTCTGAACGTAATCAACAAGGGAGACGTGCTGCAGTCTAATAACAATCCTGTTCGTGTGCTTTTTGTTTAATTGGAAGTTATGTTGATGCGAAGTATTTTGCGGTCCCCGTGTGCTTCGTATTAACGGGAGTCAACTGTACCAGTGTGCAGCGTCTTCAAGAAAAAAGATGACGGTGGACAGACAAATAACCGATGGGGAAATGTTCTCTCGTCCAGTCATTGCAATACCGCTTTCGAGTTTTATGTTTATCAAGCCAAGATGGCAGTAGCGGGAACAGGAGGAGTGCGACGAAAGGCGAAATGTATTATTACCGACGGAAACTAAGATAAATGCCACCGTTAAAGTGTCAGGCGGAGTAGACAGAGGCGTTCAAAATGACAGGCTTCACAATTCAGCGATAGCTCGTAATACTTGCGTGTGACCCTTGGCGTAGCTGCTTGGTGGCGCTAGTTGAACACGGTCTCTTTGGTTTATTGTTATTGAACAGTCCTGTTGTCTACCAAGTTCGAACAAAGCGACAAAAGAGAACGAAAAACGGGAGTCCTAAGAAAAGCAGGATGCGAAGTTGGAATCGTTGGCGTTTATGAATGTCGCCTCCAATTTTGCTGCAGAAATAAAGGGATTTTGATGGCGTTTTCTACAGAAGTGCAATGCAGGCTAGACAGCAACCACGGCAAAATTCAAAGAAGGAGAGCTCAGGGTATCCGTTCACGCTTCCACCAGGCTATGAGTTTCTTTCTCAAGGAAACGAATGTAAAATATTACCCGTTTGTTCTGCGTAAAGGACTTTTATTCTCTCGAGGGGCGGCAGCACTCTGTCCCATCCATCTCCGAAGCGTCGTCCGCCTTACCCGGAAATTCAGTGTGGCTTCTTTTGTTTTCTAAGCAGCGAGACATTATAATGCTTGTGCGGGCACCGGACGTCTGTCTGCGCTGACCACGGCAAAGCGCCATTTGGGTCGCTTGGAAAAGGGAGCAAATACCCAGCAGTCAGGGCTCGAGAGAAAAAACGCCAGAAACATGAATAAACGTCTTTGTCTTCGGACAACTAGGTGACCGGCTTCTCTCCCCATCCTTCATTTTTCTCCTTTTTGAGTTGTATTCTTCTCTTCCTCAGAAAGGGAGTAGCGCGTTGTGATGTAAATTATCTGAATTAAGTAGAGACATTGCGTTATGCTCGGTTTTCTTCGGCTAGCGGTCATCCTTTATTTCTTCATTTGAATATTTATTTGGCACGTACGACTGGCCTTACGAAGGCTTTAGCAGGAAAGTGTACAATAATAAAAGGGCAAGAATAGGCGTGATCATCCACGCATGGTTGAAGGAATTACAAAAGGCTTTGGTTCCAGTTTAATAGGAAGCTTATTGATACGACACGTACAGCTACATGTACAGTGCAACTTCTTCGTCAAAAGGTAACACAATATATATATATATATATATATATATAAACATACTTTGTTCAGACGTAGTAACTAAGTTAGGGTTAGAGAACCTAGACAGAGCAGATTAAAGAAACGTAAATCAACTTCTTCTGGTCACATATTCAATTCTGTGATGTCTTTCGGAACATATGAATAACTGAAGGAGTCGGTGTGAAATCTATGCTTTAAAAATTATTTATCGGGTTTTGTGGTGGATTTGTCAGTTGTGGTGTCTATGAACGTCGAATAAAAAACAAATAGCTGATTGATTATCGTTCAACTGATTTGCGTTCAGGAAGCTGATTGCGTTGTTTTTGCGTGTCCATAACGAGTACAGGAGTGGGTGGAGGTCGATGGGAGAGGTCTTCGTCCTGCAGTGGACCTAAATAATTTGTTGATGATATTTATTATCATCAGGCAGTACGAAGAGTCTCAGTTTCCATGCACAATAGAATGATATCGGGAACTCGAAGTGTAGTTAGCTAGGTGCTCGCTGTCGGAAAAGATGGCCGCATTTTGATCACCGTCCGTAGCGGGAGCGAAACGTTCGCTTCCGGTTGCTAATGGATAAACGAGACGGTGCGGTGCTTTGGAGCCTGCGACGATATGTCCTAGTGGAATGCGAACAATCCTCAAGCGTGTGACCTGAAGGTGACACGCTGGCTTGCAATTACGCTCGGGTTGAAATTACGGACCCACTCAAGGATTATTCCAGGTGGCTGAGAAAACTTCTGTTACACTCACCGGTCAAGGCAAGGAAGTTTTGATTAAACAGAGGAGGTCACATACAGCGGACGGATGCCTCCGTGAAACTTCCGCCAGAGGGGTTCGGCTAACTACGGTTGCAACTTAAAGAACCCTGTTGGAAAACAATATTTATTGAATCCCTTGTCATTTGGACCTCCGCACATTACACGTGTTCCGTGCAGCGGACGCGCACGTGAAGATGCTACTCCATTGCCTGTGCTCCATCAATTGAAAGCCTGTTTTGTTATCACGCGTAAATGAATTGCTGGGAGGACCGTTTCTCGGCCGGTCATCAGCGGAATGATATCAAGGTATGAAGGCCCTATGACGCTTTAATACGTGCATAAGATTCCATGTATTCCTGTGCTCTAGACAGAAGCCCTTGGTGGTCAGCATTACTACTACGCACAGGGGCCTTAGTTGACTACATTTTTTCAGGAGGTAGTATAGGCGGCCATGTATGAGTATACGAAGGCCCTGAGTCTTTTTTATGAATACCTCTATGAGACCCATGTGCCGCTATGAAGCGTCATACTGGGAGTTCTTTCTTAAAGTCGGCTTCACGACATCGCAATGTGCCGATATGGCATTTGCAGTTGATTAGAGAGGAGGCGTGCTAGGGATAGACGGAGAAAACATGGTCCAGCCGTAAGGCAGGAAAAGGCAGATGCCGCTAGCGTTGTCAGGGTACTTTATGAGTTTTTTTTGTTTTGCTTCGACGGCGGAGCGCATTTCCTGTGAAGTCAACTTACTGCCATTAAGGAGCAGATGTGTTTGGAGAGAACAGTGTTTGCCTACTTTGCCTCACTACGTCCCTCACCAGGCGTCGCCCTCGTGAAATGTTGACGGCGTATCACATTTATACTGTTATCACATGGAGACGACTAAATAAGCCTTTTTGCAAAACAGCGCTGTTTAGTTCAAAATCTAAGAAAAAATTATTGCCCCTAACCAGGAGGAAAATAAATATAAAACATTTTTTAGTCTTTGTCTAATAAAGACAGCGCAGCTGGAACGCGCACAAAAGAAGAGGACTGGACACACACGAGTGCTAGGTGTGTCCAGTTCTTTTTTTTGTCCGTGTGCCAGCCGCCCTGTTTTCCCCTGGTCATGTTCCAACTAACACGCGCAAATAGCCACTTTGGTGCTTTATAATTCTCTACATCTAAATTGATTTTGGCGTTTTGAGCGGAATTTTTTCTCCGAAGTGAAATTTCCAAAGTGAAATTTAACGCCCGAGAACTGGGAACAAGTTATTGGCTTGAAACTGAATATTTTTTAAAATGTAAAAAACAAACAAACAAATAGTTCGCGCATCTGAGCAGACACTGGAAAGCTACGTTTTTTGTCCGTGTGCCAGCCGCCCTGTTTTCCCCTGGTCATGTTCAACTAACACGCGCAAATAGCCACTTTGGTGCTTTATAATTCTCTACATGTAAATTGATTTTGGCGTTTTGAGCGGAATTTTTTCTCCGAAGTGAAATTTCCAAAGTGAAATTTACCGCCCGAGAACTGGGAACAAGTTATTGGCTTGAAACGGAATATTTTTTTAAAATGTAAAAAACAAACAAACAAATAGTTCGCGCATCTGAGCAGACACTGGAAAGCTACGTTCGGCAGCGATACGTCACGCTACAGAGACTACGGCACGCCAGAAGCAGCGCCACTTCTCTGCTTTTGCGGAAGCCAGCCAGTGTCGCCTGAGCTCACAGACCGGGAGGTCGTTGTGGGGCAGGAAAACGCACAAAGGAGGGCGGTACTGCACTAAAAAAGCAACAAATCGCGATGAGACACACTCGACAAGATGGATGAGTACAGGTAGGCAGAAAGTAACTACAATAATAACAACAACAAAGCCGCCGGAAGGGCGAAGAGCGAGTTTTTGAAGGGGTGCGCCTACCTATTATTTTGTGCGTTTTTATTTGCTGTTTTCGTTAGTCCGTTTTCTTTTGTGTCGTTAGGGAGTGCAGCAACGAGCGGTAAAAAGGCTCTTGAGAGGAAACTTGACGGAGATGAATTGCCTGGCGTCAGTGCAGGTGGAACAAACTTATGGAACAGTAATGAGATACGTATATTCATTACGCCGACCGAGAGCTGGATGGGCTTGACGGGCCTCATACGCCACCGTCTTCCCTTTGAAAATGCCGTGGCATGGCAGTCTACCGTGGGGGTCTGTATGGAGTCTAATAATTAGAGCTTGCTGGGCCGTATTGTGCAGCAGAGGAGTCTACACCAGATAACAAGCAATTCTGAATTGAGTATGTCTGGCACTCCGAAAGTTTGTTAGTGCTGTTGCTGTAATGAAATGCCAAGAGCTACAATGTCCATGCCCGAAGAGACAGCATGCAACTGGCCGCGTAACCCTAGCTGCGCTGCTAATCCCGTCGAATAGCTGTGGGTTTTTCCCAACCCTGCTATCTCCTGTCTCCCCATTCCACCCATCACGCTCTTCCCATCCCATCTGTGCGAAGTTGTGCGAACGTAGAGTTAGCAAGATGGGGCAACGAGAGAGAGAGTGAGACCATATTGCCTTAGCTCACTTAGTGCATCCTTCTACAGCGGAGGCCGGGTGACAGAGAGTTCATTCGAGTGGCAGGCAGACAGAAAAAATTCTCACGGTCGGGTAGTTTCAGAAAGACTATCATTATTAGTATGAAATTGTTCCACACTGACTATATTAGCTTGAGTCGGACCTCCGCTTCCTGAAAGCTAGCCAATTTGGCCTCCTTTGCCTCCAGTGCAGGTTTTTTGGTAAATGTTCCCGTTCAGCTTTCGGTGCTTTCCAGTCGATCTTTCGTCGTTCAACACCAGATCTTCTGAGGCTGACGGAGGTGGGAGGGAAAGGTATTCTAGTTTCGTGTCGCTAGGTGCTCCGGTCTTCAAGCGTTGTCGTAGCTGGGGATTTTACTGCAACCAGGGTACGAGGGCGAGGATTACACGGCGGAAATTTTCAGCCGGTGGCCGCACCCATTGTTAAAAAACACCCTTGAGAGTTGAGTGGAAAGTGCAGGGCACCCAAGTGTCGCCTCCTGCCTCGCTCGTAGAGTAGGCAGGCGAAGCGCGGGTACCCGAGTGGGCGGGTAGCCGAGTGGTACCCGCCCGAGTGGTACCCACCCGAGTGGTACCCGAGCGCGGGTACCCGAGTGGGCAGCGGGATGACGAAAGCGAGCACCGGTGGTTCCCTAGAATCCGCAGGATATGACACATGTGGGGTGACAGAAGTGTGTTTGTAGCCATCGAATGAGAGTGGCTTTCACCCTCGTGACGTCACCCGGTCGAGCAAAACACAGGACAGCGGGGGAGGCAGTTCGGTCTAGGGGATTCCACTTGCGCAGATGTTGCAGCGTTGCTTCGATCACATCAGTTTTGTTTTCTGCAAAGGTTAGAATACAAACGGACCAAACTGCTTGGTTTCGGAGACAGCTTCTATCGTAGCTCTTTGTAAAGCGTGCATTATGTTTTCTGAACAGTGCTCGTCTAGTGCAATCACACGTCTTATATTTGGCGGGGAGAATGGTCTAATTCCTTGTTGATGCCCATTGAAGTTGACCGGACCAGTTGGTAGGTTGAAGCACACCTTTTTAGTTCACGAATTGTTATGACAATAAAAAACAACAGATAAGAAGGGGTCGAAAGAACGCAAGTGGACGCACAAGGCGCGGAGGTCCGTCTCCTTTGTTTTTTTTTTGCCAATGCCTTTTGCCCAATTGTTGACGGTCGCAACGCACCAGCTGTCACAAGTTTGTAGCTTTCGATATGTTATTTTCCGACTTGATGGCTACAAGAGGTGAAAGGGTGCTTAGAATCTGCACAGTCTGTAGCAGCGCGTGACTCCAGAGACGTGGAAATTATTCGTTGCTAGCTTTCAAGGGCTTACAAAAATTTTCTCTAAGATACAAGGAAACAGCCCGGAGACCACTGATGGCTTTTCAGGTCATCGACTGCTTCTTGGTTAATTCGAGTTTGTGTGTTTGTTTCGAATGATATTTCCTTAGAATTGCGAAGCTGTAAGACGGTGATAAAATACCTCTCGCCATCTTGTTTTGTTGCGGCATGCATTACAGGGGTATTATCGTCGTGGAACGTTTGTTTTGCTACCAGTTGTTTGTTACAATAATATCAGCTGTCCCACATTTCTTAGAAATGTTCACCGGTGGATGAAATGAGATCCGACACTGCGGAGAGTCATGCTTGCTTTGCCTGCTTGACCAGAACGCATACTGATTGACTGATTGTTAAAATGGCGTTTAACATATTCTGCGTATCTTCCTTTACAGCGGTGTCATGTCCGCCCCCCGCCGTGCCACTGTACTCGACAGTGAGCTTCAGCAACAATGACCGGACGGCGGGCACTGTGGCCACATACGCGTGCGATCCAGGTTACGAGCTCTTCGGGTAAGTCTTAGTGCTGTACACTTGCCTTTAACCACCCTAGGTTTCCAGTGGCTAAGGTTTTGTGCTGCTGAGCACAAGGACGGGGGTTTGATCCCAGCCACAGTGGCGCCTTTTCTGATAGAGGCGAAAAGCAAAAACGCTTCTGTGTCAAGATTTCGGCGCACGTTGAGAATGCCCAGGTGGTTATGATTAACCCGGAACCCTCCCCTAGAGCGCGCCTGATAGCCCAGGTGTGTATGTGGGGACTCTAAACACCCGAATTATGAATTTGTGAAATTTGATGTTTTTTTTTAAGGTTGAGTCTGCACGACGTTTCACAGAGGTTCAATATCTCTTGAATTCACAATCTCTTTTCTTTGATTTGTATTAAATTTGAATGTTTGTATTGGTTGTTCACGAATACTTCTTATGACGGAGCGCGTTGGCGAACTTGGATAATTCAGAGCTCCATTTTGTTTAGACGGCCAATAACTTAGCCTGCTTACTTTAGCTAATACACCATTGTACGCCGCGGTAAGCAATATTAACCTTGCTTTACTTTCTTTTCTGAACTTAATTGTGCTTTATTTGGCAAAAACATAAGCAGTATCGTTTGTCATGATGTAAGGACAGGGTCGAGGAACTACTTATCAGCTGCCACATTCTTGTCTAAGCAAGCCTCGGCATTCAAATTGCCCGGAGATCTCTGTAAGACGGAATGGACAAAACACGAAATATAAAGACTGTGAGGCAATCTTCCTCCTGAAGAGATCACCCACTAGTACAGAAACGGAGCACGAGAAAGTTGTGTTATGCTAACTTGTCAAGTATTTGCTCTGATTTCGACCTTAGCCGGAACACCATCTCAGAGGGCATATCGGATACAAAAAAATGAGTTGGGCTGACTTCGCGACCTGCATACGTGCGTGTACGTACGGGGCAGTTTCACTGGAGCATACTACACACCACATTCTGTACTGAAATAATGAGGTATTAGCTGGATGCGAGACTGCTTGTTGTTGAAATACTTGAGCACTATCAGACGAAATAGCGCCAATCCAGGACTTCTGGGTTTTTTTTCGTATACAAGCACCATTCGTTACTTTTGTCAAATTTCTGTCGTCAATGTTGAAACGACTGTCGTTTCATGCTTCATAAGGACCTGGCCAGCTGCTCACAATAAAGCCCTGTGCATGACCTTAAAATTATTCTACGTTGCTCCGCGAGAGAGAAAAGCACACACCTTGCTGCATTTCTGTCAGGCATTTGTCAGATGTAAAGAGCACGATTGCGTAGGTAGTGGACGTAAACACTTCTGCACAGTCCTCGGTTGCACAAGCAGGATTGGTTACCCGTCGACCGACAGGCAGTCATTGCTACATTGTATAAGAGTATTACCCTGTCAAATGCACTGTGTAAGCAGTTGCCTCTCCTGGGAGCCCACCGCGTCTATAATTCACTTTCCTTATAAGGGGAAACGCGGGGTGCATATACAAGTACTTGTATGCATGGCATACGTCACATAGACTTTTTTCGATTGAAACACTATGGTCGGAGCTCTAGCTGGTCTGGGCAACATTAATCACATGCCCGAGAGGCTTCGCCGTAGCAGAAGTGACTACTTCAAAGTTTAATTACAAGAGAGATTGGGATTTGCGCTGCGGGGGTGGGTTCCTCGCAACGGTGGTTGCGTGGGAGTTCAATTCAGGCAGGCGGACACACCAAGGACATTCTCCAAATCACGTCTCTCACTATGCCGCTGGTTTGAAGGCTCTCAGCATTGAGGGATTCTCACTGTTAAACTTCGGAAATTACTCTAACGCAAAGCTGGCGTGAATAAAGATTTTCCCGAATCGTTAGGCGTTTACGCAAATATCGATTGCAGTTTTGAGCCGTGTGGGCTGATGAGACATGATTACGCAGGCGTATACACGCCTAATCTGTACATTAAAAAATTTTTGACGTATATGACGAGATTAGTAGCCACTTGAAACGTTTAGGGGTCCAATAAAAGAACGCGTCGCATCTGGTAGGCGTCGATGCGGGATTCAACAGAGGAGACGCGCACAATGCAGGCTGAGAAGTAGAACTGTATAAATGCAACGAATGTTTAAGTTTGGGTACATCGAAATCCTTACTTGTTGAAGCACGAAAATTGACAGAAAATAATAACTACTTGTCAGAGCGTCTCACAGGTTTGTCACATCCGTGCACGCTTGCGTAAGGTGATAACGTAAATTTTGATGGTGTGCGGCTAACATCGCATGTCCTACGAGAAGAAACCAAAGCGGTGCGAGGTTTTAGCGCGTCTGCATAAATTTGTATTGATTGTGGAGCAGCATGCGGCAGCAAGAAGTGTACATTTTTCCTAGGTGTCTTAAATGCAAGTTAGCCGCTTGTTGCTTTTTTTTCAAGGTGCATGTGGACTTTCGTAAGGCTCTTTGAGCGTTTGCGGAGGCAAACGCTCAAGCGGTATTTCTATTTATTACCTAAGAAATTAACGGGGAAAGCAACATTGTGTCCCTTTTCTGGAGAGGCGCTGTTCACACGGTTCAAAAAGTCGTAGCGATTATCGATTGGGTTTGTCATTCTACTCTTCTGGTCGCTCCTGTAAAAACTTCAGCGTTTTTTCATTTGATTTTTTCACGCAGGTCGCCGACGAGATCGTGTTCTGAGCAGGGGCGGTGGGTCGGCAACCTACCGTACTGTGGTAAGTGTCCCGACTTAAGTTCTGCCGCAATCATGCAGTTTCAATTTTACTGCTCCGACGGCGCCGTTCCAAACGCACTCGAGGTAAACGAAGGACATCGTAATCAATCAACTTCTGTGTGGTGCCACCAAGATGGAGCACTACTCCGTCAACCGCGTTCTCTTTGGGACAACTTTCAATTGTTTGGCCCTGGTAGTATAACCTAGTGTAGCAGCCATCGCAACATGAGTTATCGGGGCTATAAACGATTTATAATTTCAGGTAAGAGATTCGGTAGTTTTAAGGAGTTAGTGTTTTAGTGAGTGTTTCGAAGGTGTTGCGCAACATGCTGACAGCTTGCATTTGACATGCCATACTTGGCCACGTAAGCAAAGAGAGAAACGAAGAAAAATGTGCAGAACAGAAAAGCGACTGGAAGTTCATAAATGTCATGAACTACGTAGACATCTCTGAGCGGTGCTTGACCACGTCACCTTCTATAAAAGCAGTAATTGTCGAAGTCGTATTTGTCTTTTAATACCGGGGTTTATAGGTACCCGTAACTGAAATTGATCGCGTCTCTATTGTATAGCCTATAGCCTAAGTAAAAGGGCACTACCTAAAGCACTTCACGTCACGGAAGTTTTGCTGCAAAGGTTGCAAGGAACTTATAAAAGACTTTTCTAGCTCCATGGACGCTATGTAGGCTGTCCAGTGTTTAAGGTTAATTCCAATGACCATGACTCTGAACAACAAAAAAACTTGTTTTTGTTTACAGACGAGGATAAATAAATATAAATTAAAACATAATGTAGACTAGTACGAGGACGAACGGAAGGGTTGTTATATTTCCGTATGCAACGTTTAACTTGTGCACCCGCCTGTGTAACTCGTTTCAATTTGACGGCAATAGAGGGCTCTGGAAGTTCGTGCTGAAAATGGGGTCTATTAAAACTAAAGGAGACTGCAATATGACAGAGACAAAATAGAATAGCAGATAGACGGGACCAGCCGTCATCCTGTCTACTCGTTATGCTTTTTTTTCCCCTCTTGCCGGGCGCTGTCTTTGATAAAACCACGAAACAACTCACCTAGCGGAAATATGGCAATAAGCTCTCTCTAGCCAAGATGGAGGTTTGCGCCTATATTATTGGTAAATACCCAGCTAGATGCCGTCGCTGGTGTCCATGTTAAAATATGTAGACCAGAGAATAAAACGTTCCCGTGAAATGGGAGCTTGAAGTAGCGGAATGTTCGTGAAAATGCTAAAGCTTGGCAGGGAGGCAGCTAGTGGCACCTTTGCCGAAACCCTAAGAGAGCTGAACTTGTAAGCTATTAATTGGTCGGGATACAGCTGAAATCAAGACTTCAACCACAACGATCCCCATACATATTTTGGTTTCTAGGTTCTTTGTAAACGTTTCTGAGATTGGAACTAACTGAAATATTTTGGTGCCTTGGATAACGCTTTAAAGTTTAGCCACGAAAGGCACCATTTTTTTTTAAATTTTCGCTAGTTTTTGGAACCGAATAAAACTCAATGAGAAATTACCTAAGAGTCTCGACGGCACAAACTTTCGACGGCTATATTCTTCATAACGAACACTATCTCTAGAAATTTGAATTTTTGGCGTTATTACCTACGCAGTCTTAATTTGTCTCTTTTTTTGCGGAATTTCCCACCCTTAGTTTATGATAAATATTACACGAATAGAGAACGCGTGCATGCATCTTCGTCACAACACAAATAATCGCAATAACCCCACGTAAGTTTGCTATGAGATTTGATAAAATGCTATTCCTTACAATTTATTGTGAGATCCTGTGACGACGCTCCCAATACTCTGGGTTATGCTACGGGCGCTTCTTCACAATCACCCCACTATCGTCAGTGCTAGTCCCAATGGGGCAGATATCAGCATCACTTGTATATAATCATCATCACCGCTTGGGGGGTCCCTTCGCTCGAGGGCTCGAATAAACGGCCACTCGAAATGTCGTCTCTCATTGTAATACTTCCCAGTTTGCCATCAATAACGGCTATTTCTTCAAGTCGAGTTTACGTACTGTAAATTCACTTCGGGGAACATTTCAGAGTGACGTCAAAGTCAGCGTCATCAAGTTAACCACGGTGATGGCGCAAAGATGAGGGCAGTTTGAACGCACTTTTTGGCAGAAAAAAATGCTTATGAATAGACTGGAAAATTCAGGAGATGGTTTGAAGCCAGGAAAGTTGTTACAAAATGTTTTCTAAGAATTGGTTTATCTAAAAAAATTTCGCATTCGCTAAATATTTTAGAGTATAGAAGTTTTTTCTTTCGTTCCTATTTTATAGTATTTTTATCGTACTACTGGTAAACATGTGTGAAGAATTCATGGTCTGTGCATGCTTCCCCTCCGTGTATACTCTGCATTGAGGGCCATTAGGGGTACTACGAAATAAACACAGACAAAATGTTTATAACTTGTTTGGGTGTCCCTCCAAGAAGGCGTGGATGCCATATCATAACGTGACCTTTCCAGCGGGTATATGTACCATGAACTACGCACTCATCGTCAATTCTGAATTGCAGCGGTGAACGTGGCGTACGGCAAGCCGGCCAACCAGTCGAGCACGGTACGCGGAGGCGACGCGAGGAACGCCAACGACGGCGACCTCACCACTCTCCATGAGAATCGCTTCTGCACTGAGACCAAGACCGAGAACGCCCCCTGGTGGCAGGTTGACCTGCTGCAGCCGTACCAGGTGCGCGTGGTGCGCCTACTGACGAGAGGATGTTGCGGTACGTATACAATAGCAAGTATAGGCCGTTTCTACATCTTGTGGAGGCGTAATGTTGTTATGGACTAAGCTAGCAGGACTTTTAGTGGTGCCGGCGACAGGACCACCTTGCTGTGAAATTACAACAAAGTCGGAACATACCCTGATCTCAACGAGGTTTGAATGATAGAAAGGTCAATATGACTGCAATAAACCACTGCATACAACATTCGATTCCAAACAATGGTAGCTCAAATTAGAAAGCAGGACGTGCGCGTATAGCAGCATGTCCGAAAGTGTTAACACATGGTGTCTACAGAAACGTGATGGTAGTACCGGTAGAGCTAGTAGTACTGCGTCGTTTTTCGGTTAGTTTTTTTTTCACGCAATAAGACATCCAGTTACAAAAAAACCCCTGAAAGACCTATTTTTTATTGCACTTTCTTGAGGCCAAGAACATTTTTGGTCCTAAAAGAAAAGCTATGCTCTTGTGTTCTTCATCTTTCCCGTGTTTTCGTACTTAGAAAGAACAAAATCAAGAAGCAAAGATCTGTGTACATGCAATACAAAGTTTTTCCACGTCTAATGACTCCTGCCGACACCGCACGGAGCGAGTATCTTCGTTTGAGAAATGAGTATTGGTACTGTTGTTAGGAACAGCTTTTGAAACGTGGCCGACACCCGTCCTGCAGATGAAATTCTTAGAGAAAACAGTGGATAGAAAGATCAGTTTTTATGTACAAGAATTATGCACACATTGCAGCGTTGGTTCTCAATGTAGCCGTTTGTATAAATCAATGCGATTCTTACTTTGACCGGAAATGACAATGGAGTAGCCACATGCCTAACAGCTCCGGAAACCTCCCATCTGTATTTTTACTTTCATTCGAATTCACAATCGCAGCAGTTGTGATGTTCTTTTGTGCGTAAATGTTGTTGGGCAAAACCAACTCATTAAAAAGCATATCTAATAACCGCGCAGTTTTGCTATCGAAAATTGTGAACTTAAGGTAAAAACATTTGTTAGTGCTGCACGCTATTGAAGTTATAGCTCTAAAAGTAACATCCTGTTTACAGAAGTTTGGTTGCCGTATTCATGTGTTTTGCCAGGTCACAAGCCCCTGCACGATCTCGAGATTCGAGTCAGCAACCAGTCCAGCCTGCAGGGAAGTCGGCTTTGTGCCTGGTATCCAGGAACTTTAGGTAGGCTTTCACTTTGAAATATACTTTCTTATTGACAAGCGTATGTGCTTAGGCCTATTCGCCTTGTACTAGTGTGATTCAGAACTTTTAGGTCTCATTGAAACCATCGCACGCTGTACCAGCGAGAGTACAACCCATAACAGCAAAGGTGAAAGTACTATAACTGGCCATACTTCATCCGCGTACCCAGTATAAATAAAAGCAAAGAAGGCCTCCTAAAAAAACGTGGATTAGGTTTTTGCCTGAAAAAAGTGGGTTAGGTTTATAGTGAGAAAATGAAATAATGGCCGTGACACAATGTACTCCTACTAGAAATTGCTGCTGTCTAAAGAGAAAATGCGATGATATGAGATGTTAGATTCGCAACAAAATAAAAAGAAGCAATATACTGCATGACATAACTCACCGCAAAAGCTCATGATCGCACTGCGTAATGTGACAGCCAGAATCACGTATTTAAGAAAATCCTTATCTACCTTGCCACGCGCCTCCTTGATTATTTCATCCTTATGAATTTCCAATTAGAGGCGCTCCAGTGAACGATTTCGCGAGGCTTTTGAAAGTGTACGAAGAACCTTTTCAATTCACTCCATAAAGGAAGGTATCTTCGAATCACTTATAAACGCAACTCATGGTCTGTTGCGCCCCATTCTAAATTTTGTTCCTAGTGCAATTTGTTGTGGTTGTAGTAATGCACCAACCATCCTATTCGTTTCCTATAATGGCATGTATTCGAAGATATTATAGAGGGTGGTCTGAACCAAAATTAATTTAATTTACTGCACTGCAGGCCTCGAGATTGTCCTTGAAAAAAAGTGGCGTTGGCAATAGTTTTTTGCTGAAAAACAGATTAACAGCCATAAGTCGGGTAAAAGAAAGGCCTATAATCACGGCTGGATTTTAACTTTGTACCGGTTTGAGATTGTTTTAATGTTGTATAACTCCACGTCGTAGTGTGCGTTAGTAATAGCGAAAGTCGTGGAAGCTAACAAGTTATTGGTTGCCTACTTAAAAAAAAAACATTTAGCGCATGCTTGTGGTTGGATACGCTTGTTATAAGACTCTGCATTGCTAAACCGTCAAGGTCATTGATGGTTAGCAAACATCACGATCATGACTCAATCGGGGAATATTAACGGGAAGGCAACGGTTTTTGTAAACTTGGCTAAAGGCAACTCTAACGAGTTGCATGCTTGGGAACGTTTCACAACCCGGCTTGCCTTCAATAGTAACTAGTATCCAGTCTGGAATTGATACACCTTGTGCTCAATCCAGGACTAAAATTTGAATGCATCATGTTTAGCAATTTTAGGTCTGTCTGTTAAGAACTATCGTATATGATTTACGCGACCGGCATAACTTGCAATGATTAACTGCATTCGTCTTAATTTCGTGGTTCCAACAAGGGACGTATGAAATAAAGCAAAGCCGCCATTTGCAATATTTTGTAAACGTATAAAGCGCACACCGGTGAGCCTGCATGCCAGAAGCTTCAGCTCCCGGAACGCTTTCGAATCAAATATTACGGTCGTGTCTTGTGTGCACCTATCTCATTCTGGCAACAGCTGCTGACGTCCCGTCCCTTCATTTCAGAGGACGGATCTACCAAGGACTTCGAATGCGCCTATCCAATTTTGGGCCGTTATGTCTACATACACATGGTTGGCGGCGAAGGATCTCTCTCACTCTGCGAAGTCATGGTCTTCACAACAAATGGTACGCGCATTCTTTAGGCGCGGTTGAAAGTTTGTGTTAAAAAAAAAAGCAATTCTATCGCAACGAGTGAATACGTAAGTTTTAAGGCTGTTTGTATTTTGCAAACTGAACCGGTGACAGCATTCCTATGCAAGAGAGGAGCACGTCCCAGCGGGAGAAATTCTCGCCACGTTTTATTGCTGACACAGAAATTCGGGACTGCCTGCGTTGCTTCAGCTCTGAAAGCTTTTGTGAGGTCCACGATTTTTTCCCAACACCACCTATCAGAATTCAACGCCCACAGCTGGTATATTTGCAGGGGTTATTGGGACAGCCGGGACGGATATTGTTCTCTAAGAATCGTTCCTGGAAGGGAATCAGGGCCAAATCTAAGGGCCTGTCGACGGAAATTCCTGTATGGTCTCAGAGCCGTACGTTCTTTAATATACATTTTTAGGGACTCTTTAACTATACTTAAATTTCTTTGCTCTTTAGTCTCACTTTGTTCCTCGCCATCTGAAGTAGCAAGGCTTACCTCTTCATATAAGCCTCTTCAGATGAACGGGTAAGCCGCCTTAAAGGGCTTACCTCCTCAGACTTTTTTAAAGCTTTCACTTTGTCTCTCTTTGCTTTATTCACTGTTTGAAAGGCTTTTGTATTATCTGTGCGAGAGGAATCAAGTCAGTAATTTTTCCAGAGCACCGATACAAGCACGTTACTTCTTGAAGTCAAAAGGGCGTGTATGCTGGCGTGCAAACAAAATTTGTATTTAGTTTCGCGCATAATGTTGCACCGTCATTGCTGGCATCTTAAATTACAGCATTTTTTCCATATTCCCTGATTATATCTCCCTTATCTTTGACTCTGGCGGGTCTCCCTCTCACTGATAGCGCCGGCGGTCCCGTGTACGTAGGAAAATCCTTCGGCGCAACCCCATGCGCATGCGCATAAAAGACAGGTTGGAGAAGAGTAGAAGTAAGGGGAGAGAGATTGGTTAGGTTTATAGATGGCGTAGCTGTACTACCGCATGTACCCGCTTTGTTAGGGGGAAAAGCGCATCGGAGCGAGCGAAAAAACGTCTCTCTCGCAGCGGGCTTCTGCTTGAAGCAGAGTTAAAACGACAACAGCGGGCGGGACCGGCGGTGGTACGGGCTGAGCAGAGTCAACGTGGCAATGGAAAACGCTGGCCGCGGGTTACTTCGAAATGGATACTCCCGGGGAGCAGGCAGCTTGCGACCAGCGACGCCGCGAGCGGGAAACGGAATATACGCCGTGCCGATGCTGCAGCTCGCTGGTTTGCCATCTGTACGGAGCGGATGGGCGTATTTTTTATTCAAATAACTAACCTTTGACAAGCAGCAGGTTACCTCCACTACGGCCTGCAGGGACGTCGTTTTGACGAAAACAAAGTAGTAGAAAAAAGTTGACTAATATGAAGAGGAGCATTAGGCGAAGGCGAAACTTTATTTATCCCATCCGTTGTGATTGCGGTCACTCTGTACCAGTGAGGGGTGTCCTCAGTACAGGACTCGCTTGCTGTAGCCGGCCTTCAATGCCCAATTCACCAGCCGAAGCTGCGAGCAGTGGTCGGAGCTGGTCAGCGTCGACGCCCACTCTAAAGGGGCACGGTTGGGATTGGGAGGGAAAGCTGGGGTGTTCGGGCATGCCCACACTATGTTGTATGGTGTTTTTGATGTAGGGAAGAGGATGAGATGCATTAAGGGGAGTGTTCGGTGGGGAATATTTTGTGTCAGAGCGTGCTGTGTGGGACGGTGTTAGTTGGGGAACGTACTTCTAACAGCGCTAACGCGATGGGGAAAAAGAAAGAAGGGCGAACACTGGCACTGGGAAACTGGGAGCCGGCGAAGTATGACTCCTTCCTCTTTGGACGAACTTTCATGTTTTTTTTTTGCCACACAGCGTCAGCAGGCACCTCAGTAGTGAGGTGCCGAAAGCAGAGTATTGTGTGTGCTAACCGCATGCTAGAATTCAATTGGAGGGATCAAACAGGAACAGAGGCACAATAACGTAGCCCAATGACATTTGTCGACGGTGCTGTGCTCGGCGGCCCCCGACCACGCAAGCTAGCTTTTGGGGCATCGTCCAGGAAGGGGCAACAAAACTAAGGCGCTATGTTTGATACGTTTTTCTTGAAGTGCAGAATATACATCAAAATTTGGTGTGTTTTCCATTCTGGCACGTGTCAGTGCTTTGAACAAAAAACTTTTAATTTCTCTTTAATGTGCTTTTAAGCAGAGACCATATCATGCCATATTTATTATCCACGGTCACCTTTCATTTTTATAGGGAAGAATGAACAAACAAGCAAGTATGGTGCACTTAAAGTGAACAAACACACGTGTAAAGAAGTGCTTTAAAACACTTGTTTATTGATATCCTTTATTTTTTTCTGGAAAGGAGCCGTATCACGTCAACGTCTACGTTCGACCGATCTTTCTTGTGGTTATGAATTTCCACTATTACGCTCATTTTGTAAAAATTGCGCTGCAACAAGTATTGTCCAAAGTTTTGATGGCGCCAATATCGATCACTGGCGCAGTTAGAGGGTAGAAAGACTTTGGTTTCAGTCTTTTCAAATACCCAGATTCCTTATTCCACACCCGGCAAATAAGGTACTCGATCAGTTCAGTCTGAGCTGGCGTTTGAATCCTGTCCTGCTGCTGTGACCTACAGATTTCGCTCGACAACCACGGCACTCACACATGTGGGCTTTTTTGGGGTTCCGTGAATTAGTTCAGTAGTATGCCCCGTGCGGCGTGTCTGCGTGCGCTCTTTGAGTTGCATTTTTAAGGCTGTGGTGAGTACCAGAAATTTTCAATTTACCAGCTTGCCTTCGCGTGTAACAAGTGCAATAACATACATGCTTGAAGATGGCCCCCAATTCCTTCAACTTCAACTGTGGTGTAATATGACGAACGAGAAATATAATGACAATTAAGAAGGGTACTTTATAAGGCACCAAATGCTATCCCGGAGTTTAAAAGTGATGTTTTTTATTTCCCAAATGAAGAACGTCAGCATTTTGCCAAAAATTGCGCAACTACAATGATGGCAACTAAGCGGACAATGGTGGAAACAAAAGCCGCTGGGCAGACGTGGATGTGACTTAAAAAAGACAGAAAAGGGCAAGAAAGCAATAGCCTGCACCATCAGAATCCCATGATACGCTGAGTGGGGGGCTATGTCATGAAGCTTACTCATGAGGGCTCCAGTGCTGAAAGTTCCCCTAGAATAAAATATTATGCCAAGATATCACTCCGTTGAGTGAGAACGCCCCGGAAGGATAGCAGTTTTATTGTAAACTGGCTATAGAAGATGCTGTTATCTTTTTCGAAGCATCCACCAGCCACCACATAAGTTAATAAAAAGCGAATGGTGTATAGGCAATATTGGTTGCCGCAAGGTATACAAGGAGGAGGTGAGAAGAACTCATAAACAATATGCGCTTCTGTGTGCTGTCGTGAGATGCGGTAAAGGCTGTTGCCCCTCCAAGTGCGGCTGCAGCTCTTCGGTAGCTCCTGGCCATTGCTGCAAACAGAGTAAACAAACTGAAAAACTCGTAATCGTCTTGATCATATTTCGATCGTTTGGCTTGCAATTACCAAGACTAAAATTCGTTATTTTTGGCCACCAGAGCAGAATATATTGCAGGTAAGCACGTGTCCACGTGGACAGAACCAAACGACTGTCTAATAAACTCTGGAAACTGCAAAAATAATTTAATTCCGATTAACAACGACCACCTCGCAAGGTCTCGTTTTAAACATGGCCGGTGACTTCCAGTCCGAAGCTCCGAGCAACCGCGATTCCAAACACAATGCCCCCAATCATTCGGAGAGGGAAGACACCCGCTGCGGTGTTAGAAGATGAAATAATTACCAAAAGTTAGTTTATCATAAGCACTAAATACATTTGTCAAAGCACGTCCGCTGTTCCATCAGATTTTCTGTTCTACTGCAGCTGCATCCAAATCACTTGATACGATGTCCTGTATATTTTTTGAACCTGTTCTGTTCAGAGTTCAAACAATTCTGTTCAGTTTTCTTTTTGGCACATCAGAGAATTGTACCTTTCTTCGGCACGGCACAGAGTTCTCTCCGGACCGGTGCGGAAACCGGGTGGAACCGCTGGAGCTGACCACGTTTATTCGCAAGTGCTACGAGTTCCAGGGCACCCGTGGTGGTTCTTTCCAGGACGCCTCCTCCTACTGCCAGGTGAACCGAATTCTCGTTCATTGGTTGCGTTCCCGCTTGTCCTCGATGCTGGCCGGGTGTGCAGAGCATGCCATGCTGTGTCTGAATGCCTTACGCAGTGCGTTAGACGTTTTTGTTACGGCTCAGATAGCGCTTCCCTTAGTCTATATGGGGGTAAATGACGGTGATGATGGATGTTTCCCGCAATATTTTTGCACTTGACGAATTTCTCACAGAAAGGCTAGCCTATTTGTTACATATGTAATGCATGGTTGGAGAAGTTGGCTGGATAAAGGTCGAAATTCGTTTTTATTTTATTTTATTCAAGATTTTACAAATAGACACAAAACAATGAATAATGATGGTTTTAAGAACAAAACCATATAAACGTGCACCCCATCACTGTCGGCAGGATACGGCTATCTGTATGCAAAGTAATGAAATTAAAATCTGCACTCCTCTCTGTTGTTCCTCCTCTCGCTTTATCTGACCTCGCATTCGCCGCTCCTGTAAAACTGAGGAAGAGCATTCATTGGGCATCCCCGAATAACTGCTATCCTGCTCAAATCTTTAGAGTCTGAAACCACAAATCAGAAGAGAGATGTACGGAAGAGACAGAGAAATTGCCCTTGGAAGCTTAACATACAATGTAATGTAAAATTTCATACAATGTGTACCGTAAACTGTTGCTCATTACTGCACGGAGAAACTTGCAAGTGAGGGAGAAACCTTTGCTCGGAGCTAGGCATGGATGGTGATTTATGATAACAGCAGTGCACCTTTCAAACTCATGGCTAAAACTATTCTCATGCTTGGTCTGTTCGCAAACCGCTGTCTCTCCATTTTCAACCAACAGACTCATGGAGGCCTGTTGGTGCACACCGTGGACGAACTCACGCTGCCGTTCATCTCGGCCGAGCTGGAACGACGCAGAGACAAGCTCAAGTCAAAGTTGGTCTGGATGGGTGCCCAGCGACGCACCGGAATCGGCCAGGGAAAGCGAGGCTGGTACTGGGTGAGCGGTAAGTGCGAATTTTAATGTCCGCACTATGATACCGCAAGCTGCCGACTTTTATGAAATCTGCTTGATGCTTGGAATGCCTGGTGGGCTGAGGATATTGCCTGCCTGCACACAATACATTTTTCTCCACCGCCGAGATCCTGTGTAGTGGCTACCGCAAGCCTAGCCGCATTTCTCAGAATAACTGAAAATCGCAGCGTAGTTTTTTTTCTTGATAGTTATGCTAGCTTATTTTCTTTCTCGTGGTTTGGGAGAAGGTTGCATTGTCCGTAATTGCAAGAAAGATAATTGTAATGTTTGTATAGTCGATGTTGGTAGGGAGAAAAAGAATTGTGACTGCCCATTGCAGTAGTTTTGTTACGCGGCTACAGATGTCCACCTTTAAACTTGTGCATGTCCACACAACACCATGTAAAAGTTTCCTATATTCTCTTCAGCTATCAATACAGCTATGGCTGAGATAAATAACATGTAGAACTTGCGTTGCCTCCTCTCCCATCAAAGAAAAAAAATGCCCACCTTCGCAATTGAGATACAAAGACTCAGAAAACAGCGGAGCTGGTGATTTTCACTAGCTTTAAAGGGACCCTGCAACACTTTCGATAAACGCTTTCACTCTTTCCTTTGCGTCTGGAAGCACTGCGAAAGCTACAGTTATCGCCAGCACGGAGCGCCACTACGTGATTTGCTCGTCGCTCCAGATACGTCTTTCGTTACTGCTTTGTTTTTGTGGCTTTAATTTTAAAGTTGCTATCGGAAACCATTCATTGCTGCAACTGAAGGAAAACCGGTCAACAGCCGTTACATGGCCTCAGTAACGTAATTCGGGCTTTCGAAGAACGTCAGGACCGGGAAAGAGAAAAAACTTATTTGAGCGAGTTTCTAAGTTATCTGATGAGCATAGAGTAGTAATTGTTGGTAGAGGTGATTTGCGACCCCTAATCTAAGTACTGGGTGTGTTCGGTGACTACGTTCTGCAAGCATTTCAGAATTCAAAAAAAGTTGGAAAAAGCGTTGCAGGGTCCCTTTAACTTGGCTTTCCTTAGATCTGGCCCTTTCTTAAGAGAAAGATGGTTAAAAAGCGAAGCTTTCTCATTGCGATCTGCGGTAAATAAAAGTCCACAATCTACCCACCTGAACTACAAAATACAAACTGCTAAAGTCCGAAACCAACGTACATTTGAACTCATCTAAAGTGCACGGCCAACACCCACGCTAGGATGAAAGAAAATGCTGGGTGCCCCGAATGCAATCATAGCGCATGATAAGATAGACGCCGGTTTCATAGCGCGATGGACCCAGGTTCGATGCCGACCGACCACGGAAGCGTTTTTTTAAAAGCAGAGCGTTTCAGTAACTCACGATGTCACCCGCGTTGACGTCCGTAGTCGTAGTCCGCATCCCTCCCCCTACACTATATAAAAAAAAAATACTATCCGGCGCCTGGTTCGGATCCCTCGACCCTGCGGGCGGAACGCAATGTACATGGTGCTCTACCCACTGCGCCACAAAGCCGACACAGAATGGGAGGCTACGAACGCGCCTTATATCCTTGACTCATTCAAACTACGTCAAGAAGCTGCTGATACAACGCATTCACCACCACAAACTCCCCAAACACTAAACGTTAACGCCATACACCCACCCCCTATGCGACGCATTTACTCGAGTCCCCCTCGCGGGGAGATGGGCCCGATTTTTTCATGAGGCGCGCACTCCGTGGGCTCCGTGTTTCCTCACCGCTTTCCCTGATACTTCTTGGCCTAGCATTGTCCTTCTCTGCGCTTCGCGGAGGGGAGTTTTCTGTGAGCGATCCGCACGGGCAGAGCTCAAGCCTAAACAGCTCCGCTGTTAAAAGAAAAAAAAATCTGGCTGGTAAACTCTGGTAATCTCTGGCCTCAAGTAACGGAAGCCTGGGCGCAGCTCAGTTGTTTTTAAAAGCAGAGCGGTTTAAGCTTGAGCTTGGTCCGTTGGCGTTAGCAGAAAAATACCAACAGAAAAAACTACTTCGGTGGGAGGCGCCCGACGCCACCTTCTCCTAGTCGCGTAGGCGGAGCGAAGCCTTGCCCAGCTATTGCGTCATCGCGCGCACCGGCACCGCTTGACCTTCTACAGGACACCCTGCCAAGCGTTCGTGGCGTGATCTCTCGTGTGCTCTTCTCCTTGCCAGTTCATGCGCGTTCGCACCGGAAGTGGGAAGCACGGGACAGCTGGCGCTACAGACGCGGAGTTCGCGAACCGGTATCCGCCGGTTCTAGCGCGAGCTAACGAGGTACGCTTTGGGTGTGATGTGAAAGCGCATGAAAAAAAAAAAAAAAACGATCCGGGCCTGCTAGTCGTGAGAAACTGTCGGCGTCAATTTCGGAAATCCACGCAAGGTACAACAGCCGGGTTTCCGACGCAACGAGAGGGGCCTCCAGCTCTGCTGTTTCTTCAGCTTGCAGCGCTAATGCAAAGTGCGCCAATTTTTATCTTTGTCACCCTTTCCTCGCAGTGCGCAGGTCAAAACATCAAAAATGGGCGTCTTTTTGCCCAAACGAGCCCACTCTCAAGCTCACAAAAATAGCCCTTTTTTATGTACTTATCAATTTTAATTTAATTTAGGAAATGGATAAACGAATTAGCCTGAGCCGATCGAACTATAGGCGTTTTTATGTGCACTTGTCGGCATAATAATTACCCAGGTGAGCTGTGGCCAGTTTAGTTGTTTTTATCTAGGTCTAGCTGGATCTTAAAGTCCTAGCTGCATCTCAAAGTGGTATTGAAGGGAAATATCCGGGACACTGCACATCCGCTGCCCTGGCGTGTTTTAAGAAACAGTATAGTTGATTTTCAAGAACAGCTGGCGATTCTTGGAATTTTCATTGTAATTATTGTGTCTTTCTGAACACTGAAAGCTGATTTTCTATGTGTTAATTGTGTGCATTCTTCTGTTATTTTTTATTGTCACAAAGTACGTGCCATTTCCCGCAGAGTCGTGCCAAAACGGGAGGGGGGAGGGGGGCGTCACCTTGTCAGGCTTTTTTTTTTCCTGTAGCCTTTTTGACCGTCCTCCTTGACAACTGCATAGCCATTCCTGTACATGCTGTCGCAATAAACTTTCAAACTTTCAAACTTTCAAATGATGGATTTCAAAAAAGCTGTTTTTAATACTTAAAGTCAGCTAGCGATGTACAGGATTGCCCATGAAAAACATAAATAAATGAAAAAATTATATATAGCTATTTTAAACCTAAAGCCGGGAACATCAGCGTTTTCTGGCAAGATTTAGCATGGTGGAAAGAGGGCCTCTCACAACGGGAAAAACTCACAATGACACAGTCATTCATAGCTATCCGAAACCTGAAACAACAACAAAAAAGACGGAATGTGCTTTACTTTTCTCTCCCTATATATTTATTCTTTAGTTACTAGTAAGGCATTGCTATATAACGAGGTGTGTCATCATCCAGGGGACCCTGTCCGAGAGTTTCTTTGGGCGGACGATCAGCCCAATAACTACAACGGTCAACAGAACTGCGTTGTAATAGACGGAGGCCGAAAGTGGCGCTGGAATGACGTCACCTGTGATCTGGACTACCTGCCATGGATATGCCAGTACGGTGAGTGGCCTTCTCCAAACTCCCAAAACATGCACACACACAAGACGGTCTGTGTTTGAGTTCTATGTAGGAACTCCGACATTTAAAACAGTGCCGCGTTCTAAACTCAAGGTGGCTGGTCATCGATTTGCCCACCTTGATGCAGACCCTTCAAACTGCGGCAGCCCGGACCAGCAGGAGAACTCAACCCTGGCTGGCAGGGACTACCGGGTTGGAATGGAGGTGGTCTATGACTGTCCCACTGGAAGCCTGCTTGTCGGAAGCAAGACGAGGAAGTGTGCAGTTTCCGGTTTCTGGACGGGAAACGCACCAGCATGCAAGTGTAAGCACCCGTTACCGGCTAGTTTTCACGGGGATTCGTTTATGTTTAACGGTAGTGTGCAATTGTGGAAAAAATTGGTGGAGATGTCCAATTGTTGGGGATGGCCAATAAAAACAAATATTTGGTGTCTTAATCTCGGTTGACTTGATTATGCAAAGTGCGGGGAGAAATTTTCGAGCGCACTGATCAGTCATCACAGTAAATGCCCGCATCGAGACGAGTATTCAAAGTGGCCGCCATTGTGCTAACCAAGCAGCTTCAACAGAACATCATTCGCTGAAATTTTAGGGGACCCCACTGAGTGTTACACAAGCGGGTTTGGGAAAATATTGTACTGGCACAAAGCTAAACCGAAACCTAAATTTCAATACCACTACAACATTCGTAAATTTTGTAAGATACTATAATAAACAGAAAAAGCAGCAAGACGAGATTGTGGAAAAGTGCAGGAATTATAAACAAATAAAGATCAGAGTGAGGCAACTATAGTTCTTTAAATACCGCAAGGTTGTTTGTCACTGTGAAAAGATTTTGGCAGCTTGTTTCGCTCTTCAATGTGACGCGGTAGGAATGGTTTGTGAAACGCTTTAGTGAAGCCATGTAGTTGTTGAATGCTCATTGAACCGCAGAGACGGCGTAAGTTACAGAACGGCGCTAGTCGGAGAGAAATGCGGAGGTGGAAGCGATTAAAGTAATAAAAAAAGGTTTATCGGCCAAATCGACCAGTATCTATGAAGCTAGTTTAAAAAAAAAAACATTGTTTATTAGAATTCCTGCATGCCCGGAGCTGCCATTTGAAAGCGCTGAACTTTACTAAACGTCCAGATCTAACCGGATAAGCCTGAAGGATGTGTATGGTGGGGCGCGCTCTGTCGTGTGGAATAAAGAGGGTGGCTCAGTTTGGGCTATGAACGGTGTATCGGAATGACGCGTGGGTTTGCCGCAGACGCTACTGCTTTCTGCATGTGTCAGACACACTGACGCTTGTAGCGTGTGTAGATTGTAGTGGTGGTTATCAATTTTTTTCGCTGTCTTGTGGTTTAAATCAATCTGACAGCGGACATTTTTCAGGACGCGCTTATTTTCAGTCTTCGCCAGTTGTACACATACACAGTGGTACCAGCCGCTCTATCTTGTGTTATGTGAACAATCCTTGTCTGTAGGAAAGGCAAAGAGTACTCACGCGTCTACACTACAGTTTCAACTTTTTCTTGTGCCCTTTCTTTAACCGTCTAAACCAATTACGACCGTATAGGGCAGTAAAGCGACTTCTGCGCCTAGTTACCCTTCCCGCTTCAATTTCTATCTCTCCCTCTCCGCATTATACAAATTACCGTTTCGATGAAGTAAGTTTGCGTGTACACTCATTTTCATCTCAAGGACAATTCATTTATTAAACGATGGCAAGTGCAACCCAGTCTCACTAGTACGGCATACGGGGAGAGGCGTGAAATATAGAGGTAGACGGATTTTGGAATTATTTTAGCGCTCAGTAGTGAGTGAGAAGGAGTCCACTTATGTCTAGCCTAATCTTTAACCGACCGTGGAATGGGTGAGACGTATGAAGGCACTTGTGGGACGCCAGCTAACCATGTTAGCGAGTCGCGGAGAGGAAGAAGGAACCACATTGTTCAGCAAGCGCTGCTGCTGCCACGCTGAGGAACAATGATTTAGCGAACAAAGTTTGGCTTCTTGTTTCCTCCCTGTAAGCATGCATGTCAGCCTACGTTGGGCGTTTGAGATCCAGCAACCTTGTTTGTTTCCTCAAAACGATTACAATGCCACCCACAGCTGACACAGTAATGCGAGCTTCTCGCTCTTGCTAGTTTTATGCATCAACCCGTAGGCGTCAAAAAGGGCACCTTCAGTGTGAGTTGTTTGCAAAAACGATCAACATCGGGGCGTAACGTAGCACATAGCAGACCAGGAATGGAAGAATTGATTCATAGTGTTCAAGGAAGGAGATTTTTTTACAACGCTGGAAATGACGGTGGTTGGCTGTCCGTGATAATGCTAGGCAATTTAGTAAAGCAGGGATTTTTTTTTTGCACTACTGTGTCCTTTTTTTATACAGACGTCGACTGCGGAGCCCCCGATCCTACAGAAAATGGCATCACCGTGCTGCTGCACTCAAGAACGACGTACAACGCGACGGTTGAGTATGTCTGTGACACCAACTACACCCTTGTTGGACAGCCCCGACGCATCTGCGGTGCGGATGGTCGCTGGAACGGAACAAAGCCATCCTGCCTCCGTGAGTCCCTCTACTTACTATGAATCGACTTCCGTCTTTTGTCCTATTAGTTGGGGGGGGGGGAGGGGGGGGAGTTATACGTTAAAGTCTGCTTGATGCTTTTCGTTCCATATTTTCACAAGGGCGCTTTAATGTAAAAGTATTAGCTATCTCACTTTATTGATGTATTGCTGACAAGAGATAAAGTATATATTTTTAGCCGAAGTGTAGTTAAAACTGGAGTGAGTTTCAAATATAGCAGGGTGCATTTACTGTATGTTGTAATGTATTAATAGAGATATTGATATAGGAGCCGTTTAATGCTTCCCTTTTTCAGTGCGCGAGTCAATCCAGTCCCCCAAAACTACAGATATAATATGGCATAGTTTATGAGCAGATCAACAAGTTCGTGAGCAGAACAACAGAAGGAATCCAGTCCCCCAAAACTACAGATATAATATGACATAGTTTATGAGCAGATCAACAAGTTCGTGAGCAGAACAATAGAAGGCCCAACGACGTTTTCGCCTTCAAATTTTTAGGAAGTTATAAGCATCCCCCCTGATTTCTTTTTATTTTTGTTGACTTCAAGGAGCAGTGACTGAACATAGGGGCAGAGAGATACAATGAGGCAATCTTGGTACTATAGCCTTCCGCACAGGCTACGCTCGCTGAAATCTTTTAATTTATGCTAATATAAGACATCTCAGAGAGATTAAAAATACAAACAGATTTTAAAAACTTCCATTGCAGCACGGTGGTGCAGTTTACCCCAATAACTTCTTTGGTATGAGTCTGCCGTTACGACGCCTGACACCCCGTGTTCGTCCCCTCGCAGAGAGCTACTGCATGGCACTGTCCCCCGTGCCAAGCTCTTCGTTAGACGTCCAGGGTCGCCGATATGGAGACAAGGCTCGCTACAAGTGCGACCCCGGCCACAAGTTGATCGGCAACGACACTCGCCGCTGCGAGCTGGGAGGAACGTGGAGTGGCGACGAGCCCACTTGCAAATGTGAGTTGCCCTTCTCGCTGCGCCCCATCTACCGCGCATGCGCCTCATCAACCGCGCAAACACCCGTCATCCCCTTTGCATGTAGCTATGTAACCATTCATTTACCCAAGGATGGATAGTTGCCTTCATAAACACGAGAACTCACCCACACACACTACTTTTCACTCCACTACTGATTAATGGTGGCTGTGGATGACCCTTCGCTTCCCCCACTTTGGAGAGAGAGAGAGAGAGAGAGAGAGAGAAAGAAAGAGAGAAAGAGAGAGAGAGAGAAAGAAAGAAAGAAAGAAAGAAAGAGAGAGAGAGAGACAGAAAGAAAGAGAGAGAGAGAGAGAGAGAGAGAGAGAGAGAGAGAGAGAGAGAGAGAGAGAGAGAGAGAGAGAGAGAGAGAGAGAATAAATCTTTGAGTTGCCAAGTGGAGTTTAATCCCGTTTATATCTTAATTGTTTTCTGTGGTAAAACTGTGGTAAAGCATTTCGCGCGTCTATGCTTCCTGACAATTTCGCTTAATAGCGTTTATTAAATTTGTGTCAGGTAATGGCCGAATGACCACCCAACCCATTTTTGAATTTAGATGGTCAAGAGCACCGGAATAACTCATAAATTTGCCAAGACATGTCTGTTTGACGGTATATTTTCCCAGTATCCCACAGCCACGCGGACATCATGCCTCTGGTAAAATTCCTATTCGTCCGGTTCCATTGTTTCCCCAACATTCCGCTGTCCAACATTTTGACACGTCCAATTTTTCCCGACAACTTCACTGCCTTATACGATGTGTTACTATTCACAGCAACTCAAAGAACTACAATTGCGCAGAGCGCACGGCTCGCATTCCATGCTAGGAAGGCTTACGTTTCCTGCCCCAGCATGTTCAATTCATTTTCGTCCATTACTGTTTGTTTCTGTTATAGCTAGAGTAGTCATCTTAGAGCACCTGCAGCCGAGCCTTCGCCCACCTCAGGCGCAATATTTCACAAAAAGTCACTATCCGCTTCGAACAGTGCGCAGTTTAAGCGTTGTTCTTTTTTTTCGTTTGAATTGCGTCTTAGTTTCCTTACTAACGGCGCGTCCGTGCAGTGGTGTTCTCAAGCACCGTAGTTTTACATGGCATGAGCTGTGAACGCCACAGCGCTGTTCGAAGGCAGTAAAAGGCCACCGGGGCGAATATCGCTTCGTGCTACTTGTTGCAGGTACTGAGTTCATTACTGCGTATGTTTTATTCGAAATGTTTAGTCAAACGTTTTCTGCCATAGCGCCCTGAGTTAAAATTTTCATTTTCACTTGGTAGCATTTTATTCTTGGTACCGTTGTGTATACAGGCCGCTTCCCCGAGACTCTTTTATTAAACGTACACCTGATACGCACAATGTTTATGGGAACTGCGGGGAGAGCTAATATAAGTCGGAGAATTTAACGGCGCTTAATAAAATGGGAACATGGCTGTTGTCTCCAGGGAATGTAACAAAACCACGCCCCTTTTTCATTTTTTGGGTGTTTCCGCCGAGAAAGCTTCATGTGTACGAAAGTATGATGCACTAGCTCCTTCCTAAAAAACATTCCACATCCACAAAACCCGAAATACATTTAGCGCGGATCGACAAAAAGAAGAAATTTGTGAAGCTGTTCCTGTAAAAGTGGTGCGATTATAAGAGAAAGACGATAGTAACCCAATTACGGTCAATTTAATTTTGACAAAGATCATATAAAGACACCTTTCTGTTTTTACCATTCAAAGCTTGCATGGGATAAATTGAGTGGTGTTACTGGAACGGCAGTTAGGAAATTTTGTCGCGGTAGTGAGGCTTATGCGTGGCGGTAATTTACATCACCAGTGTTTCCTTCACAGATGTACAGTGTCGTTGCGTCGATCCGCATTGTCCAAGTAAAATAGAAAGCGAACAAGTAAATGAATTCTAATACGACAATTACGGGTTTGTGAATTCGAAATGTTTAAACTATCGCGGCGGGTTGTGGAAGCTTCCGAGGTAGTATTACCGCTCTTCATCCCGATATAACTAAATTTGCCATTCGGAATCGCATAAAATCAATAGGCTCTAATATGTACGGTACCGCTGTTTTGTTGAATGACGCGTTTCCATTGTTGCTCCCTGTACACGCAACAGCGATAAGGTTAAGGGAGGCACTTAAAACGTGTAACAGCACAACACAATACATTATAAAGAAACAAAACTGCTCAAAGCTAAAAAAAAATATTCCGTCTTTTCAGCATCAGCAAAAAAATTCCATTGGTAAGCTTATTGTCTCGATGTGTTGTGATAAAATATTGGAATATCATTACTGCCACACACACACGCGTAGCTTCCATGCAAGTCAAGCTTCTGATTGCCACAAATACAACTATAATTTATCTTGTTATGCTGCAGATATCGACTGCGGCGAACCGAGGCCGTTGGAAGACGGGGACGTGTACCTCGTCAATGGAACGTCGACTTTCCTGAGCGTGGCTCGTTACTCGTGCGGGGAAAACTTCACCCTTGACGGAGTGGAGACGAGGACGTGCCTCGAAACGGGCCTCTGGAGCGACTTTGAGCCTTCCTGCGAGAGTAAGTTCCAGGTGGTTTGTGTACAGGATGGGGTCGTAAACGAGAGAAAAAAGGATGAGGTGCGGGGCTTTATATTTGTTTTTTATGCTAACTAAGGCAATAACGATGCCCATAAGCTAAATTATATCGGTTTGTGGTGTCTCCGGGTCCGCAAAACGTAAGATCGAATAATCAATATTTTCAAGAGTTCACCATTGTAATTACTTTTTTCTTTTTTTACATCACCAAATGAAGCTGTACAATATCGTCAGCGGCGTTGGGTGCTTATTTTTCTCAATGGTGAAGAACATTTTATTAAAGTTAGTCATTGAGCAATAGTTCATTGGGAAAATAATATTATGGCAAGTAGCACTGTTAAGAGGCCCTCGTAGACGCACGATTCTGCGGAAAAAGCAGCACGGCGCGCGCGACTCTGAAGAAATATTTCTCTGTTCAAATGGTTCTCCTCCATCTCGACGCAGTGATATCCTGCGGGGAGCCGGAGATCCCACTTGGCGGCTACGTGGTGGAGGAGGACTTCCAGGTTCACGACACTGTGCACTATAAGTGCCACCCGGGACACGTCATGGAGGGTGCCGAGTCCAGGACATGTCTTCGCAATGGCCAGTGGTCCGGTGCTCCGCCTACGTGCACTTGTGAGTTTCGTGCCAGCCACACGGCATGTGTGTTTAATAAAACTAATAGCAGCTTTGCTTCACCGCTTATTACAAAAATCACCAAGCCAAGTCAACATCAAGCACTTAAAACTAAACTTTCCTCTCCGGAAGGAGTCATCTGGGGCAGGTAGCAAGTGGCACAAAACTTAGAAGACAGGTGCGGGAGACACTGCGGGAAAAGTTGATGCATATGAGTGGAGCTGAAATGTTTGTCCTTTTCCGAAAGAACCGAGATCAGGGGAAATGGTTCTGGCAAAATATGGTAGGTATGAGTGCTGCTTAAATGTGCCATTTCGAAAAGAGGGACGGAGATAATTCACTCACTGGAATACTCAGTGACCACCCAACTAATCGTTGTCGAACCTCTTTTGTAACAAAGTCTATTCAGCACCAGTTGAGGGGTTATCTGTTCCGTCAATCAACAATATTAAAAAGGGCGGAAAGGCAGAGGATGAAACGTGAACCATGACAGAAAAGTAGGAGGAGCGAACCTCAATCTAGTTGCGTACACTGAATACAAAAGGGGAGGGCTACAACAGTTTGAAAATCAATGTAACGTTAAATTGTATTGCTGTAGGCCACCAGTGAAAGACGATGATTAAGGCGAATACGACGACGGGCTGTTGAACGCCGCGACGACTAAAATTCGGGCTTTTTGTGCACTGGCGTCTAATGATCCCATGAACATGCATGATTTATGTAGGTTGTCAGCCTTGCTACGCTTGTGCAGTAATGATTCAGTGACCAAAGCGGACCCGTTTATAAAGCAGTTATTTAACCAACAGAGCACCATAGAAAGCAACATGTTCAGGAGAAACTATGCGTCGTAGGTGTTTGGGAGTTACAGTTCAGAATTCAAGCATGGTAAAATAAGACAACCGTGGAAACTTGCTCTTCCGGGGAGGGTTTTAGCGTTCCCTTGTATACACCAAAACGCATGTCACGGTTTTAATTGAGCTGGGGTATATACAAAAACCAGGACAACAAATTTTCTTTTTTAAATTGTCCGCTGGACAACGGAGTGCTCCTTATGATTTAATGCTTGTTTGCGGCTTATACGTTTTTGCACAAACTAAGCAGATACAAAATACGAGCATTCGCTGTTTCAAGTTCACGGCGGCCGCGAATTGTGTTTAAGAGCGGCGATGTTGTAGAACTCGTAAGTTCCGTCTTGTTGGAAAACAAATATGAAAAAACCATGAGCGCGTGCCTCGCAGCGACCGCCCAGCCTTCCCAGGACGCGTAGTGACTTTAGCAAAGAAAGAAAAAAGTAGAAAAAAAACACGAGGAGCGAGAAAATGCCGAGCGCTCGTGAGAGCGTGCCTCGGGGCGACCGCCGACTCCCCGACTCTGACAGCGGCTTTAGAAACCCCCCCACCCCCCCCCCCCCCACGCACACACACGCACACACGCACACACACACACACACACACACACACAGACGCACGCGCACGCACACGCACACGCACACGCACACACACACACACACACACACGCACGCACGCAGGCGCGCGCGCACACACACACGCACACGCACGCACCCACACACACGCGCACGCACGCACGCACGCACACGCACGCACGTACACACACACACACACGCACACACACACACACACACACACACACACACACACACACACACACACACACACACACACACTCCAGCGCTGTCTTCAAGCGCTACCGGGAAACCGGGCATGTAATGATGTAGTGCTTGGCGTGAGGAACACAATGATATCTATGCATATGACGATGACTACTACTAGCGCACTACAAAGAAACGACGGAACATGTAAATAAACAATTTCACACTTGTAGAAATGCGTAGTGATGTGTCTTTCAGTGCTTGCGCGTAAATATATCCTGCGTCTTCGCTGTGGTTGAGGCCTTGCTCGACTTAGTGCAGGTTCTGCCAGTTGAGCTGGTAGAGGTGTACATTGCTAAGGATGACTTTCTATCCACCACTCGCCTCGAAGAAGACGACAACCTATACGATGCACATGACGACGATTACTAGCACGGCAACTATGAAAACCAAAAATGATATTGAAACTTGAACATGTGTTCCGCAGTGCTCACCTACAACAGCTTCGCCATTGAAGTCGTGCGCGTAAGCGGAAGCTTCCATGAATTGTTTCAACTGGCCTTTCTTCTCTGCCCTGTCCGCTTTTTCCTCACCACCCAGTCGTGGACTGCGGCCGCGTGCCACCGATCCTGAAGGGCGAGGTGTCGTACGAGAACGGCTCGACGTACCTCGGCTCCCAGATCGCGCACTCGTGCAGCGCGGGCTTCCGACTCAACGGCGTGCAGGTGCGCACCTGCGCCCTGGACGGCCGCTGGAGCGGCACTCCTCCCAAGTGCGAAGGTAACATGCTTTACTAGTACACGTTTGAAGTTGCACTTTTAGCGGTGGTCATACAGGGATAGATGCGACGGAAGTAGGAAAATCACTTTTTGTGATTTTCGAAACCCTTATTCTACTACTTCCCTACTTTCTTCTTCCTTCCCTTCTTATATAAAACTTTTATAGGCCGCGCGGACAAAACACGTAGAGGAAAATAAATGTACTATGTCTGCTCACAGTTTTGCTGCAAAAAACGCCGCCCATGCGCTTCCTTTCCGAATTTCCACAAGCCTTTCTCAGGCAGCCTTCCGTAGCTGTATCCTGCAAACACCTAAATGGTGGTTGTGACAGTGCCGATGGATTAGAGACAGATCTGTGGCCTAACTCGTCGGACGCAGTATCATTGTCCTTCGTGTTGTGCCAGTCCTCATGTTAGTTATTAATTGCGTTGTGACCCATGAATGAAACTGACAATGACAATTAGTAGTACAGTAATACCTCGTTAACTCGAAGTAGTAAAAACCGGGAAATATTTCGAGATAAGCGGATTTTCGAGATAAGCAAAGTTGCACGAATTGCCACGAAATGTCGAGTTCTTTGCAAAAAAGGCGCTACTAAGCAGCTCTTCACCAGCGTCTTCCAATCTTGCTTTTCATAAAGGTTTTAAAGAGAAAAAGAACACACAGGAGACGATCATGGGGTGGGTTTTGTAGCCCTGAAATTTTACTTAGCATAAAAGAACTGCGTAATGCTGGTCTGCTTTGCGATCGCACTCGGGCCTAGTAAGAAATCTAGCTGCTTGACGCATATCATCAGCCGATCTTCCCCGCCGCTGCACTCCACCTTATTTCTCAGCAAGTGCAGCAACTTCCCCTTTTCGGCAGATGTCGGCACCTCTCGAGGAGGTTCGTTTTCAGCGCCCCCCCCCCCCCCGTCTTCGCCGTCCCCTGCTTTTGCGGCTATTTCAACGATTTCGGCGTCCATAAGTTCTCCACTCACGCGCGCATACTGCTGTACCTCTGCGCATGTCTCTACCGTCACATGACATGCCACAGGGTTGCATGACGAAGTTCATATGCCTCTAGGCTCAGACTTCACGCTTGGGGAAAACATCGGCTTTGTGATACGTGTGGCTAAACCATAAAGAAATCGAGGGACTTATGCGCGGCAGCATCGTACGAATCTTGTGAAATGGTCGGCGGCGGCGAAATTTTCGTTACCCTCTCAGTAAAGATTTCGAGATATCCGCAGTTTGACCCAAAAATACTTCGAAATAAAGGGCTACGAATACATGGGACGTATAGGAAATGGTTCGGTGCCTCTGAAAATTTCGACTTAGCCGATTTTTCGAGATATCCGAGTTCGAGTTAACGAGGTATTACTGTAAATAGTTTGAGAAGGTACGAAGGTCTTGATTAACAACCAAGCCCGAAAGGTGTTGGCAAGTTTTGTACAGAAAAAAAAGTTCTCCGATACGTGACCTACTCCCAAAAGTGTGAGGTAGAATAGTGATGTGCGCCAGCAGCTTAGACGCCATGCTGCCTCACAGTACAATGCACTGCGTGGAGAAATAAAAAAAACGGCATGTTTTGTACACATACCCAATTGCACATAAGTTAACTGTACCTTTCAAAGACGTCAGATTTTTGTTTCATGAGCACATGCTAACCAGTTAGTCGGATTCTGAAGTGGCCACTCGTTTGACTAAATTAGCAATGCGGGTGGGTGAAACAGTCGAAGGATGATCTAATAGTGATTTTATGAGCAAAATATTTTGCTGAAAATAAAGCTTTTCTGCTACAAGCTTTACGCGCCACGTAAAAGTTTTAGTTTTTTTTTTCACTTCAACGTCTATTGGAAGAATCTAGTTTAAATTAGGGCTAAGTACTTAGGCAAAAATACTTAGATGAGAACACTAGTTCGAGTTAGGTTTCCCTCATTTTTCTAGCAATAGTACCAGCAGCAGTAGTAGTAATCGGTTGTTTAAAAAACACACGAGAAGAGAAAGTGAAGAGGAGAATTTGTCTCTCGGGAAGGGACATGGATCTCCACCAGATGGATAAGCGGAGACAAGATATAACAGGTGTGCAAGCGAGGAGGAGCGTGGCAGTGTGTTACGAGTTAAAATTACTTTGATTCGGACGTGCTATCTCTTCTCGAACATTATCTTTATTGTAAAATAGGTAGTTTCCTAAATTGACGTAGCCTGCTTTACGCTTATCTCAAAGCTACACACAAGGGTAAGTTTTAGTCAAAGACACCTTTGGTGGCTAGCCAGACTGGAGTCCCCATTTTAAAAACGACACTCGGTGCATGTAACTAGGCATGACACTTAAAAAAGAAAACGACACCAGATTGTATCACAAGGTAAGTGGTATTTGTGTAGGTTTAGCTTGAAACCTCCTTTGCTCAGGTACAGAAGTATAGGAGGTTGAGTATAGGTCTATACAGAGTAATTTTAATATGCTTCTGTGTACTTGGAACAGAGATACGGTGCCCGCCACCGAAAATTCCGAAGAATGCGACCGTGGTGTACAGCGGCAACGACCGTTCCTCAGCCGAGTCGTTCAAGATCGGCTCGACTGTGCAGTACCGCTGCGTTACGGGTCACGTGGTGCAGGGAGACTCGCTCAGGACCTGCCAGGCGACTGGCCGCTGGACATCAGAGGTGCCAGAGTGTGTCTGTGAGTACTGCTCCTTTCATGCCGCAGCCATTAGTACGCACACAAACATTAGTAAGGACACGGTAATCATCGCCAGTATAAACAAAGCCTGCAGTGGCAAAAGAAAACTACGCATGAGTAGATCTGTTATATTTCAAAATATGCCTTAATGATAGACACACCAAACGAAGTGGTGTGTACAGTCTAGTGTCGCCAATGACTGGCGTGGCGATTGGTCTGCCGGCATTTCCCTTGGGGCGCAGTTTATTCTAGAAACATTGATTCGAGGACACTGTCGATCGAACTATAAGAAGAGAACTAGGCGTGGCGTAACTTCAGAAGGAACACAGACATGCAGACATATATTCACACCTCTGCATGCAACTGGGAGACGCACTTCAAGACACTGCAATCCACGTCTTCCCCATTTGTGGCCTCCAAACGCCACATCTCTCTATTGTATCACGTTTTACCGCAACATGAACACATCCTTTGAAGGCACCCATTGCAATCAAAGGGATTAAAATGTCTGCCCCTGTTGTGTCCGTTGTTTGTGATCGTTTTTATAAGCTTTATGCCAGCATACCATGGCTCATGCGAATTTTACGTGGTTGAAAAATAAATATCCAAGCAGGCGCACTTCGTTCAAAACAGCTCCTCATCTACGCAGCTACAGCGACCGCTTTTCTTTTCTGCGTCTTCCCCAACCTCCAAAGACGTGGAGTGCAGCTTCCCTCTTCCCATCGGCAACGGCCACTGGCTCCTCTCGACCAACTCGACGCACTACGGCGCCACGGTGGAGTACGAGTGCGACAAAAATTACATACTGGATGGTGCGCCCAGGCGTCTGTGCATGGAGAACGGCACCTGGAGCGGACCGGAGCCACTCTGCCTGGGTAAGAGGATCAAGGAAATTATGAAGCACGGTTATCTACATAATGAGCGTTCCTTCCATGCGGATTTTCTCATCCTCACTGGTCAGGTAGCGTACACGTGTGGTCAACGGCCCCAATCACCCATCAAATAATTAATTTATCCACTCAACCATACTAGTTTCGCTCTGGCTCGAAGGGCACAACATTGCAAGAAGTGGGGAGATAACGGTTCATGATTTTGGTTTTACGCCTTGGCTTGTGCATAGTGCGTGGTATTAATTACCTCAGGATACACGCGCCACTTTTAGCAGTAGTCCTGTGCTTCCACTTCATAGGCTCAGGCAGATTGATGGGTTTAGTCTATTTATCGTGTTTCTGTTCGCTCGTTTCGAAGGTGGTGTGTGGCAGTTTGCCTCGTATGAGTGCATGTGTGTGTTTTGCATTAGGGTCAGGCCTACCACAACTAGCTCCTGCTAGATCTTGTATATATTATAAGCTTCTACCTCCCTAACCCTTTCTCTCTCTCTGGGCGACAGAGGTGCGCTGCCCGGAGCCGAAGGCCAGCGACAGCTGGACGGTAATTAAATTCTCCAGCAGCCTGGTCGGCGCATCGGTCGAGTACACCTGCGAGCCGGGGTACGAGCTGGAGGGGCTCAGCACCCGAGTCTGCCAGAGTACCGGACGCTGGAGCGGGAACGCGCCTACCTGTGGCCGTGAGTTTTCCCCCACCCGTAAAAACCACCCCACAAATACAGCCAATTCTGATGTGTGCGGAACTTTCCGAGGCAGTTATTAGATAAACAGAAGACCATAGAGAACAGCAGGTCCAGGAAAGCCGCGGCACCATATGTGCTTCGGAGTTCGAGTTCAGCATTTAAGGTTGGCAACATAAGTACAAAGCAAACTGAAACCTTCACCGTAATGGGGTTATGCAGAAACATTGACACAAGTGACGTAACTAGTTTTATAAAGACGATAGTCTTTCTTGGGCTACTTAAACCCAGAAATTTTGGTCTGTCTGTATGTCTGTCCGTCTGTCTGTCTGTGACTCGATTCGGCCACCCGGCCAAACTAAAACAATGCCGGCGCAATAGTTTTATATAGTCACAGCTAAATATACCCGTCTAAGTCCGGTGTAATGTTCATACCTGTCAACATTGTTGAAGAAGAACAAGACATTACGCAAATGTAAGAGAACAAATTAATACACAAGTAATGTTTGCAGAGTTTTTTTATAAAAAATCATACATGCGTGACTTTGGCGAAATTAAATACTTCATCAACTCCAGAAAAAAAATTCACTTTGCCATCGCCTGCTGTCGCCCGCGCCACTATAGCTTCTTGCGGCATTTTAAGGAATCAACCGGCAACAGTTACGAAAGGTTCCATTAGATAGGTTCTACGTTCTGTTTGGAACGCACGTGGAGTAGGGCAACGTGGTTCTATAAACGTTGAAGTAGGGCGCCGCGATTCACGCGCGTCTTCGCCGTACGACAGCGTTGGCATCGAGACACCCGGTTTGGAGCAGTGGAACGCGGGAAATTTAACATGATTTAAGCAAACCTTTGACGTCTTAACCATGGGACTAGCGCGACGCACGAGGAACAAAATGACAGGTGAGCGGGAAAGCGAAGGGAGGCATTTACTTGGCAAAAGTCGATAAAGACTATCGTCTTTTGACGACATTTGCAACGAAAGAAGCAGATACGCGGCCAATTTTTATTTCTCGGGCCTTCTTATAGCAACAATAGGCCACGGCACGCCTACAATTTATAGAATTTGTGAGCAGCTACAAAAAGAATATATATTTATTGTAAAGGGGAGGGAATTGCAAAGCGCCAGTAACAAGGCGTATTCTGTAAAACGAACTACAACACCAAGTACAAATGCAAGACGCACACTAAGATTACCGACGCCCAACTGCGTGTACGGCTTGCAAAAAAAATGTTTTTATCAATGTTAAAATAACGATTGCAAGCAAAATGGCATGAAATGACCACTAAAACCCCATGGTAAACCGAGTGCAAAGCTTTGAAATACGCTGAAAACCCTTTACGGAATAATGTTTTTCAATTGCACAGGTTTAATGGAACTACACTACTAGCATAAGTGCACACTTGAACTAAAAGCACACGATAAATATCTTCACACGAAGAGCAGAATACGGGCGGCGCTCATTTGAACATGCTGGGTGAACTTTCTGTCTTATCTGTATTTTCTCGACGTTTCTTTCTTTCTACCATCTTTGTCGTACAGTGGTCGATTGCGGAACCCCGACTGTTGTCAGCAACGGTCGAGGAATGGTCTTGAACGGGACCACCACTTTCGGGAGCGTCGTTGAGTACGAGTGTATGAACGATTTCAAGCTGATTGGGGACGCCGTGAGGACGTGCCAAGAAGACGGCCTCTGGAGCGGCAAAGAACCACGCTGCACAGGTACAGTCTCATTTCTAACCCATTTTGAATGTTTTGTACACCTAGCATTGTTTAGGAGCACTATTTATGGTAATCGCAATTTTTCTGTATTGAAGTTCTTCCAGTCTCTCCTGAAGTTGAAACATAGATGTAGAATTTTTGTCGCATAAACAAATTCAATGAGCTGCATTTACCACACTTGCTTTTACTCCTCGTTAATATGCGTGCACACGCACTTAAACAATACCCTTGACAGTTCAAGCGAACTGGACATACATTTATTTGCCTAATTTTTGTGCATGTTACGCGACTGCATGGGGACTTATTGGACAATAAAAATTGCATCGGAAGTGTGTTCGCACATATAAAAATTTGTGCAAAGTGAGGATATATTAAGCGCATGTATGCAATGAAGTAATCATCAGTTGTAGCTAACTTTTGTGAAACACTTTACAACTTTGGTGATTCAAAATACGAAGAATTTTGCATAGATTTAAGCCGAGTGTTAGTTTACAAAATAATTATTCGTAGGAAAAAGATTCGTAGCCCCAATTGCGCACGTACAGAGCGAAGGTAACTAAACATTCAAAAAAAAAAAATAAACAAAGTCAAAGTTAGTGTTTTGAACGCTTCCTATTCGTGGAGTTGTCTAATCCGTTTGTAGGGAGTGCCTCCAAATTATCAGCGCTCAAGGTCAATCGCCTCCTGCCGCGGCGCTAAAAGGATTAGATAACTGGTCTCAAGCATGGTGGTTACGAGACGGCATTGGTTTTCTAGCAAGCAACGCCGAGAAGTTACCCGTAAACCATTTGTTGTGATGTATTTTTATAATTGAGAGTTTGCGGTGTGTTCAGTATGTGAGTGCGTTCATTGCGCGAGCAAATATAATATGGATATTTGATAGAGTTGGAAGCAGCCGTGCACTGGCTGCTTCGTCCAGTTTTCCGTGTTTTGAATTAATGAGTTCGCTTCACTTTAAGCATTGAGTAAAGCAATCACATCGATAGTCTTAGGTATTGAAGAAAAATAGCTGCTGACTAGAAACTTTCATCGTCTTCATTGTTTCAATACTTCAGCTTACTACGAAATATGACCACGCCATTTCATGTAGAAGAAACTATGAATGTAATAAGATACTCCCCTATGGCACACAAGAGGGAAGTTTGAAATGATTATAAATATACTGGTATTTCAAGACATAGTTAGCGAGGTAAGATTTAGGGAGCTCCGGTGGAGTGGATCGCACACCATTTATATTATATCAGTTTTTAACTGACACGTTATGCGAATGGGAACTGTATGCTTCCAGAAATCAATGCAAATACTTACGCGAATGTATTGATTTCAAGACACTAACATTTATTTTTTTTGGACCATAATACAATTTGGTCAGTATATTTACTCCTCAAATGCACCTCTAACAACGTGCTGTGATATCACACACCGATTGGTGTTTGGTAAGCTTATGGAGCTTCGAGTACAGATGGCACACCCCTCGCAACAGCAATGGCCAATTAACATCGTTCATTCGCCTCGCTTTCGAGTTCCTTCCCCCTCTGCCTCCTGTAACCTGAATACCAAGCAGCGTTGCGGTATTGGTAGAGATAGATATTTTCTAGCTTAAGCTTCACAAAATGATGAATATTCTAAAAGTGCTTCCGGTGATAACTTGTGAGCAGTACACTAACTTTTCTAAACCCCCATACTTCGCTCCCACCCCTCTCTCCCCCCCCCCCAAAAAAAAGAGGTATTTAGGAGCGCGATACTAACTATTGCGTCATACATGTGTGATCGAAACATGATGCTAAGTATGCTGATTAGTTCTAGACGATGGAGACTTCAGGCAGAAGCCCTGTTGTAAACTACTTTGAAAAGACGCGCTGAAAAGGGCGAACACACACGGAACAGAAGACAACGCTGACTAGGCACTGAATTTTTTACTGGATGTAGTTTTGTCAGTGCTTTTGAGCATATGTTTGACTTAAATATGTACTTTTTGCGCCTCTCGACATGGGCAGTTGACTGTGTTCAGATTACTCACCATGCAATAATAAAGGCAATTCCTAGGTTTGTTTTGAGTAAACACCTCGTTTTTTTATGTCCGAAGTTTTATGCGGTGTTTCACGGAAGTTCACTGTTGTACTTAACGTTTGATGAAGCACTTGCAGTTGCGCACAGGGGACTGGAAAGTATTCCAAATCCTTTTACTACACAATATTACACAAACAGCCAATTACATAGCTTATCACGTTTCGGAAAGTACTACACAAATTCACTCAGAAATTTGAAAAACTGACTTTCTCTCTCCGTTTCTTACAGACATCCCTATGATCAACGATATAGAAGGCGCCGACAGCAATCGTAAGTATTATTGTCAATTAGCACTACGTGCACCCCTTCCCCGGATATCTCTCGTCAGTCTTTATTTACATAACCACGCGACCGCTCTCCTGCAGGTGCTGACTACACCTACGACTCCTCAAGGACGGTGGGAATCGCCATCGCTGTTGGAGCAGGTGCCTTGCTCGTTATAGCAATCGTGGTGGCAATCGTTTGGATGAGGACGTAAGTGCACTTGTACATTCATTCCAACCTAATAATAATGACACTCGGTTTTTTATTATTATAAAATTATTATTAATAAAATTATTATTAAAAATATTTATTAATATTTAATTAATAAAAATATTTAGATTTCGGTGTTTTCTTTCATATCGTAAATTAATTTTACCCCTTTACCTTCTAAAACTTCTTCTTAATAGAAAGTGCGGGGTTTATTCCTATCACAATATAACAGCGTAGGGAACAAGACGAGGAGAAGAAAGACACAGAACGAGCGCTGACTAACCGCATGTTTATTAAGGAAGAAAAACAGAAAATACACAGAGATGCGCGCGGACCATAAACATTATACGAAAAACAAAAATGCGAACAAGAAAGTGGAAAGTAGGTGATGAAGTGGTTGTTGGGGGGGGGGGGGGGGGAGGGGGGACAGAGGCCGGTAACTGTCTGGCGTTACGCCGACACCTCAAATGTTGTCTCCAAAAATTTTTCGTTTATACTATTTCGTATATAATTCGGCCAATGCTCGTTAAAAGGAGTGTCTTGTACACATTTGTCGGCCCATTGCTCCACGTGTGGCTGCAGTCCGGAATTTAATCGCACGACCGTCAATTTTGTGCCCAGTGATTCTCGCACAAGAGAAATTGCCGAAGCCTTTGCAATCCGTAAGCATCTTGACGCATGAGTAAGTGCGCCGTCATTTGCGCTGCTTGATTGTGAAGTCAATTTTTTGTGAAGCCAACATGATAATACCTACTTTCCAGTTTCTTCTTTCCATTTTTCCTTTTGGTAATGCGTTTATAGTGCGCGCGCATGTCTGTGTATTTTCTGTTTTTCTGTCTTCATAAGCATTCAGCTGTTAGTGCTCGTCCCGCGTCTTTCTGCTCGTTGTCTCGTTCTCTGCGCTGTTATATCATGATTCCAAACGAACTGGCCCAAATTTACCTTTTGCTACTGTTTATTCCCCCATGCTTCACTTTTAGTAACGAAGACTGGTTTTAGCAATAGTCTAGTGCTGCTGCAGGCAGCCATCAGTATGGTCATAGCCGAAATTTGCCTTTGTTCCACTGGCTCTCTTGCTTTTCATCTGCTCTGTGAACATACATGGATGCACGAACAGAGCTTGCGGAATGCGTACGTGAAGCTGTAGTATCTCAAGATAAGTTGATGTAGCAATCGGCAGATGGCGCGTTAGCCAAGGTGATCAGTATCGTTCCCAACAGGAAGGCCCAGCGGGTCAAGAACACCGAGAACATCGACGTGAGCCGCGGTATGGAGAAGGACAACGCCACAGTCATGTCCTTCTCCCGGCTCGCGCTGGAGGCGGCGGAGGCGAACAGCACCCCGTACAGCAACGGGCCTGGGATCCGGCACAACCCCAATGGCCTGGTCACCTTCGCCACGGGGCCTCAGCCCATCTACGCCAACGTCACCGTGAACGGGCAGAACCTTTCGGCCCCGAACGCTTCGATCGTCACGAGAAGTAGCCTGGGCGCACCTCCGTCTCCTCCCCACGCTCCACCCAGGCACAACAACAACAACGTCAGCCCCCATGCGCACCAGGCTTACGGAAACAGGGGCGGTTCGGTGGGCATGAACGGCAACGGGCACCACATGACCTCCACACTACAGAGCCATGACGTGTGATACCATCGTGATCGTGTTGCTTGGCTTGATTGAAAACACTGTGTAAGCTCTTCACTGTGCGGGAATCGTGAGTCGACTACGTTCTATAAGAAACACTGCCCTGACGATACATCGAATGAAGTGAGCAGCCGCGGAATCATGAGTCTGCAAGTGTTGGCGCGCGACAACGAGATGTGGTTGCTTCTTGCTGGCACCGCTAAGCGAACTGCTACGGTGCGGGACGTGGTGACAGTGGTTGAACTCGTTTACCTCAGCTGTGCTTAGGCGGAAGCTTACGGCGTAACGATGGTGGTGACCATAGAACGTCGGTGGCTGATTGGTCGCTCTGACTGGTGAAACCTGTCTCGTCTCGACAGCCTAAGTCACAGCTGCCCGGGTCTTGCCGAAAAAAACAGTCGTGCATACGCGAAAAGACAGCCCTACCAACACATGATTCAACGTCGGCGTCATGCATATAGTTTGTGCCACATGGGACGCCACTGGGCGGGACTTTAACGTCAACAGTGCCGCGTGTAAACAAGGAGGAGGCGGTGTGCTTCCGCTATGTAGTGTATGCACTAGGTCGGTGAAAAGGGAGTGGCGCTATTATTACGTGCGAATGATCTATCTGCGTGATTTTAGCAGTTCTTTGAGAGTGTGGTTTCAGGGAGAAGGTATTAGACCGTGCTATTATTTTGTTGTGATAGCTACGATTTCTGCAAGAGGGTGTGTCACTGCCACTTTGAATCTACTTGCCACAGAAACTGAGAAAAGACTGCTCCGTGACGCCTTGTGCCGCAGCGTTGTCTGGCGTTATTCTTTATTACCTTTTTGTGTCACAAATATTTAAGCTGCACACCCCGATGAACTGGAAGTGCACCGTCGCTGCAAGCTCGCAGCCCTTTTCTTCAAAAACAACATCGTGTACGTGCACGGATTTATGACTGCTTGGATGGGATGCGGCCTGGGGCCACGGTGGATGTGTATTCCACTAAGAATCCTCGATTTATATAGAGGGTAGATGCGCAAGGCACTCGCACCTAACCATAAGGGTTTGCACTCGCCATTAGGTAGCACAGCTGCTCGCACAAAATTGCAAGAGGAAAATTACTAACACGCCTGATCATACTTTCCGAGCATCCTAAGTGAACAAAGAAGCATAGTCTGCTAAGGTTCTTGTCATAACCACAGACAAGTGAGACCTTGCAGGCCTGAAGTACTTGATCTTGTGTTGGTGCTTTACCTCAGGTCTACTTTTAGAATAAATGGCTTTGCCAAAACTTGGAAGATTCAAGAAAGATACAGGTAAAGATACATTCTTATATAGGGACTGGATGAAAGATGGGGGCACTGGCTACGAGAATGTTTGTTGACTACATCTTGGCATAGGAGTTAGGTGAAAATTACGTATCATGGAATAGACGTAGGAGATGCATGAACAAAGTTCTGACGTGACGAAGCAAAAAGTCCGTAAATTCTTGCGAAGACCTTCTTCGCTCCTTCAGCATGGGTAACTGCCTTTCCCCCAGAAATTACTGGGCAGGCAGGTGGTGAATCAGTGTCTCGGTATCTTACGAACTCTTATGGCTTCTTGCCCTGTAGTAGTATGAGGACATCCTCGAAAGGCCCCACTGTCACAGAAAATTAGGCTGACTGATACACGTCTAACATTGACTGTCAATGAAAAGACCGAAAAGAGCTCGAACACCAGATAGTAATTACACAATTAAGGTCGAAAACAAAACTGTCAATTAGAGAATAACTTTATAAAAGATATGATGGTTTTAACAATGTAGTGATGGTAGGCCAGGCGGCCGCTCTTGTGCTTGTGCACTGAGGCAGGTCGGCCACGGAAGACAATGATATTTTTGTCCCACATGCCTAGGTGTGCATGCATAGGTCGTACGTGCACCATCTTTCGGCAAAGTTTAATATTGACGTAAGTAAAATGCTACCAAGGCAGGAAAGATCACTTTAAAAATGTTGGTTACGTCTTCCTGTGGTTCCTTTTTTAAACACCGCGGGCCCTTATGTCTACGGAAAATTCAGAATATGTCATACTTTCGCGCTCAGGATATCACAAATATCTTGTATTCGGCACTCAAGTACATCTTCTGGGGAACCCAAGAGGAAGTAAGATGGAGGATGTTTATTTTTTGCTTTGTAAGAACGTGCACAACCCAAAGTCTTGTGCCCAAAAAAGTACATCTTTCATGTCGTGGCCGACGCTCTCAGTTTGCTTGCAACAAAATCTCAACCAATGAATGTGCGACTTAAATGGTCAAGTCCAGCGGAAGCTCTAATTAAAGATGTATCATCACTACCGTGATGCGTGCCAGTAACTACGATGCATACACGTCGCAGTGTCCCGCAGTCCCTGCCACTTGTGTCGTAGAACGTCGAGAATGTGGCGTCAGCCGGGTCCTAACACAACCAAAAGCGTTGCCTTTGTAGTGGTGTTTACTTCTGCCTTTATATTAAACACTGCTAACAGTCGCACTTGAAAGGAATTCGCAACGTCAGCAGCCAATAGTGAGTAAAAGAATGTTGGTTCTATCGAAAATGTGACGCCATATGGATAGCGTTTATTTTCGAGTACAGGTTCGGTTATGTCCTACAAGGGAATGTATTCGTGTGTATTCGGGTGAGGCATGTAACTTTGGCGGCAACACCCTGCATCGTGCCGAGGCAAAACGAGATTAGTATTCGGCCAGCGAGAAATATTAGTTTTCATGGAACGCATAATTGACAGAATAAACGTATTGTTCATTTTGTCCTTAAAAACCATGTAAATTTTGAGATTATTTGTTTATAAATTGCTATGTATAGGGAGTTGTTGGAAACGGCTTATCACTGTCCCGAGTTTTGAGATGAATTAAATCACGTGACCACACCTTGTGGAGTTCCCCTGTTAATGCACAACCAAAGTATTAAGCCCTGATAGTCATTGCGTTATGCACCTGTAGCGGTAAAAAACTCGACCCTTGCTTATTTCAATGGAATTTATAAACGCCAGTGTATAGTTACAACGCAATTTATCTGCACCAGAATATCTTCCAACTTAACACGAAACATGTGCAGCTTTCCCGCTCATGGCAGTCCTTTCAACAGTGATTACTCTGCAATTTTTTAGCGAAATGAAACGTTCTTTTGCACAGATAATATTTGGGGTGAATACTTGCTTTTAGCACAGTTTCAAGTAGCGCACGTTGCGCGACTGGGTTCCTGAGCCATGGGAACTATCCCATAGAAATGCATGGGGAGTTAGATTTGACAGCGAATTACACAAACAAATAGTCAGAAACCTGAAATCTTCTTTTAGCGTTTTAATCTTCACGTTGGCTTCTAGCTTTATGCCAAATGTCATTTTCCTACAGTGGCTTTGCTAGGTTCCCGAGAGGTTGTAATGTTGAGCGAGAAAGCTGGGTATGGTACCAAATAAATATTTTCTCTTGACTAGAACTTTTGTTAATGGGATGGTCTTCTTTTAAAAATCTTATTCCAGCTGACACGTCTTACATGGACACTCAAACAAGGTGACAAATTGTGCCAATTGCTTTATTTCTAATGACACTTAATTGTACTCGATATTATTTCCATAAAGTTCATCATAGAGAAAAACGTATAGTAGCTTTTTACGGGACCTTATCGCCTTGTAATAGGATTCTTTCCTTATAACATTTTATTCTGAGATTAAGCATTGATAAAGCATCCCGGGCTTGAGTGAATGATAGATATTTCGTCGTGAGCACACAGGAAAAAACGTGAATTTATGTAATAAGCAGGCAACGCAAAAAATGGCACAGTCTGAAAGCGACCAGGACGACAACATGCTCTTCGGCTTTATGGAAAAGATTTAGACGACCGTACCTCGTGAAGACCCTGGTCTGCACAAAACAAAGCTGCCATAGCTCAGGAGCTTCAATTTGAAACAGGATCCGAAACCATCCGCTACGCACACCGTTTTGTGACGTAACTGCAAACGTAGTCAAGAACAAACAGTCTGTAGTTGTAACTGCGTGAAAAGCCGCAGGTTAGCAAAAACCGGAGGCTTCCTGCACTGCCGCAAAATTCATGTGAACCGTTTCGTCGGCGTGAGGTGCGTCTGGTGGTTAGCGCTGATACCAATGGACGCTCTGCGTAGGAGATTGAAGAGCTCGAATTCGAAAGCTGAAACCGTACAAAATATCCAATGTTTGCAAAAAATTGAACAGCGTTTATTGGTGTTTTACATACCATGCAAAAACATCCATCTGTCAGTTGTAGTGTAAATAGAACACCCAAAGGATGGCGCCACGTTCACAGCGGCTGCCAAAATATGTTGACAGCGCATATGGCTTCGTTCGTGTCATGTGTTGACTGCCTTAAAACTAAAAATAGGGCTGATTTCAATTTAAGCTACAAAACCTTGAATTTTCATCAGAACAAATCGTCTTAATGTTCGACTGTTTCTAATGGTACGAGCTCACGCGTACACACATCGCCTATGACATTGAGAAAGAGCGGCTGCGCAGTTTCTTTTTTTCTTTTTATCAATTAGATCAATAAACGCTGTAAATTTGCATTTGACATGTTTGTTGCTCGTAGATAGAAACGTTTCAAATGAAGGAAAGCAATTAGTTGCTTCCATGGTCCCTGAAATATTCTGCGGGGTCATCTCTTATACGGTTTTCCGTTTATGCCACTCATCTATTGAAACTCTCCTCCACTTACTTCCCGCGTGGGGAGGGTAAGCTGAATGTAATAACGTCAGGCAAAAGTGGTACCGTTCCCTAGCGTTTCATTCCTCATCCCCCATAGGGAAAGAGGCGTACTTTCGCTAGTCTGCTGGGCGCTCCTTGTGTGGATAATGATCGTTCTAGGAAATTTACGTTCATCAGAACGTTCTAGTATCCATGTAGCACCCCAAAATCCAGCGTAGCAGGATAAAAGTAATGAGAGCCCATTTATTGATTCTGCTGGCGGAGTTTACTTAATTACAGGCTTGTATGATCAGATTGCAATTAAGCTGTCTCCGCATAGTTTTCTTTTCCAGTAAAACTGGTTGGTATACCGACTTAACTTCTATAGCGAGCTAGCGAACCTAACGGGAGGGTTTAATTGTTTAAAATGTCAAAACCCGTTCGTGTAGCAACAAAGACGGGTGAAACGCCAAGCCTTTTTCCACCGCAAATCCAGTCCAATCAAAATCCAATCTTGTGAGCAATTTATTTGTTGTCATCCGAGTTTGAACGTTGATGATGATGATACCCTTGAAGTGTTTGGCACGTACCCAATCGGGGGGATTGGCCAGGGCTACAAGGTTGATTGTGCACTTCCGCTTGAGGGACCTTTGTGAAATCCCATGGTGTAAGTTGTGTTTCAAGCAGTGCGTTTTGGTCATAATGACTCTTTAACCGTCTTTCCCTCCACCCACGATCAATATCACCGTCAAAGAAAGTTGGCTTTTTCGAGGTGCGTTCTGGGGTGACATAGAATTCCACCAGTGAGGCAAAGAAAGCTATGCTTTAATGCCAGGTGCACCAGTGATGCACTGGAGTTAACTGATGGGACCGATAGTTAATGCTGTGACCACTTTATTTGGAGCACTCGTCGAAGAACTCAAAGGGTAGCTTCATTCTAACGGTCAAACAACCTGAGCAGTTGAGTTAGTCACTGGGTAAATCTTTCAATGTCTAGACACATAACTGTAGACAAGACCCATGGAAGAGAATAGACAGAGTGTGGGGGACTGTGAGGAAAGGTACCATGAGGAACACATTGTGCAGAAAGCAGAGCAGCGCAGAGGTTTTATAAGGAAGGTAAAAAAAGGTTTTTTGGAGTCAACAGACACGTAGGAGTGCCAACAAAGGAGAACAAAGGGAGACGCTGAGGTGAAATGAGTGGCCCTATATGTCGCCATCGGCTGCTCCGATGCCGTGGGGGGCAAAGTACGTGGCGAAATTAGTCCATGAAATAAAATTGGCGTTTCCTTTTTACGGTGTGAGCTGGCGGCAAACGAAGGTCTTCAAACGCAGATCTTGGAGAGTCAAGTTATGTATACAGTACGTCCTGCCCCATGGTCTACACAGCACTGCTTCAGAAAACCAGATGGAGCTACCTGACTTGAACTTTTCTGACGGTTACCAAAGATGCAGTCAACGCATTTTCGCAGTAGCGAAATTTTTATTGGCCTAGCCTTGCTGCAAACTTTGAGGTGCTCCGCTCAAGGACAAAAAGTTTCATTCGAAGTCTGTATGTCGCCAGTGCTTCCTACTTGAGGCCATGTTTACCTAACCAACTAGGCCGTTTAGAGCACCGTTGTTCTTGCCTATTTTGTCCTAGTGTTCTATTTAGAGCGCAAATACACCTCTTGTAACCACATCTTGCACTGAAATGCGCCGCTTGCCACTTGCGCGAACTGAATACAACAATGACGCACGGTGACTAACCCTTCCCTCCATCCCCTTGTTACCCCTGTGTGTGTGGGACTGCGCTTTGTTCGTGTACAGGCCGCTACTAAGTTATTTTTTACACGCATAGAATTTCGAAGAGACGCAGATCAGTGCAGAATTCTTTAAGCTGCATTGTGTCTTGGTGTCTAATCACATGGTACTGTCGTTCCCTCCCGCTGTTCTGTGGGTGCACGCTACAGAATGCAAGAAATGCACACTCGTGAGTTATGATTGCCAGAGTTTATTAAAAATATTGAAGTCCGCATTGTGTCGCAGTATGACTTTATTGCGGGGTGCGTGAATCACAAACAACGCAAACGAAATCCTTGGTTGATTCTTTTGAACGGACGTTGGCAAGATCACAGAATGTGGAGACAGACATTGCGTACACATACGGGCACACGAGAGCCAGTGGACCACAAGGGTCATATAGTTGTGACCGAGAGGCTATACGACGCAGAGAAAAGCCTTCAGCTAGGTGAACGGATGAATTAACAAAGTGCGGGGGTAAAGAAAGGACTCGGGCAGCCCAACACAGGAGTGGTTGGAGGGGAAGGGGAGTTGCCTTCGTCCTGCAGTGGACCTAAACAGTCTGGTGACAACGGTGACGACGGCAGCGAAGACGGCCAGGATGATGATGATGATGATGATGATGACGAACAACTGTACAAACGTGCGCATGAACACAAGCCCGAGTACGATTTCTACAATTGCCGACATGTCGAGGGAGGTAACTTCCCCTCAAGGCAAACATTAATGAACCAAGGCAACAGAGTTTTTGTGTATAGCAGAAGATAAAGTGTTCGCGCCTGTTATAGCGCCTGTTGGATTAATTAATAAAGTCGCAGTAAAGCGATGAAAACTAACATTAACATTCAGGCAGCGGAGTAAAAAAAACTAAGGCACAGGCGTAGAAAAAGGGAGTAAGTGTAAGCTTCCCAGCGAGACCTTCGTGAGATATATGTACACCAGTTCAAAAACAACGTAAAGTTCCCCTGTACATAATGTATATAGCATAAGTGCGCGTTTTAACATATCATTGGCGCAGTGCTTTGTGTGTTGCATACACGCAGGGCAGTAGGTTCGGTGGCATTCTTTAAAAATGGCGCTGCCTCACAGTTGACCCATATATGTAATTCATCAAGATTTTTTTGTTGTCGTATGTTTTGTATTGGGTTTTGAGAGATGCAAATTTGGGGCTTGTATACTAACCAAAAAAAATTTAGATGACTCACGATAGGTAGGGTCGGTTAAACTACATTTTGCCTCAAATCGACATCGTCAACGTTTCAATAGAACAAGTAGTCGAAGGAAAAAGAAATAAATAAAAAATTGAAGGACAAATTGAACGAAAAGTCATTGAATGAAAACATGAAATAAAAATAAAAGATAGTCAACTAATCTCAGTCGCAGAAAGAGAGAGAGAGAGAGAGAGAGAATACTTATGAATGATACTGGTGAGGTTAACCTGGCCAAGGCGCCTAGCTTGTTAATCGTCATCATTATCATCTCTTCATGGATTTCAGTTTTTTAACCCAAGTCGGAACGACAAAGATGACGGAACACGAAACCTTTCAAAATTAAGTCTGAAACAATTCAAATATTTTTTTCTCGACTGTCGTCGTTTCTCAACAGCTGGACAACTGCTTTTGAAGGAACCAATTGAACGTTTGGGGTTGACTTTTTCGATTACACTTATATTATCTATTGGCGCATCAAATTTGGGGTTTGCAAAAACGGATATATATAATTGCATTCACAATTTTCTTTCTGCTTCAGGTCGTTTGAAATGCTGAATGGTGCTGATTAATGGGCAATTCGGATTTTATTCATAACTAAGTTTCCTTTTACTGCCTCTTTCCAGAAATAATTATGTATTTTGAGGTCCTCACGTATTTCAGCAACCGATTTAGCCGTGTCCGATCCCTCCTTGTGGGTACGTCGAAAATCTTTGAGGACATTATGATCATCATCAACACCAAACGAACCAAACCAGAAGCGATCGGGCCCACATTCCACCATCACACGGTGTTACCATACACATAAGGTATTTCCACTTCCGCTTCATCCTCGCGGCAGTGGTATTTCTTATCGGGACGTTGTATGCAGTACGACTATGCCCTTTATGGGTTCACTGACACGGCCACTCCATGGTATTTCCTAGTGTACAGCATTGTTCGTTGTTAGACGGAGGGTTGAATTTTCTGCCCAGAACTGTACCAGCTTCAGTAACAATACTGTCAAGGCGAACCGAACCCCCTGTAACACATGTTGCAGTGATGAGGCCGTTGCAACACGCCAAGATTAGCTTCGTTGCCACTACCATCACCTCTACCACCCTGGCAGGCCTTGCTGTCGAAGCCGATCCTTCATAACCAGCGCGGGCAGCTGAAGACCACGGCTTCTAAGACGGTTGAAGCCGGCCAGAACTTCAATAACAGTTTTTCACAAATGCTAATTCAATCGCTCCAAGTAAAAGATTTACTCATTCGCTCACTAAACACCAATAATAGGGACATTAAGAAGAGCAGCTGACGCAGTGATGACACTCCAGTCACTTTCCGGCACAAACAGGTTCTTGTTTGTGCAATAGGCGGTCGCCGACCAAAGCACATTTAGTGATGACCTCTATTGCCTCACTACTGCCCATATTGCCTGACTGTAGCGCGAAATTTAAAATGTGTGATGCTTTTTTGTTAAAAAGGCGCTGCATCTTTTGTTCATGGCCTCTTCGAGGAACACTAAATATGTTAAACCTTCTGTGCGACTCCCTCCGTTTCGGTGCCCTTCCGTATTCGTTACCAGAGAAGAAGAGTGTGTACTTATCATGTAAATAGCGTGGCGGGGAACGAAAATTGCAGAGGGCGGCCAAAAATCAAATAAAGATTGCGGCGGCTTAGTTGACACTGCATATGCAAAGCGTAATTTTGGAGTACCATGGTTAATTCTTGGTTTCACGTGGTTAACCTTAATTTAGCTGTAATTATTGTGCTATTTGTCCAAAGCCTGCCTTTTTCTACGGATCTGGTGCCGTTTCGGGTGTTTTCCGAGGGGAAAGGCACGCCAGGCGATATCCACGGGGTGGTAAGACGCAGGTTGCCTGACGGCGGCTCAAAGCCGCCAGCTCCCGTGCAACGCTCAAAGATGGCCGGGATTCGCTCTCATTCATGGCGAAGCCCACATGCGCGCGGCGGGTCACGTGGTCGTTCGCGAACCAGCTGCGGAGAGCGCATGCGCAAAGCCGGCAGCGGCGGCGGCTTTCGGTGACCGGCAGCAAACACGGATGTCGGCGTTGCTCGGCCCGGCGAATTACGTCATGCGTTGCGAGCAACACTGCACAGCTATAGTCACATGAAAGTCAAATTTACCGCGACGCCAAAACCGCTCGACGAGAATATTAAAACTTTTGTTTAAAATAAAATTTATTTTTCAAACGCCCGTGGTCCAGGATGCCTTCTTTGGAAGCTATTCGAACGTTTCCTTCTCTTTGGACGGGAGCAGGAGCTGCATCGCTGCACTGGGCTCAGTCAGCCTTGCTTATCAGGATGGCAGAATAGGGCTTGGTATGCGGGTCATCGCGAAGGGCCGCTGAGATTCTCTTCTACCACATTCCCCATTTAGGAAGCACCCAAGAGTCCTTACACTCCGGTGGCGTCTTCCGCCATAGGGACAAATTGGACTTGGACGTACGTGCCTGAACTGAGCAGCGCTGTTTCCCACGGCTTCGTGGATTGGTTGAGGTTAACGCCAGGCGTTTATTAGAGCCTAGGTTAAAATAGGTCAAATGGGGGTTTAGGGGAAGTAGCTGTAAGAGGCGCTTTCTTATGAAGCATATGAATTGTTATTGCAGAACCACGGTTTCTTTGAGCGCATATGAGATACATTTTGTACATAAGCACGTTTTTGTTTTTCGCCACCGTCAGAACCAAAGTCGCTGTGCGAGTAACCCAAATCCGCGATATTATGCCCAGTAGCCCAGAGCTTCTTTTTCTTAGCCATATTAACAGGAAGAAAGCAAAGGGTCGCATTCTTGTGCGTAGTCAGCACGTGCACGCCAGAGCGGCAATTCAAAAAGTCCTCCCACCGAAAACCTGTAGTGCGGGCAAAGGATTCGCAAAAGTAACGCCGTTCTCACTTTCTCAATCCAGTTTTGTAGACGCTCTCTTCTAGAACCTGAGGCTTGAAGATTAGGCACTCGGAAGTATAATTATTTTTTGTTTGCGCAGTGCGAGATGGGTATATTACATGCCGCATAAAAGGGAATTTTAAGTGTAGCTGGTTACGAAACTGACACGACGCGGGGATACCTCGTCCTTTTTAAATCCCTTTTATGACACGTTAGGAGGTATCTCGGCGTCATTAGAGTTTCTTTGTGGCTGCGCGGTATATGCTGTGACCACATCCTCGGAAAGATGACGTTGAAAAAGCTCCGTAAGAGCACGACGGGCAAATCCTCTCTGTGTTCTTTTTCTTAGCAGTAAGGCAACTCTATTTCATGTTTTCTTGGCCGTAAGTAAGAAGTTTTAGCTACATGGCAGCTGTCTTAATTCCTTTGAAAAATGAAACTTTTATGGGGACCCTCACAGTTTATAAGATTTTTTGAAGGGCGGAATGATTTCATCCCTGTTTCACGGTCGTGTCTTGAGGTAAAAAAGTGAGGTACCAAAAAAAAAAAAAACCTATGACGTTCAGAAAAACAGAGTACGCGCTGGGAAATGGAAACAACAGCAGCGAATGACGATTATGAGACAATGCAACTCACCAGAGAACTTTCTGGAGCCTCAATGAGAGGAGACCTGGATGCTTTATGTCGCGCAGTAAAGCGATTGTGTGAGCGCTGCTTCCTCCCCGAGCGCATTTTAATCAGATGTAAAAACAGCCACGTCTTTTTGCCTCTAAAACTGCAAAGGCTCCGGCATCTCAATCAAGCCAGCTTGCTCATTCATCGCTTACTCCACGGAACTCATGGGTGGAGTAAAACCAATTATAACAAATGCTTTTTTTGCAGGGTCCTCAGCCGCTGGAAAGTTATTGCGTCAATTACTATACAGTAACATGTATTCTATACACTGAAATGTATTCGCAGCTTGGTTCTATTGCGCGGGGATTATGTCCTGTCACCAGTGTTACTTGTTTCATTATCGCATGCCTTCCACGAGGCAACGGTTCGTGCGGAGCTCTTAAATAAATGGGGAAAGGGGGAGGGGGATTGGGGAGGAAGGAATTTGTAAAAAAAGCGTGTTTTTATTGTCGCTGGCCTCATGTTTTGTGTTTTTCATAGTTCACGCCTTAGAAGCACATTCACGAAAGATTATTGATCCTTACACATTAACACTTTACGCTGGATGGTTTCGTTCTGCCGCATGAAGGTTAGAAACTATAAGCAGAGAGCATACACAATAAATAACGCCAGGGCACTAACGATGCAGCTCGTTTAATCTATCATCCGCACGTCAAACAACTCGAAGTCGAGTTCAAAATTCACTTTTATTATGCCAGGATATATGTGATACGGACCTTTCTGATCTTCCCAATCTCCAAAAACGGGCTTTCCAGCTATTCACGTCCCTGAGGAAAACTGTTATTATTTTTATCACGAGAGAATGAATGAATGAATGAATGAATGAATGAATGAATGAATGAATGAATGAATGACTGTCTTGTGAAGTTCACAAAAACAGTACGAACGCCGATTTGAGAAAAAGGTCCTCGCAGGCAAGTTGACCAGCCCAAAAAGCGCGGTAAACACACAGGACAGCAAGACAGTGGGACTACAAATAAGAAAAAGAACAATAGCTCGAATCACACGTACAATGTAATCATATTGACATATGATATCAGGAAATACAAAGGGAAAAACTACGGTTTGATATTGCTGTTTCTTCTTTTCCTGCCCCCTAAAACAGTTCATGGGCTGCTGGTGGACTTTCTCATTTTTTCTCAGCCGCAATTTATTCCAGCTCAATTACTGAGTCTGACTTTCGAGAACGTTCCAATGATAAGAAGTTCACTTGACCAGCTGACACGTAATGAAGAACATTACGTAAGAGCTCACCCGGCAGCTGGTATTTAAAGACAACAGGTTTTCATGGGCTACTGAAACGCTAAAATTGGGGTCGTCTGTCTGTCTGTCTGTCTGTCTGTCTGTCTGTCTGTCTGTCTGTCTGTCCGTCCGTCCGTCCGTCCGTCCGCCCATCCCTCCCTCTCTGCCTCCCTCACTCGCTTGATTCAGCCGCCCGGCCACAGTTGAAACACGTCTTGAGCGAGGCCTTAATGTGTGAATGATATGTTCAATGTTATAAAAATTCTTACAAAAAGGAAGACGTGGCCCACAGCGCGAGATAGGATACTAGAAGAGGAAGAAGCAGTGCTTCGCACGGAGCCACAGTCGCTGCTTTAACAGCAATGACCACTATTATGAAAATATAACGCTTTACCATTGTATAACCAAAGAGACTTGCCTTCGTCAGGGAGGTCGTGGGTTCTGGTCCCACCTGGTGGGCATTTTTTCTCCACTTTCTTTCGTTCTTTCTTTCTTTCCGAATTCTTGATCTGTTTCAATAACCTACCACATCCTCCCCTTTGCTTTGCGAGATTTTCTTGACTGCCAACTCTTATTTCTGTGTTATGTATATATATATATATATATATATATATATATATATATATATATATAGTGGAAGAAGTCGACTGACACGTTTCCCGTTTTTGTTGCCAACAGTTTCGGAGTTAGAAACTAGTTCTTCAGGAGTTTCTCCTTCTTCAGGAGAAACTCCTTCTTCAGGCCCTGAAGGAGGAGTTTCTAACTCCGAAACTGTTGGCAACAAAAACGGGAAACGTGTCAGTCAACTTCTTTCACTATTTTTATACTGGCCCTTTGAACCTCATGGTCTCTCTCTCTCTCTCTCTCTCTCTCTCTCTCTCTCTCTCTATATATATATATATATATATATATATATATATATATATATATACTTGTGGCGACAGGACCCGTTGCTTCCCAGCTCCTTTATTAGGAGGTGAGTCACCAGGAATGCAAGATGGTGGCACGGACCAAACACTGATGATGATCCGCCGATGAAGCACGATTGTCGGTGTTGCCGGGTATGTACAGGAGACGGAGAAGTGATGGCCGCAAGCCGGTCGTGGTATGGTTAACAAGTGCTGCCCATGATGACAGACAAGCTTTAGCCGTAAGCAGCTCACAATGTGCGTGTGTGTGTGCGTGTGTGTGCGCGCGCGTGTGTGTGCGTGTGTGTGTGTCTGTGCGTGTGTGTGTGTGTGTGTGTGTGTGTTTGTGCGTGCGTGTGTGCGTGCGTCCATCCGTCCGTCCGTCCGCCTGTCTGAGACGTGAAAGGCCAGAGGAGCAGTGCAGTGATTTCCGAGTAAAGCTTCGAGCGAATTTTCCCCTGAGTGCCTCGACCGCAACCAACCATCAGCCGCCGTTCTCATCTTTTTGTGTGTGTTTCTCCCTGGGGCATTTGTAGTATATTCCTACCCCAGCAACCGTGCAGATTACTCAACACATTGCATCCCAAACGTGGTTTTTCCTCTGGGCTGCAGAAGCGCAATCGCAAGACCGTTAGCACCTCACGGCGTTCCACGGGGGCAGTAAAAGGCGGTTGTTGGCGTGCCCACCCAAGGGACGCTCGCTCCCTGGCATTCGCCATCGATCAGGTGAACGCCCCACAAAGCATACCAATGAATCAGCAGCACTGGCAACGCTGGGGTCTGAATCGCGGAAAACTGCTGTGCGTTGCTTTCCTTGAGTTGACTTTATTTCTCCCTTTTTTCCATCTTCCTTTCTTTCCTGTTTCACTCTTTCTTTCATAGTTTTTTCTTGTTTTTATTTTCTGTTTCACAATATTTTCTCTTCTATCCGCCGCAGGCACACTTCACTCTTGTAGAAGTCTATATTTCGTTTGCACAAGTGCAGCTTCTGAGTTTTCCTGGTGCTGATTCCACGAAACACATGAACCATACACTTCAGGAATTTTCCCATTGCGCCTTCTTGCAGGCCTCGCTTCAGTGTTTGGCGGCTTCTTCACCTTTCTTATACCCCGTCATTCTCGGTTCTCTGTTTATCTTTTGTGCTCGAAAACACCCACCCACGTGTGTTTGTCCTTTCACCATGAACCAAGGCGTACCTAAAGTAAGGAGATACGCAACTGGGTTTAGTGCCTTTCTGGTTACCCTCTCTGTCTGCGTTTGCAGTTCTTTTGTGTTTTCTTTCTTCAGTGACAAAAAACAAGTCTTCCAAAGGGCGTTTGCTCACGGGTGTCAAAGTCAGCTGTTTTTTTTTGTTTGCGTCGTCAGCGTTTGTTCTGAATGTGTTGGCGGATTCTTCAAGACGTTCAGGGGAATAGAAACGGTATTACGCACGCTTCGAACAGGGAATACGAACTGTTCGAGGTATTGAATCTTGGGAAGCGGCGGCAATTGCTTTTATTTGTAAGAACTAAGCTTGCGGGGAACGGCCCATTTGTGACTTCATGAAAACTAGAGTATCGAAGTAACAAGAATGTCGCATCTGACAGGACGTTGACATAAACCCCACAAATGTATTATACACACAAAAAAAGAACATGGCTGTTGACTTTACCACAAATAATTAAAGAAGCCTGTACCAGAAACGAAAAAATGAAGAAGACTCGAATCAAGGTGTAAAGGTACTTCATGCAACAAGAGTTTGTTTATACATACCCTGTCTTTGGGCGTATACGATGTCCTTTTGAATGACAGACCGATTTCTTCGGGAATACAACATAAGTAGTAATGGTGGTTGCGCACTCATGATTCCTCTCACAGCTGAAACACTACACATTTTCATTCCACACTGGTGTATCAATACTCGCTAAAAACTCCGGCCTCATGTAAACATCACCCACTCTCCACTCGGCGAAAATAGACAGACGGCTTTATGCATTGGGAACACTTGTGTTTAATGTATAAAATGTCATTTAGAGCGCCGTTTAACTCCACAGAGATAATACAAGCAGTTCATGAAGCTATAATCGGAATTTGCAGAAGGACCGTTGCTCCAAATGGTGCGGTCTTGTCCTTATAACGCCCAACTCGAACGCTCCTTGACTTCACGTTTTCTCATCAATGTGGTAGGAATTATTCGTAGTCGAAACTTTTAGTGAGTCGGTAGCCAGAATGGAACCATGTGAGGCATTAAGCGGAATGGCGCAGCATTCTAGTTTGAGCAATGTATTGCCAGTTTCATTGCTTTTCCTCCCGACCTTGTATAACGCCGTGAGACGCTTCCAGTGGCACTACCAGCTTTGCTGTGACATCCGAGTTGAAATTAGCATCGCCCGAAATCTAGAAATGCAGCGTCAGCGCTCGGTGGGCAATCACACGTGTGTGTAACGAATCCCGCTTTCGTGTGAGGTGAGCACTTTTTCAACCATACTGCCCAATATATGCAGATCGGGGCACTACCTTTCCGGGAGGGCGGGTCTACGCAGCGCCGGTGCCCTTGTTATTGGGATGTCGTTCCGCGGCGGCAAATTATTAGTGTGCGATTACCAAGCTATCCCCTTTATCACTGTTGTAGCCCAGACGAACGCGTGAAACGGAACAAGAGAATTGCTTATCTAGCAGAATGGGTGCGCCGCCGAATATTATTTTTTCCGAAACTTGTTTCCGAGCTATAGGCACGTTGCATCGGACAGAGGCCGCTGTCAGTGCAGCACTTTTTGTACTAAAGTATGTAGCGCACGCTAGGGCATCGATAAAGGAGTGGCGATTTCTCGACCAGTTATCACCCACTGCCTGCAGCATGCCGCGCCAACGATCTACGAGGTTGAAACTGATACACGGTGCAAAGAAAGACGACCGCGATGCAAGCATTGGTTCCTCCCTGCCATTTGCATTATCTCTAACCTGACTGGTCGGCTACGATATCAACAACATATTTTCGTCAGCACCACTTAAACTGTTCGTTCTTCTCGGCCCTGTTATAGTGACGTCACCTTAGGGGCCTTCTTTGTGTGGGTGCCTGTGCTTGACTTATGATAACCCCGGCTGATAGTGTCTCGGATAGGGCTCCGAGGCTTACGTACTATGAATGCTACGAGCCGAGCCTGGTATATCCGTGGCACCTTTCCTACAAGAAATGACCCCCCGAACCACAGAAAAGGGCGCTGATGCTTGCGAGGCAAACATCAGCGCAATGTGCCTGTAGTTTGTTTATGACCTAAAAAGAAACTGTGCGACGCTAAACATGCGTGGCAAAGGAAACACAAAATGACAAATAAGCGTTTTCTTTTTATTCGAAATGATCCAGACCGTCTAACGTGAATTTTGGAAACAACCGGATTTATTACCGGGTTTTTATGGAATGCCGTCAAAGCTATTATATGATGTAGAAGTTTATGGCCACAAGTAATTAAAATTATGCCGTGAATTTAAGCAATTTCGGGGTAATAAGTTGGAAGTTGGCTCATATCGAATTGAAACACTCAAGTTGATGCGGCATTCCAATAAAAACTTCATATAAATTGACTTTGAAGCATGGTGCGATTGAGATTTGGTAGAAAAGGTATTAAAAATATGCAACAGGGCTTTACGAACAGTCGAACTATACATGGAGAGCAGGTGGGTCCTCTTGGAACCATTAGCAGCTCTTTTCGAATCCTTCCCCAGGTTAATTCATCATTTTATTTACTGTATTTTGAACGGTAAAAATGACCGAAAAATTCAATTTCCGCCGTCAATATAAGGAAAAAGGCGGAGAGTTTTTAGGAGAACTACACTCCAGAGCAACACTACAAGTTGGCTGTATTAGCCAGGCGTTTGATTAAATAATAATAGCCATCTCGAGGTCCGGTGTGGGGCTGATATGCATTGTTCAAATCTAGGCTATGTTTAGACTGGTGACGAGTAGTATCATTGTCGATGCACCACTTATCCAGTGCTACGTGAAAGCCACATCTGTGAGTGCATTCTCTTCCACGCAAAATCAATATTCCTCTTCAAAAGTCGATCCACCGTCCTGTGCTTTTTTTCTTTCAAGCGCGTCAAGCGTACCACATGCACATCCCACAAGCTCTGTTCGGAGAACTTTCCATGTCGCCATGACGAATTTCTCTTTCACGAAGTAAGGTACTCCAGCATTTCACACAGGAAGAGATTTCTTCTCATTCTCGCAAAAGAACACCGTTACTTTCAATTTGGGGACCCGGAACAGCGTAAAACGCAGAGAAAAATGTGGTGTCCAGACTGTAAACGATCTTTCTGTTAGTTTTGTCCTGACTGTTGTAGTTCGAATTCACTTTTTTGTTGTTCTGTCTAAGAGCTTAAAATGCACTTTCAGCACGAGATTCCTTCTCCCAGTGTTGCAAGCTGCCACTTATCTTTTTCCCAAGACATTCTCAAGGATCTGGTACCTTTGCACTTGACCCTTCCAGCCACCACACAGGGAGGATGAAACAGGAGGAGAGGCTCACTTCGGCACAAATCAGGTTGTCCAGACGTCGTTACATGTCGTAACCCGGAGCTTTCCTGAAGGAAAGTGCCTGACCGTGTTCATCTGTGAAGCCAACGCCGCCTGTATAAACAGTGCCTAACGCGTGAGCGAAAAATGGCCAAACAGCCACTCTCCTGTTGCTCTCTCCTACCCTTCCCCGCTCCCTAGCCTTCCAGCGTGCTTTCGTGTCCGCCAGCCAGCGCCGCTTCTTGGAAACTATGCAAAATAGTGGAAAGTTTGTTTAGCGTTCCCGAGGCGGCGCTCCAACGCCTTCTTGTTTTTCACCATGCCTGTCTGTGTTGGTCTGTCACTGATAAAACTTCCTTTGTCACGAAGCAAAATCCCTTGCGCTGCCGCAGGCTGATGCCGGCTTTGCGCGCTTATCTACTCGGATCACAGGCCCTGAAATTTTCTGAGTGGGGCATCCCCCCTCTATCCCCTCCGCATTTAGGTATTGTTTTGACCCTCCTGTTCGCACTCCGCATCGGTACGCACTTCTAAAATTGATGACTGTACTGTAGAAGCGCCCGGACAGCGGGGCGAGATCGCAGCTGCTTATCCTTTTGTTTCCTATAATTATCTGAATTTTACAAGCACGTGATATTATTGGAAAGTAATCGTAGAAGTGAGCGCCTGAACAAAAAACAGGCACGCATTTTTTTCTTCTCTAAATACTCCAGAAAGAAAAATATCAGTAAAATAATGGCTCCCCCATCCGAAAATATCGTTTTCTGTTAGCTATATGTCTACCCAACAATCAGTACGTTCTTAGACTATTTCAGTCCGCCTCCGTCTTTATCTATGGAAAAATGCAGCAAGTATGAAGCGACCGACACGTTGAACGAGATCCCCAGTGCGCCACAGAACTAGCGCCCCGTCACGGCTAAGATGTAAGCGAAACGGCTCTTGAAGCCCAACAGGCAAGCTGACAGACACACGTCGTAGAAGTGGGTGCAGCGTTCGCGACTCGCGAGCAGTGACGTAAGGCGAGATGTCCGCCGGCACGCGCCACATAGCGGATCAGTGCCTGAACTAAGCGTCCCTACCCTTCCCATTGAAAAGCGCGCGATGCGTCAGGCAATGTTAATACAGGCGGCGTTGGTGAAGCACTGTATCGACCTTTCTTTGAAAGACTGTATACTGAATTCACGCCAGTGACCTCTTCGATTGCTTCCGAAAAAAAAAAAAACGTTCTGAACACTCTCTGTGTTCTTCACGTCTTTTTTTGTGTCCTCGTTGCTGCAAGTGGAAACTTGCCAAGCATAAAACAAATGCACTCGTGACAGCCCCTGCCCCTTACCCCTCCAGTGTAACTTAGGGCTAAGGAAATACAAGCATAAACTGTAGGTTACAGGGAACGCATCAGGATCCTAGACATGTGCTACAATTCCAAGTTCCTCAGGGTTTTTTTTGCACACCGTGTTCGCCCAACGATACATTTTGAAGCGTAGGCAGGTCTCCAATTCAGGGCTGTGCACTTTGGGTTCAGCATTTCCAGATCAGACAGGAAGTGGCATAAAATATCGGTTGATATAATTCAGAGAGCCGCAGATATTCTGAAGCAACGATGTGAGGGCGTGGCAAAGGACCCGCTGCCGGAGTGAAGCGTTGATCATAAGGCGCTCGTTTCTGCACTCCCTGCATGTAATTTGCGTCTCCTTCCTTGTAACACTCAACCTTGCAATCCGCGCTATGCTTTATTGTGATTTGACACCGAGGTGTCAGTCTAAGGGAAGTTCAGTGAGAGCACATGTGCTATACAGGGAAAACAGCCGCATGCAGCGGCAGGCAAAGTTCAGCTTAAAATACGTGCCAGCTACAGACAGTGTTGAGTTGAAAAAAAAAGGAATTATGCATGTAAGAGTTAGTAGGCATATCACGCGAAGCATCAACACGTTACCCTTTGTTAAATAACACAAACACACGCACGCACACAACCGCACTAAGATGGGAAAAAAGAAAGTGCCCCACCTAAGATGAGTCAATATATAAAATATTAGCCGCTGCCTCTGAGATTGTAAATGATTTAGGTAAATGTCAGGGAATTGTGTGAACAGTGAGACATACTTTTTTCACACTGCCTTTAACTACTTCTTTCTAACTACTAGTTCAATGCAAATTTGTGTTGTAGAATGTTGTAGGGCATCTTAAAAAACATCCGATGTTTTCACTGCACGAATATATTCGAGCAAGTCTTTTTCGCCTAATAATGCAAGCCTCCATAAGAGAAAAAAGCGTCCGGAACAGCCTACTTGAGAACCCAACAGAACCTCTTTCTGCTGTTCAGTACATGCACGAACTCGCCAGTGTACTTCTCAAAGTGACAGGGCGGTGAGTACTATATTGGTCTGGATGTAGTAACATTTATAACACGAAGGCACCCCACTTGCTTTGAGGGGACGCCACACAGAAGTTTGGAAAGTAAATCGCAAAAAAAGACGCTGACTATAACTCCTGCTTTGCGGTGCGTCCTTCAAAATAATCACCATTTGCGAAACCTTCTCATCTTGTACCAAATTGTGGCAAATTGTGTCAAATTAACGTCCTTTCACTTTGAGTTTCCCTTTCTGGAGCGAGAAAAAGTTACGGGAGGAAAGAGACAACCAATAAACTTTGTTAGAAAGCCATATGTGATGTCTTTAGAAGTCAGGAACTGTTTAACAACGAATGATGTGCCAGTCATCGCGTCGGGAGAGTGGTATCTTGAACACTTCCATTTTCCTACCAAACCAGGGAGCACTGCAGCGCCACATGGCGTTCAGTGGGGTTTTCTCTAAATATACTTGGCGACATTCATTCGGCTTAGGTTTGGCATAACATGAGCGCGAACAGAATCTCGTTGCTCTATTAGTAGCGTATTATAATAATAGTAGTTAGGAATTTAAACGCAATGTTATTACTTAATGGCCCAAATTTTTTAGGCGTACTCTGCAAGATTTATTTGCATGACGGAATAAAAAATACGCATTCAATAAACAGCCTGCACGTTTCTAGGTAAAGCCAAACAATGTTCCAAACCTTGTTTGAAATTCCACAAAGAAAGGTGCTCTCGCGGCACTGGTATTGATGAAGATTTTGTTTTTAGATGTGAAGCACCTCATGGTCGGGGCTATGTCCCTCCCTTGTGGTTGTCGTTGTTGCGCCGTCCACACCCCCACTGCGCATGCTCGGCTTGCTGAACGCCCGGTCCCTTCTATGGCTCCTGGAGCGACAGTGTTGCCGGTGTCTTCCTGGGCCGGCACGAGACGAGCATGCTTCACGCTCCTTCGACGTTTCATCGTCGTCGGCAGCGGCATGCGTCGGCGAGTCTCGGCGGCCCGTGATTACAAGCAGCCCTTAACCATCCGGGGAACGTGCATCGACCTCATCTTCAGCAACTTTAGGGTTCATCCACTACAACAACCCTTGACTTTACCTTTCAGAGACCATAAGGCGGTCATAATCAAAGCGGGACGCCAACCACAGCTCGACGTCACCTACGTTGAACATGATGATTATGATGCTTAAATAAAGACAAACTCATGCCACGTACAGCGACTCTTTCTCTTTCTCTCTCTCTCTCTGCCTTTATTGCCTCTCCACTCTAACACTCCCCACCCCCGGCCAATAAAATTACACCATCTTCCCGTAGGGGAACCCTGAGTAGTAAGCGCAGCTGCCATGGGGTCAGCGCAATTTCCCATTTCGTAGTAACGCTAAGTGAAAAGTGGGGTAGTTACCATGGAAACCAAACGGTAAATATAACGGTAGCTACGTACCTCAACCTCACGGAAACGCAACTTCCCATTTCGTAGTTACGGTAAGTGAAAAGTGGGGTAGTTACCATGAAAACCAAACGGTAAATATAACGGTATCTACGTACCTGAACCTCATGAAAACGACGAACTGAAAACTAATGGGCACTTGAATCGACCCCATGCCTGATTCGCATACTACTCAGGGTTCCCCTACGGGAATCGGTGTAATTTTTCTGTTAATTAGGAATAAAGAAATGCCGTGCATTCAGTATTTCAAGTGAAGTAAATTTAAAATAGTTTCATTCATTGAAATTTCGGCTACCTAAGAAAAGGAATTCTTCAAACTGCTTGAACATCTCATGACAGTCACAGCTACATTAAATTCTGCCGCACCTAAAACAACCAATTTCACAAAATTTATTGAACTTATACACAAACTAATGCAGTCTAAGGTTGTTAATGCCCTATTCTGCAACATTTGATGGCTGTTTTAAGTGCACAATTATTGTGGGGTATATTTAAGGATGTATACACAGTACGCGTTACTGCACTCGAACTGGTTTTAAGGCTTAAATCTTTTTACCTGCGTTTTACCTTCCCAGAGAGAACATTCGATTCGGTTACACTGGCACTATAATGAAAGTCGACAGCTCCCATTTGTAAGCTGTGCTAAAAGTGCTTATGTAATGCTTACGCAAGCCGCGTAAACTCATTTTATGGATTGTCCGGTTCAATCCAAGTTTTACGTATAGTTGAGCAATCCTCTGCCACTGCGCCTTTATCTTCATCGGTAGTTGCGAAAGCACTCTAAAGGTCGAGACGACATCACTAGCTTCCGTACCCATGGTGCGCACATTTGCTTTTTCATTGTGAAGACTAGTAAAGAGGACACAAAACATGAAAATGTAATATAGTCTAAGATCTTCAAGTATTTCGAAACGAGACCTCGAGACAATGCCCGAATATATTAACACTTTGTTTTCAGGCCGATTTTCCCTACATTGCTTAGGTGCGTTGTCTCTCTTCTCTAACGGGATTACATTGCCAGCCGACGCACAAAATTCTATTTTCTGCACGTATTTACTGCACCAACAGACTCATTAGCATTTCCTAGGTAATGGGCTTGGAAGGGGTCAGCAGACGAAGTGCTTGGGTAGTATAACACTGTTTGCTAATGCCTGTGTTTTCACGATGTTATTTTGTATGGCCATCTTTCATTTCTGAGTTGTGATGCCTAACTGTGTGCCCCAAAATGTTTGTTCCTTTTCGAAATAAATTAGCGTATCTCCCAGCAAGTAACTGCATTGAATGAACCCCACCTCGTAACCCGTCCTCTTCACCTTTACTAGGAGATTCATAATTACGATATTAATTAAAACACAGCAAAGTAGATATAAAAATAGAAGAATTCGTTCTGACTCTCATAAGACCGAGCTATAAAACTACATTGGGCAGCGCTGTAGCTAGAGAATTTTACCAGCGTGTGAGGTGTACATCCTTTGAAATGCTGCGCTGGGACTGTTCGCGTAAATGAGCAAAAAATTTCTACACTCTGTCATATAGGATATTTGATATGTTGCTGTGATTTTTTCCCCAGTGCAACCCTTTCAGATGATGTTCCACCAGCTAGCCCGACACTAAGCTTTAATGGAGGTGGACAGCTTTGATATCATGGCGGAAGAATACAGGGCCGATGAGAGTCGTTTTGTAGGTGGTTTAGAGCGAAAGCTTTTGTAGTGGGACCGATGGCGTTTTGTGAGAAAACTAATACAGTTCGCCATAAATCGGTTCGTCAACCGAAAAGATCTGATATTATCTCTGGACACACGGCGTCCGCATGAAACCGGGCTTCTATTGTGTCAAAACACTTTTTTGAAAGTCGACAAAACGAGAAGGTTGTAGATAAGGCGATAAGACGCGCATGTAAAAAAAAATTCCCGCGCCTTCCCGCGAGGGGAACACGAGTAAATGCAGAGCATTGGGGCCTCAGTACTGATTGAAGGCAGTGTTGCTTCCACCGCTTCTTCCGTGATGTTGGAGTAGCAGACACGAGTAAACGTGGGCACGAGCGTCAACCAAGGAAGGAAGGAGCAACGCAGTGACTGAAAACTAAAACACGAGCGACCGCTAGCCGCTATATTTGCAGCGCGCGCAGTAGAGGGAGAGCAGTACGGGGGGGGGGAGAGCGCGCATGCGCAAGCAGCGCGCGCCCTTCCACGACCCACCGCGCTGCTATCACGCACCTGTTAGGCCGAGACCACGACGGAGCGAACGGGCTGACTACGACGCATGCGCGCGCCAGCTGCTGTTGAGAGAGAGGAGGGAAGGAGAGGCGCACCTGCTGCGGACGCGAAACTGTTGACACCGTCCGACGCAGGAACAGGCGAGACTAAGAAATGCTCTGCATTTAAAAGTCCAGCGCTAATGCTAAAGTTGAAAAGACACCCTGCTTGGGAGAGGTCACCACAGCCGCCACATTTTCTAGAAGCCATTATGGCACCGCTGCGAGTGGATCCCCCACTCGCAGCGAAGAAGACAGTGACCTCTTCTTCTCGGTGATAACAAGCACTGACTCGTTATCTAAGTTCGCCAAAATGCTAGATTATTCAGTGCAGGAATAACACTCATTGTTGCGCGAACCGAACAGCACACGTGTAGCATTTCCAGCTTTCAAATTTGTTCATTTCTTGTGTATTTTGTTGCTGCAGCTTTGTAGTGGCGCTATTCTTACCTTTTTGATGAACTTGTTTCTTTGGTTTATTTTTTTTGTTACTACAGCTTGTAATATAGGCGTGTGTATGCGTAAAGTCGTATAATTATTTGTGTCTTTGACTGCATATGTTCTTTTTTCTTCTTTCTCATGAAGCAAGCCTGCAGATTCACACGTTTCTTGTAAGCACATTATGTACGCCCTCCTGCTATGCTCTCGAATGGGAGTGGCAGTATTGTAAATAAATAAATAAAACATATGACTACTATTACTAGCACCGAAGCTATGCAATTAAGTGTGTCTACTGAAGTTGTATCTAGACTCGTTGTACAGTGCGCGTCAGGCTTGTCTAGGGCAAGCGAGCGCGCGGCTTTTGAGCATGCTGATAGTGGCTGATCTGCTGATAGTGGCTGGGTTGGAGATATCTTGCCATTGCGCGTGCGTGGATCTCGGACACGGCTCGGGTCGGTCGTCTTATAGCATGGGCCTCTCAAACTTAGAGACGCCACGCACCACAATGGGCGCTTTTATTCTGAAGTGCCAGTCGTAGGGGGTGACACGAGGTAAGCGCGTAATTTGACGCCACGCATTATCAGTTCAGCCGTCACTTAAACGCACACAAGTTTGACAGAAAGATCTGCAGTGCGTTCTTGTTGCGTGCTTTTCGTTTGCTAAACATGAGATTCAGAAGATAGCGGAGGTCGTCTTCTAGCATTGCGTAACCGCCTGATGGGTTATTGCACCACGTCGAACGACGCGTCTATCTGGCCTGTCAACGCTCCTGGCTGCCACAGTGAAAAACAATCGCCCCTCGAGGGTGGTGACGTCTGCAAACTCGAGCGGCACATGCGAAACGAAGACCGGCCTGACCCTGTCCGAGATCGGCGCACGCGCAATGGCAAGCTATCTCTAACCCAGCCGCTATCAGCAGATGTCGCCCGCACGCTCCCAAGCCACGCGCTCGCTTGCCCTAGACAAGCCTGACGCGCACTGTACACTTGCAACCAAGGGTCTGGTTTCTCGCAAAAAGATGGGGTGCCAATTGGCTCTTGCATCGCGCCAGGGCTATGGCACCTATGCCTTGCGCGTGGCGAAAGAGAGGTGCAAAATTCGTTGAAGGCATACCAGGTGTCTAAGTGTTTTCGTTATGTTGACGATTTTTTTAGTGTGCCTTGCATCCAGCAGCAACTTTCATGACGTTTTGATAGGTATTTTGAAGATGTTTAAGGCTGCTCAATGTGGTTTCCAGTTTACATATGAACTTCCTTACAATGACTGCTTGCAATTTTTAGCTCTTAGCCTCGAAAAAAATTCTGAACACACTTGCTGGTCCTATCGCACCCGGTCAGAAAAGGGCTTACCCCCTTTCGACTCCCCATGTAAAGCTAATCAAGCGTGGAATCGCGTTTTCGTGTCTTTCGAACGCGGTCAAGAAATCCTGCCCCCATTGTATCACGGAAAGCCTTAGCTTCGAAGTCAACCGGCTAAATATAAGTGGCTATCGAGACGCGTTGCTATTAAAAAGTTCCGAGAACGGTCGTCAAAGGAAAGGTGTAGAAGTAGGAGGTGTGAAAGAACGCATGCCACCTGCCGTCTTGCAATAAGCTCACGCCGTTTCCCACAGGTTAAAAAAAGTCGGGGAAAAGCATAGAGTACCCATTTGCTTTCACTGCACCTTTAAAGATCGGTGGCCTTTGTAAGGCTCTGAAGCTCAGAAAAGAAAATGGAGCATCTAAGGCAAAATGCAAGCTTCGGCACATGCGCAAATTTGTAAATTGCGCGGAGAGTGTTGTATATAAGATACCTTTGTCTTGCGGTCGTTTCTACATCGGACAATCAGGCCGATGTATCAACGAAAGACTGCGTGAACATGGCCTGCCAACAGGTCAGCACACTGGGAAATCTGGCAGCACACCGTGCGAGGTGCAAGTGAGAAGTCGCGTTTGACAAAACCACCATTTTCTTCCGCGCTAAAGACAAAATGTCCCGTAAGATATACGAAACGTTTTCCATGATATCAGGACATGAAGGTGAACGTGTGAGCACCCCTTCGATTGCGCTTACCCAGCGTGAGATTCAGTTTCAGAATCATCTTTTTAACGACAGCACGTGGACTGGCTTCGACCACCGCTATCTTTTTATCTTTATATTTCACCCGTCTACTTCCCTTTCCCATCTATCTGGAATTTCTTGTTGCATTCTGTGTCGTTCTATATATAATTGAAAAGACAATGAGTATATAAAATATGCATGAAAACTTACTCGGGTTCTAATGGGATTTCATCCCCGGTCTCTAAGAGCCTCAGCCAACTAAGGTAACTACAGCACTAGCCCTGTACCGTGCCAGGATGTCCAAATGAGTGCCGCATGAAACGTCGACGCGACGGCACCGCAAACACTACACTGCAGTGAAGAAGCCTTCGATAATCACTGGCTTTTTTCTTCAAATGACTGAAAATCTTAAGTGTGACATCAATTTTTTCGTTTAAACTGAAAATAATATAATTGTTTTATGCTGCATCACAGAAGTCCCAGCAGAGCTTCCGCTCTCAAAATCTGCGCCCGAGTTGCCGTGAAGTCCTTCATTTCAGAAAGTGTTACCCTAACTGCAGATTGGTCGCATTACAACGAATTTTGCCGGAGAAGCTCTGTCTGTTTTGTTCAACATAACCCTGGCTAAAAAAAAAAAAAACAAAAAACTTGTGCTTTACCTAAAGGTTTATTGTTTTTTTTTTCAACCGATCACATGCGTAGGTGAAGGTACGAACAAGGCGAACACCGCAAGCGAGGGCAAGCGAGAGGAACGAGCCTCGAAGGGCACTGTCCGGAGGATTATCAGGTGGTGATGGGCGCGACCCAAAGAACCATACAAAGTTCAAGCCCAAGTCATCAAAAAATCCAGCCGGGCTTTCGCCTTCCCATTCCTAGAACGTTCAAAGCATTTGGCGCAATTGTGTTGTAATACCTTTATTTTCGTTATGTTTAATTTTTAATCGCTTTCCAACTGCTCTTCCCGGAGCACTTTGGGCCCGACTCAACAATACGACATAACCCGCCAATTTCTACAGACTGTACCCATTCATTCGTAAACTTGAATTTCACAATTGTAATTTCAAAGCACCTTTTCTGGACGGGCTGTAAATTATTCCTAGGAGACTTTCAATCATTGTATGGCACCTTCTACGACAGGGAAGATTCATTTTCCCTTCGAATGAGTATCTTACGCGTGCGTCCTTCGATGCATTCTTGCCGTCTCCTACTGACCGTCGAACAATCAACTGTGGGTGGAAATCATCCTCCAAGCTCGAGGTAAATTATTACAATTTTTCATTTTCTTTAAGTTCTTTATGGTAGCCAACGCCTTTATGGTAGCCAATTTTCTTTATGGTAGCCAACGCCTCAGAGAAAGATGGCATTCCAACACACATAGAAGAGAGCACGAAGACCGCGTTCTTGAAAACTGTCTTCCTAGTGATGTAGTTACGAACACCTCTCTCGTCTGCTCCGTTCGAATTCATGCATCCATTCAGTAGTGTGAAGTGCTCAGAGGTACAATGCGAAACTAATGGAGAAACACGGCTGCGATAAATAATGATGCCTTTAAGGCTGACAGAAGAACCCAGAATCTTAGTTAATCACTCCGTCTATCGACACGTGGAGTGCAGATTGCCTTTCACAAAGCACACCATCCGAAAAAAAAACGTCGAAGCAGCAAACGTTTTGCAAGATTAGCATGTTTGGTTCTCTGGTTTTGTTTGCTCTTTCTTCAGAAGAAATACAATAGCTTTTAAGGCATGGCGAACGCGGAAGAATTATTTCCACCTCTACCAGTTTCACCGAAATCTCAGGGAAGCAGCACAGTTTCGCTGTAGTTGTTCCTCGATGCTTTAAAAAGTACGCAATGAGCAGGGTTCGCGCTCTCTTCAATATCAGCTACGAATGGAAGAAAGCCTGAAAATTCCAGGTTAAAGGGCAAATATTTGTTTCTGCTACGATAATGTCAAAGTTCTTCAGCAAAAACAACAAAAGAAAAAGTTTCGCCAAGCTTGCACTAGTGAAGGCCGGAGTAACTGCAGAGTTGGTGGCCGCTCTCCCTTGCGGGTCCGATTCCCGGCCGCGGTGGTCGCTTTTCTGATGAAAACGAAAAGCAAAAAACGCCCGTGTGTTCGAGATTTCGGCGCGCGTTGGAGATCCCCAGGTGACCGAAATTATTCTGGAGCCCTCCCCTACGGCGCACCTCATCGCCTGTGTAGTGTCTGCGCGTTGAAGCCACACAATCAATCAATCAATCAATCAATCAATCAATCAATCAATCAATCAATCAATCAATCAATCAATCAATCAATCAATCAATCAATCAATCAATCAATCAATCAATCAATCAATCAATCAATCAATCAATCAATCAATCAATCAATCAATCTCCAGCCTATCTACGCCCACTACAGAGTGCAGGCCTCTCCCATTAATCTCCAGTTATCCCGGTCCTGTGCTAACTGCGACAAATTTATCCCCGCGAACTTCTTGATCTCATCTGCCCATCTAACTTTCTGCCGCCCCCTGCAACGCTTGCCTTCTCTAGGGATCCACTCTGTTACCCTTAATGACCAACGGTTATCTTGCCTTTACATTACATGCCCTCCCCCGCCCATTTCTTCTTCTCAATATCTATTAATATGTCCTTAACACGCATTTGTTCCCTGAACAACTCCGCTCTCTTCTGGTCCCTTAATGTTACACCTATCATCTTCCGTTTCATTGCTCGCTGAGCCGTCCTCAATTTAAGTTGAATCCTTTTAGTTACCCTCCAACTTTCTGCCCCGTAGGTGAGTACCGGTAAGATGCAGCTGTCATACACTTTCTTCTTCAGAACCATAGTAGGCTGCCATTAATTGTCTGAGAATGCCTGCGGAAAGCACTCCGCCTCATTTTTATCCTTCTAATTATTCTGCCTCATGTTTGAGATCCCGGGTCACAGCTTGGCCTAAGTAGATATATTCGCTCACCACTCCCACTGCCTCGCAACCTATCTCAAACCACTGTGCTCTCACGAAATTATTGATCATTCAAACATTGCGGAATCAAGGGGTAAACGAACATTACGGCCACGTAAAAAACGTGGCCGTATTTGTACTGTTTATGCTTATTTGGATAGGAAAAAAGGCGCTTTGTAAGCGCCTTTTACCGACACCTGAAATTTTCGCTTCACGGGCGTTTGTGAAGCGGCAGATTCCGTCCTCAAAAGAAGATGCGGGGACAGGTACAATTACTGTCCGAATTTCATTTTTATATGCAGAATTTGTGAAATTCAAAGCCAAATTGCATAAACCTCAAGTAACGGACCTAGGTCGTCACTATGCCACTGACCACCCAAGTCGACTGTAAGGTAGTATTCAAATAGAAGTATACCGGGCAGCTCAGTTGACCGCTAAAATTACGCAATAGCAAACTTATGTAACCGTAAATACGCGTAGGTTCTCCCACTTCGTAAAAAAAGAAAGAGGGTCCAGTTCAGCCCGAAGTTGCGGGAGCGGCGCTGGCTATCACCCCTTACCCCAGGGGACACTTCCATTCACCAAAGTTCAAAAGGATTAAAGTATTTTAGACGGACCTGCAGCGCTATCGGTAGAGCATCTGACGCGCCAAGCAGAAGTTTCGCATTCGAATCCCAAAAGGAGAAAAATTTTTAAGCATGATTGTCTTTCTTGGATTACTTAAACCTTTCTTGAACTTTTAACCTTTCTGTGTACTTACGTTGCATGAGACTGAAACGGAGAGATATGCTGCAACATATTTTTTACCATTCAGAAATTTTGTTTTTCCATGAAAAAGACACGGCGTACTTCGCCTAATGTATTTCGAAACGGTAGGAAAAGCCGAAAATGAAGAAATACACACGCTCCGTGAGGGCCCCGAAATCATGACCTTCGGATGACATGTCGGGTGTTTTTCCAACATAGGTCCGACGGTCTGTATTCAGTGCTATGCTCCGGTGTATTGATGTGAACCCAAGTATATCACAGGTTCGGAAGGGGGAAGGGGGGCGGGGAAACAAGCTCTCTACAACCTTTTGAAGTGCAGGAGACCTTTTAGCACCCATGCTGTGACTCGAGCGTCTACGTCTACAACTTGTGAGGAGCTGTCGACTAGAAGGTGTTAGATTCAGCGCGCCTCTACCCTGTGCGCACGTAGTGCAAGTTAGTGCAGTGGAGCGGAGTTTTTTGCGTGCTGCAGTGAAACCATCTCTTTCCGCACTGGGGTCAGGTCTCAGCAAAACGGAGACGGCATGCAAGCACCCTCACCAGTAGATGAGTCATGACGCGGCTGCTTCAGGAACCGGCGGAATCCAGTTCTAGCGCGGCGTGTTCCGGCACCGTCAGTTAGAAGCCTACCTTCCACTCTATCCGGCACACGTGTCCGGCTAACACCAAAACTGTGGAGGATGTTCTTGTGTGGTTGCACTTTTGTCGCACCGTCCGCAAAGCGCTGGAAATGTGTGGTTTGTTGGTACTCGTGTTTGTAAATTCTAGTCCTCCGGTAGGCCGGGTTAGTTCACCTAAGGCTCTCGTAAGGGCATTCGTCTGCCCGAGTCATGCTGTAAACTCGCCAGCAGGCTGCTGTTTCTCTATCATCGCTTCTCTCGTATCACCGTGCATTAAACAGGTTTTGCTTTCGGCTCTTCGTCGTTCGAAACGGAGGCAGCTCTCCCTCTTGCTTGCCGCTTGTTTATCACTGTACTACGATATGACAAATGCGACGGAGCTCTGTTCGGCAACGCCGTAGCCAACGTTAGTCCTTCGTCTATGTAACAAGGACAACCCTCTTGTGTTGCCTGTGACACCAAGACTGCAGGAACCGAGTTTCTGCAATGCAAGTTGCTGTATACAAGAATTGGAAATGAGAGATTGACTAAAATAACGCACAGAGAAAAGTTAGCACGCATAATATATGTTGATGAAAGTCACCATTACAGCCCGAGTAGCTGTAATCCAGTTCCCCGCACGCAATTGACGAAGCAAGATTGTTTTGTCCCGAAGATGACACTAGGAACTCGGAATTAGAAACTAGAAACTTGGAATCGGGTATAGTTTTGTTTGCTGATACCGGCATAAGCAGTTTTTTTCCTTTGGATGACAAGACATTTCCAATTTATAAATTTTTGCGCTGTGCCCAGGAGATGAGCAGTACCAGGAAAATTCTGCGGAACGGCTTCGGCAAAGGACAAGCCATTGCCAAGCAATGGCTTGGCAAAAGTTGCAGTTCATATGGCGGATTCACAAGATATTTTCTCGGTCATCTATGCACAAACAGCATACAAAAAGAGTCTTTCGAGCCCTCCGGATACATTCGGCCCGCAAATAGGATACGACTGATCGCCTTCTTCACTACACGTTGCGCTCCCTCATACTTTTCAACGCATTTCGTTACCCGTCCCCACCCCCCCTCCCCTTATGGATGTCAGTGGATAATTAATAAACTTGCTTCACGGCATGAACTCGTACGCGGATGCTCACCTCTGGTTAGCTGTCGTGCCGTGTCCGGTAAGCTGTTGTGTGCAGGCCTTTTCAAGAAGAGCCATTTGGCCGACTTACCAATGCGCACAAATGTTCGTGCCCCCTTCACCATTTGTCTCCCATAGTATGTAACTACGGCAAGCGACTTTACGTAAATCATTTTCAGAGGCGCCTAATTTTTCTCGCAAGGCAAGTCAGCGAAGTCTAACGTCTGTCAGGATTAATTCAGTACAGCGCATATTTGTTGCGTCAAACGAAGAAGCGAAACTAACCTATGGGTCAATATATAGCTGCGCGACCTTCTTCAAGTCTCCTAAAAGAAAACAGCGAGGGTAGAGACAACCTAGGAATTGGTTGTACCTGTTTTTCTTTTAGACCTTGTCTTTTTTGCGCCTTATTTTCTCCAAGTACGTTGCACCATCTCGCCAATATCAAGCGTCTCTTGTTTTAGAAATGTGTTTTTGAGAGGTATGAAATATGCGTCAAGCTGTTTTGCGCCCTATTTTCTTCAAGTACGTTGCACAATCTCGCCAATATCAAGCTCCTGCTGCTTTGGAAGGGCGTTTTCGCGCGGTATGGGGAATGCGTAAAGCTTTTTTGCGCCTTATGTTCTTCAAATACGTTGCAACACCCCGCCAATACAAAGCTTCTGCTACTTCAGAAGTGTTTTCGCGAGGTATGAGAAATGCGTAAAGCATTGTGTGCATTGTTTCCGTATCCCTGATGTATTTTTTATATATTCGCGTCTTTCTTGTGCTGGCACACCTCCCTTGAATCTTTATAATCTCTTTACTTCGTAGGTAACGCCAATTAAGTAGCCTTCGTTAAATTTCTCCGATCAGCTATCGGATGGTACAATGTTTTTTCGTAGGTAGAAATAAATTGGACTTGTTTGAAAAATAGAGCGTTGCAGTGATCAATTATTTTCCAAAGCTATGGGAACATTGTCTTTAGTTTACCTTTGAAAGTTCCTGCCTACGAATAAGTACGAGGTCTGTTAGAAAAGTATCCGACCTTTGGACGCAGAAAAAAAACTGGCATAACTGGAGCACTGGAAACCTAATCACCCTCAAAAGAAGTCTCATTGAGACTCCACACACTTCTCCCAGCAGTGCTGAAATTGTTGGAAGAATTCCGAGAAGGCCTCTTTCGGAATCGAGTTTAGCTCAGCTGTCGTTGCAGCCGGAATGTCCTCTCTTGTCTGGAATCGCGCTCCTTTCAATGACCTCTTGATTTTGGGAAACAGTCACCATTCGCAGGGGATCATATCAGGAGAGGAAGGAACCTGCCGAACTACAGGAGCCTGGTTTTTCGCAAGAAAAGTCTGAATCAAATGCGAAGAATGTGCAGGAGCATTGTCGTGATGGAGGAGGAAATTTCCTGTTGACCTCAACTCTAGTCTCTTGCGCCGAACAGCATCACGTAGGCGACGGAGGACAGCCCTGATGTACTCTTTGGTGATTGTTTGACCCTGTGGTGCGTACTCGTGTGCTCCACACCGGGGGAGTCAAAGAAAGCAGTCAGCGTCGCTTTGACGTTGCTGCGCACTTGGCGGGCCATCTTTTGTCTTGGTGAACTGGGGTGCTTCGACTGTGACGACTGGGATTTGGTTTCCGGGTCGTACCCGTACACCCTAGACTCGTCACCAGTGATTATGGTGTTCATGAAGTCTGCGTCACTATTTGTGGAATCCAGCATGTCCGGTGAGACTTCAACATGAAGTTGATTTTGCCCCACCGTGAGCAGCTTCGCCACGAATTTGGCTGCAGCTGTATTCATGGTCAAATATTTGGTCATAATGGAATGTGCCGAAAAACTACGCTCATCTTCCCATGAGGGAACCCTGGTGTGATGCGGCGCATCGAGGGGTTCAATTGGTGTTTCCGTTGGGTTGATTCTCTAAATCGGGTGAAACATGTTGTGAACGCGTATGATGAATTTCCATCACATGCGAGTGTTCTCATACGCGGGAAGATGGGCGAACCACTGCAGCGCGATATCCGCTTTATATTCACAGCGCTTGAAGGAGAGGAGACAACGGCGGAGAGCCGCGCATGTGGGCACTTGCGCACACCGCGTGTCGCCGGGCGACGGGAGCGGAGCGAAGCGAGCGAAGCGCGCGCACGCAGCTGTTGTTTATGATAATGAAATGGAGTGAGAGTGTTGCGTACAGCTGTTGCGCACAACTGTCGGAGAGAAGAACAGAGGAGGGATGCGGACGGACGGCGCGACAACGACGACGCAGGAGGGACATGCCTCAGAGCAAGAGATGCGTCGCATCTAAAAATGCTGATGCCCACCTCTTCCGCAATTTCTAGGACAGTCACACGACGGTCCCGCAATAACACAGCATTCACTTCGGTAATGGTTCAGGATTCACTGGTCATTTCGGCATGTCGATGGCCGACCGGAGCGTAGCTCGTGTTCCACCGATGTGCGGCAGTCTTTAAACCGGTCGTACCACTCTTTAATCTGTATGCTGCTCATAGCATCGTTACCAAAACCCGTTTCAATCTTGCCAATGGTTTCCACTTGGCTGTCGCCCAGTTTCTGGCAAAATTTGATGCAGTAGCGCTGCCGTAGTCTCTCCGTTAAAACAACCGACGAGAGCACTGTACACTAACTCACTCAAACGCTGCGTCCCAGCGACGGATGCTATCGGCAGGCGGGAAAAAGTTCACGCATACGGACGATGGTTCAAGGTCGGCTCATGCAAGCGCGCTTGTTTCATTTCCATCAGGTGTATGCAAAAAAATAAGGGCAAATACTTTTCTAACAGACCTCGTATGTTGCGCAGTTCACTTTTTCCAAACAACAAGACTCCGCTAATATTGACAAAAGGACTGCACGCAATGAAATTTGCGCAATGATAGTGACCCGACGGTGAAAACGACCTAACACCTTGAACTCGGCGGTCGCCGCGAGGCACGGGGTCCTGAGGGCTCGCCATTTTTAAGTGCAATGCACTTCTTAAGCGACCCTGAACCTGCGTCCACCGGCGATGTCCGCGCACGTGGAGATGGGCGCGCGCAGCCTGGCCGCTGACATGGCACATACCCACGTGGGGGATTGGCCAGGAATCTCCTCGTCTTCCTTGGCAACGGGGGAAGATGGGCGCGCGCTGCCTGGCCGCTGACATGGCACACACCCACGTGGGGGATTGGCCAAGAATCGGGCGTGAGAAGGGCTAATGCACCTGCTTAAAGGAGTACTGACACGAAATTTCAAAGCTGAGATCCGCTCTAGCAATCAAGTACAACAACACAAATAGGTGTCTGTGAATAAATGCATCTTTCTTTCTTTGTAGTTGTGTGTGTGTGTCTGTGATCTCTCTTTCGCGAACATTACCGAACCGCGCAAATTCAACTCCTGCATTCGCACTTTCACATTCTTCCCCTCGGGGAAATTCGGGGAATTTTTCGTACAGTATTCCCGTAAAGTTTATAATTGTTTTGAGTAGATTCACACCAGACATTGATGTAAACGCTCTTTATACTTGTATACCTGTATACGAGGGGTGACCACTTCATACTGGCGAACATAGTTGTCGTGATATGAAAGGGAAGCATTTTGTTTGCCTTACTGATCGCGACCGTACCCAGAACTCAATGCACAAAAGCCAAATTAGTACAATTGGAGAACACATGATGATGATTAGTTTCCCCGAAGGCGGATCAAGCGCCTGAAAAGGAAAAAAATTACACCATCTTCTCGTAGGGGAACCCTGAGTAGTATGCAAAACAGCCATGAGGTCGATTCAAGTGCCCATAAGTTTTCAGTTCGTCGTTTCCGTTAGGTTGAGGTACATAGCTACCGTTATATTTACAGCTTGGGTCCCATGGTAACTACCACACTTTTCACTTACCGGAACTACGAAATTGGAAATTGCGGTGAGCCCATGGCTGTTTCGCATACTACTCAGGGTTCCCCTACGGGAAGATGGTGTAATTTTATTAGATGAGACGTGGCTATGTCCCTTCGTTGTCGTTGTTGCACCGTCCACACCCCCACTGCGCATGCTCGGCTTGCTGAACGCCCGGTGGTGTCTTACCCTTTAATGGCTCCTGGAGCGACAGTGTTACCGGTGTCTTGCTGGGCCGGCCCGAGATGAGCCGAGTATGCGCAGAAGGGGTGTGGACGGCGCAACAACGACATTGATTGATTGATTGATTGATTGTTGGGGTTTAACGCGCCGACGCAACGCAGGCGATGAGGCGCGCCGTAGTGGAGGGCTCCGGATTAATTTTGACCACCTGGGGATCTTTAACGTGCGCCGAAATCTCGCACACACGGGCATTTTTGCTTTTCGCCTCCATCAGAAAAGCGGCCGCCGTGGCCGGGAATCGAACCCGCGACCTCGTGCTCAGCAGCGCAACGCCTTAGCCACGGAGCCACCACGGCGGGTCGCAACAACGACAAGGGAGGGACATAGCCCCGACCATGAGATGCGGGAGCGACAGTGTTGCCGGTGTCTTCCTGGACCGGCACGAGATGAACACGCTTCCCCTTAAAGGGCTCCTGGAGCGGCAGTGTTTCCGGTGGCTTCCTGGGCCGGTGGATGGATGGACGGCGGATGGCGGAAGACGGACGACGGAGCCGAGAGCAAGAGATGCTTTGCATCTAAAAGAAACTTTCCGCGGTTAGAATCAAACCTGGGTCCTTCGCGTTGTGAAGCCGATGTCTGTATGGCTGCTCCATTGCGACAAAGTCGAAGCAGTTGGATTTCGTCTTTTGACTCACGTTGCATGGAACTTCTAAATAACCAATTAAATATAAAACTTCCTTTATATAGGCAAATACTTCACATTGTTGAATGCTTTCGACAATGGGACGCGACGTGTAGTGCGCTCGAAGCATTGTTCCTTCCGTTGATCGGTAAATAGATACACATAAAAAATTATGGTCACAAAATGCGTCCGCTGCGTTATCTAAAGTACCGTAAATATTGGTGTGGAATGAATGCAACTACAACCACCATGCCAAAAATATAGTTAGAGAAGTCAAAACTGAAACGAAGGCTGCCACCAGATGCAGTGAGAGAGCGTGTTTAGTATTGTTTAAGAATTGTCGTTTAGGTATTTAAAAGGCAATGGCTCAGAAGACGTCCACATGTATACATTACGTTTAGAGGTCGGGAACTTGCGGGTTTTTTTGCAGAAAGAACGCCAAAGAGAGTTGTGCCAATTCCATTTGCCATTCACAATGTTTGACGTCGCAGATCCTGGTTCGGCAAAAAGCTTGGGTGGAAAAACCCGTGTTCCCGCATCTGTCATTTTTATTTAATAAGGCTGCTGCTGCTTCCGGAAGCCACATCACTGTGACCACAAAACCGCAATCTAGCTATATAGGCAAGGTTGTTTTGTCGCCTAAATTTCCCTCTAAGATATTGTCACGAAGCCAAAGACGACGCGGTTGCCTTGAAGAAAAAACAAGTTTATTTGAGCGATCTTGCGCTCCCCTAACAACTCAAAGAATACAGGGGCGGAGAAGAAGCGGCTTCTGCTCTGCGGGAAGTTATCTCTCGGCGCGGGTGTTCCTCGAACTGTCAAATTTCATCCAGAACAATGTAGATAAGAGAAGGTTATTCTAGGCTGGTAACGTTAGTTCGAAACACTCTCCCTGTCAAAGCAGATAACACCTACGGCACAAAGAATGGAACGGCGCTTCACTGGGCCCACGGATAACGCAGATAACAGAGCCCGGCGCAGCTGGTCGGCAAAAATAAAACATAAATAAACCCAATGCATGGTTCGCGGCAGTATACAAATGCATACTACCCCAATGCACCTGCAGTTTGTAAACCGGAATCCCACGGTAAGAACATTTCTGTATTCCTGTTAAATCAGCACATTCAGTCACCAGAGTAGAATCACGGATCGTAGTCAGTGCATAATTCACGCAGCGATGAACAAAGCGACGTTCTTGTAGAAATTGACGTCTCATGAAACGAATTCGTGCTCCCCGATGGACGAGGCGGAAGCATAAGTGACGAATAAGTAGTCAATAAACTGGCACACACAGCCATCCGAGCGTTGGTGAAGGAAATTCCGCGGCGTATTGCGCTCCATGAATTTATCTGGGGTGCTCCTGTTTTAAGAAGCATTAAAATAGTTCGACAACACTGTCTATGAGACAAGAACTGTTTAGGATAGTTACTTACCCTTTCCATGTGCGAGAACCGACACATTTAAGAAAAGGAAACGGACAACACGGGCGCAGTTGTTGTCCGTTTCCTTCTCCGAAGTTTATGTGTTTTCGCGCAGTTTCTCACTATGAATAGTTATCAGCTCGCTCAGTTAGTCTTTCTTCTAACACTTTCTCTATCAGCGAAGATTGCCTGTGCGGATGTGAAAGATAAAAATGCGTGTTCGCATACAACGCAGTATAAAATAGATAGCACGGCCACGTGTTGGGAACAAACCTAAATGAAGAAATAAAAGGGTATGGTTCGCGCCATTATTAAAGTCGGCTTCCCGACGACTTCAGCGTACATTTTACCAGACCCCATAATGGTCTATCCCACCTTCAGACGAGTGAGAAATTACGTGACTCAGCTACTCTAGATACCTCGGAAATACGTTTCCCTTGGCGAAGTTACTGTGAATTAGGTTCACGCCAGATACGTAGAAAGAGGGGCCAGCATCCATTCGCCGGGGCAGAACACCCAAGAAATTACCCCAAACAAACGATCGCTGTCTTTGACCTTTGCAATCTCACGCTCGCTTCCCAGCAGCTGCAAGATAAATTTCGCTCGGCTCTGTCCTTATAGCGAATCGTTTTGAGCGCCGGACGGTAGATACCGCCCGTGAACGATGGGAGCTTTTGCAGAAGGTTCCCTAGTGGAAAATTCTGCCATCGTTCCACCTTTGAGTTGTGGTACAAAAAAGCTAGCTTTCCAGGGAGGGATTTGTCATGGCTGCCACTCGAAACAGCCGGGCTTCTTTTGGTGTCCTGTGTGACTAGTCAGGACGAGTGATAGAGGTCTCCCAGTGCGCTTAGGGAGGACAGCGTTTGGAAACAAAAACAATTTGTCATTAGAAGCTCAGATGGAGCTCAGATTCCTTTAACACCTAGCTACAGTGAGAGTGCTTCTAGTAATAATGTAGGAGATGGTATTGTTTGCTTCGATGAAACGTGAAAGGCGAACACAGCATCTCGCTTTGAATGTAGCATGGGCTAAACTTTGAATGCAAAACATTATCTTGATTCTCAATTGTTTTTGCAAAAACAAGGTTCCCGTTCAACACTACTTTTTTTACTTAGCAAATAAATCTTGGTTCGTGTCATGCTCTGGCGAAGGTTTTCTTTTTTATTGGGTCCAACAAATAAATAGTTGGGAATACACGCAAAGACGGGAGCTGCAAAATGGCCAATACTGCGTGCCCGAGTTGTTTTGCGTAAGCAAAAACTACCACCACTTCGCTTCTAGTGATGGTCAGCGGCTCATGAGATACAAAAACTATCTTGTGCGGTAGCTAAAAAAATGGCGACGAAGATTATGTAAGAAAACTCATAACCATAACCAGATTTTAAAAAGGGTCCAAACGCTGTGAAAGCTCCTCAAGGCAAGGCATTTTACAATGTTCACACGTCCAGTGCCATGCAGATTTGGTACTCCGGAAAGCGCATTTTTCCACTAAAAGGACGTATGCAGAGCAGGAGATGATGACGACCACATGGCGTACCGATGGAGCCCTGCAGCTTGGTAAAGAAAACTAGAAAATTTGGCACCTTGCGGCCGAATCGCAAAAGAAATGTATTATGCAAAGGATCTCGACAGCATGCTGTTTGAATTCACCTGTGCCGGGATTCCGTAGGATGTGAAGGTTTCCGAAAATACCGCATTCTAGTTATAAATGTGTAGAAGACGGATGCGAAAGAAGCAGGGAACAACGTTTTATGCAGTCTTTTTTGCATATGCGCTGAAATCCGAGCTAGCAGAGCGAGGTTTTAGAGGATGATGGGTTTTTCTTTAGCCAGACTCCCTGCATTCCCCCTAAAATGCGAGCGCTGTAGTGAATACACTATGAGGCATGCAACCTTATGCACCTGTTCCTGTTTACGGCTGTTTTTTTCCATCCAGCCCCGCCACCGTGGTTGTACCCCCAGCCTGTGCTAAAGGGTCTGGTGTAAACAGGGAAAGCGGAGATGCCGTGTCTTGTGCTGCGATGGATATAATTTTTATTTTTTGACGTCCTACGTCTCGCCGAGTGGTCGTGAAGCTCACTGAAAAGTTAAATACAGAATTGGAGAAAAGAGTAAAAAAGATTACGACTGACAGTTTTAAGACCCCGGTAGTTTTAAGGCCACGAGTAACGACGCCGCGAGGAGAGTCGGGAATGCGACCGGTACCGTCGCGTCGCCGAACCGGCGGCGAGAGGCCGAGAGAGCACACACGCGGCAGACTGTAACCGCCGTCCTCAGGCAGATTACTTAGAACCCTTGCTGCTGAGGCCTTGTACATGCCATAACGAGCTCCGCCAAATTTTCCTCTGTGTTTCTCCCGCTGTAAATCTTCTTTTGCTGCTTTGAATCAGTAATAATAACGGGCAGCGTCTGCCTGTAGCACTTGAGGTGTCACGAATTTTAATTTAAACTATTGTTGACCACAAGGAGGCGGTAAAACGCACAGCTATATTTTTACCACTTTCTTGCGATAAATCAGTTGTGGTTGTGAACATATGGAATGCTCCTATTTGGACAGTGAGAAAACATTAAAGGTCACAGTGGCAATGTCGGTAACGAAATAGCGGACAAAATGGCTAAAAAAGCCGCAAAATATGGCGAAAAAATTGACTGGCCTATTTCACTACAATTTATCAAAAAAACAGCTCAATATTAACCTAAGAAAACATTGGAATGTTGATTGGCAACAAGAAGGAAATGAAAGCTACACATTCCAATGGATAAAGAATATTTACAAAATTCCGGACCACTTTCCCACCAATTATTACACGTCACAGTTTGTCACTGGACACGGTAGATTTCCGTTTTATTTTCATAGGTTCGCCATTGCAAATAATAACATATGTAAATGTAACCTACCAGCAGACAGTTTTGATCACCATTTACAGGACTGCCCAATAACAAACAAACACAGAGAACAACTTCTTGATATTCATAGAAATTATCTCGTAAGAAGGAAACCGGAGCTAATAAAACATACAAAAACATTAAAAATTTTAGAAGAAATGACAATACTAGTTAACGGTAATATTCAACAATACTAACCCCTCAAATATTTTGTCACAATTTCACTCACACGCAGAAACAAAGTCTGCGGAAAATAACGCGATAATAGCCGTTAGATCGTTTGTATATAACATTGTTCTTCAGTAAGTCATTTTCTGTGTAATCTTGTCTAATTATCTTTTTACGTTTTTTTTTAAATTTTAAATCCATACATCCATTTTCATTTTTTTTTACTTTACCCGTTATACCTCGGTGGAACGGGAAGGGTTTCAGTTCTTGAGCCCTTTCTTATAAAGTAAGTGACAAAAACTAGATTAGGTACAAACTAGTCATTGTTCGCCAGTAGACAGGAAGCAAAGCTTACCTGTTCCCCCTTCTTCTCAGAGAAATCAGAACTGGCATGACTAGATCCTCAAAGCGATTTTGTCTGCCAGAAAACTCACAAAATAAAGTATTTGTAATGTGTTAGCAGTTCGTTTGTCATGGAAGTCTGTCACGTACAGAAGTTCCTGTACTAGTATAGTTTACGGTATTTGAGAGCCACTTAAAAGAGAAGAGAAAAAAAAGCAGCCAGTTCTGAGCATTTATCTGTCTGTATTTTTGAATAAATTGAATAAGGTTAGGTAATTGGAGGAAGCGAGAAAATATTTTATGTCATCTGGAACTTTGAAGATTACAACGCATTATTTGTTTTGCTGTGATGTATATAATGGCTACTATATGCTTTCAGCCCACTTTTTTTCTCGAAATGTCCCACTATGCTTCTGTTGTTGGTGAAGAGTGAAAATTGGACATATACTCATTCCCAGTTTTTCTGGGTCACCTTGTTGATGAAAGTAATCCGCTTACGTTTCAATCAACTCGCGACATTTTATATCCAAAAAAATATTCTCCGACTTTTCGGCGCCGATCCGGAAAATGTGCTATGAAGACCTTATCAAAAAACAATAATCCGATTTCCGGCTCCGGTCCTAAAAATCAGCACAGAGACTTGAGAAAAAAAAACAATAACCGTGACAGCTTAAGCAGGACCACAACGTAGGCTTGGCGTTGTATCTAACCTGTGAATATGGCAGCGTTTTCAGTCGGCGCACATCTCAAAAACTCCGAATACTATGCACCAGGTGGCTAAGAAACACAGGCAAAAAAGGCCGAAGGGAGAACGCATGGGTCTAAATTTTTACATGTTCGAGTTGAGGCAGTGCCAGTGTAGGTATTGCTTTACATCTAATTCAAGGCGACACTCCGTTTTTTTTTTCTGCGGACGCCCGGCCGGGAGTCCGCAGAAAAAAAAACGGAGAGGAGCGTCTTTCGAAGAGTGAGACAGCGGAACCTAGTCATCCTGATGTGCTAGCTCGCTCCTACACCAACGCGCGACACAAGCGCAGACAACGAAACAATACGGCATGTGAGCTTAGTGATTCCCATTTATGCCAATTAAAAGGAGGTAAGTAACTTTGAGAATTGCGGGAAAGCTGAGGAAACTTTTATTTTCGCTATTTATCAGAACCAGTTGCTTCTTTCGCCTTTCGTAATACGCCTTAAAATATAGCCTAATTTGTATTCCGAAATTTAGAAAATGGAGTCCCATTTGTGGCAAGCAGTGTGTAAAAGGTAGCGTTTCTCTAGCGGCCAAATGTCTGTATGTGGTTTGTACATTTTGTTTTCCCGCCCTGCAAATCAATCCTTAACGTATTTTTGCCGTCCGGCCACTGAATTGCGTCGTGTCCGGGTTACAAAGCAGGTGCTGTCGAACAAGTTAATCACGGCATGCGAAGGAAGCATGCAATGGACGCAAAGCTGCGCCAAAACAGGCCCAAAACAACGGTCGCTAAAGAAGACAACAAAGCCGTACCGCTAACGCGCCCGCCGGCGAGCAGGCACTTTCGCGCGGGGAACGCTGGGTAAAGTCACCGCGCCATCTACAGTGGGATCTATTGGTGAAACCCCCGCGACCCCCCCCCCCCCCCCCCTTCCAACGCCACCTCCACAGCGTTGGGAGTTTATTGTGTAGCACCCAGCGAAGGAACCGTTGGCTGGTAGAGGTAGAAAGCGGTGTTTTAAAAAATTGACTGAGTTATTCGTGGTTTCTTGCTGTGTGCCCCAGCATGTATAAAGGCCAGCAGCATCTGCAGCGGCTACGGAGGATGCAGAAGCGTGCCATTCCTACTTTAATGCGTTGCCTATTATACCACTGCGGTCATGTTCTCCTTTCGTGGGTGTGTATCCCTTTGCTATAGTAATAGAAGCACTGTCAGATTATGCGCCCAAGATAAGGTATAACAGTACACTTTAAGGCCTCCCCACGTCGACGCTGCTAACGTCAAGCTCCCAGCGAAACTTGTGGATGTCTGTATCTTTCTACCGACATGTTTTTGCAACATTAATCAAATTTTCAAAATTTCTATACCTAATGTCCCTTATTTGGGAAACGATCCTAATTAGCGCTGCTATTCTCTTAACTCAGTCTTGGCCAATTTTTTTTTGGCGGAAAATTGCAGTCATTTTTCCCGACTTTACCCGAAGATCTTCAAATTTCCATCGTCTAGACCCCCCTCGGGCCTCGTCGGAAACGAGGTAGCTCACGCTGCCGCCCGCTATCTGCATTATCGGGCATTCATATGCTTAAGGCGAGGCGCCACTAGTGGCTCGAGCTCACCAAATCCCGCTCTAACACCCCTCGATCCTACATATCTAGCCCCACTACTGGCCCTCCTGAACGATCTAGTTCCAGCCCCACCCCACTCTCAGTAGCCAACAGGCTAATTTCTGGTGGCGGCTACAGACCGGTACTTATTTCAACCACATGGTTCTCTCCCACATTTCCCTATCTTCCGCGGCTTCCCCACTTGCAACGTCCGTCTTACTACCTACCACTTGCTGCACTCATGTTCAGAGCACTCCAAACACTTCCCCAACACATCAACTGACTAGTGGATGTCTGAGCTGAGCAGCTCGGATCTAGAACAACAAGCTCTGTTCGATAGGGCTCTGGGATCGGCGCTGGCTCGAGACCTCCAGAATTTAAAATCTGACCACTTCCACTTTGACTCCTTTCTGTATAGATTGAAAAAAACGTTTATAATTACTACTACTCCAGGCGCTTCTCGCAGCCACACGAGCTATTCCAATCTCAATACTGCAAATTACACCCTCCGCGAGATACAAAGGTTGCGAGGGCCCACATTTTGATGAAAGACGGACAGAGTCACACACCACAAGCGCTGCTGTCAACTCATCGATTTATTGAATGTTGCAAAAATAAATGGCACACTTACATGAAAAGACAAAGCTAACGCCTGCAAAAGAGAAATACGAAGCTTTCCTAACCTCGCAAACCATTATGAAGCATGAGTGCGACGTAGAAACTCCGCCATTCATAAAAGCGACCGATGCACAGCCGTTACCTTACACTTTTGTACGCAGAACACAGCCTGCAACCCGAATTGATCGCAAAGTGCGACACGGATAGTTTCCCGTATCGTGCTCGATCGATCGCCAGCGTGCCATTAATACGTTTTCTTCCATGAGTGCTCCTTCGTCATCTCGATGCCAATACTTCTAGCTGTTGCAACCATACTTCTAAATCTTCATAACGTGACCAGTGGAACTATAGCTAGTACCGTAACTGATGCAAGACTTCCGGGTGACAGCTGGGTTGATCATTTTTGCGATGTTTTTCTTTCCGCGTTGTCTTGCAGTGCACCAAAATCTGCCGTAAGGCCCTGCTGTCTTCAGACTTTTTTTTTCAGGGGTGGTCTGGCGTTCCTTAGGGGCGTACGGGTCACGAAGGGCGCCGTGCTCCGCCCCTCCTCCAGATGGTCCGTAGTCAGGAACATGGAAGGTTCTAGTACTTTTTTTTAGGAAAGCCCCTGCTCCCAAATATACGACACGAAAGCACAACCCCAAAGTCGCGTGTCGGCGAATCTAACGTCGCGGTGTTTGTTCTCCATTTATCTATTTCGGGGGGCGGTCGATCACGGAAGCATCCTAACGGATCGATAACATTACCGATGAAATGAGATAAACCGATACAAAATACGGGAAACTATCGGATTCTTTATTTTGCTGTCCGCTTCCTCCTTCTCCGGTATCAGCATTGCCTCACGTTTTAAGAGAAACGGTTTGGAATACCAGGAATCCAAACAATAACTGTAGTTAAAATGCACAATCAAGGGCTGAAGCAACGGTACAGACAGCATGAAATTCGACTACAGTAATCTTTTACAAACGACGACGCATCATCACGCGACCCCTTTACAAGCGAAAGGCTGTTGTGGAACCCATAAGACCATGCCGCTTCAACGCGATTGGTGCTTTGAACGCGTTGTCTGTCACCCCGACTTTGCCAAGGCGTTCCAGGGCAGCTTCTTGCGGCGCACACGAGAAACTGACGCGCGCGTAACAACGAACCAGTATTGGTGCCTTCGCTCTTAGTACCGGTGCGCTTGTGGCTTTGTTGCTGGGATGACGGATGGTATAACCTTATTTTATTTTATATTTTTCGCTTTAGTCACGGCGTCGTTGACGGCGGGCGAAAAATGTCTTAGCTGCCCCTTGCGGCGCCTACTGAATGCATCGAATTGTAAAGCCATTTCGCAACAGACGGCGTGCAAGGAGCGGAGAAACCCATTCTCTTATTGCAAGGAGCGGAGAAACCCATTCTCTTATGCCTTCAGGGAGCTGGTTACGTAGTCAGTCAACATAGCTACCAACGGGTCTCCAATACCGCATAAGTAGCGGCATATACCAGAAACGACACAGAAACCACCGCACATCGAGTAGACAGAGCCCCCATCCGCGCTCCTCGCGAAATGTCTCCCCTATCGTTGTCCGGAGCCGAATATATTCCTTCTTAATGTCTACAGCTCCCCAAGCAATACACACCTGAAATTGGAACACCTCTTCTGGGAGGCTACTCGCGCGGCTACGAAGAATAACCTGGTGATAGTGGGGGCCTTTACGATCCACATACCCACTGGGCGTACAATTTCGACTGAAAGAAACAAAACAGTTGGCTCATCACAGTAACGGAATATTTCCGGCTCAAATTCATAATAACCTTATTCACCCCACGCGCTATGGGTGAGGAGGGAACACGACGCCTTCCCCGACATAGACATTGCATTGGAACGTGATCGGAGCATCTGCTGGCAAAACATCGCGGGAAGATTGACTAACGACCTCTGCATTATAGAGCTTACAGTAAAAGCAGCCTCGCTCAGTGTGCCCATGGCGCATGCATTACTCACCGACTGGACAGAATTCCGACAGAAGGGGGCCAATGATTCAACCAACTACTCCATCCAAAACCTAGAAGAGTGGATCAAAAAAAATAAAACAGCGTCACAAGTCCTGCACCAAGCACCTCACCCGGACGGAACCAACACAAGACGTCGACATGTACTTAGAAAAAACTGGACCGAGCGCAACCAATTAGTCAAGTGGTGTAAGAAGCAAAGGTTCCATAAGAGATTAAAAGCACGCATAAAACAACTCGCCAAATGCGCCCTGAATCATTCCAGTGATCTGTCTAGACAAAATTGCAATTCATTATGTGGGCGCTGACGGGGCACCCTCAATACATCATAGTTCTGGGAACTCATACACGGAATGCTTGGCCCCACGTCTACGAACCACGCTGAAACATACTGCGTAACAAAAGCCGCCCGAAGTTACCCCGCACGGACATTGGTCTGCTGCAAGCATTACAGGACAGATACGGGGCCCTGAGAAGAACGATAGAACAACCCCAGAAAATGTATGTAGGTATTGGCGGTGAGATGTTTGAGTGACGCCCCTTGGCTCTGACGTCGGCTTGGGGAATCGCTCCGCTGTCGTCTGCTAAACTTCACTTGAGAGGGGAGCAGCGCCTGTGCTACTAATCGCCCGCTTTGATGCTTTAGCGCACCAAAAAGCGTATTTCTAGTAATTCAGGTATTTGTACCAGCTTCTGACACACAGGAATAATTTCAAGCCGTATCCCCCCCCCCCCCCCCCCCCCCCCCACTTCAATTTTGCAACACACGAGGAGAAACTGAACAACTTTCTCCAGAGCACCGGTCAAAAGATCGTGTAACTCTTGTCTATTCTAGCTTATACGCGAGGTTTTGCGCTTAGAGCTCCTCAATAAGTATTTAAAATGCGTAGGCTTCCATACAGTATTTTTTGGATGGTCTTATGAAGACTGAACAGGCTAATGGTATAGGTGCTAAGCAGAGGGCCCCTACAGGCGCATTGCATAGCAGGAAATAGAGCGGCTGTCTTCTATTGCTTTCGTTGTTGACTTTTATCCGGTTGACGCTTTTTTTTACTGATCCCAACTCATTAATTTTTCCCCACCGTCCAAACGTCTTATTACGAGGTTTTGGAATGTTTGGGAGGATCACAAAGATCGTGTGGCCATTTTTCTTTTCAGGCTGTATGGAATAGATTCCCTTATTCACAAATTCGCTTTCGTTATGGCTGCGTGCAAGAAGATGCATGCGTACGTTGTTTATTCACATTCAAATAGAATGAGAACGTTTGTACTACGCCACCACGATCGCGCTCCTGACGACGTACAGTCTTTGTCAAAATTTTGTGGGCCACGGCGACCGTGGCCGGAGCAGGCGCGCGGCCGAGTAGGGGCGCTGCGCTTGCCGCTGTCGGCTGGTTGCGCGGCTAAAGAGAGCGAGGGGAACTTTTGCTCTTGCTTTTGTAGTGTGTCCGGCGCGACAAGGGCTGCGCAAAGTGCCTGCGCTGAAGCGAAGTGCGCCTTCTCTGAGAAACCTGCCTCACTGCACTTATCGCGCTACGAAAGGAAGCGAGAAAGTTCCGCTCATTCTCTTTAGCCGCGTAACCAGCCAGCAGTGGCAAGCGCAGCGCCCCTGCTCGGCTGCGTGCCTGCTCCGGCCACGGTCGCCGTGGCCCACAAAATTTTGACAAAGACTGTACGTTGTCCATAGCACGGAGTGGTCCAGAGTTCTCGAAGTCGGCTTTTGTGCTCCGAATTTCTACCGTAACCATCGTTATCATAACGAGCTGACCCTCAGCCCAAACAATTATGACATGATTACAGTGTTGAAGGTGGGGTATACTAGGTAACGAACGCAATAAATAGTATACGTGCATGTATTACAAGAATCGAAACCGATGAATATTTCCAAACAGCTCTTTATTAGTTGTGACACCTTCCAGGCATAAAGACAAATCTTAGTCTACTCGGGATGGCGTTCTATGAATCGAAGAAAATTACTCTTACTCGCTTGTCGTGGACTGAGGACCCGGGCCACTAATCAGTTCGATTTTACTGTTAAATAAAGTTTCCTCCTCCTGCACCTCCTGCTCCTCCTCGTCTTGAGAGCAGTTTTCCTATGACGCATATCTGAATATTGGGGAGATTAGACTGTGGGAAATGTACCGAATTTTCATCAAGGTCTGAACAAACATATTGTTAGTGTATTTTTACCGTTGACGTTAATCGTTTTGCTCAATATACCTCCATACTGGTTAGAAGCCTGGTATAAAACTAACACACAGTGGGTTATTTGGAACTCAACCTACCGTTTTTGCTGCCCATAGTGCATGTCGGCATACTTTCATGCTGTTACATTGTAAACTGATGTGATATAATACGTTCGATCGTTCGGCGAAGTTGCAAAAGCTGTTTTTCCTTACATATGATTGCCGGGAATCATAATTCCTTCTGCCAAATCCGACAGCTCCGAAGGCCTGGTATTTGTGTTCTTCTTGCATTTTCGCTGTTGTAGGTTATTAGCAGCTGGCGGTTCCCTTTGTTCTAAAGATTGCTGAACACTGAAGCTGACGCTTACTCCGTCTCTTCGCACTCCGCACAGGACCGGAACTGCAAAAACTGGGGCGGCGCCGGCAATGTTGCTTCGGGAGTGGCATCAAAAACTGTACTCTAAATAACGACTTCAGCCGGTGTATGCGATTTAGTGTTTCATTGTGATAAAAGGTTACGCTGACGCAAAATCTGGTGTGGACAAGCATCAGACGTCAACCGAGCGCAAACAAACAACAGGGAGAGCGAGCCTGAGTGAAGCAGACGACAAATGCGAGAGTCCCTAAGCCGACATCACGGAGGCGCACTTCTCAGCGCCGTCCGTGGTCGCACTCACCGCCAATAAAAATAGACATACTAGACAGTGACATCACACAGGAGGAGGTCTTTCATGCGCCGAGAAGTATGCCCAGGAACAGCGCGGTCGGCCGTGGCAACATCACGTATACGATGCTTTGAAACCTAAGAGACGAAAATATACGAGCCGTCGCGCATTATATAAAGGAATAACTATGGCAGCAGGGCAAGGTACCATCAGATTAAAAACACGCCGACATACACATCATCCCCAAGCCAGGTAAGCCCCCCACGATACGAAATTTACGGCCGACCTCCTTAGCCTCGTGCCTGGTGAAAGTTTACGAACGGGTTGCGGCCAACCGTCTCACAAATAACATGTTTGACAACGGTCTCTCTCCGAACGGCATGATCGGCTTTAAACGACATCTCCCTACGCAAGATGCCTTTAAGCTTCCACTCAGGAAAGAAGTACTGGAAAAAAAAGTCCGCGGAGAAAACCTGGTATTTGCATTCGACGTAAAGGGTGCTTTTGATAATTCCGCCCACCAAACCATACTAGATTCCCTGACCAAAATAGGCAGTGGCGAAAGAATCTACAATTACGTCACCGCCTGCCTCGAAAACATAACAGCGATGATCGGACCAAGGGAACTGCGAAGAGATCCTTTTAACAAGGAAATCATCGGTACCCCACAGGGATCTATCATCTCCCCCCTCCTATTTAACGTTACCGTAATATAAAATCGTCAAACTACAGGCGCCCCCAAATATCGAACACATGACGTACGCTGACGACATTACACTATGGGCAAACCGAGGCTTCTAACAAGGAAAGGCACAAAGTACCCAAACTGAGTAAATTGGATATCTAAGCTGGCATTGGACAACGGCCTAAAATACGCACCAGAAAAATCAGAATTCCTACGGATCCACTGCACCACTGAAATGTCCAGGAATACACCAGTGCAACTCTACGTAGGAACAGGCCCCTACCAGAGAGGAGGAAAATAAGAATATTGAGAATGCACCTCCAGGGAATCGCTTAAATGGAAACCACAATAACGCGACTCCGCGCCAAATCCTCCCAGATGGCACGCATAATTAGGCGCCTAACAAACAACTGGAATGGAATTAGGAAAGAACACAGCGTCCGAATAGCACTAGTACAACTTATCAGATCAACGCCATAATACGCACAGCGTTCAAAGCTGTGCTTAACATACCCCAGTTCACCTCCAAAAAGAAACTCACTCATTTGTATCTCCACAACTCTATGCAAGAGATAAAACACACCACCCTTCCAGCACCAAGGATACGACTAGAAAAATCCCTCACGGGGTGGGGGGAGGGGGCGGGCGATCTTATGGCAAGCAGTCGACCTACCCGATCGCAGACGCCAAGAGCATATATAAAACAGATCTAAACCTTGCACAACTATCTCACATCGACTCTTCCAAACAACATGAATCCGAACATTCACGCAAAAACAAGGAAGGCCAGGGTCACTTTCCCCACTTCAACACAACGACAATACGGTGAACGTCGATGAAGCGAAGTATTATGAAGTAATGGTGGCATTAGTGGTGACCATCCGTGAAGGCGACACCATCGACTGCATCACCACGCGAAGCACCACGACGGAGCCCTCCTCCTCGCCATTCGCTGGGGAGAATGTAATGGCCGCGGCCCTCAAGATAATCACAGATTCGCTAGCGGCAGTGCGAATGGTTGTGTCAGGAAGAATATCGCTTGCCCTACGAAGGGTACTTCCTGAATCCCTTGAGAATGGCCACAGCGTTACGTGGGCCCCCGGACACGAGGGACTGCCGGGTAACGAGGCGGCGAACAGGCGAGCGTGCGACTTCACTCGCCGCCCCGTCTGGCCGACGCCATACGATCCCCTAGCCCCAGTACGTACGATGAATACCTTCAAAATGCCATGAAAGAGCGGGCTAAATACATATCCAATCCCACATCGTGAACTAGCGGTAACGGAAGCCCAGATGCTACGCAAGATTCAAATAAATATTTTCATCCATGCCGTATTTAGACTCGTGGAGCTTCACATGTTTTATGTGAGAGTTCGAAACTTTTGACATCTTGTAACTAGAAAGGGCAGTCGTATCTGACAGCCAGACATGTCATTTAGAGAACAAAATAAGGCTTTTTTGCCCTCTAATTTGGGGAAAGAAATGCAACCTACAGTGCCCATAGACCCTTTCATCCACATATAAACTTTTCAATAATTTTGATTGTAGCACTGACGTTCTTGGCCTCAGGTGCCCTTGCGCCAATAACTCAAGTAAAAAGAAAAAGAAATGCCGCCATGATTTAGCGAACCAAAGGAAGCTGAACTGCCGGTGAGAGAACACAACCGCGGCGACTGAATCGCCCGCCGTCAGCTTACGTCGGTCAATTCGAACCCGACCAACAGGAACAGTTCCACGAAGAAACAACTTTGTTGGATTTTATGGTTTTACTTGCCGTGCGCACAAACTTTTTGCGACTATATACAGTGTGCTGATACTGGCAGCAAGAGAGCCCGAGACCGTATTTCAGGACGCGGAAATTGGATTCACGTAATCCTGCAACGGCCGTGATCCGCTTCTACGTAGTCCTACGTAGAACTTTTTTTCCTCGAGCTCAGAGGATGTTGCCATCCACCATTCCGTTTCTGCAAGAGAAAAAAAAACTAGGAAAGGAGGAAGCTGCTGTTTTTAGGCCTTAGAGACGCTACTGTGTCCCAAACTGTGGAGGTAAATCTGATGTTCTGCTGGGAGCAGAAGATCACTACGTAAGCTAGATATGTCCAGCTCTTTCTTAGAAAACGTAAATTACCGGAAAAAGCACAAACCTACAAGATACAAAAAAAAACTAGGTTAATATGATAGATCGGGCCTACTGTAAAAGAATGACAGAATATTTCAATGCGGCAGTCGTTGCTCATGTAAAACGGCAACCCTCGCTGCTACGTCTAGTTGTGGTAGAAGCCTGTGGTGTTTCTGGACAGGGTTCTTAAAAGCCATCACAGGCTTGAGAGAAATGCTGACGAAACACTGTACAGTTGCGCGAGCGACGGGATCTCAGCGGGTAGCTGCCGGTACGATACACTGCAACGACTTTTCCAATCCCCAAGATTAACGCAATAGTCGACGCATTGGTATACCATGTAGAAGAACGAAGCGGGTTAGTTAAGGTAGGCTGGGTCGCGGAGTGATTCTTTCGAAGTGTAGATAGTGGGATAGAATGGCATTGGAGATTTGATCGGGAGGTGTTAAGTTGGGGGATATAGCGCCAGAGATGTTCGCACCTTAAAAGGGCTATGAAAACAAAATGCAACTTTGTTTACTGTGAAAGAACTAGGCTTCGCTACCTCACTCGGCACCATTCCAGCCCCGAAAGCGTTTCTCAACCGAAAAAAAAAAAACGCAACAAGAATCGACAAACTTGCAAAAATCTGCGCTACAGTGATATTCAATGGGCGGAAGGGACGTCGTATAGGCCAGCAATAAAACCACAATTTTAAATTTCGTAACTACACGTTATCATTCAAGTGATGCGAGCAAAGGAAACTATAGGCCACACTGCAATCGACCAGTCACGTGTCTTGACGATTTTTTAGCTCGGCGGCTACCAATCGCGCAAAACAAAATCCAGTAAAGCCATTAAACCATTTCCGGAAAGGGGAAAAGGAGTCACCCCTTCCCCATACAGGGTGGTGCGGCGACAATTCGAACACTTTAAAATTTTTTCCTAAAGGAACCGCTGCTCCGTTCGTGCTCAAACTTCACTCGAACGTCTTTTGTGGCCTATTTTGTTTGACACCGGGAACAGCAACGGTACTTACATCTTTATTCTGAAAAAAAAAAAAGAAAACAATTTTCGCCTATGGGAAAATGGCGGCTGATTTGGACGTGCGAGCCAGCGCAAGTTGATCTTGGAACGACGGCGCCACCTGGGGTATGCAGAGCGAAGCGCGCGTTTGAGTTTCAGGTTAGGAAGGAGCCAAATGGTGTACCAGACGATGAGAAAATGTGAAGGCCGGTTTCCTGACCGTCTGCTAGCTCATTTGCCTCCTTCCTAAGTGGATTTTATGATCTTTTGCTGAACCATTTCGCTCCTTATCGAGGAGCTCTAAGCGCTGAAACTGGCGTATGCGCTAGAAAGGACAAGTTATACACTATCTTCTGACCGATGCTCTGCAGAAAGTTGTACTCTCTGTCATCGTGTGTTGCAAACTTTGGGGGAGGGAGGGGGGGATACAGCTTGAAATTATTCATGTGTGTCAGAAGCTGGTACAAATACCCGAATTACTAGAAATACGCTTTTTGATGCACTAAAGCAGCAAAGTGGGCGATTAGTAGCACAGGCGCTGCTCCCCTCTCAAGTGAAGTTCAGCAGACGACAGCGGAGCGATTCTCCAAGCCGACGTCAGAGCCAGGGGGCGTCACTCAACCATCTCACCGCCAATACCTACATATATCTTCTGGGGTTGTTCTATCGTTCTTCTCAGGGCCCCGTATCTGTCCTGTATTGCTTGCAGTAGATAAATGTCAGTGCGGGGTAACTTCGTGCGGCTTTTGTTACGCAGTATGCTTTAGCGTGGTTCGTAGACGTGGGGCAAGCATTCCGTGTATGAGTTCCCAGAACTGGGATGTATTGAGGGTGCCCCGTAAGCGCCCACAGAATGAATTGCAATTTTGTCTAGACAGATCACTGGAATGATTCAGGGCGCATTTGGCGGGTTGTTTTATGTGTGCTTTTAATTTCTTAAGGAACCTTTGCTTCTTACACCACTTGACTAATTGGTTGCGCTGGGTCCAGTTTTTTCTAAGTACATGTCGACGTCTTGTGTTGGTTCCGTCCGGGTGAGGTGCTTGGTTCAGGACTTGTGACGCTGTTTTATTTTTTTGGTCCACTCTTCTAGGTTTTGGATGGAGTAGTTGGTTGAATCATTATCCCCCTTCTGTCGGAATTCTGTTCAGTCGGTGAGTAATGCCTGCCCCATGGGCACACTGAGCGAGGCCTGTGCTTTTACTGTAAGCTCTATGATGCAGGGGTCGTTACACAATCTTCCCGCGGTGTTTTGCCAGCAGATGCTCCGATCAAGTTCCAATGCAAGGTGTATGTCACGGCAAGCGTCGTGTTCCCCCCTCGTCCATAGCGCGTGGGGTGCATAAGGTTATTATGAATTTGAGCCGGAAATATTCCGTTACTGCGAGGAGCTCACTGTTTTGTTTCTTTCAGTCCAAATTGTACGCCCAGTGGGTAGGTTGAGCGTAAAGGCCCCCACTATCACCAGGTTATTCGTCGTAGCCGCGCGAGTCGCCTCCCAGAAGAGGTGTTCCAATTTCAGGTGGCGTCTGCTTGGGGAGCTGTAGACATTAAGAAGAAATATATTTGGCTCCGGACAGTGATAGGGGATACATTTCGCAAGGATCGCGGATGGGTACTCTTTGTCTAGTCGGTGTGTGGTGGTTACTATGTCGTTTCTGGGTATATGTCGCTACTTGCGTGGTATTGGAGGTGGTATTGGTACCTCTGTAAACTGACTGCGTAAGCGGCTCCCTGAAGGCATAAGACAATGGGTTTCTCCGGTCCTTGCAGGACGTCTGTCGCGAAATGGCTTTACAATCCGATGCATTCAGTAGGCGCCGCTAGGGGGAGCTAAGAAATTTTTATTTCACGGTCAACGATGTTGGGACTAAAATCAAAAATATAAAATAAAATAAAATTATACCATCCGTCGTCCCAGCAACAAAGCCACAAGCGCACCGGTAGTAGGAGACGAAAGCACCAATCCTGCTTCGTTGTTGCGCCCACGTCCATTTCTCGGTTGCGGCGCCACAAGTTGCCCTGGAAGGCCTAGGCAAAGTCAGGGTGGCAGAACACGCGTTGAGAGCACCGATCGCGTAGAAGCGGCACGGTCGAATGGGTGCCACGGCAGCCTTTCGCTCTGTACCGTTGCTTCAGCCCTTGATTGTGCATTTTAACTACACTCATAGTTTGGATTGGTGGTACTCATAAACGTTTCTCTTGAAACATGAGGGGTTTCTGATACCGGAGGAGGAGGAACAGGAAGCAAAATGAAGAATCCGATATTTTCCCGTATTTTGTTACGGTTCATATCATTTCATCTGTAATGTTATGGATCCTATAGGATTCATAATGTTATGGATCCTATAGAACCGCCCCTCGGAATAGATAAATGCAGACCAAACACCAGGACATTCTATTCGCCGACACACGGCTTTGGGGTTGCGCTTTCGTGTCGTATATTTGGGAGCAGATTCATTCCTAAAAAAAGTACGAGAACCTTGCGTGTTCCTGACTACGGACCATTTGGAGGAGGGGCGGAGCACGGCACCCTTCGTCACCCGTACGCCCCTAAGGGACGCGAGTCCACTCCTGAAAAAAAAAAAAAAACAGTCTGAAGACAGCAGGGCCTTACGGCAGATTTTGGTGCACTGCAAGAAAACGCGGAAAGAAAAACATCGCAAACATGATCAACCCAGCTGTCACTCGGAAGTCTTGCTGAGGTTACGGTACCAGCCATAGTTCCACTGGTCCCGTTCTGAAGATTCGGAAGTATGGTTGCAGCGGCTAGAAGCATTAACATCGAGATGACGAAGAAGCACTAATGGAAGTAAACGTATTAATGGCACGCTGAAGATCGATCGGGTACGACATGGGAAACTATCCGTGTCGCACTTTGCGATCAATTCGGGAGGCAGGCTGTCTTCTGCGTACAAAATTGTAAGGTAGCGGCTATGCATCGGTCGCTTTTATGAACGGTGGAGTTGCTACGGCGCGTTCAAGCTTCTAATGGTTTGGTGGGTTAGGAAATCTTCGTCTTTCTCTTTTGCAGGAGTTAGTTTTGTCTTTTCGTGTAAGTGTGCCATCTATTTTCGCAACATGCAATAAATCCATGAGTTGACAGCAGCGCTTCTAGTTTGACTCTGTCCGTCGTTTATCAAAATGTGCGCTTTCCCCAACTTTGTATCTGGCAGAGCGTGTAATTTGCCTGATTGAGATTGGAATGCTTAACATAGCTCGAGTGGCTGCGAGAAACACCTGGAGTAGTAGCAGTTATAAACTTTTTTTGAACCTAAATAGAAAGGAGTCAAAGTGGAAATGGTCAGATTTTAAGTACTGGAGGCCTCGAGCCAGCCCCGATCTGAGAGCCCGATCGAACAGAGCTTGTTGTTCTAGAGCCGAGCTGCTCGGCGCAGACACCCTCTCGTCAGTTGATGGGTTGGGGAAGTGTTTGGAGGGGTCTGAACAAACACAGTAGAACGGTGGGCCTGAAAATTAATATGCAGAAAACCAAAGTAAGGATCAATAAACTCGGGACAGCACAGCGGTTTGAGATAGGTGACGAGGCAGTGAAAGTGGTAAGCGAATATATCTACATAGGCCAAGTTGTGACCCCAGATCCCAACCATGAGGTAGAATTAATTAGAAGGATAAGAATGGGGTGAAGTGAATACGGAAGACATTGTCAGATAATGAATGGTAGCCTACCATTGTCCCTGAAAAAGAAAGTGTATGACAGCTACATCCCACGGTACTCAGCTACGGGGCAGAAAGGTGGGGGCTCACTAAGCGGGTTCAACTTAAATTGAGAATGACCCAGCGGGCAATGGAACGGAAGATGATAGGTGTAACTTTAAGGGATAAGAAGAGAGCGGAGTGGGTCAGGGAACAAACGCGTGTTAACGACATACTAGTAGAAATTAAGAAGAAGAAATGGGCGTGGGCAGGGCATGTAATGCGCAGGCAAGATAACCGTTGGTCATTAAGGGTAACATAGTGGATCCCTAAGAAGGCAAACGTTGCAGGGGGTGGAAGAAGGTTAGATGGGCAGATGAGATCAAGAAGTTTCGAGGGATAAATTCGTCGCAGTTAGCGCAGGACCGGGGTAATTGGAGATTAATGGGAGAGGCCTTTGCCCTGCAATGGGCGTAGATAGGCTGCTGCTGCTGCTGATGATGATGAACATGAGTGCACCAAATGGTAGGTAGTAAGAGGGACGTTGTAAGTGGGGAAGCCGTACGGAAGATAGGGAAATGTTGGAGAGAACCCTGTGGTTGAAATAAGTACCGGTCTGTAGCCGCCACCAGCATTTAGCCTGTTGGCTACTGAGAGTTGGGTGGGGCTGGAACTAGATTGTTCTGGAGCGCCGGTAGTGGGGCTAGATATGTTGGATCGAGGGGTGTTATGGCGGGGTTTTGAGAGCTCGAGCCACTAGTGGCGCCTGGCCTTAAACATCGGAATGCCCGAAAATGCAGATAGCGGGCGGCAGCGTGAGCTACCTCGTTTCCGGCAAGGCCCGAGGGGGGTCTGGGCGATGGCAATTTGAAGACCTTTGGGCAAAGTCGGGAAAAGCCACTGCAGTTTTCCGGCAAAAAAAAATTGGCGAAGGCTGAGTTGAGCAAATAGCCGTGCTAATTAGGACCGTTTTCCAAATAACGGACAGTGAGTACAGAAATTTTGAAAATTTGATTATTGTTGCAAGAACATGTCGGTAGAAAGATACGGACATCGACAAGCTCGCTGGGAGCTTGACGTTAGCAGGGTAGACATGGAGTGACTTAAAATGTACTGCTATACCTAATCTTGGGCGCATAATCCGACAGCTGCTTCTATTATTCTAGCAATGTGATACACACCCAGAAAGCAGAACATGACCGCAGTGGCATATTAGGCAACTCTTTAAAGTAGGAATGCACGATTCTGCATTAGCCGTCGCCGTTGCAGATGCTGCTGCCCGCAGTACATGCTGGGGCACGCAGCAAGAAACCACGACATACTCAGTCATTTTTTTAAAATACAGCTTTATTCCTCTACCAGCGAACGGTTCTTTCGTGGCGTGCGGGACAACAAACTCCTAACGTTGCGGAGGTGGCGTCGGAAAGGGGAAGTGGCGCGGGGGTTTCACCCATGGACCACACTGTAGATGGCGCGGTGAATTTACCCAGCGTTCCCCGGGCGAAAGTGGCTGCTCAGGTGGATGCATATGCGGTACGGCTTTGTCATCTGTTTTACCCACCGTTGTTTCGGGCTTGTTTTGGCGCAGCTTTGCGTCCACTGCGTGCTTCCTTCGCCCGGCGTGATGAACGTGTCCGACAGCACCTCCTAGGTAACCCGGACGCGACGGAAATCAGTGGTCGGATGGAAAAGATACGCTAAGGATTGGTTTGCAGGCCGGAAAAACAATATTTACAAGCCACATACAGACATGTGTGCGCTGGAGAAACGCTACCTTTTACACACTGGTTTCCACAAATCGGACTGCATTTTCTAAATTGGGGAATACAAATTAGGCTTTATTTTAAAGGGGCACTGACACAAAATTTTGAAGGCGAGATAACTTCGGAGATAGATTGGTGGGAACACATTTACATCATCTGCAAAATATCAGCGGCGAATACAGCCTAGAACATATTTAAAATCAATTTTAAAGTGTGCGAAACGCAACCGAGCAGCCAGCAGAGGACCACGCGCAATCGACATCCCGAGGATATCGTGTAAATAAACAACATCCAAACACGTCACGAGTTTGTGTTTGCCGCTTCCGCACTGCCGGCGTTTTTCGCCGGCTCGCCCGGCTCGCCGCTCGAATCGGAGGGCCGGAGGGCGGAGCTTCTGCTCTCGAGAACGAACGACCCGATCGTTGGCGGCGGAGGCGCCGTGATTTCGACAGCTCATCGGGCAGCTGGCCGCGACCAAAGTTCTACAGCGATTCCAGGCACTCTTGTTTCTATTACTATGTATTACCAATTGGATGCGAAAACGCGCCAGAGGCACGAAAAGCCCACTGAGCTAGCCGCACGGTCGCTGTGCAGGCGGCGGCCACGGCCGCGAAGTGGCCCAGGCCGGCGCAGGTAGCTCGAGTGATAGCTTGTTACCGCTGCACGAAATTCTCCCCAAGTCCCGGCCATGGTGGCTTACATGAGAAAGGAGTTAATGATGCGATGGCGGGTTGCATTAAAAATTAAAAATATCCGCCGCAGTGCTAAGCCGAACACATCTGCAGGCGGACCTGTAGACAGACCGGCCGGCTGCTCCCAGCGCGCGTCTTGCCACCCACCGTCTCGAGCGTCGCGCGTGGTTCTTTAGCCGCGGTAGCATTTGCACTCGCAGCGCCTGCGTCACATCCACGGTCGCTTTTTAATTAATCGCCTCACGAGATCAGTACGTGGGGGCATTCGCAGAAACTGCCGTCGATGCGAATTCGACAGTGCTAGGGCGGCTCTGTTCTGTGATATCCCTCCGACGGTCACGCGGTCAGCTTTGTTACACAAAATCCACAAAATCCATCGTTTCGCGGCACTCGCTGAAACGGAAACTGCGACTGGCCGCATTGAAAATGCCTCTAATTAAACAACCGTCGCACGCTGAATCAAATGAGGTTTCTACAGGTTATAAGTAGGTCACTAGCTACTTATTGCAAAAAAAAAAAAAACAAGATGCAAAATTTTTGTGTCAGTGCCCCTTTAAGGCGTAATACGAAAGGCGAAAGGAGCAACTGGTTCTGATAAAAAGAGATTATAAAAGTTTTCTCAGAATTCTCGCAATTCTCAAACTTACTTAACTGTCTACTTTTAATCGGCATAAATGGGAATCACTATGCTCACATGCGGAATTGTTTCGGTGTCTGCGCTTGTGTCGCTCGGTGGTGTAGCACCGAGCTAGCACATCACGATGACTAGGCTCCGCTGTATCACCCTTCGAAAGACGCTCTTCTCTGTTTTTTGTTTCTGGACGCACGGCCGGGCTACAGCAGCGGCGTCCGCCGCTCTCGCCCGGTTGTGGGCAACGCTGCTCCGTTCGCGACGCCCCCCCGCCCCCGCGAATTCCAGGTAACGGCTGGCAGAATCTCTGGTTTCACTCTTTGTAGAGCCACGTGTGTGAATTCAAGTAACGTCGCATGAACAATTGTTGTGGGTGTCATTTAAGGCTTTGCTTTCCAATCACCTTCAGAGCGTGGATTGGAGCCATTTTTTTCGAGTGCCAAGAGTATAAGCAAATTTTAACCTGTATTAGCTGGACTGGTGCAAGCAGTGCAGCATATGTTCCTTTTTTAACGAATTAATAGCCGCAGTAGTACTGTGCACTGGTTCACGACTGCACTGATCTGCACCAGTTCAAGTAAAAACAAATGCCTGTACTATGCCACAATAAATCTTGGCCCATACACTGAATTCTGTATTGTTAAATGTTTTAGTCAGAAATGAAGGCCGGAAGCCATGGGGGGAGGGGGCGGGAGTTGGGTGTGGTGTGGGGGTGTATCCGGGGATCAAATGGTTTCGTAGGGCACGTGTTGGGTTTTGTCGAGAAACAGCATGAATTGTTTCACATAGGACCTTTCCCCCAATTAGGGGTGCATTCACTGGGGTAGACCATGGTTATATAACTAGCACTAGACTGCTCTGATTATACTTGATACGCCTACAAATCCTGTTTTTCTGCTCGTAGGCCTCACATAGCGTTGCATATCCACACAGTTCTACATACCCACTTCGGGGTATTGGAAACGCTTCCGAGCGGGGATATATGCTGCTTTCGAACAATATTCTTCATCGTAATGAGTTTAGCGAGGAAGTGCTTCATCAACTAATATCATTCCGGAAGGATGACTTCGCCGGCTATTCAACCCACGTCAATTTCAGTTTACATAATGCTTCAGCTCTTAAAGGTACGAGCACGCCGCGGTTTCGGGCAGTAGTTGGACAAATATTTTTTATAATTCCGCCGAAGAGGAGCGAGATGCGACAAAAGTGTGTGGCGGAGCTGCTAGATATAGCTGTTCCTGGCCTAAAAACCTTGCACAGGGTTTCAACACAATATTTACAGACATGTATTTGCACCTTCGCAGCTGTTGTCACTTCGCAATTAAGCTTTTTTTCCGGGCAAAATAGGAATAACTGCAGAATTTTCGGCTGTCGAATGACGAATATTCCTCTGTTTATAGTTTATCCTTCTCTGAGACGCTTAACCCTTTCGGCTCTGGTGGTGTCAATTGACGCCATCGCCTAAAACTTTCTCTAACGCATAAAGAACGAAACCAAAACTATTAGTTTTCTCGGGAATTGTTCTTCAGTGATGCCAGTTGCGATTGATATTACTGTTGTTTCATTTTAGTGGAGCTGGGTGCTACAAAGAAGAAAAAGCTCCGCTGAAGATTAAATTACGATATTGTGGCTGAAAAAAAGTGGCGGCCCGAGTTTATTCCCAAGCTTGTAAATCGATAAATACGTGTATTACAAAGCTCATTTGTTGTTTGTAGACTTATGTAGTTATAAAGTTTACGAAAATATAAAAAAGGATGTCACTGCTCAACAGGAAATTTTTAATTGCCAGATGTCCTAATACGTCCTAATTAATTGCCTCATTAATAAATCTGTGAATATTTGCACTTCCAGTTGCATTTTTATTTGTGGGCTTTTGGGCCAGTATAGTTTAGGGTAACACACACAAAACATCGTTTTGCTTGGAATAAAAAAGTCACGGGTGAAAGAGTTAATTATATAAGCGGCTTGGACCCGTATTGCGCCTTATTGACGGAGTCCTCTCCAACGAAGCTTCGTGGTGCCCATTCGCAGAACGGTAAATCACACCGATAGACACAGAAGAACTTACCAAACGCGATTTTTCTGCCTTTGAATGCAATACTAAGGTTGTCGCAGTTACCTTAACGTTTTGTGCTACAAATTTTGTTCTGAAGGAGCTCAATTTGCTCGTGAGTCTTCTGCGAAAGTTTCAAGGCAGACATTTTTCTCCCGCGATTACTTTCCTTGCCTGCAGTCGTCATATACATTGGTCAATGCTACGTGGTGAGCTGTGGCCAATCCCTATAATAGGAAGCTCCTAAAATAGATGCGGTCCGCATAATTATCATCACTGCTTGGGTCGACAAAAAAGAAAGGACGGCACTCATCGTAGCTGTACTGCACCGCCTCAAAGAGTGCGTCTGAAAGCATCTGGGACCGCTACTTTACTTTGAAGGGAAAGTTCGTGGTGCCAACTAACGATGAAGAAGCCTATGTCTCCGAGCACTGCCCGCCCGTTGGAAACCGCCGGGAAGAAACGTCCCAGCAGTACAGTAAGCCTACCTGCCGGTGCCTTTCGGACTAACGCGCATCCCGAATGCCGTAATTTGAAAAAAAAAATATCGTCATTTAGATTTGTGCATGGTGCTCTCACCGATCGCCGGAATGAATACATGTTCCAGGCGTAATTATTTTCGGCTTTTCAACCAGTGTGGGGAGGCATTTCTAAACCGAGTTATTTGATTTCACTGGAGCCTGTTTCTACTCAGTAAAAATGCTGTGTGGTCCATAGAATTCCTGGCGGCAATGTAGTTAATTTCTGGGCGATGGGGTCCAGGCTTGCATTACTTGGCCTTGTCAGCACAATATCTCAAGCGCTACCTTGAATGATGCTGAATAACTCCTCCCATGTTCCAGCTCCTTATGTATCAGTCTTTAAAATATGTGCACTAAGAAACATTCATTTCTTTTTATTCATGCGTGCTTATCCGGGGATCATCCTTAGCCAGTGGTAGCTTCAGAACTCAACGTACCGAACTAAACGTTCTGACCCCGAGACACAACTTGGTATATATCATGAAAATAAAGAAAGGCCATTGCAAGGCGATGCGCGGTTACCGCTACACACAGCTGAAACGTCGACTAGTTACTTCGGCTGACTTAGTGGAGACTTCTGGGGATATCGGGCTATTGTGGCGTCCAATTCAAGGACCCTGCCCCAATACTGTAGAATTGCATAGGGGATCTGTGGACGATTAGAGGGAGGGTTGAACGGGTGGCGCTGCCGACTGAGTAAACTTTATTTTATGCTTCCGTCATGAACGCACGGTTCTTCATGCGACATGCGACCATTGCAACAGCATGTGGCCATTGAATGCGAGAAGTGCTGTGGTAAAGAGGTATTCACACTGGGAAACAAATGAGGGCTAGTATGCTCGCTTCGTTACTTGGGAAGACGACAGTGTTTTGGCAGCTGCCACGTGGACCCCATATTTTTTATTCTGTTGACAATTTTACAGTTCGCATACTACGCAAGAGTCTATATTTCGTTTCCTGTTATTTAGCTTAGTCGAAACCCGTGGAATTACAGTGCCGCACCTTCGGAGGAATAGGTAGTGCCGGATCGTGGATGATGACCTTCCTCGTGTATTGGCATGCGTTTACTTACTATTGACCCACCCATGGGTCGCTGACAGGCTTGTTACTCAATGAGGTTTCACAAAGAAGGGGATAGTTTTGGTTTCCTTAACAGAGGATACAGGATAGTCTCCATTTCTTGCTCGAAAGCCGTGAGCCTCGTGGTTATAAAAGGGGCAAATCAGATTGGGGTATCAGCGGTGAGCGTGAACCTTTTCAGTATTGCGGCCTCCGTGCGATCGACAAATTCATAAGCTTGGGTTTATGATTTGATATATTATGATATACCCGTTTATGATATGACATGACATAAGCGTTGATGAGAGGCGCGGTGAGTTGTGTGGTTTGAGGGCGTTGAGGTGTGGATGTGTCCACAACGGGTAGGGATTCATTTGCGGGTTCTGGTAGGGTGCCGCAGTCAGCTGGTAGGAAGGATTCTATGAACACGAGCATTGTTGCGTTTTGCTCTTCTATTTCCACAAGTTGCTGCCTATTCGCGGGCTGGGCCAGGGGTAGGTGTGTAGGTCCGGGATCGAAAAAACGTGCAGGAAGGAGAGGGTGGGCTCTACCACTCGGAGCTCGGAAAGCTGGCGCAGAGAAGCTCATCTGCTGTGGGTTGTCGGCTTTTGTGGGTGGTGAAATATTCCCGGCAGAACACAGGAAGACATTTACCCTCCACGAGTGTCGGAGTTAAACTTTTTCTCCGATTTTACCGGCTGTTGTGTAAGAGAGTCTGTACTGTTTTGAGATGTGAGAACAGGTGTGGCGTTTTGCGGAGCCGTTCAGTGCATAGTCGTGGCCGCAGGAGTAGCCAGGTGACACACCCTAGGCGACACACGTGCACGGTGCTCTAAAAAGGTGCGATAGCAGGGAAGCATGAACCAGACCTTTATGATTTATTGTTATTATAAAGCGGCATAACTACATTTTTAATTTGCTTTTTCTCTTTCATTGCAGAATATCAAAACCGTCCGGCTGTTTTGCAGCAGCTCTTAGCTAAGTGCTGCTGTAAACAAAACAGGACGCCCCAACGGCTTTTCAAATTTAAACTCCTGATATATTTTACATCTACATCCTGAGTAATTTTGACGTTTTCTTTTGTTATCCCTAGATGTATATCTTTTATGCCCTTGATAATGCACTGATAAGGTATTGATATCTTCGCAACCCCAGGCTTCCGCTCCTGCACCTGGTGGGAATTGGTGGCCAAAGGTGCTTTTCAATCAACAGGTATGACAACAGAGTGAGCACAACGCCAACTACCGCTGAGTGTCTGTGCATTTGTGTTTCTTTGTGTGTGTCGCGCCAAAAACAGACGATCACATTACAAAGTGGCTACCCTACATGTGATTGGTGCGCATGGTCTTTGTAGTTCGTCACTGTGAAGTCTAGTAATCAAGCCGCTCAAGGGAAGTAATCAAGGGAAGTAATCAAGGGAAGTAATCAAGGGAAGTAATCAAGGGAGAAGACTTGGGGCAATGATTACTGGTGGTCTGTTTTATTTCCTTAGAGTGTGTAAATGTTCGCCAACTCATTTAAATAGTATGTTTGTTGCTGAAGACCGCAAATTATGTGCATCAATACAATATGGACTGAGTGTATAACATACCGCCCCCGATGGTCGGGTGACAGCGGTAGTGCCACTGTTACAGCAAGACCAAAACCCAATATACAGGAATTCGCCTTTTATGAAGCCACTTGCATCTCTTCGTGAACTCGTTTCTTCAGGAATTGCGAGTTTCCCCCGATAGTCCAGTAAGCGTTCTGAAATGCTGCATGTTTTATGTGTTTAAAATGCTTATGAAGGTAGAAATTGAAGCAACTGGCTTTTGGTTGCGAATTAGTTTCTATTCATTAAAACACCGGGGTGGTGGGAAGCACAAACTAACGACGGGAAAAAGAGAAGAAAACGAAGACGACACGAAATGTCTTCGAAGCCTCTTTACAGGGCGCTTCGTGTCGTCCTCGTTTTCTTCTCTTGTACCAGTCGTTAGTTCTCGCTTTCCACCATCACGATGTATTACCAACTCGCCCAAGCTTCTCCTCTTGCCGTTAAACCACTTTTTGCACAAGCTACCTCTCGTGTAAAGCCAAATATCGGTCGCGATTTGTCCGACCGGTTCTTTTTGCACTCGAAATCGCAACCCTCGTTTTCGTAGCGCGCAACACGATGTTCACAAAACCATTGGAGTCAATCTTTCGTACCCGCGTGTCCCAATGATACCTAAGTGCTCTGACCAATGCCGTGTATTTGGAGATGGCTATCGCTGCTCTTTGCACTCGCGTGAACATGTCTCCATTCCGCCTGGTACCTGCCATCACGTGTTTTTTATAACGGGGATTCCAATCACACATTATGCGATAAAAAGCTGAAAGGGGTGACTTAGCGTCAGAAATGGGTTGTTCAGCGATATTGGGTATAGTGGGCCTTTTTTGTCTACAGCAGCTTAGTACATACAACATCTGCAACATATCTAAAGAGCTTCAATCAAAACACGCCTTTGAATAAAGCACCGGCCACCAGTGAAGGAGCCGTCTTTCGTCGTCACCTCTGCTTGCGGTTTTAGGAGCGGAGTACCTTAGGACCGCACAATGTCCGTCAGCATCCGTGCGCATAGTATTTAAAATCGCAAAAAAAAAACACACAGGCACCGGCAGGATTCGAGCCTGTGTCTGGTGGACCAGGCAGAGTTGGCGTCAGTCGTCTCACCCATTTGGCTACGACCGCGAGGCAGTACGCGGGAGTCAAAGGGCTTACTCCCTCGCCTGTAACGGTGCGGAGTACCTTAGGACCTCCCAATGTCCATCCGTGTCCATCCGTTCGCACACCTGCATCAGGCGAAAATCAAGCTATATTCGATTTGAGCCGTGAGTTGCAGTTTCATTTAGGGAATAATCAAGGTGCAACTCAAGGCTCAAATTGAATCCGTGCGCACACCACCATCAAGCGAAAATCAAGCGAAATTTGATTTAAGCCGTGAGTTGCAGTTTCATTGAGGGAATAACCAATGTGCAACTCGAGGCTGAAATCGAATGACGGTCGGGGCGCAAATCGGATGTCCTCGGGGCGCCACTAGGATGTAATTTCGAGTCCCCGTACTCCGCACCCTCGCCGTCATCCACGGAGTGGAGCTGCTGCCATTTTTTTGTTGACGTCATAGTACTAATCGATTTTTGTTTTGGGAGTGGGTAAAAATATTTACGTAATCAAGGGTTACTTTGTGTTTCGTTTTCTCCTGCTCATTTGTGGCCTCAACGTGGACTTGTGCACTGCCTGTGCTCCTACGGGCAGCATGCAGGCGCCTTCGGCTGGCCCTTCGGACAGGCGGCCCTTGCACAAGCGCAGCGGCAGGCGTCGATTTCGAGAGTGGCAGCTTCGATGCCCCTTTCGCCTTTTGCCGCTACCCAGATTACTCCTGCGAGGACCAAGGTACAAAGCACTCGGTCACCTCGACATTTTCATCTGCACCCTTCCTTTAAAGGAGCCATGAAGACAAAATACAAGTTAGGTTTATTAGAAAGACTGCTTAATCCCGATAACAATGACACCAATATCATCGCAATCTTCGAACAAATAACAGAGATGTTAAAGAAAATGCTTGAAGCCGTGGCAACCCCCTAGCCAATTCCCCGCAACTTTTCTATGACGTCACGGAACCTTGTTTGTGCGATTGGCGGCCGCCTAACTGACCTGTCGCGACGACACGTGACTGGACGTCGGTAATGGGGCCTCTAGTTTCATTTTACCACATCACTTGAATACTAACGCGCAATTAACGCACTGAAAATTATGTTTTATTGTTGGCCCGTACGACGTCATTCTTGCTCATAACACGTCACTGTGGCGCAAAATTTGAAAGTTTTTAAATACTTCTTGCTTTTTTCTCGTTAAAAACATCTTTTGTGGCTCTAATGGAGCTGAGTGAGAAACTGAATCCTAGTTCTTTCAAATTAAACGAAGTTGGATTTTATCTTCATGGCTCCTTTAAACTCAAGAGGCACACTGTTCGATTAGACGAACGGTATGATTGTAGCGATGATGCCATGAGGAAAAACAACAAAAAAACCTGCGGCTGTTAATACTGGTCAAAGAAGTCTTCCACCCACCGCTTGACAATGTGTTCGGCACTAAGTGGAGGTAGCTGTCTTCACGAACCAGTATTCATTCGAAATTCGTGAGCGCAAGCAGAGGAGTAAACCCGGACGCATACGGTTTGTTCGGGAGTACGCGGATAGGAATCAAAGCTTCAGGACGTACAGCAGGAGCAAGGGAGAAAAGCATCTGGTAATTTCTGTACCGGTATTGTAGGCATAAGCAAAAAAGGTAGAAGGAAGTAGCAATCGGATTAATCCCAGGAAGTGTTCATAGCCACCACCTCAACAAGCGTTTAGGTTGATCACTGCACTGCCTCCGCCCGCCGATATGCCAAGGTTAGCGGTAGACTGTAAAGGAAATCCTGTTGTTAAGCTTCAGCCCTATGCGATCAACTAACCAATCCAACAAGCGAATATGCGGAACATAGATTTGTCTTAAAACTTCTTTCGGCGCTGTGGCATTACGCAATGCAAGGCCAGATCCCAGATCCCAGTTCCAAGTGAAATGGTATGCTCGTAGCTGTCCTTGCCCAAATTCGTTAATTTATTGATTGATTGATTGGCTGATTGATTGATTGATTGATTGATTGATTGATTGATTGATTGATTGATTGATTGATTGATTGATTGATTGATTGATTGTGAGATTTACCGCGCCGACGCTACACAGGCGATGCGGCAGGTCGTAGTAGAGGGCTCCAGATTAATTTTGACCACCTGCGGATCTTTATTGTAGGCCGAACGCACGAGCATTTCGCTTTTCGACTCCCGACCCGTCGGCGAGGTCCGGCATAGTAAGGCGATGATTAATTGCGCCGGGTGGCGGATGGCGTTTGTCTTTTTGGTCCTGACAGCTTGTAGGACACCACAGAAGCTTCCACAAAAAGCTAACCCAAGCTTCACAGACGTTCGTCGATTCAGGTGAAACCGGAAATGAATGAAAAACAAAACACACGACGATCACTTTTTATGGAAACCAACCTGGTAGAATCCAGTGCAGCAGGATTTATCAGTTACCGCACACGACCCTGGAACTGTAAGAGAAGCCGCTACTTCAAGTGTCATGGAACGGGCGTGGTACTAAACCTTTCCATGCGAAATGAACCTTAGCAAAATACTTTTAATTCTACCATATCACCCAAAACTTCGATAATATTGAGAGATATGCCTGAACTTTAATGAACCATACCCAGCTTGCTCGCCCTCAGGCGATAAGTTCACACAAGGAAAACAAATCGTTAACCCGAACGTCACTGAAAAGATCAGCTTTTAGGATGCGACAGACAGGCTGGCCCTGTTCTCCGGAAACACCACCGGCGCAGCTCGCAGGATGCCTGAGCAGCGGTGGACTCTGCTGCGCTGCAGTTCAGCGCGACTGACTTGCTCCTTCCCCTGGGCTCCTACGGGTAGTCCTTGGATGCTCCACTGAGCCCCAAACATCATCATAATCATGACGGCATTAAAATTTGATTTTGTATCTAGCTTGGCGTAGTAAAGCCAGTTGGTTTTCCTAATTCAGTAACGTAGAGCGATTGTCCGCACATCACCGGGATTGTTTGGTTTGTTGGCCTTACACATGGCGGGCATTTTGGAAAATCACTCAACACAGAATGTAAGGTACACAATTTCGCCAGAGCTCGTTGCCCTTTTGGGGCCAGAAGACACCGCAGGCCATTCGCGTTTTTCTAATTTTTAAGGGGCCCACATAAACTGTCTTCAATATTCTACCAAACATCAGTAGTGCTTCTAAACACATCCTTCAGAAAGTGGAAGTGTGACTAGACTACTTTCAAGTGCCCAACAGCATGGTCTTTTTCTGTACAGCATCCGCATCATTATAGCATCACAAGTTCGAATTTTGTTATTCATAAGCAGCAATGTAGGTATCATCATCATCATTATCGTCAACAGCCCACTCGGTGTACTGCCGAACGAAGGCCTCTCCCATCGACTTCAGGACGCTCCGTTCCCGCGTCGCTCGAGTCCATTCTGTGCTTCCGAAATTCGTCATTTCTTCCCTCCATCGAGTAATTGGCCTTCCCGTTCTCCTAGAAATGTCCCTTAGTATACACTCGGTCACCCTGGTTAACCACCGGTTGTCATTTTACCTATCTACGTGACCAGCTAACACCATTGGAAAACGTTTAAAGAAGCATGCCTTATCACACGCGTGTGTTTTTCCATTGAAACAGTAACACATCACCTTGCATCGCTTTCTTGCGATAACAACGCAAGTACAGTTTGAATGACCTTTTTAACGCGAAAACTTTATTGCTCGTGATGCTAAACAAGAAAACGGCTCGTAGCTTCAGCCGGGCTTTCAAGCTCAGCCAAGGTCCAGCCAATGCCTCATTCGGTTCGCCGTGAAAGCGTTTGATGAACTGTTTGTTCTAAGGGGAGGGGTGCGTGGAGGGAGATAGGGAGAAATAGGGGTGGCGCATGTCGTCAGGAAATTATACAAGGAGGCTCCTGGCTGCATCCGAGTTCACTCAGCGTTCGTGCCTACAGCGCCGACTGCGCCCGTCAACGTCCGCGTTTTGTCTCGCAGTGCAGTAGTGTGGGCGTCCAGCGGGCGTTCCGGGAACAAAAACCGAGCTATCACAGCCGCCTTAACGGGCAAACCTGAAGGAGTCCTGGACTAAGGTCCTAAACCCTCTGTGGTGATTACAATAAAAACGTGGTTTGACCACGTTCTACCATGGCCATTTTTTTACTGCAGGGTGCAGCTGGCGGGCCTCCCGCTGAGAAAGGGAGCCCAGGCGACTCACTCTCCCCCAAAGAACCTCCGGTGCGCGACTCGCCGCTCACTAGAGTAAGTACTAGCAAGTACTAGCAATGAAAAATATTTTAAAGCGTGTGGAATTGGTACAGTACAGATACCACGACAGTTTCTGAGTATGGTTGCCCACACGCCAATGTACATATAGGACGTTCAAGTGTCACGGAAGCTACCAGAAAATACAACACAGGCATTGACTAGAAATTTGTAGTTAAATAGACTCAGCCCGTGGTTGCAGTGAGGTCGTTATTTACCTTTCACCATTGGTGCAGGAAGAGGCCTTGCGGATAGCTGTCGTCCTGTCCCTTGTGGTGAGCGCCGCCATGTTCTTGGCGATGTTCCTAGCGTACGACGTCTACCAGTCGTTCGGCAAATTGCCTGCCATCTCCAATGTAACGGCGGCGGCGAGCTCGACGGAATCGACGACGGAGCTGCCGACGCCTTTCTTCATGCGCTAGGCCTGAAGACCGTCGACCTCAAACTTGAACTTGTCTTCTTCCGCGTGAACTATATGCTGGAAGCTTTCGCCCTATGCTGTCGCACCGAATTTGACGTCACGTAATAACTATGCTAGCGCTGCCTTAACTGGAACATGTAAAAATTTAGACCCACGCGTTCACCCTTCCCCATTTTGTGTCTGTGTTTATTAAATACCTGGTGCATCGTATTTGGTGTTTTTGAGACGTGTGCCTACCGAACACGCTGCCATATTTACAGGTTAGATACAACGTCAAGCCGATGTTGTGGTTCTGCTTAACCTGTTACGGTTGCTATTTTTTTATGTGTTCCAAACACATTTTTAGGATCGGCGCCGGAAAGTCGTAGAATATTTTTGGGTATAAAACGTCCATGCGAGTGGATTGAAACGTAAGTGGATAACCTTCCTCAACAAGGTAACCCAGAAAAACTGGGAGTGAGTAGATGCCCAATTTTCTCTCTTCTCCAGCAACAGAAGCATAGTGGGACATTTCGAGAAAAAAGTGGGCTGAAAGCAAGCAGTTGCCATCGTATACATCACAGCAAAACAAAGAATGCGTTGTAGTCTTCAACGTTCTGGAAGGTATAAAATATGTTCTCGCTTCCTCCAGTTACTTAACTTAATTCATTCAAATTAAACAGACAAATAAATAGATGCAGACAAAAAATTAGTGCCCTTCCTCTCTGTGAAGAAGGATAACCTGCAAAGCTGGATGCAGTACACAAAATGCACAAAGCAGAACCCTTTTGTTCGTAACACACAGCCCATTCGTGCGCGCTGCCAGCAACCGCAACCCCACCCAAACATGTCATCGACTATTTTGATGGGGTAGCGTCGTGGCCACGAACAGACTTCATTCGATGCACGTTATCAGCAACAAGGCCTTAGCACCGAACAAAAACGAATTCCGCAGGCCACTGTGAAACAATGGTGCCACAGTCGCGGGGATGTCCGGTCCGCACTGGAGTGCACTCTAGTCCGAGCCGATAGGAACGGTCAAGAAGACAAGATTTTCCTGCGGGAGCCTTCCTAGTGCACCTTGAAAATACAGGTAGAGACCGGAACTTTAGGCAAAATGCCTATTTTTTATTCCAGTCCGTATCGAGCCTATTTAACATAGAAGCATGAACTAAAGGAAGGGGAACATTTTAAGCAATAGTTGATTGTGCCTATACGTGCCTATTTTGAGGTTCGTGCCTATACAAGCTTTTAAGCGCCTATAAATGCCTTTTTTGTGCTGTCGAGTACAGACTTTGCCTCAATCAGTCGTATATCTCGATGGAAAAAAAGGAAATCTATTGTTGGACTGATGGGAATGCATGAGCATCTTGTCTCTCTCCATTGCTAACTTGAGGCCTCGCCCGATGCTCATTCCTTTCTCTTCAGACATCCGCCACGCAGAGTTTCTTTCACCCCACTCAGTAAAGCGTATAACCACAAAAATATCATCATCTTCTTCCTACACTATGCCAACCATGCTTAGCGTTCTAATAATCTCAGCGGTCTCGTTTTCTCGCTCTAGCAGCGGCTTTGGCTGCCTGTCTTTCCTTTTGTAGTCTGCCAGTATCGCCATTAGCCGCAGTATTTTTCATTTCTTCCTCGTTTGCCACCCTAAACTGGCTGCGTGCTCGATAATTATACAACGCGGGCAATCAGTGGCAGGAGTCACAGAGACCCGCCGAGACTCCCCGTGACTGACGGGCACGTCTGCAGAGGCAGCTGCCGCTCAGTCGCACTCCTGTTAAAGTATTCTTAGCACCGTCGCTCTCGTCACTCACGCAGCCGGCGATCTCTAAGCGCTATCTCACTTTACCGTTTTTGGGTTTATGTCGCTGGCTGTTTGACAGAGTGACGCGTAGCGACGGAAATATTACCCGAAATGCCCTATATATTGTTCGCGCAATAATACAGTGCTAACAGTGGCATAAATTGTTTTGTCACAGACAGGAGAACACGTGTTTTGAGGAATGGTCTCGTCGAATTTAGTCTGCAAGGCATGCAAGGTGAAAATAAAGAGTACGCGTTGTCCCCCAACCAGTCGGCGTGCAGCGAGTATAGAAAACAGTATGTTTGTGAATGGGGGTATGAAGTAATGAAAATGACGAGGCGCGCTGGCGTTGGAAATGGGTTCGCACTGGCTTGTTTGGAAGAAAGCAAGAGAGCAATTGAAAACGTTGTATTTAGCATTTTTAAGGGTTTTTATTGAATGCTAGCGGCATAAAAAGATTCTTGCGGGTTCCGTCGGCGCGTCGTCTGCTAGCGCCCCCAACGATAGCGCGCAAGCGCCAGCCTGCGAGGGAGCCGGCCAATGGAAGCCCTACCTCTCAAGGCCAGGACGGTACTGCGGGAAAGCACAGCTACTCTCTCGGCAAGATGCGCAACATTGACTTTCACGCCTTTCCTTCTGCTTAAAAAATTGCAAATAAATCTGAACCCTTTCCCACTTATTTACCTCGGACGGGATTTCGAAAAGCCTTTCTAAACAATGCAAAACAATTACAAATTGCTCGCGAATCCCTCCCCCCCCCCCAAAAAAAAAGGTCGGATTTGTTTGGTGTCGAGAATATTGCAGCGCAGATTGCACGCGGGCGAGGCTAGAGCGTGCCCTAGAGAGGCAGCGCGAGGCTAGCTTGTGGCAAGATTAAGAGAAAACCTATTGACCCTATCACTACAGCCAGCACGTCAGCGTAGTTGGCGTTTCTGCTCTCTCCGTAATCCGTCCGAAGCCTGCCGACGAATGCCGAAGATTAAGACGCCGAAAAGTGTCCTTATCCGGCAATGGACCAGTGGATCGCAGTGCTACACCGTCGACGGAGAAACAGTATTCTGCCAACCCTGCGGAAAGCAGGTGAGAATACAATACTTTCCACTTGATCTTAATTAACGATATCATGCACTTGACGTGAACACTGGACCAACCGTAAACGTGACGCCTCCAACAGTGCTTACGCTAAATTTATTCTGAATGCTCAGAACTTGCCAATAATGTGCGTTTTAAGAACTTTTTACGGTAACTGCTATTCATTGTTGTGCAATGTTTGCAACCTAATTCGGGAACTGGCTTCCTTATTGAAAATTTCCGGCACAGTGTTGGTCGGATTGTTGTATAAGCATCATGATTTTAAAAACGGTTACCTGCTATTGCGCAGCTGGCCAACTTCGCCATTCCTTGAGCTATTGTCAGGTTTACAACTCTACATGACTAAAAGCAAAAGTACACTAGCAACGTTTCACGTGCCTTACGCAATATCTTAGTTTTCGTTACTGTTTTCTTCGCGCAGGTACCCTGTGAAAAAAAGTTCCACTTGCAGCAGCATGAAAGAACAGCACTGCATCAAGCCAATGCTCTGCGCAACCAGCCGTCGACATCAAGACAATCGTTCCTGGCTGAAAGTATTGCTCAAGGAAAAAAAAGTGAATTCAGCGCTGACCTGTGCGAAGCATTAGTCGCTGCTAACATCCCTTGGGCGAAAATCGAAAACAAGACTTTCAAGAATTTCTTGCAAAAGTACTGCAAACAAAAGGTACCATCAGAGTCGACTCTTCGCAAGGAGTACCTGCGACCACTGTACGAGAAGACGCTACAAGAAATTAGAAGAGAAATCGGTGAATTCCACATTTGGATTTCTGTGGACGAGACGACAGATGTCACCGGACGAGTACTCGGTCACTTTGTAGTCGGAAAGCTTGACGCAGAAGAGAAAACAACACCCTTCCTGGTTTGCTCAAAAGAGCTAGAAAAAACTAGCGGAGAGACCATCGCCCGCTTCGTGAACTCGTCATTGAAGCTTCTGTACCCCTCCGGAGCCCACGACGACCGAGTACTGCTGCTCTACACAGATGCAGCAGCTTATATGCTTAAGGCTGGTGCACTTCTCAAGGTTTTTTACCCAGAACTATTGCACGTCACTTGTCTTGCTCACGGGATTCATCGGGTGTGTGAAGAGCTACGAAAGTCGTTCAGTTCGGTCAACGAACTGATAGCTGTAGGGAAGGCGGTGTTCCTCAAGGCTCCTTCCCGCCTTCGTGCTTTCAGGGAGCAGCTGCCGGGTGTACCTCTTCCACCGGAGCCTGTTGTTACCCGCTGGGGAACTTGGCTGACGGCAGTGGAATACTACAACCAACACTTAAACGGTGTCAAGGCTGTTGTAAGCAGCTTTGCTGAAGATGAGAGTGTCGCCGTGAGAAGGGCCCAGAAGGTTCTACATGATGTTACACTTGCATGTGACTTGGCCTATTTGTGTGCCCATTTCACGTTCTTGGCAACAACAATACAGAAACTTGAAAGTTCGGGCACAACGCTGACTGAAAATATTCAGCTGATTTTGGACGCACAGGAAAGGTTCGCTAGTGCTCCCAGGGGACCGGTTGCTGACAGAGCTATAGAGAAGCTTAAGTCTGTGTTGGACAGAAATCCCGGATTTTCGACGCTGACGGAACTGTCTGAGGTTTTGAGCGGCGGACATACCGCGATTCCAGATGGAATCAAAACATCCAACGTGCCAAAGTACAAGTACGCTCCGCTAACCTCAGTGGATGTGGAGCGTTCTTTCTCTGCGTACAAGACGATATTGACTGACAGAAGGCACAACTTCAAGCCCGAAAACCTGGAGATGGTGCTTGTTTGCCACTGCTTCCACAGCCTTTCGCACAGTGTTGCGTCACCCTAGATATCTTGAAATCGTCACCCTTGAGTGTTTTATGAAGAAAATAAAATTGCATTTTCAAAATACCGATGTTTGTAGCCTGTGTTTACTCTAAACCGAAAAATTGCACTGAAATACGCCGCCTGAGTAAATATTATTCGAGCCTATATATGCCTATATGGTAGTACTTAGTGCCTATATATGCCTAAATTTCAATTTTGAGCGCCTTCAATAGGCGCCTAAAACCCGTTTTTTTAGTGCCTAAACTTCCGGTCTCTAGTGATGAGGGACGTCTAATACGTCTAACGTCTAACACGCACTCGTCAATGCTCAAACACCCTCTTAAATCCCTGAAATGGGACGATTTCTGATAACTTCCCGCCATGACCACAAACCCATAGCCTAAACGGGAGCTGGGCACGTTGCTTTCGCTACAGTGAACTCATTTCCTTACTTCGTTTGTGCTTGAGCAGAGCTTCACTGGGCCAACCCTGAAGTGAAGTGGCAAACATAACTTAGCGGAAGAAAAGAACACCGAAAAAAACGAACCGCCCTGGGCCGGGCGTAGTAAACAGCCAGGCTGGAGTTTTGAAAGCAGCAGTGGTGTTATCTGACTTGTGCTGGGGCGTGAAGGCAACAGCTCGATTTCATATAGCGCTGCAAGCGGAAGTTATCACAAGCCGTTCTTTCTCAACGCAACCGGCCCCAATAGGGTACGCAGAACTTGCCAAGCGACCTTCACGTGGCTGCGCCGGTTCCGCTCTTGGTGTATGGTGTATCGGATGCCACGCTATCGCGGCTGGAAACTCGGGAGCAGGGAGAACTCGGGCCTTCTGGAATATCGCTCCAGGTCTGCTTTTTGTTTTTTTCCATTACCGGGAGTTTGCGGCTTTCTGTTGTTTTCGCGCCCATTCGCCCTTCCGTTCGAGCCGACACTTCTTGAATTTCCGCTCTTATTCCTCCAAGCGTACCACATGCGTCCGTCCCCAAGGGAGTTAACACCTGGAAGGCCCCGAGCTTTATTCTAGCGGAGAAACATGTGGCTGTCCGTTTTCCTGCCCTGTCCTAATCATCTTACTGTCTGTGTAACACACCAACCGAGACCCAAACGTCTCGATTAAGGTAGACAGCTGACAAGTCTCATTGAGCCATGATAGTTCCATATTTAAATCTCCCTCCAGCCCAACCGGCTTGTCATCGGTAGCGGCATGAAGCCCTGCTGTGCGTGCACGCCCCCCATCCTTTTACCCCTGGAGACAGTGGCACTCCACAGGGTTCGATCATTTCGCCACTCCTGTTCAACATAGCGATTTAGGAACTCAAAAAAGTTTCCAATGGAATAGAAGGTACGAAACATGCAATATAGGTGGACTACGTCACGGTATGGATGACAATAAGATCACCGAGATATATCGAGCAGCAACTGTAAAAAGAAGAGCATGCCACCCAGGGCTATGCTTCAAAAGGAGGAATTATCTGTTCATCTGGAAGGTCAGGGCTTCTGGTCGTGACCAAACATAATAAAAATCAGGCTCAGCAACAACTGAATGTCTATAGAGACGACGTGCCCGTTGCCCAGAGAGAAAACATTAAGGTTCTGAGATGGAGCGTTCAGAACAACGGCAAAGCTAACCTAACAATTGGCAAGCTCGTGAATCAGTGCAACTAAGTTATTAATATGCTGGCTAGGATAAACAACAGACACAGTGCTGTTTAGGAGGAGGTCGCCTTGCGACTCATTGAGGCACCTATCCATTCCATAATCTTGTACCCTATACCGTGTCAAAATCCAAGCAAACGAGAACTAAAAAAACTGGAAACCATACTACGCAAAGCACCCAAAGTAGCGCTAGGCGTTCCTGCCTACACGTCAACGCAAGCAATTGAAGTCATGGGCGCACCGAGCACGCTCGACTAATTGATTCCTGCATGCGCACGACATCATCCAGCTTCAGCGACTCCGAGATTCCGAACAGGGCATCGAAATTTTAGGCCGCCTAGGGTGTGATATGAAAGAAGGATATCAGCGCAAGATGCAAGAGTAACTGAAAGCTGCACACAGAAAGATTGGACAATAATTTTCAGCGACTCCTTTTCCAATGAACAAGAAATACATACATACATACATACATACATACATACATACATACATACATACATACATACATACATACATACATACATACATACATACATACATACATACATACATACGTACATATATTCATACATACACACACACATACATACATACAAGTGGCGTGTCGTCCATTTATTCCCAACCAGCTGAACACAACTACAGCACAGATAATGGAAAACCAATGAGGAGCAGCTCCATGCTGTACAGCCTGCTCTGGGTTCGTGATCGTGAATGCATCCCTGGAAATCGGTGGGCTAATGCGATCGCCCGTGAGCTCAAAACCAATACACCAGCGGATGGTCATCCGAAGACAATTCTCTTCTCATGCAGCCGCTATATTGACGCAAGAGGAGCGCTTCGGGAGGCACGCCGTTCCAGACAGCGGTTACGATCTCCTCACAGTACACTAACATGACGGCACTCAGCTATACTTAGCTAAATACAGACTCGGTCCCTTCCTGTTCTTCACATCTTACACAAAGTCCGGAAAATGAAGGGTACCGCAGAAAGCTCACACTGCGGGGAATACCCGGATATATACCACACACTTTGTACTTGCACCCAAATCCCGCCCATCCCTCACGCTCCGTTCACCAAGTGGGTGAAGTGACTGGCCGACTGCAGCGCTGAAGGCCTGTGAGACCTAACTGAACAGGTAGAGCTAGCCCCCAGCTCCACACATGGAGCCCCGGACTAGGGACACCTTCTGCTAATAAAGTTACTTCTTCCCTAAAACTTGTGCGACGAAAAATTCGATGGTACAGATCTAGCATTGTGCGTGCCATGCGGAAGAGACACGCCGTGGCTGACGTAGAGATTGTGGCTGTATTGTACTATTATCCTATGGTGCCTGAATGTTTTGCATTTAAATAGACGGCGTGAACCGGAAATCTGTTTGCTTCCAAAGGCGCCCCACTTTCCAAAATGGGAAAGCAATACCTTTCTACTTCCGCAAGCGGTGGGTCGTGAAGGTAAGTGTTCGCTTCCCCTACCGCGTTTTTTCCCCTGATGTCAGCGACCTTAGCGACAAGGAATGAAGGAATAACGGTAAAAGAAAGGCAGGAATGTCAACCAGGCTGTGGCCTAGTTTAATATACTACATGTGGGAAAGGGGAAAATTGGAACAAGAATTAAAACTGTAAAAGGGGTTGAAGGTATGCAGAGAGTGTAAAGAGGTGTGCCGAGAGTTACGACACTATAGACGATGAAGTTAAATCACTTCATAGAGTGTAATCTTTTGTGCTACAGTTTTCTGTGCAAGTTAGTTGTTTTTAGGGAGCACAGAAGCGCTTTTGTCGCCTTGTGCGTGTATGACTGAGAAGGCCAGTGGTCCACGATTTTCTCCTCAGAGAACAGCCGCGCAAGAATGCAACTTTCGTAATGTTGTGAAGAGTTGCCTTCTTGCCGATGAAAAATGTTGGGACTCGCATAGAACATAGCGTATGGTCTCGGGTGTGTAACAGACTTCACACGCCTCGCTGTCTTCCACTCCAACCAAATAGGGTAAACATTTTTTCAAGGGGATTCCTAGCCAGAGATGGCAAAGAATGGTTCCATCAGTCAGTGAGAAGCTACAAGACTTCTCATGAACAAGCAGGGTTGTATTAGGAGCTAAAAATAATTCGTTTGCATTGAAAATGACCTGTTCTCATGGGAGATTGGCCAGAAAGTTACAAAAATACATTTACACCCGAATTTACACTCCAACAAAGCATTTAGATTGGCCGCGGAAACCACTCAAGCCTGATTATCAACGTAGGCTTTGAGACGCAAGTCTCCTGGCAGCAAATTGGCAAAGAAGCAAAGAAATGTTTAAACTTACTTTTCTTGGGTGCCTTTTAGACGGAATCACCCTTGGGTAAGGAAGTCTAATCCCAATATTTGTCAGCTTAGGCGAGTTGTTTGCGCTTCAATCGCTGTCAGTTGAGAATGGCATGTAACGCAGTGTTCAATTTCTTAAACAAAGACCAATACGTAGCAAGCACTGAATTTTCCAAATGTTGGTTTTGGTGGACAGGAGGCGTGCCCAACACACGATCAGACAGACAAGAAGCAAAGGAAAGAGAAATCACTCTAATCCTCCGCTGCTAATAGAGTTTAATATGTAAGTGTGTTACTTTTTCACCCAAACCTGTATAATTTCTTTCGGTAAAGCACTCATTTCGTGGCCAATTCCCCTGAGTGCGTAAGAGCCATTCCATCGGCACCACCACCACCACCACCTCGAATGAAGACGAACCCATAAGAGACTTTCAGGGTGACCTCATCCCGGCAGCTATTTCCAGGTCACCCTGCGTCCGGCACAGTGTTCAATGTGTCCAGCTCCATCTCAAGGGCTGATCCGCTTCCCGAATCTATTTTCTGCGCTCCGCCAGCGCCCAAGCATATTCCTAACGTCTGAAGCCTTCCACCCGGGGACGACGATTCCCAGTGTTCAAACTTCATCACGCAGCATGGCGGGTAAGCGAGTTTGGATCGCCATTGGGCTTGCGACATGTGCCGTGCTGCTAATGGGTACGTCTGTTCTGGCACTTCATCGGCGCTTCAACCTGACGCGTTACTTCAATCACTCAGAACCAACCGCTGTCGTTGGGAAAGCCTCGATAAGTCCTGAAGACACCGGAACCATGCGGCGGATAGAGAGGCTAGAGCGGGAACTCCGTGAACTGCGCCGTTTAATGCCCAGTCTACCTACAAACGGTGGGCATCAGGCCGATCGTGACATCAAATCTATACGGTCAAACGACATAGCAAGAAAAAAGTGGCGGAATCTCGGTAGGCACCCTCCGAAAGAAGATTCGTTAGAAAACAGGGATTTCGGAACTCCAGCAGTCAATGTCAGCCGTAAGCTTGACACTCTGCCGCGTCCGCTCACCGGCGGTATTCAGCCCCCTGTGGAGAGAAAGGATTTGGAGAGCATAAAGGGACTTAGCTCGGAACGTCGTTCGCTTGAAAGGTGGTCGATAAGCACGGAAACTGAATCGCCACTTCGAGCTCGTTTCGGACCTAGGGAACAACGAGCCGAGAACGATACAATCTCTTTCACGCCATTGATTAAAGGTGGCAGCTACACCAACTTGACGGCCACCCGGCCTGAGCTAAAAGAAACCAGGAACCCGGGAATGGTATCTGTGGACGACACTGCGGTATGGGAAAACGCCAGCCGCCCAGAATACACTCGATCCCTCCGAGGAAATCGTATGGTGAAGAAGAGGCGGATATTTACTTGGTACGTCACTATGCCTTCGGTAAAATCGGCTGAAGAAAATATGACAGGTCACGCAGCTCTTGATACCACCGAAAGGCTGTACAAGAACGACGCAAAAACCACGAAAGAGCAGGGGAACGTCGGTGCACTGAAAAACATTGCAGCGCCGGATGGTTTGAAGAAGTTTACAAAAGATCTTCCCGCAATTGGTACAAATGGCAGTGTTGCTAACAGTCTAGGAATATCTACTGCTTCTGATACTCATTTTTATAACACAACTGAAACGAGTACATCCGCCGCGAAGTTTGAGACTATTGTGCGTAGCGCAGGAGAAAATTACCATGTCCCAATTCCGAAAAGTGTGGTACAAGAAACAGGAAAAAATGGGACAGCAGTCGGTTACCTGACAGCCCAAGGGAAAAACAATGACATTATAGACATCACTTTGTACTACGGCACTGTTGACGCCAACTCGTACCCGACGAGAAGTCGAAACGCAACTACAGAACAGCAAGGTTCCCCGGCAGAGACAGAGTTCATTAGCGGCAGCTCTAATTTTGACGCGACAGCAAGTAAACATCAGGGAATAGATGAGAAGGCATCAGCTGTTACACCTTATAATGCATCTAATGAAGTCGACATGGAAAATGATACGTTTCAGCCGTTCGGATCATCAACGTTTTCAAGTTCAGTGTCCACGCTGCCCTATTTACAAGTTACAAGCGAGGAAATAGCCGAAATGACTGTTTCAACCCCAACAAGCACAAGCATTTCAGAGGCCGCCAATCAATCTGAAGAAGCTGCATTCTATGCACCTGGATTTTCCCTTATCACTTCTGTTGACGAAAACCTAACGGTGTCCCTGTCTTCATCCCCAGATGCTACTTCCTCTGAGGGTATTCGTCCACTGGTAAACACCATCATGGAGTTGAGCACGCTTAATGTCAGTGAGCCCACTAAAATCTTCACTGACGAAGCAAATAAGACGGTCGATGGCGCTGCCAGCACAGCCGGTGAAAAAACAAACTTCAGAAGCTCGATGAATTTAGGAGATCACTCGCCCAGTCGTGGTGCAGATAATCTCACGGCAACTGTACTGGAAAAATACACGTATAGGCAGACTACAGGGTCTAATAAGTGGACTAATATCACCGGCACCACATGGAACAAACCCAGCCTAAATACACCTGCATCCTTCGATTATCCGAACCTGACCAGTGATGGGAACGCTGTCAACGGTACCGCGATAACAGCGAGCTCTCAGAGGAGCGCGGGCATAAAATTAGTGACGAGAGGTTCAGAAACTAATAATGTTACGTCTGCTGCGCCAGCTTCACTTACATCTCGATCTCGTACAGTCGCTGAAGTACCCACCATGCAAAGTTCAACAATGACACCCTCGAAGATACGAAATGTGACACTGGACTTTCCGACAGGCGAGCATTCGGTGGAGGGGAATTTGATGACACCGTCTTCCGTCCAAGGCTTCCAGTCAAGACAGGGTCCTTCGACAGAAGGCGTCGCGATGGCGGGGTTGGTTGCCAGGACAGCGACTACGACATGTAAAAAAATTTTGCCTCTTTTAAGGCGGACTGAAGTGGTTAGTTCCATCACAAAAGAAGCATCGACGACAACACCGGGTCCTCAAGAAAACAATGTTTCTGAAAGTGAGTCAGAAATGACACCTGAAATCCTTCTACCCGAGGTGATGAACCAATCGATTACGACGACAACTGCAGTGTTCTCACCCAACACGGTAAATGATGAACGGGGAACGGAATTTGGTGGAACGCTTCTAGATGCTACAAGCAGCCTTTCTGGAAGGATGGTGTCTACCAGTACGGTGCCACCAGAAAAATATTATCTACGCCATAGGGAAGCAACCTCTTCGTTGGAGATGCTGAAACGTGAAGCACGGTTTACTGACGAATCAAGATCTTCTCATCCACGGAACCAGAGCAAGCTGCCAGAAAATCCACCACCTGGGAACCAACTAGCACACGGCTCTGAATTGGCTGGCTCAAAAGATGGCTCTAGTACTGCGTTCGGTGACCTTTATTATTTCCTGAAAGCAGCATTGGAACAAGAAAGAAAACAGCACCAAAAAAGGAAGAGCCAAGAAGTCCTCGACTACTTGAGTGAAGTCCATGTACTGAATACCAGCCAATTCACTGTAAGTGAAGACGACATTTTTCCTATGTCCGATATTGGTGAAGCCAGGCATGCAGAAATCCATGACAGCGGCATGTCGACTGCGTTCGGTACGCAAACATCGTTAAAGGAGCACGGATCGGCTAGCACACCTGTGAGCACTCCATTTTATGGCAGTTTCAGAGGAAATCTCAGTACATGGAGGCTTCCTATAGGCGGAACCACAAATGCTCAGCTCCAGTCTGAGACAGATACATCAACAAATATTGCTGTCTACAGCTTACATAGATATGAAGAAGCATACGAAAGAAGTCAGTTGGGCACAATGAGCACGAGCGGCTCGGAAAAGGTTCACTTAAAAGGTGAAAACAAGTCATCTTCTTGGGAATACATTAGACATACTTCAAATCACATGAACATTGGATCAGTGAGAGGCAGTCAAACATTGGCGATTACGCTGCTGTCTTCACCTGCGTTGACAGACCAGAGAGAAAGGAAGAAACCAGCCGTACCATCTCATAACGAGGAAACTGCGCCGCTGAACGTGACCTATGCAGGAATAGTGACGGAGCCTTTGTCTGCGCAAGACGTAATGACAATTCAACAAGCTCATAAACCAACTACTGCACACAAGTCAAATACGGCAGCATCGCAAACCTGGCGATCCACGGACAAACCTGTACATGTACAAAAAGCTGTGCCGTTCCCAAGTACTGGAAACAAAAAGGAAACAGCTGTACCTGCCTCGAGCACTGAACCGTGGTTAGGTGCTCGCACCAACAAATCTGCCCTGGTAACCGGAAGAAATATATCAGGGTTCCAAAGACCGGGGGCCGTTTGCATGTACAATGCAAGCCACTCCGGCTGGAAGAGTGAGCAGTTTCTCTACAGCCTTGCGTTCATACCGTACGAGTACTGTTCTTCAGTGCTGTACTGCTGCCTCAGTCTCAAGAAGGAATTAGACATTGAAGAATTCGGAAACCACACCGACCTCCAGTACTTGGCAGCAGCGAAGAAGCAGTACCATGGCCTTAGAACACTTCTCGCCATCGGAGGCAGCACCTCTCCCTTGGCGTCATTTCGGCACCTTGTTTCTAGTCAAGCCCACCAAGACGTTCTCGTTCAACTTGCGGCACGGTGGATGCAGATGAGACACTTTGACGGCGCCTACCTGTACTGGCCTGAGATGCAAGCCATCGACAACAGTGACGTCATAGGCGCATTTCGACATCTTGCCACCAGCTTTAATAAACTTCGGCTGAAGCTCGGCATTATTTTGCCAGTGAACAACCAAGCCTTTGCGATGGAAGCTGCCTTGGAAGCCCTTACGAAAGACCTCGACGGCTTCTACGACCAAATATTTTTGTCTCCGACATATTCGTTCGAGACGTCGAATGGCAGCGCACTCTCGTACCATACGGAATGGCTTCCCCGAGCATACGACACCTACCCTACCAATCTGCCTACTCCTTATTCTGTTTCCTTTTGCCCTATGATACCATTTTGGGGAAGGACCTTCACGATGAAGGCAACGCTACAGGAGTCAGCCGTTGTGCTAAAACCCACCGGCAGTGGTGCTCCAAGAGTTACCAGTGGGGAGCCTGGTAAAGTGGCCTTTTTTGAGATTTGCCGTGAGCTAAATAACAGCGAGATTATTTTGGCTACTCGGGAGCAATTCATGATCAGGAACGAATACGTGACGGCATTGACGCCATCGTCCCTCAAGAGGCATCTCTCGTCAATGGTGGCCCGAAAGCCATGGCGGTGTTTCGGATCGTGGGGAGTTGAGTGGGACGACTTCGGAGGCAGCTGTGGATCAGTTCGCTACCCATTACTAAAAACTCTGTCCGAGTTTCAAGTGAAACACCTAATAAATATGACGGCAGGGGCTGGTGGCAGTTCAGCTAATTGAAGCTTATGAGAGAATAAAATATATGATGCTTGTCATTTCAAAGAATAATGTGTGTCCCATCGAGTTGTTCCAAGGCTTTGGTGATGTTTCTTTTCGTTTATTTTGAAAATCACCGGAGCTTAGCAGTTTAACGTAAATACTGTCTAATAATAGCGACGAGTAGTTCCTACTTGGGAACATTTTTTTTTCTCAGTGTGACACAACCCCGGATAAAAATGTTTAGTGATACAGGCCTTTTTGTAGCCTACCATACAATCATTTAATGCATAACTACAGTACTTGGGAGGCCATTCAAGATATTTCGCGAGCTCTTTCTAAAAGTACTGGCATCCGTGAGCCAGGGGAGGGTGGCACATGGTAGCAAGGGTAATCAGCGGTTCCAGCACCGTTGTTGCTCCATAGTTGCGACCCCTTCACGGGATCCCTCTTTTCTTTTCAGCGAGAAGCCTCGCCGGCGCCAAAGATCATGAGAACTGTTCACTCAGGGCTCTTGACGGCGCTTCCCTAACAACGTTACTTCGGCTCTCGGAGTGCGCTGACTTCTCTGTATATCCCCATGCGACTATGTACTTGCACCATGTACTTGAGTGTATACGATTACGACGCTTATAATCCTGTTTACCCGTCTCCTTGCTTTTTTATATCGCCGTCTTTTCTAGCTTATCGGTATTACGCGCTCCTCTGGGAGGTGGCTTGATGTACTGCGATTATCATGGCTGTGTAACTAGCCTTGCATGAAGCGACGCGTACATTATATTACATTACATTGCTGACAGTGCACGAGTGCCTGACGTCGTATTCGCGCGCAGATACATGGTCCTTCCAAGCTTGTAACGCAATGAGTGTCTGTGTCTTATTGGGTCGGTTACGAAGTTGAGCTTCGTTAAGCATTTCGGACGGTATTGAAACGCCGATCTTAGTAATGTGAGCAGAATGTGCTGGTTACTTCTCGGGAAGAGGCGCGGATGCCTGGCGCATTTTTTATATTTCTGAGTTATATTCTTCAGATAGGTACGCACTCACCTTTTTGTTGTGCGCGTGTGCTTTGAATGAGCAGTTTCTTTTTTGAATTTTTGTTTTGCTGTCTTGCTTTCAAACCCCGGCTTTACGGTCAAGCGGTGCTCAAAAAGAATATGACTAGAATTCTGGAAATATTGTAAAAATTGCGTAAAAATGTATTTAATCCTGCGGGAGTTTTTCAGCCTGCACGAAATGCAAAAAATGTTTTGAGCACCCAAGTCTGCTTACCTGGTCTTAAAACGAAGGCTTCGCGATTATAGAAACTTCTTCACTGACACACCGTGTTTGCGTCCTTGTCTATTGCTTCGTATTTTGACGATAAATATCCCTACAGGGTCAACGGCAGCAATTCACGCGATAGCTTCCCCTCCTCCGCGCGCACCCGTTCTACGCACGTGCCGCCACGTGCAGCTGTATCAGCGCAATCATCAGGCAAATTTTTGTTCCATTCTAGCAGTGTGCTACGTTAAGGCCAAACCACATGCGCGCATAAAACCGAAGTACTCGCGCAATGACGTAAACCGGCGTAAACGCGTAAGGAACCGGCGTACTCCGGCGTACGCCGAATGCATTTCTACGCGCTTGGTACGCCCATGACTAGGCCCGCCAGACATCGACACATAACTTTCAGGTGCACGGTGTTGACTTAGACCTCCGGCGGTGATGTTATCCGGCGGTCAGGTCGCATAACAAGACAGGAAAATGATAAATAAGGTAACTTTACTATTAATTATGCGATATAACGAAGTAATTTGCAAAATACAGAGAGCAAACAACCGGACAAAACACGCCAAGAAACCAGCAACTACGGGAGCAAGGCCGTTTGCGCCAAATGTAGCGGAGCGTTTTGTCCCTGCCACGTATGCAGACTAATCCTTGACGTTTCTTAATGTCCCAATAACTGTGTTAGTTGTTTCTGTACTAAATATACGTACTTTTGTGAGGATAGACATTATTTCCTTTATTTGAGTTAAAATGCAGGTAAACTGGTCACCACAAAGCTGAGTCCGGGGTAGTCGAGCCACACTGCTCGGCTCATTGGTTTACGCGCGCGTTTCGGCGGTATGTGGTTACTCGCCCTCTCCAACGTTATCGGCGTAAAGGCAGCGGCGTATGTCGGCGCAGGCGTACGTAGTTGCGCGAGTACGTCGACTTTACATGTGATATTGTAGGGCCTTTAGGGTTGTAGCAAACCGCACTTGAGCGCTGCGCTGCTAGCGACCCGGATTCAAATCCCACATAAACCTAATCTGTGTCCCCTTACAGCAGCGGCGATTTTGGCAACGTTCATGCTGTCCGGACTACAACTGAGACTGCGGTAACTTCACGTGCTTGATAACAAACCTAAGGCTTTTGATTTAGAAACTCTGGGGCAACGTTGGCCAATGCCCCACTGGGAGCGTGTGCTATTCAGTGGGTATGTTACAATGTGCGCCTATTGGGAATACCACAAACGAACAAAAATCCTGTGGTTTATCCGTGGTTAGCCCTAGTAGGCTTCCTTCATCGCACATGGCCCTGCGCCGCACGTGGCCTTTTGGCCTTCCTTCATCGCGCGCGCTTATTGCTGCGGTGGCGGCTCCTGGCGTTTCTTCGCCAGTTGGCGACATGGGTCCCCCGCACGTCTCCGTCTCCTCCTCGCCTATCGCTCCTCTGCTGCCTATCTCTCGTCGTCATCGGGCCGCTGCTCCGTGTCGGGTGATTGCGGAAGGGGGTGTGGTTTGACCTCTAGCTCTGAAGGTGATAACTGATCACCCCGCGAAGACTGCCTGAGGTAGCGTAGTGTAGCTTTCGCCACCCATCACGTGGTTTCCCTGCTACTATACCACGAATCGAGATAGTACTGTTTGCAATATTCGCCTACTTTCACTCGTTCTATGTAGTTACTTAACACAATCTGTTTGCTGCCACAATAGAGCTAAAAGGTGACCTTATTTTCCAGCTAAACAAAGTTCTTGGTTGTTTTCTTGTTCGTATTCTTGTTCGTGCTATAGCATGCAGCAGTATAACCCGTTTGGCCTACCAATTTGCGCGTTGCAGTAGGCTTCTTCGAATCAGTTCACAACGCAGTTGCTATTATCACCACAGGAACGGTCGAGTTTCCATTTCTCCCTGTTGCCATTTTCCTCTACGGTTGACGACTTCTCGTTCCGCATTCTCAGAGACGTTCCCTCCTCGGTACGAAGGGCCATATCACGTGACGTGCAGCCTCACGGGAGCTGGTTTCTTACGGGACTTAGCATACGCGGTACTGATTGCCTTCCACGCCAGTGCTCCCTCCCTCTTCCAAAGCATCCTCAGAGGGGAAGCCGTAAGTAGCCCGCCCATAGCCGAATTGCTGAATTACCTGGCCGTCCGTGGGGCAAATCCTGCTTGGTTCCGGAAGACTTCCGGTACGGTTGATTTCTCGTGCGGTCCCACGTGATTGGCTGCGCGGGCGAAAGCGTCACAATAAACCGCCCGGGCATACAATCACGCGTGACCGCAAGGAATTCAACCGACATTTTTTCCGGCCCCCTGCAGGGATTTGGCCCGGATAGCACTCCGTACACCTTCTAATAGCAGAGCGGTTTAGGCCGAGCTTTATCCGTCCATCGCACCAAGAACCCTCGAAGTGTGAGGGAAACTCGCGAGAAGTCAAAAAGCCCATGAGCAGGTGCTGGGAGTGTGAGCCTCTCAAAAAAAAAAAAAATATGCTTAGGGAGTCCCCGGGAATGGAACCCGAGACCTATGCGCTCTGAACCCGGCACCCTAACCACTGGGCAACCATGCTAAGAAGTATGCTTTACAGAAAAAAAACCTTACGTTTGAATCCAATGTCGACAGAAAAATGAGCAAATTTCTATTAATATAGCGATTAAATACTGATTATTCTTGTATTCTAAATTAGTTTAAATCATGTTAGTTTATTTCAAACCAGTTTTATTCAACATAAACATGCTTTTTGACCATCATTTGACCGCTTGACTGAGGAGACGCCGACAGCCCCTGCCCCTAAGGTGCTTCGCCCCCAAAAGCGGTCTCAAGCACGCGAGCGTCCCGGTACGGCTGCGTATGGACGGGGTTCACCGTTATGACTTCACCCACTCCAACCAAAAACAGCGCTCACGACGGGATACAAAGAAGGAGGCTACACACACATAGCTTCTTTGTGTCCCTTCTTGAGCGCGTGTCTCTTCTTGAGCGCCGTTTTTGTTTGAAGTATGAACCAACAAGCCCTAACAGTTCCCATTGCTTCACCCGCTCTTTGGATTTGCGTTACTAGTAACAATTCGTAGAAAATATCTTTCGTAGCCTTAAGACATAAATCCCGCCTCTTGAAGGGTATTTCGAGCTCAAAGAACTAACAATATTCCACACCAGCTGTGTATAACCGAGAGCCCCATTGGCTTTCGCCATTACATCTCTCTCCGGTGGTAACAAAAAATAGTGAAGTTTTGGGGTATGAAATAACAAATACAGAATTTTGCCATAACAGTTGAAGAAAACGCATGCAGAAAACATGCAAACTATGCTTGAGGAACTACAACAAGAGAGCACCGTCACGAGGCTAAAAATAAGTATGAATAAATCTAAAGTATTCAGAAATAGGCATGCCAAAACCGTTCTTTACAGCTTAGGAAACGAAACGCCAGAAGAAGTAAAGGAATATATCTACTTCGGACAGATGGTTAGTGCTGACCACAACCACGAGAGAGAAATCGGGTGCAGAATAGGTATGGGTTGGGGTGCACTCGGCAAGCACTCCCAAATAATGAAAAGTAGCTACCTCTGTCACTCAAAAGGAAAACCCCCAACCAGTGCATACTGCCGGTGATGGCATACGAAGCTCAGAACTTGGCACCTTACTAAACAACTAAAAAGCAAACTGAGGCCGGCTGAACGGGCCATGCAACGAATAATGTTTGGAACAACACTCAGGTACAGGAAACGAGATGTTTGCATCAAAGAAGAAACCAGAGTAGAGTATTTCATTTTTCAAATAAAGAAAAATAAATGGACATGGGCTGGTTATGTTGTGAGACGAACCGATAACTGGTGGACAATTCGGGTAACAGAGTGGATGCCAAGAGAGGGGCCTAGAAGAAGGGGAAGGCTACTAACCAGATGGAGGGATGAAATAAGGAGATTCGAGGGTAAACTGTGTGCTCGAGCAGCGCAAAACCCGATTGGTTGGAGTTCAATGGGAGAGGCCCTCGTTCTGCAGTGTAACTGACATGGCTGACGATGATGATGATGACGATGGTGAGTGGAAGACGCAAGAACTACAGCCCTAAGAGTAGGTATTGTGAAGGGGACCCCATACGAAGCAATTTATGCTTCATGCTTATAAAAGTTTTTAATTTTATCCTGGATGGCCCAAGCGACCTCTCCCAGCTGCAAAGAAAGCCGCAGTGGCGTTTATACTGACGCACCAACAATCGCCAAAGAGCTAAAACCTTCTTCGAGCGACTTCGAGCCGCTTCTCAGCCTGTTATTACCAACCACAATAAATGCGTTTCCAGAAATCTTTGAAGTTCTGAGTACCTCCTGCTTTTTCTCTCTTTGGGTACCCGGCCCATAGCTGCAGTCAATGTCCGAGGGTACGTCTGGAGAAGCTAAACAATCCCATCGACTGCCGGTTCAGCCACCACCGTATGCTTGAATAAACGGTAAGTTCCTCTCTCTGAATGCGCGATGCAATGAAAGTTCTAATCTTCTATAACACCAATCCCGCGAACTTCGCGCACTACGCATCTTTTGTTTCACAGAAAATCTCTGTCCTTGCTTTTCACCTAATAACGTACTATTATGAGCAATATGAAAGGGAACACAGGAACGCGTGGCAAACAGCCTCGAAGCAGACTCGGAACGATGCGCGGATGGCGCTGTGAAAATCAAAGGGGGAAGGAGGGCGCTCTTCCACTAACTGTTGGCACTCCCACCACGCTGTGATTTCTACAAAGCAGCAGCATACGTCATTTCGCCGATAATTGGGTATCGTCCGACAGCCGGTAAGATGCACGCGGGAAGGGGAACGGTTGTAAGAACAGCGTCCCCTTGCCACTTTGTTTCCGACGGCGGCCGCTGCGTATCACTCATAGCTGGGTCTGAGGGTGTTTTCTATGCGTTCGTGTGTTCCCTTTCATATTTCTCATAATAGTACGTTCGGAGGCAATGCTAGAGTGACTGAAACTGAGCATAGCAACAAGCATAGCGCTGGCGCTTATTTTCTTAGCTGAGGAAGCTTTATTTAGAAAGCCGTCCAGCCCGCCAATAAGTGACAAAACTAAAGTAGACGCTAACACTTAAGGCAGCTATTTTCTCTCCCCGCACAAGCAAGTCAACGGACAGCCGAGCCACCCGAAGAAGCTCTTCGCTGAAACCCGCAAAAAGCCTGTCAGACAAGCTTCCTTGTTCGACGAGGTTGGTAATAACAGCATTCCTTCGGTTTTCTTCGAGAGTATCTGATTTGATTTCTTTTCTTTGTTCTGGATCTCCTTGTGGAAAACCATGGTACCAGCGGAAGTAGGGTTTCCTAAAACGAGCTTTCGTTTGGCACTATTTACCGCTGTCCGTCAGGTTTTTGTTCGTGACTGGAAGGTGCAACGGGACTTGCTCTCATCGGCTTTCTGCTTTGTTTAAAGAACGAGTATGAAAAAAGTAAGCTCGGTCTTATTACAAGGCACCAGAGCCTTGGACAGGCTGACATTAATAGAATACAAGTTTAGGGTAATGCTTTTAGTGGTTCCAGTAAGTTTATTCTTGCATCGCCAGCATAAAGGCTTGTTGCGGGAATTCACCACAGAGCGCCGTGCATCTTGAAATTTTTTGAACACACTTCGGGTATTTGAGTTTTACTTGTCTTGCGGTTTCATTAGCGCTCGATCCCTGGTACAAAAAATTAAGAACGTTCTCACTAACGCGTAAGACTTGAAGGTAGCGAAGCGGTACGCAAACTTCACTAGCATCATGAAGGTTGAAGTCCGCGACTGCAGTCGATTTGCTTCTTCGCTGCCGCAACCACCTCTCCACCATTATTGTTGCTGCAAGTGTGAGCTATTTCATTTTTTAGGAAGTGATAGTTATTGGACATCATCACCTTCGAGGAGCGTACGCTATGACTTTTGTTTCTCGTTCCGAGCAAGTGTTGTCAGGATTACGGCGAACACTGCAGTTTTTTTTGCGAATCTTGGCCAATCTTTCTAAATGGGTGTGCTTGCCTTGAAAAACGTGTGCGGGGGACGCTGGGAGGTCGTATCGGGGCACGCACACCGGAGCGCTCGGCATTTTCTTGTTTTTTTTTTAACTGCCGGCCGGTCGCGTCAATCGTGGCTGCAGCGTGCGCAGTTGACGCTTGGCGGTGTCCGCAAGGCACATACACACGAGCGCGAGGCATTTTCTTGGTATTTTTACTGCGGACAGGAAAAAAAATACACCATCTCCCAGAAGGGAACTATGCGGTGATGCAAAGCATCTCGGAGTTCCCAACCCCCCACGAGCGCGGACGCTTTCGCGGCGCGGTCGCGTTGACGAGCGGCATCCAGATCCGCTTGGCGACGCTGGCGTTTCGAAGCGGCTTCACTTTCGCCAGTTCGCTGACAGAATTGCTGGCGTCCATTCAGTTCATCGGACAAGCAGCAACTGAGGGAGCGGCGCGCGGAGAGGAGAGAAGGAGTAGCGCGCGGCTATCGCACAGCTGGTGGGGAGAGGGGGAGAGGTGCGGACAACGGACGGACGCAGGACATAGCCCCGAGCAAGAGATGCTTAGCATCTAAAATTACGATGTGCTAAACAGTTTCCCTGATAAGGAAGCCCTCCCAAACAACACTTTTGTTCAAGACAGCAAGCGGAAAGGCATGCATTCGGGCCAGTATTTGTGAAACAGGAAATGATAAGAATCTTAAAGGCGGGGTTAACATACATGTTCAAAAAAGCGCACGTGTAAACTATATAGCGTAACCCGACGCGATGGCTCAATTGCTATGGCATTGTGCTGCTGAGCACGAGGACATGTGGTCGATCCCCGGCCATGGCGGCCGCTCTTCTGATGGAGGCGGAAAACAAAAACGCCCGTTTGTACGAGATTTCCGCGCACAATAAAGATATCCTGGTCATTAAAATTAATCCGGAGCCCTCCACTACGACCTACCTCATCGCCTACGTTGCGTCGGCGCGTTAAACCCTTTGATACCCAAAGTATATAGCTTCGCGCGTTATGCTTAGCGTATCAGGTAAAACATCTTTCGCATTTCGGCCCTAGTTGTTACTGAAAAATATTGGATAGATTCCTCCCGCTAAGCAACTTTGTGCGGTCATCGCTGCTGGCGCAGGGATCTACTCATTCGCCTCTGGCATAATGGTAATTATATCGCAACCACACCATGAACAAATGTCAACATAAGGCTTCCTCAACGATCACGTTATTGGAACGTGTTATGACGCAGTGCTAAAACGCTGCCGCACAACAAACCCACGTACGGCTGGGCTTGCTTTGGAAACACTACGGAGCGAAAGCAGGAGTGCTTTTCCTTCGAGGCAGCGACACTGCAAGTTGCACAGCGGGCACCCCTGCATCTCGCAATTAATTTAACAGCGAAACTGCATGGCAATTCGTAATTTGTCGTCCGCAGTTTAAAATACTGAGAAATTGCCGAGCGTGCGCACGTGAGCGCGGGCCTCAAGGCGACCGCCGGACAGTTAAATACCAAGAAAACGACTAGCGCTCGTGTGTGCCTTCTTCGCGACAACCTCACAGGGTCTCTTGCGGACGTTTGTCAAGTTAACCATACCCACTCAGGGAGATCGGCCAAGATTACGGTGACCACCCGGCAGTTAAAAAACCCAAGAAAATACGGAACGCTTGTGTGTGCGTGCCTCGCAGCGAACGCCCATCGTCCCCGCCGGAAAAAGAACCTCCAGCGTTTGGCGTGATCGTGGCAACACTTGCTCGGAACGACAAGGACACGTCATAGCGTACGCTCCTCTAAGGTGATGTCCAATGATTATCACTTCCAAAAAAATGAAAGAAGCGCGCCCTTCTAGCAACAATGATGGAGTGAAGGTCGTTGCGGCAGCAAAGAAGGAAATCGGCTGCAATCGTGAACTTAAACCTTCGTGGTGGTCGTCAAGGTTGCGTACAGCTTCGCTACCTTCAGGTCTTGCGGGTTAGTTTGAGCTTCGTTCATTTTTGACTGTTTGAAACACCCCTATACTTTCACGGGAAACTAGAAGGCACGTAACTGAGTATGTTCCTTCTGAAGCGCTTTGGTTATATACCTCCTTTATTAATTTAGCATAGCTTGCGTACACCCCGCATACTGCTGCTTGTCAAGTATTTTTATTTAGCTTAGCTCTTCCGAGCTCGAGTTGTCTATGCAAACGTCGTCAAACGTGTGTGGAACGGAATGTAAAAAAGTGGCCACGTATCTGCTCACTACGCGGCGAATGTCGTCGAAAAACGATAGTCCTTTGTCACCCCTGTCACCTAAATGTCCCTCTTCTTCCCCGCCCAAATCTTTCGCTCTTTCCTCTCTTACCCCCTCCTTCCCCCCATACGCACACACAACACACAGGAGGTCTGTTTAGGTAAATTCAATTTGCCTGCGTTCCACTATCCGTGCGTTATCGATTGAAGCCTTTCGCTACTACTGCCCTTAGAGCCCCGCCACGAGGCCTATAGCCTAGCATGCTCCCTTATTGTTTTTTATTTATTTATTTATTTATTTATTTATTTAGGAATACTGCAGGCCAATTCTTTGGCCATGGCAGGAGGGGCATTACATAAACAATGATAAACAGTATTAATTTAAAAAGTACCACAGTGGACTACGCTAGTACAATGGGCAGACATAATGCCAAAACAAAAACAGGTAACAGAACCATCGTCAACACTGAGAATATAATTGCGTAAACAAATGCAGAATGCAAAACGTACAAACCATAACTTAATAAACCAACAGAGAAGAAGGAAGAAAAAGAAAACAGTATAAAATGTAATAGCACCTCAATAACCACAAAATAGCATGCACCGACAAAACTGCGGTTTCTACAGATCACTAAAGAAGCGTTGCTCTTGCAAAAAATTGTTGGAATTGACAACATTTGGTTGCAAGTCATTTCATTCACTCGCCGTTCTGGGAAAGAAACTATACTTACATGAATTAGTCCTCGCAAAAAATAGGGGTTAGGGCATGTTTAGCAGTGTGCCTTGTTTTTCGTGACAGAGCAGGTTGGATAAGATTTGTCTCATTTAGAGCAATTTTTCCTGAAAGAAACTTGTGAAGTAAAGGCAGCCGGCTTATTTTCCTGCGTGTTTCCAATGTAGCAATGTTATTATCTTTCATAATCGATAACGGCGAATCTGTCCTTTTGTGTTTGCCAAAAATAAATCTTACGGTCTTCCTCTGTACGCGTTCAAGTTTTAATCTTACGTTTTAAGTTTAAGCGTTTAAGTTATAATCTGTACGCGTTCAAGTTCAATCCATGCGTTGCACCAGCTGCCTTGGCCCGTGTCACTAGGACAGTCTGTTCCTCCGCTGGACAGCTGGTCAACTGTGCCTCCCACAGCTCAAGAAAGGAACGGGCGGAGAGGGGTGGTAGGGCTGGGTTGTGAGCGAATTGCAGTAATATATGTTGGAGAGTACCTAGCTGTGGACAATATTTGCAAAGATCAGGGTACTATGCTGGAAACAATAGATTTATTCGACCTGTGTGTACGAACATCCCTGTTTAATTGGCGGAGTGGTATTTCCTGAGTTTTGCTGAGGGATGGTTCTAAGCACGGGGATTTTCGTCTAGTGGTCCGGTAAAATTGAGTAATGTCCTCATATGTTAGGAGTAGTGTTAGAGCATGGGGACCTCGGGGGCCAGTTCGCGAGACTGTTGGAGGATGAAGTTGTCTCCCGTTGAAGAGGCATCGGCAGGCGTCCACATGATCGCCACTTGGTGGGTTGGACAGCAGTGTGTACCCGTAGTATCGCTAATGCCACCCTACCTGACAGGAAAATGCGGCAGGCTGCTTCTATGTATAAAGTAAAACGTATAGGCAAACGAATGAAAGCAACTGTTGCTATATGTGGCAGTTTCATATTTATTAACTTGGTACACGATGCCGTTTCCAGTCTAACGTAGTGCACTGAAAATTGAAAAAACGCCAATAACTTAAACTACTAACCAGTGCCACGGGTTAACCTAATTTCGACGTCGTGAACGTCATTACTAGTCAGGGGTTGTCTTGTTGTTCGGGTTCGCAGGCAACTTGATGATGGTTTCTATATCGACCGCACTTTGTTTTTTATTGTGCGGAATTGTTGGAACGAAAGAACGAGCAAGTATCTTGCAGGAGGCTTGTAGTCCAGCAAGAAGCCATCGTCGAGCTTCTACGAAGGAGGCGAAGACGGGGTGCGTGGCTGAAAGGATTCGGAAATAAATGCTGTCCTTCGTGGTATACGACCCGCCTCTGCCTCAGGCATTCTGTACTCTTTCTCGCCGTTGTCAGGCCGTAAATCCAGCGTTGGAAGCCCCGTGTGCGTTCATAAAGCTTAGGTTTCCTTTTGTTGACAGTACAAAGCCCGAAACCTTCCCTCTTAATTAGGATACATGTGATTAATTGTCCCCGTGGGATAATTCCCCCGGAACGGTTTCCGTGCGTTTGTTTTGCCTTACTTACTTCCATTTCAGTTACAAAAATAAACTTCATTCCCATGTTTCTTTTCGCTGGGTGTCATGTCTCGCAGGGCCTTTTTCCTTGCTTATATCCTCATTTTTTGCTGCGTATTTCTACGCAATTTACAATGCGTGCAATGACGTTTAGGAGATCAATCCAACCGTGTTACAGTCATAAGTTAAACAAGGAAACGTATGCAGAGGCGAGGGCGGGGGAGCACATTTTTGCGACTCTGGGTTGGGAACTGGTTGTTTGTTTCTGGGTACCGCTAAAAGATTTACCGGGAGGCGCTCCGAACATCACGTATGAGAAATGTGCTACCTTCGAAGAATGGAATGCATATTACTTTGAGGAGGGCTCGCCTGCCCTGACAGGGTAAGGCGAGCTCTGGCAGGGACAGGCGAGCTCTGAGGAGAGTTCGCCTGCCCCTGTCAAGACACTAGTCGAATTTGGGCAAAGTCATGGCGATATAAAAGTGCTCCTAGCACCCTATATCATCCGGCTGTATCAGCGGGTCATACGCACAAGGAAAAAAACAGCTAGACGCACTTGTTTGTGTAAATACACAGACAATGAAGTAGCAATGGTTTTGTTCTTTTGCAATGTATAGCGATAAGCGTTGTTGAATAACCTTACGGAATTCCTGGCCTGGATGCGTTGGTCTAACCGTTTTTCTTAATGATCTCAATGCCTGGCGCAGAAGCCATTTGACTTTGAAGAGAAGGTCTGGTGAAGGGACTGCAGGGCAGGAAGTGGGAAGGAAGGCGGGTGGAAAGAGGACGGGATAGCAATAATTCGAACTTCACACCAAGAATGCGGCCGCAGTCGATGACGAGGCGGGAGTGACTCAAATAAGGGGAGGGGAACAAATGCATGAGCGATGGAGGAGAATTGAATATTTTTGGTCGACGTAAATCTTCCGCACAACCGTAAAAATGCTAAACACCTTCCATCCACAGTCACAGATGATGAGTGCTTCCTAGTTATTTTGTAGTTGAATGTTTGGTGATATGATTTCCGCGATTAGAATTTCGCTGAAAGCTCTGAGACCGACTGTCGGAAAGGTTTGTTTTGTTGGTGTGGCGCTGTGAGCATGTGAACCACCCGTTTTTATTGCGTTTAGCGCTCATACGGGGAACTATATTAGCAAAAAGAAAATGGAGCCCTGGATTAAATTTGAAATTACGTGTCGTAAAATACCAGCATGGGGCTGAGGGCATGATGCGTGCTGACCTCTTTAACGCAGTAAAGCTCCTTGCCACTGTCACAAGGGATCATACCACATGTTTCTTTGACTTTGAACGTCTTAACTTTGTTACGTCTTAACTTTGGACGTCTTACCTCCGTAGTAATAGCCGATCCGGAAAACAGGAAATATAGTGTTCAGAGAATCAGACAGAATATCCCTGCTGCGGTCGCGCCAGCGGTAACCCGATTTTCGGGCGCATTCCTGTGTCTTCTCTGCGACAAACAAGCCAAACATTGAATGAATGAATGAATGTTTCCTGACAATTGAAGCGGTTTTCGGGCATTAGATGGCGGTTTATGCTCTACAGCCTTACTTCTGTACCGGCCAGCACAGTGCTGCGAAGGCTTTACAGATAACCAGACAAAAAAACGAAAGGGAGTGGACACATGTTTATTCAAAGAAGAAAAACATGGCTGACGATTACTACACTCCCTAATTCAAAATTTGTGCGCAGCGCGAACAGCAGTCTTCTCTGTCACAGCGGGTAGCTGCTGCGTCTCAGGAAGTGATCACGTGATCAGCGAACGCACTGCGGCGCGCGCTACTCTGCAGCTATCTCGCAGCGCGCCACCGCCGCTTACATGTTGTGAATCGTGTCTGAACCTCCCGCGCAAATGTCACGTGGTTTGGATGAGCCTCGAAACCAGGAGCATGTCTCACTGCCTCCCCCTCACACGTTCATCAAGCGTCGCCACCGACGAGCATCTTGTGCGGGCGAAGCACTGCATCACCCTCACACTATCGCCACACTTTCATTCCGCTCTTTTTTTTCTGTCTTCACCCACACGATTACAACGCCGTCGAAGCCGCGAACGCCACCTACCGCAAACCGCTACTGCGAACGCGCATTTCGCGGCGACCAACATGAGCTCCGACTGCGTACACAATATTAAATTACGACTTTTCTTCGTGCCTAGCCCTGTTTAGTTAACGACCCACTTCTAGCGGGCAATGTGAGTCCAGGGCGAAACTGAAAACTGGAAAAGGCCAGTAGTGGCGAGAGCAGCAGTGGCGCGATCTGGCTAAGGCAGGCCTAACTGCTCGGTGTAAAGCATGACCTCCGCGATCGGCTGCCGGAGCCGTGCGGAGGCCATTTTTGAAGTGTCTATAGATAGTTTACAAGGAGAAAAAGCGCGACGGTTTCACGTAAGCCTAACCGCAAAAGAATCGCGATTGTTTCGCTTGCAGCTTTCTCATACGTGACGAACGAAATAAAAGCGCTTTAGGTGATAAAATGGCGTGATTTACCTCCAAAGTCGACTGATTTGTGGTAAGTAGCGGCTGTTGAAGATCATGGAGTGCAGTGCAGCGCAAGCAATATTTAATGCCACCCGTCGCTCGCTTTCGGCTATCCAATTGCGTCTCAGAACAGAAATATTATGTCAGCAAGCAATAGTCCAGAAATGCGCTCTATATACTGTACTAAGCTAGAAAACATTAAACCTATGCCACTTTGTCAAAAAAAAAATTGAAGTATGACGCGCAAGCGCGTTGGAACAATCGCGTTGGAACAAAAGGCAGCAAAGGCTCTGCGACGAAGCTTCAAAAATACAAGAAGGAAACGGCGCGAAGCAGCCGCCAGGTGTCGCTAACGGCACGCGTGCCTCGGAGCATGGCGGTGCCCCTGCAAGTGGCAGTCCAAATGTCTACACGGCGAGGAAATTTAGCCCGTCGAAAGATGCGAAGAACGGAAATACGGAAGAGAAAACTCGATGTATCACAAAAGAAAAGTAATCCAACGTGCACCGTAGCAGGACACAAGACGAATGTTTTACAAGGTCGGTCGTGTCCCTGCTGCCCATTGCAAGGTGGACGTTTGAGAACTAGTCTTTTCGTGCAAATTTTACCCTAGATCAAACGAGGATGGCGGGATTAGCAGATTTTTCGCTAAATCTGGAACTTCTGAAACACAAGAACACGTTCATGTCACCGGTAGCTGAAATGTTCAACTCTGTCCGAGAGACGTTGTCAGTTTAAAGTGTGGTCGTTAAACAATATGCAATCTCTTTTTCACAATATAAGGGACCCCAAATAGCAAATACGTCTCCTACAAAGCTCGCACTGCTATGAATAGAGGATGTAGTTCACAGGCCCCTTGTAACAAAATCATCTGTTCCTTTTAACGCACGCCAAAATAAATGTGAATTTTGTTTTGCCCGTGACCCAAATCTTGGCCCTAGAGAATTTTATTTGAAAGCATCTCCAGCAGCTCGGTTTTTCCTTTAAAGTTTGGGGTTTATCTTTTCGCGGCCTCTACTTGAATAAAATAACAATCCCCAGAATTCCTGTGCATCTTCATTTCTTCCACGTTCTTCGCATGAGTTTCACTCTCCTTTACACTAACGTGTGTGGCAAGGCGCTTTGACCTTGTCCGTCCGTGCTCAGTCATTACGTGAAATGAAAAGCGCCAAGGTGTGTCATCATTTTCTGGAGGTTCGCACTGGTACCCCTTTCGATAACGAGCAAGATGGGTTAAGGGCAAAATGCATGACCAAAACACATGTGCGGAGAGCGATGCGTTTACGTGTGTTTTTTCGCCCCTAGATCTGGTCCGGCACTCTTCGTGCGTGTTCCTGACCTCTGCCGGACTGGTTTTCCCACAGCTGAAAAGCGTGCGGAAACGCGTTTCCCTAAGCACACTCGTTTCTCTCTTTATGCGTTTGGTTTGGTTTCGCTCTTTCCCGTTTGGTTTCGCTCTTTACCTGAATACAAATATGCGGAACACCTGTCACTAATGATAAAAAGAATGAAAAAGGGGAGGTATTTTTACATCGTTTTTTTTTATTCGGCCAGGAGATATCTGTTATTTTCAAGAACGGACAAATAACGAATTTAGGTGAATTTCACTTTCCTGTCTACCAAGCTACCGACTTGTAACGCATAACGACACCTTCATTTTACAGCTATAATGCAACTTTCTCCCAGTACTAAGTTTCTTGACGAGAGAAATTTATTGCGTCACTCAGTATGCGCATATTTCGCGTATTTCTGAACAAGGAAATCATTTTTGTTACGAAATGTTCCTTACGAAAGTGTCTTTGAAGAAGCATAACTCATCGCGTTTCGCGGTTCAACTTCATCGAAGGCGGGGAGATCGTATTCATGAAGCGCAGAGCCCTTAGATCATCCCCAATTCTTCTATGGGGCACTCGCTGGAGGTATTCAATCATTATCTTCCTCACTAACCTTGGGAAGCAAGCTGTGAAAGCGTATGTTGATTTCGAAGCTAGCCGCGCGTACCAGTGCTTTATACTTGCAATGGCCTTTCGGTTACGACGAAAGCAAGTAAACGCTGCTGATGCGAAGTTTTTCTTCCGCTTTTATGTGTGTTTACGTTTTTTTACAAGAGCAGGCGCTGAGGTTTAAGCGTTTGTTTACTCCCCACCTGGGATCTTCTCCTGCTGTTTTTGTCCTTACTATTACATAGGCATGGGTTATATCGAGCTATGTTTTCTCGCTGAAAGCCTATGGAAAAAAACTAAATCGCTTTCAAAATAAGCGAAAAGGTAGATTTTATTCACGCAACAAACTACTTATATATTCTCGTGCAATTCGCGTAAGCCATGCGGCTTGACTCGGATGGTAAACAATCTCAGCTTGAGTACACCACAGTCAAACAGGCGGCATGTAGCAATCCAAGGAATTGAAAAACTAAAGAGGCCCGATTAAAAAATACGGGGGTAACCTGGCGCTCCTTCAGTCTGCTGTGCGGGGTGCTTTGCAGCCAAGACGAGGTGGGCTCTCATCCTGGGTAACGGCAGCTCAAGAACGGAGAATATGTGGCGCACGCGAAAGGAAACCTTGTTATTGAGTCACCCTTGAGGTGTATAATGTGGGATTATGTGCTTCGTCAGGACTATTTGGTCGAAACATTGACAGAGCTCCTAATTACCTCGATGCGTAAGGTACGCGAGAGAAAATGCGTCTAGTTCCGTCAGCAATGACTACTGACCGTTATTGCTTACGGAATGCCCTCATGGAAAAGTTGGAAGGAACGGTTAAAAGCTCTATCCCTTGTTGAATCAGAATATATCAGATCAGATCCGGTTTGAATGGTGATGCATAGGTGCTGGTAATGATTGGGAACACACATCTGTCACAAAAAGTACTAAATCTTTATTCTGTGTCCGCATCTTCTGTCAGCAAGCACAAGACTATGTGTGGTCCTAAAGAATACCGCAAAAGTAGTTGCAACATAGCCTGGAAAAATAGGAGTCATTGCACTCCGTGAACATGGATATATATGCCACACGAGGCTGTATAAAATGTACATCAAGCGTATGACTAGAGATTGTACGCGTGCTTATTTTACTGCCCTTTAGCTTATGGTAAAGACCATGTATATAGGATTGCGTAATGAAAGTTGGAAGGACGACAGTTTTATCGCAGGCAACAAGCATGCGGCTGCCGTTGTTAACCCCCCCCCCCCCCCCCCCGCCTTGCAATCCGTATAGCCCCGTATTGAAAGTGAAGTAGCATTAAACATTTGCGTCTTCTCGGAGAAATAACTATTCCAACGCAGCTGAAACTTGCCGCATACGAAATGTCGCCCACTTTTTGGCGGGATACGTTCGACATATCACAAAGGTTACAGCCGTTTTCTGAAACAACACTCCTGTGAAACAACATAGCACTCACCATTCCGCTGCAAACTTCTAGGAGGAGGCAGAGTGCTGCGGTAGCCATTGTTTTACTATAGCTCGTCTTTGCATCAGTAAATGACCACCGAGTTTCTCTACCTCATTCGGCGATTGAACGGTGCGCGAAGCTCAACTTAACACACGTGCGAAACTCTCGCAAACTCTTTCGGCAGGCAGCACAAGGTCACCCGTCGTATGACATTTCAAACAGGCATAGGTAAAAGTCTACTGTCGTTTCCGACGCTTCTCCTCGAAGCTTGGTTACCCTTCGAAACACAGAAACCTAAATCGATACTTCCGTGTGTCAAGTGGAGCATGATTTACCAGGACGATGAGAGGGAGAAGCAACCGGAAACACAAATATCGCAAAGGCGGCGTCCGCACTCGAACTGGAAGGCAATCATTCTGAGAGTTTTCTTCCGTAAGAAGATCATAGCGAAAACGTCGCACGGGAACGGTTCGCCGTGGGCAAAGCATTTCATGCACTGTTCTAAACAAACATGCCTAGTGCCGGATGTCAGACAGAAGTGACGGTTGAAAGGATGCTCTTGTAGGGGTGGAGTTTGCGAAGCCGGGAGGAAGAAAAACCTTTTTCCGGGATGTGGTCTTCAGCATCGACCGAGTTCTTTGAGATGCTGCCGGCGGGCGCTTTGACGACGAACGCATCTTGACAAACCCGTAAGCTCGGTTATTATAGTAGCAGTTTCTGGAAAGCTTCGTGCAACATGAACATGCGGTTCCAGAACTTATATTGGTGCTTGCACAGGATGGGATGGGGCTAGATGGTTTCATAACGAAGCAAATTGTTTCTTTCCTCAAACCCATACGAACCACTTTTGTGTGAATAACGAGAGGCGACATATTGAAATGCGGGATAGCTTGAAACAAGCCGCTAGAGCTTTGTAGGTACGTATCTGCCGCTTTGCGCTCGCGTCATCAGGGTGTTTGCGATCAGGAAGCACATTTCGTTCGTAGTAGTAAGCAAATTTTGTCGGATAGTAAATTTCGATTTTTTTTATCTGTGTCTTACGATTGTCTCCAACGCTCGCAGTAAAGGAGAACACAGAACATTTGTTGTGATTTGGCCTAGGTTCCTTAATGTGGGCCAGTTGAATCATAATAGCACAATACCAATAGCACTGCTCTAAGGGGTTCCGCACGATTACTCACAAATTTAATTTTGAGGGAACCGTTCAGGCTTGCGTGGGTTCCTGCCGATCGCCGCGGAGCCCAACTTTGAGCATTGGCGTGGCGTTGATCTGTGTTGTCCCATCCCGTATCACATCCTTTGAGACGATGGCATCAATTCGATCGCCGATTGACGAATCAGAACTTCCATTTAAACCGACCTTTTTGTTTCGGCTGTCTGGGCCGACTAGGTGTGAAAGCAGCCAGGTACTCCGAAACTTTTCTGCCCAGTACGTAGTGACTGGGGAGCAGCTGGTTGAATTCAGAGATGGAATAGGATTATGTACAGGCTGCACTGATCGGTAGCTACCTTCCAGGATTGTAAACACGAGAGTAGCTCAGGTAATTTGCTTCCCAATTCTGCTGGCGTGCGGTGGTGAAGGTCAGCATAATACGCATTTTAAAAACGGGCTTTAAACGCTAATTTAAATTTGTTACTCTCGGTAAAAACCCAGAAAACGTCCCGTGGCGTCAATCTGAACTTGATGCTCAGCCAGGGTCAAACCTGTTAGGAAGACGACATGAAGCCGACGTCTATCCAGCCGATTGCGCCATTTTGGTCCGGTCGAAGCCGTTGGAATTTTAGGCTTTGACTTTGACTCAGGTTTCATTGGAGAATTATTCACTCTTTCCCCTTCTTTCAAGAAAGGGTTCTCGATTTTATTTTTTTCATCTAGAACATCGTCTTCAAAACAACGCAGCACAAACACGTAATTAGGCAAAGTGCGGTGGAATGAAAATTATCGGTAGAACGGAAATGCTATTACATGCGTTGTTACTAATTGTTACAGAGTCGAGATGTCAGATCTGCCTCTACGAAAAGTCAGTTTCCAAAAAAAGAATTGCGCAAAAATTTTGAGGAAGTAGGCTCGTTCACTCATTCAACTTTAAGGTCATTCTGTGCCACTCGCCCAAAAATTGGCCGAAATAAAGCGCCGCAGAAAAAAGAAATCGCTGAAAATTGTGAAGGTGTCTCGTGGGCATGATGGCCAGCCAGAATTCGGTTCGCCAATTTTTAGAATTTTGTGTAGCGGCAGTATATGAAATGCGAAGCAACTCATGCTCGGGGCTGTGTCCCTCCCTCCCTCGTTCTCGTTGTCCGCCGTCCGCACTCTACAGCGCATGCGCGTCTCTTCAGCCCCGTCAGCGTTTGGGCTGACGTCAGCGCAGTCCACTATAAAAAGAAATAGTTAGGTGGTGCCCGGTTTCGATACCACGACTATCTGGCCGCAACGAAAGGTACGTGGCGCTCTTCCCACTGCGCCACAAACCGAGACGGGAGCAGGTGCTACGAACGAGCCTTATGTCCTTCACTCATTCAAACTACGTCGAGAAGCTACTGATACAATGAAGGCACGCGAAGCTGAACGTGAACGGAAGCGACGAACTGAAAACTAAACTAATTGGAACTTCAGCCGACCCCATGGCTGCTTCGCACACTCCTCAGGGTTCCCCTACGGAAAGATGGTGTAATTTTTTATTTTTTGCGTCCTTTACGCTACGATGCTGCATGTTAGCGGGCTAGGGTGACCGTCATACTCACGTTGCAAATAGAAGAGTTGTGGGCTCTCGCTGAAGGCCTTTTGATACGATATGCTTGATTGCAAAAAAAAAAAAAAAATAGCAGGGAAGGCTTACTCATCCGAAGCGGCGGGGGCTGAGACAGAAACGCCACCGCTAACTTTCTTCACGACAGCTAATTAGCATTGTGAAATCTCGACACTTTTGAGAACAAACAACGTGCTAACGAAGGCTCGGGGGCCTAATTAGATGCAGAAAAGCAGCCAACGTTGAGAGGATAATTATCTGCTGTCGCTCGGTTTTTGGGGCTCATGAGCCTTGCTTCTTTTGTCTTCCCGGACTTTATTCTTTTCGTAACTCATCCACCCGTCTTTTTTTCGAAGTAACAATGAATACTGAATACCCCTTTGTTTTGACTAAAAACCGCATGTTTCGCCCCTCTCACGCGTTTAGTTTGAAGTTTTGTTTTTTAAAGAATAACTAATCACGCCTGGGGCGCTATTCCAGAAGTCCCGAGTTCCGCCTACTCCCAAGTTTGCAGCTGCTTTGTTTATGAAAATAGTGATAGTGAAGCATTCGATACACCTCGGTCCAAATAAGCGCAATCGCGCGCAGCACAGCTATCACCGCGCCGTACTGGGGGCCGCTTACGTTCAGAAAGCACGGCGTGTGCTATCATCTGCATGCAGCGTCATCTAAAAGCGAGCTGCAATACTCGCTCTGTATCATAAAATAGATAACCCCACTACTACTTTAAATTCCCCGTCCAGGCTGTTGGCCACGATCCGCGCGGGGCGATCTGTTTTAAATGCAGAGCATTTCTTAGCCTCGCCTGTTCCTGCGTCGGACGGTGTCAACAGTTCCGCGTCCGCAGCAGGTGCGCCTCTCCTTCCCTCCTCTCTCTCAACAGCAGCTGGCGCGCGCATGCGTCGTAGTCAGCCCGTTCGCTCCGTCGCGGTCTCGGCGTAACAGGTGCGTGATAGCAGCGCGGTGGGGCGTGGAAGGGCGCGCGCTGCTTGCGCATGCGCGCTCTCCCCCCCCCCCCCCCCCGTACTGCTCTCCCTCTACTGCGCGCGCTGCAAATATAGCGGCTAGCGGTCGCTCGTGTTTCAGTCACTGCGTTGCTCCTTCCTTCCTTGGTTGACGCTCGTGCCCACGTTTACTCGTGTCTGCTACTCCAGCATCACGGAAGAAGCGATGGAAGCAACACTGCCTTCAATCAGTACTGAGGCCCCAATGCTCTGCATTTACTCGTGTTCCCCTCGCGGGAAGGCGCGGGAATTTTTCTCGGTGTTATGTTCTTCTGATTGATTGTAGGGTTTAACGCGCCGACGCAACGCAGGCGATGAGGCGCGCCGTAGTGGAGGGCTCCGGATTAATTTTGACCACCTAGGGATCTTTATCGTGCGCCGAAATCTCGCACACACGGGCGTTTTTCCTTTTCGCCTCCATCAGAAAAGCGGCCGCCGCGGCCGGGAATCGAACCCGTGACCTCGTGCTCAGCAGCGCAAGGTGTTATGTCCTTCTACTGAATTATGTTTGCTATGTGTCTTGAGGGTAGTCCTGGTGTAGCTCCCAGCAAGCAAAAACCGAGTAACCAAAGGGGTTTACTACTGCGGACGGAACGCGCCCTGCTCCCACGACCGTCGAATTTCGATTTAGTTTATGGCTTGGTTGAGTGTGCACAGCGGGCGCTTATCAGTAATCGTCCCAATTCAGCGTGTCAAGAGCGCGTTTGATCTTTGGAGAGTGCCTTTTAGATGTTGAAGTCGCGCCTAGTGTCATCGACTGTGTTTTCATGGTGTGTGAAGAAGGCTCCCTTGGGAAATTCTTGTCGTCTTGGCGGCTCTACAAGGCTCGGGCAAGGGTGAACGCCAGTTGGGACCGAAACCCCCGAGATTGTAGCACCATTGGCTGTCGGTGGCCTGAGGACTTCATTTTTGTTTGGTGCGAGGTTCCTGTCGCTGCCAGCGGGCATGAAATGACGACGTCGTGGCTATGACGCTACGCCCACGCAAAGTGTACGCCATGGGTGGATGAGGCTTAGGTAGAATGGGCTGGGTCTATTTGACTGACACTGCTCGAAGGAAACTCGGGACGCTCGTGGCGACCGCTGCTGCGTCTTGGTTTATGCTTATGATCACCGTAGCAGGCATATTTCTACCCCGACAGAAGGAGAAATTTTGAGCTCGTTTTTCTGTGCATTGGTTGTGCAGTCATCGGGCAACAGAATCCCGTTTGCGACGACTTAAAGGCAGCTTTCGCTCCATGACCGTCGAGGATCAAGTGTTGTGTGCTCTGCGGTTTTACGCAACGCGCAGCTTCCAAGGAAGCGTTGGCGGCAACCGCGCCATCGATCGCCACCGGTTGACAGTCAGCCGGTGTGTGCGCAATATGATCGCTGGAGATGCATTTACCTGACCTCGCCTTTCTTTTAGGTGGTTCTCCGGACATGGCTTCCGCAGGTTCTACCACTCGTCTATCCGTCTGCAGCCGGAGCGTGCGCTTCAGTTATCGTCTGCCCGCAAAACAGTTTCAAACAAGGCGTTGCATGACCGTGCGTTTCGCTATCGTAAGCAGGGTAGACAGTTTTCCTTGAGGCGTTGCGTTCCTGGCAGGATAGCTTATACGTATATAGGTATAGAATCAACGGCGCGTGTCTTTTGTCACAGGCGATCTCTGCAAATTTCCACGCGTTTTGTTCAGCGTCACGGTCGTATGGCAGGAAGCAGGGCATACAAACCGAGTAAGGGGGAGAATTTAGAATTAAAGTAACCACGTGGCGCCAGAAGGAGGGTAACCGAGGGTGGGAAGGGCGGGAAAAAATAGAGAGGCCATGGGTTGCATGGGCAAGGCAAGGTAACCGTTGGTCATTAATGGTAACAGAGTGGACGCCTAGAGAAGGAAAGCGTGGCAGGGGCGGCAGAGAGGTAGATGAGCAGATGATTTCAAGAAGTTTGCGCGGACAAATTGGCCGCCGTTAGCGCAGGACCGGGATATTTGTAGTTCTATGGGCGAGGCTTTTGCCCTGCATTGGGCGTAGATATTCTGATGATGATGATGAAACCACTCTGCTGTGAAATATACAAATAAAGCATACCGAGCGCACGTGAGCGTGCGCTTCCTCAGGAGCGTCCGGCGTCGGCCATCTCGACCTTCGGAAACACTCTGCCCATCGTTCGTTGCGTCATATCTCGCGTGTGGTTCTGCTCGCCAATTCACATGCCTTTGCGCCTGAAGTGAGGAGAACAGACGCCAAGTTAGAGGAAGCCAGTTGCTGCGTGTTCTAGTGCGTGCTAACGCGGTACACCTTGGGAGAGATGCGAAAGGCTGGTACAAAACGATCCCGGCGTGCCACTCATAGAGGACCTTCAGCGGGAACTTGGGAAATCCATGTGAGATTCAACAGTCGGGCCTCAGACAAAGGGAGAGCGGCCACAAGGGCTGCTGTTTCTCCAGCCTGGCACCACTAGTCCAAGCTCCGCCAAATTTTTTCACGCTATATTGTCTTCGACATAAAGGCCACAGCAGATTCCCCCATATATTCTTGGTCAATCCCCTGCATGGGTATGATCTGTGCGCAGGCATGATTGGATGGGCCTGTGGTCGTATTCACCATCGACACTACATAGCTTCTTTTGATCATGGCTTGCATTCCTTAAACTTTGAGCTAATTTCAATGTGTAACCTTTTTCGAGATTGTCAGATAAAATCACCAAATTCTTTGTCCTCACTTTCTTCATCACAGCCACCTATATAGAATTGAAGATAAATCGTCGCAGTGGAATTTTCCTAAAAACAAGAGTGGTGGTTGCGACGATGCGACACCTTCAGTAGTGGGTGCAACACTTTCACCGACCTTCAGGTCGGTGAAGGTGTGTCGTTCTCGTTGATTTAACCGTTGCGGGCACTTCCATTGCCTTTACAGTATATTCTTTCTTAATGTCTAGATTAAACATAGCTGTTCCGCGGTGCGTCTCATGACAACATACACTGATGTTTGTCAGTGCTTCTGCTCTCGGGCGAAATCAAATTTCGTAAACCTTCATACATACCGTTGTCATTGGATTTGCTACTGCACTTTGGAAACAAACTTTCGGTTCCTTCTGTCTCTCCCTACTTCCTTGTCGATCCATGGAGACCTCCATACTGCAGTCATTGCGCCGCATGGGGTTGAAACAGATAAAGAGCATTTGAGCACTCCTATTGATTAATTTTAATTTTTCCCTTTCGTAGAAACCAATACCCCAGAGATACAAAAGCCCTTCCCCAGCGGAGTTGTCAATAACCCCTTTCCTGCCTTCTACGGTCGCGCATTACTTAACATCGCAGAGTTCTGACTTCAAGTGCTTCAAAAAACGAGAGAAATAGTAGAATCTGAGTAGAACGGACGCCAGAAATAAGTGCGGGAATTCACGATCTCGAAACGTTGGTACTTGGTTTTAAGCCAAAATTCATGTGTGCCCCATTCAGCGAAAAACAGGTGTTGGGCTTGTTGTTATCGTTTTTGTTGTTGTCGTTGCTGCTGCTGTTGCTGCAGCAACTGACAATAGGAACATGGAATAATAACTTATAAAAACAACTGGGCTCACAGGATTCAAAGCCAGGTTTCTAAAGTGGGAGTCGAACGCGTTACCGCTGCGCAATCTCGGCCCCTTGCGTGTGCTGGAACAAAATCTAGCCCAATGCATGTCGTGTTAAGTGTAAATGGCACATGAGTAGAACAGGCACACGCCAGCTAAGAAGACCTCTGATCCTGAAGAAGCAGTCCCGTGAAGCCATGCCTGTCTGCCTGTCGAAGTAATTTGCGCCAACACGCGAATAGAATTGAAGACATCGACGCAAGCGTAATGTAGAAGCAAAGAAATCCATGCTAAGTGTCGCTAGCCTTTTGCTTCAAAGAATATGAGAAGTTAGAAGTGCCCGAGAAAGTATCTTATTGTGACACGTACACGAATAATAGAAGCGGAAGGTGAACACAAGATATCCCCATTTGTCTGGAAGTCTTGACGTGTTGTCTCAACACTTCTAGGTGTGTTTTTTCAAGGTATTGAAAATATATGTTTTGGTAAATGTGTAGTGTTTCATAATTAGAATACATTAATGATTGTGGTTCCTTGTTGGCACCAATTTGTGTCTACTGCATATTTATGCCTTCCATTGTGTGTTGTGAACTTTAAAATCCCGCCGAGCAATGTAGACCAAGAATTGTATGTATACACCTATATACACCTAAACCTACATATTTAAGCTTTCCACTGTGCGCTGTGCTTTTTAAATTTAAGCCAAGTAATCTATGTGTTGTCGAGTTGTATGTTGCATTTCAGTCGATGTATTAGGGGCGAAGCCCTTTAGAGGCTGGGGCTGTTGGCGTCTCCCGTCGTTGTCGTCGTCGTAATCGTCGTCTCATGTAGTCACGGTACTCAAACACCGGCACGCTCGTTTACGCCTCGCGCTAGACCGATTCGTTCTTCAAAGACACGAGACTCACAGAAAGGTTGTCTACCTCTACATCCCAATGGTTTCATTTCCGTTGGAAAAAACGCCAAGGCGCCAAGAATACACTTATACACTGCACGCTTCGCCCCTCCCCAGGTTTCACGTTAGTGGAGGTGTTTCTTTGCGTTCACACCTAGTTGAGCCCCAGAAGGGCCTGCTGTATGTGGAGGAGACGGGGAGGAAACACATTTATTGCTCTCATTCAATAGAAACACAATACATTTGAAAAGGACACGCGGAAAGGTAGAGGTGCTATAAAATATGCCAAACGAAAGCAGAGAGGATGGAGATTCAGAAACAGAAAAAAATAAGACACACGCGAGTTTCTGCATAAGTGCTACAAATAGCCTACCGCCGGGCTCTGTGATGGGAGTGGCAACGGAAAATAGAGGCGACGCAGTGGGCACGAAAGATGTGGCGTTAGCCTCACGAGCGTTTGTTGACGGTTGCTCTCGAAATATCAATCCGTATTCCACCATCATGTGGGTGCGAACAGATGACGGGCGTACTAAAACATTTAGAGATTCCCTTTAAATGCATTTATTCCGCGGAATTTAGCTGGTATTCCCTATGTCCCTGTGCCATTGATTGCTCGCTGTTATCATTGGTGCCAGTTATAGGCACACCTTATTGGTGCTTACGAGTCAATAGACGTTAACACATGGTTCGGAGAAATGTGGTCATTTCAACAACTGCTAAAAAAACCGGCCGGGTAAGACTTGTACACAGGCTTTTCTTTTAATCTTACCCTCTGTTGTGTAGTTGCAGGTTATATTCCCAAAATTTTACTTACACGGTAACCAAACCCATCGAGCTGGGTGTTTTTAGAACCACAACCAGGATAGCGCTCTCTGCTACGTTGTATGCGCGTCGCACAGATGGTCTGCTACTATTTGTGACTGTTTGGCTTTTATGATTAGCTGCGGAATGTTGTATATGGCCAAGAGCAATGCATAATTGAAGAGGACCGCGGGCTTTCGCGCAATATCGCTGTAGGTTGCCACCGTGCACAACGGCGGCGCTGGCATCGCCCTAATCTAGCTAAGTGTCGCCGGACGCTCTCGTTATAATAATGAAATCACCCGAATAAGACAAAAACGCTCCGCCTTCAAGCGTAACCTTTCATAACCAGGGGCTGTCTACGTTACTACCTCTGTATCCCTATGCCCTTCCATGCAAATGGGTATGTTTCATGCGGCAGTACAAGAGATGGAAATGAGGTTTCATTTTCGCCATAACAACGCGTGGTGCCTTCAAGAGAAGACAAGTACACAAAACGATAGTTGAATCCTATATAGATAGAAGGAAAAAGGCAGAAAAGGAAACGGCGGCACCAGAACAGGACAGGAGTTTTCGCGGGAACTTAAGCAAGCTGCAGTCTCCAGAAATAGCAGCAGAAGGGCCTACATTCATCTCAATGACGACGCTGGGCAAAGGCGACTTTTATTTGTGTGGCATATATATCGCACTTGAATTTTGTTGTTTGTAAAGCTTAAATTCAGGATAGAAGACAGTTAGGCCTACTCGATTCCTAAAACTTACTTCTCAGTAAAGCCGAGAGGGGGAGAATTGTTGTTTTCGCTGAGTGAAACCATAGTTATCACGATGAAGGACGCGCAGGTTTTGGGAGGTATGCGTGAGGTAACGGTGAGAATGACCAGAGGGAACATAAATCCCAGTAGTAGAAGCCTAAATGCGTCAGCACAGACATTTACGTGTTGCCCTGGGGAGGCAAAAATCCATGAGCTCTTTAGATTAAATATCGGATGTAGCGTTCACTAGCCGAAAGAAAAACAATAAATTGGGCTGAAAATATCTTACGCTACGGAATGCGCCAGAATTAGCGGATGCTTACCTATTGTTGCACTTTAAAAAATAAAAAAGAAACATGTTCGCACCATTGTGAAAAAGGGGAAACAGCCAGCGAAGATGGGCGCAGAAAAGTTGCATTGATACAAAAAGAAACGGTCCTATATGGGGTATTTGTTGAAAAGTTCAGCTGTCAATTTCTTCGCTAGGCAACTCTGAAATGGCCACGGATATGGCCGAAGCGCCACGGTCATGGCGCGGGTCATGCCACTGCGGCCGCACGCCGAAGAATAAAAATAACACCGGCGCATGCGTCGTCTGCTTTGTTTCAACAGGGTTCTCAGCGATGGTGTCAAGAGAGTTTTTATTAATCGCACTCACATTGGAGTCGAGACATTACTTTGCGTACGGCGGGCTAGAGCTTGGAATGTCCAACCCATATCATGCGCTTAGCAAGGACAAGTACTGCCATCCCGCGGAGTCCGACGTAACCACACTCTTAATCTGGTTCCACGTAAGATCCACTTAGTAACTGGAACTTTTTTGCAAAAAAGTTCCAGTTATATATTTGGAACCGTGTTCCACATATCCTGAAAATTAAGTGGAACAGTGACCCACATATTTTTGCAACTAAATTATGTGGATCGGTGTTCCAAATAAAAGTATGCGGATCACTGTTCCAAATAAAAGGGTAGTTTAAGTTGCTGGAACATTGATCCATGTAAAATGATTATGGAATTTTTCCGGTACGCCGTTCCAGGTACCTTCAGGCCAGCTGTTTATACAAAACGGTGTTCCTATAGGCATTGGGAAGCTGTCTATGGGACTCCACTTTTCCAATATTTCTGCTTTCCTGTCGGTATACACCGAGGTCATATGCCAGGCTGGCGGATGCATTGGTATCAGCAGGAAACCGCAAGCACCATTTTAACACAGCCTTGATATATGACCCGCTGTGATACCAACAATTGGAAAGCAGAAACCACTGCAGCAGTGTGGTCCCTGACAGTTCCCAACAGTTGCCTATCGGAGCACAGTTCTATATAAAAGTTGGTCTGAGGCACCTAGAGCGGCACACAGTCTTTGGCTTCACCCGCAGAATCCTCTTCTGACTTTCAGCTGCATGTAAAAGAAACAATATACTTGCATTAAAATACGCACGAAACCAACTATTATGACTCATACACTGCTTTTCAATATACTATACAACTTTATTGGGTGTTAGTATGCATACATTTCAGATTTGAATAGCTGTCTATTTTAAATTGCGCAGAAAATGACCAACGTACAAGGAATAAATACCATAACGATAACACTAGGCTCCAAGTGGCATTTTCACATATTCACCTTTACTCAAAAACATGGTTAATAAAGACGGTATTAGGGGCAACTGCTTCACAAAAAAATAGACGTGTGCGTCTACCGCGGCATTGACACAGACATTATACAACAGTGAGCATCAAATATGCTGTCTTATCAGATAAACCAAGGTAATTCAAAGGCGGAATGACTCATTGCGCTTGCCATACTACGTTTACGCATAACTGTTTGGGAAAATGCAGTTTGCTATTAAATTGTAGGGAAAGGCCTAAAAACAAGCCATACACGGTTGTATTATCACAAACCTACAACAGTGCAGTGCAAGAGTTTAGGAAAACAACGCTCGAGCCAAGATTAACGATAAACATTTTGACACGAGAGGTCACATGTGGCAGTATGCCACCATTAAAACATGATTATTAAAGATAGTAGTTTCCTGACACCAGACGTAAGTGTAACATCAAGCTATTTGTAGGCAAAATAGACTTTATGAGCGTCCTGAAAAGGCCTGACTTAAGGCACGTTACTTGCCCAAACAATTTGTAGTTGTTTAAAATAATTCATCCCAAGAAGTCTCACAAAAGCCAGCGTGAATCTTATATAATTTTGCAAACCAGGTAGCTGGAAGCATGTTACACATATTAAAATTTAACGAGCAGACTAATTATGCAGACTAATTATATACGTCATCAATTCAAGCGGGGACAAGTCAGACATCCTTAAGAAGCAAACAAGCCAGCGTTTAATCATACAGGTGACCAGTTTTACAAAGCAGACTTGAAAGCATTTTTTGCAGCCTCAACATTTTACCTTAGGTGAAATTCACAGTTGCGTGCTATAAAAACCCTCCCGTCTTGCTATCAGTGTAATTGTAACCAAAGCCCTGCTTCTGCCAAGCAAGAAATGAAGCTTTGTTCAAAGAAGAAAACTTGTTCAAGCCAAATACGCACGTTTTCAATTCTTCTAGGTCATGGGTGTCAGCTCATATCCGGTACTAAAATTTATCAATGAAGGCGGAAGCCATCTGCGTAAATAATCACTGTCACTTTTGCATCAGCAGCAGCACTGCCATGAAAAAAAATTTCATGAGCTACACTTGAATAATAAGGACGTTACATTGCGGTGCCATGAACTACATTAACACCCACTATAGATTCAAAGGCAGCCTGCGCATTGTGCCAATGATGAAAAATAAGGCACAACTTCAGTGTTCAGTTGACATGAAACTTGCATGTGCCAGTAACTTAAACCTCTTCATCTGATTTCACCCCCTTCATGCCTTTCATCTGACCTCCTTCAGGCCTTTCAAGAGATAGTACTTTAACCTCTACCAATAATTTAAAATCCCAAGTAGAGCTGAACACTTCAAGTATTTCAACAGAGACTCCAACTTAAATGACACCAGGCCACTGTCAAACTTCTCATGCTTTCCAAGAACTCTCTGCAAAAGTCCCAAGAACTCTCCAAAGGCACACAACCATATGAACATGATGACACGATGAAAAAGATGACATATGCGGCGAAGAGGATGACCACATCCTGAAGTGACAATGCAGGCGGCGAATCCGTGATGTGTTTCTTGCGGGCAATATTGATGCCGCCAGTCCCTTCTCTCAGAATAACCGGGCCTCGAGAAGACTTACTGCTCAGCTCATGTACCTTCAAGGAAACAAGAAAATTTTGTTACAAGGTTGCTTTAAATGAGTGAGTTGCTTAGTCCCTTTCATAACACAGTAATTGATTTAAAATCAGTGATTTCTTGGGTTTTTTTATGGGAGTGCTGCTAAAGGTGAAAGTGCGCTAAACAATATGACCACAGACAATCAATGAAATTGCCCTGATTCTGGAAAGTATCCAACTTTGCTGCCTCGGTATTCTGAATATAAGGTTTTTTCATCCTTGAGAGGTTTCGTTTATTAATCAAATAATAATTACTATAATCACCTTTCGGCATTATATTTTACACACCTTCTCTCTGCAAAAAATGTTCTCTGTACTGTATAATGTGCTCCCTAGACTGCTGTAGTGAAACTGGCTTATTATAACTTACAGCTAAACGATGTTTCTACCACAAAGAAATAAATGGCCAGTCATAGGAAATCATAATCACACTGTGGCAAAATTTTTTTTTGGAATTAGTTCCCCCTAAAATATTTCCCTCTCGATATGTATTACCTCCATGGTTCGTAGTGGTATGAGGCAGAAGCTGATCTGACTAATGCTGAGCTGGGCTGTTGCACAATTTTCTTATAAATTGCAACTATAGCACATTTTCTTGCAGACGTCACTTTCTGTGCTCTAAACAATTCCCTTTAAAAATTACCCCTGATTTAACCACCTGTCAAAATCCAATGCAAGCATTACTCATGCTACGCCTGTATTTGGGAGTGCTATGGGCATATTAAAAGCGGGAAATTTAAATCGTCAGTTGCCACCGTATTGTTGTAGCAGCAACCACGTTGGGCGTGTCCGTGGTGCTGCAAATCACAACAACTCTCAAGGTGTAAAAGCTAAATATTTACAAAACTAAAATACAAAATAGTGGTTTTTTTGGCCACTGTTGGAGCATTCGTTATAGGCGGAATGTTGACACAATGGCCAATATTGGCGTTCACGATAACTTCTTAACACTGAGATTTTATTAGGACGAACAGACCCAGAAATTGAGTCTCGCAAAAACAAAATGCCAGCTTACCCAACCAAAATTAAGACCCGGGTGTTTCTCCCAGGGCAGTCTCAAAGTGCACTTCCAGGAAAGTTTCGCTAACGTGTTCCGAAAAGCTCCTACTGTCACCTTGAGCCACAGGCCAAGCTGTCATTGAAAAGAAGTTTCAAACCATTAGTTATAAAGAAACTACCTAAAAACGCGCCATGAAAGACCCAAAAATGGCAGTGCGTACTTACTTGTAGAATGCAATGATTTCATCCCGTGCAAGAGCTTTAATGTGTTGCCTTCTGATGATACACTTCCAAGAAGGGGTCCAAATACAATTAAAATGGCCATATGCATTCCTTGTACCACTGTTTTAGGTCTATCTTCGCCCTATTGCCTAGAAAATAAACAGTACAAAAATATCAGAGAATAAATTTATGCCTCGCTTACCCAGGGAGCACGAGAAAATATTGAACAATGTCTGATTCGTTCCACGAAAGTAGAATGTCTTTTTTACAGCGGAAGCCCTGGTAATCTTTCCTTGCTAAACAATTTGAGATATGAAAATATTTGAACATACTTTAAGCTCACCTGTCCTTGGTCTATGCGACCTGGTGAATATCTGCACAATATGCACAACTCAAAAAGTACTCTTTTGTGGCTTATGAGCTCCACAGGGCTTTCATAATCCGCCACACTCTCCCCGACGACCCTTCAGCATGCCAAAGATGTCTTCAGCCAGTGAATGCCACAGCCAAGACTTCGGAGGAGCATGTAAAGAAAGGAAATAATTTGTTTTCTTTTTTTTTTTGCAGAGGAACAAAAACATTTGTCACAACCTATCAGTGGAGGGCCAAATGTCACCACAGTCAGCCATATACTCTTTCTGAACAGGTCATAGAGTATGAATACAGAATGTAGCAATCTGCTTATGCAGTATAATTTGTACGTTCAAAGTAGAACAGAAATGGATTAATGTTTGGTGCACATTATTATACAACAACTTTGCACCCGAGGGTTCTGAAAATTATTCCAACTCTCGAGCTGCCACTGACATTGATAGCATAAAATGGCAGGAATGGATTATTTTTAAACTTAATTTGTGACGTTAAAACTTCTAATAGTCCACACGTGAGTTTTATGGGTAATTATTCTGAGGTCTCAGGTTACCACTGACATTGACAGCATAGAAACGGCACCACACTTTCTGCGTGTTTCCATCTGCCTTCCCCTCCACAAAACGAACGTTTTGTTACTACGCTACTGCTCAGACAACCACTTGCATTTCACTACACGTCAGGGAGCCAACTAACATTGACTAGTGTAAATATACCATCTGAATTCATCGAAGGCATTGGAAGAAACAAGAAACAACTACACACACAGCACAGATAAACGTAAGCAGTGCTGCCGCCAACGCCTTGAACGCACATTAACATTAGGCGTAATAGAGGGATTAGCACAGTAAATTTATGGCTCTCAGAAGATCAACACAACGCAATTAACACGGAAGTTTGAAAATACCGATAAGTCTAAAGACAGACGCTCCGACAAACATGTTGTGCAGTGTGTGCGCGTGAGACAATAGCGTGCGACTAACCCAAGAAGATTCAGTACCGCTGACAGGTACAGCAACCGTCAATATACAACTAAGCAACACCACACCATAAGGGGACATGCAGAGTCGAGAAATGCGCGCACCAGCCACTTTCTAAATAGCACTAGCTAACGTACGAAGTCAGAAATGTCAAGCCGACTCCGACCCACTAACACAAGCTTAAGTGAATAACGGCCGCAAAAGTTTCTCGCATCGAACAGGAAGCGGAGCGGCACGTTTATCGGACGCAGTGATGAACAAGTCAAAGAACAACAACCGTTACCAGAACATAAATAAGCAGCACTGACCTTTTTTGCGCCTCCCGGCAAAACTTCACTTCGTCGAACAGTAAATACAGCCCGAGGACATGAAGAAATCCGCAGTTTCACGCCACAACCAAACCGTTAACCGTTCCCGCCAGTCTGACCGACAGTTCATTTAGAACATCAGGCGCATAACGCGAGCAATCGAGAAAACCGCTATAGAAGGCCACTGGTGGCGCTGCATGCGGACGAGCTGCATGCGGACGAACAAAAAACTAGCTTCCGTAAACGTTGAGACGTAGGGGCGCTGCTGTCGTTAAAAGTGTTCACGCAGTCCCGTTTTCCCCTCATCGTCGTTGTACCAGTTGCCGTCCAACTATACCATGCATCAACGCAAACGGCGCTGCTCCATGCGGCGCTGCCTTGTACTTCTTCCTAAGGTCCCTAAAATAACTAAGGTAGCGCCAACTGCTCCCTCCTTCTCCGCTGCCCTCCTCTTTTTTCTCTCCCCTCACCCGCGGCGCCGCGGTCCCTTTAACTCCGCGGCGGGGCCGCATGTTTGTTGGCTTCCTCAGAGCAGACGCCCTCGCAATGCTTCGGGCCGCTCGCTGCAGTTTTTCGTGCAGTTTGCTCTTGTTTTCGCGCCGCAATCGCTCTTTGGTAGCATTAATAGTATTTCTAGAGCCCCGTTTTACCAACACGCATTAAGTGAGACTGTTTTGTTGTATATTTTTGTCTAGAAAGGGATATTTGCGGGGTGGATGCCATGTGGATGCCGCGGGCGCATACGGACAGCGCGGTGTTTGTTTACGTGTGCGGCAGGCTCAGGATAGTTCGTGAACGCGAAAAGATCGAACGTGGACGTTTCAAATTGCTCTGTTACAGTAATTCCGTTCTTGCATCTGCGTGATTAAATTGTGGTACGTCGTGCAAGCGCTGCACGGAGGGCTTGCGCATGGTTCGCGGTGACCTTGATTCGCGGCAGTTCGAGCGCTGCGCTGGCTTTTTTGCGTTAGTTGTAGATCATTAGGCAGCACTCAGTATGCGCCCCGCATTAGCTACTGACATTCATGCCACCTTTATTTCGTGCACTTTACGGTGCTTTGACGCTGTTGCAAAATATATGTCACCTTCACGTCGTTATAGGCTGCTGTCAAGGTCAAAGTTCTCGCGTCTCCTCGTTGGCCTCGCCCAAGACGGCTGTACGTTTGGCAGTGCGGTCGTGGCATAGCAATGTTCGTGCGATTGGCGTTCACAATTACTTCGAGTGCAGCCATGTCGGGCATATCTGGAACAGGCTCGCACAAAGAACGCGCAGTTAAAGAATGCGCTCAGCTTACAATTAACTGTAGCGCCCAATTCTATAATAACTACCGTATTCCAAGTCCAGAAGCACGCTAACAAGCGCAATTGTGAATCCTTTTCATGCTGTACAGCTAACATTGATTCATGTGTGGGCTTTGATAAATTACAGCTTGCTACTGCCGAGCTGGCCGTGACTGCGCTGACCTTATTCGAGCAGCCGAAGGCACAACTCGGCATCGCGAAGCTACATAAAGTGACGCGGACGCAACACTTGTTTGAAACATAGAGAAAGAAATACTGTTTGAAACGAGCAGCTGACTCTTCGGTTGTTATCGGTTGTTATACGCAGGCGGCTTCGATAAGAGCTCCATTCGATTCAGACGCGATTCCCTGCAATTAACGCCTGCACCGTTGCACGGTGCGCTGCACCAAAGCGCTCGATTCGCCGCAGCAGGAATGGTGCCGTGCATCGCGTCGCTCGATTGCTTATGGTGTTGCAGCGGTACCGCCGCGGTGCGAAGTACCGCTGCACCTGCTACGGAGGAGGTGCAGCGAATCGCTGCCGTGAGCGTTCGGGCGTTGCGGGTTGGCAGGCGGCTACCGGCAGTTGCGGCGACCGCGTGAAAATGTCCGTCAAGCTCGAAGATGCGTAGGACAAACTTTGCGTCGCCGCTGGTGCGTACGACGCAACCCAGATGGCCGTAAACATCCAGTTGTAGAGGACGACAGGCGAGGATGATTAGCAGACGACTATGCCTGCACCTCGCTCGATTGTAAACACGCAGGGGCGCTACTGACGGTGCAACCGTGATGCACGGCACCGCGGAACCACGCTGCTGCACTGCACCGGCACCACAGAACTTCATCTGCAACGTTGCCGTGCACCCCTTCTGAATCGAATGGAGCTAAGGCCTGCTCCGAGGCAGCTGAGCCTAAAATGGCGAATTTAAATGGACAGTGGCGGCGAAGAGAAGAAAAAACAAACAACGCGGGGACGAGGTATTACGTCACTGGCCGTTGGCCAATGGCGCGCGGCGTTCGCCGGCGAAAAAGAAAATGGCAAAAAACGAAGGAGGAAAGGAGCGCGGGCGAGGGCGAAAGGCGGCGAGATCTAAAGATGGCGCTACCTTAGTAATTTCAGGGACCTTACTTCTTCCTCCATGCTGTCAACGCATGCGCACGGCATGCCGCACTGAAGTGGCGGTCGTTTCGTAATCGTCTCGGCCAACTTTTTCTTCCTCCGTGCCTTTGGCGATGCACGCCGTGGCCAGTGACCAGTCCGCGGAAGAGATCACAAGCTCGGCACCCTTGATCGCTTTTATTTGCTTCGGAAAATGGGAGTAGGCCTCTAAGCGGACGTCTACGCTGCTCTGAGGCTGGAACAAAGAGCTCAGATATTAGGCAATTTAACACGTTAGTTGGGCTAAAGTTGTTTCTCTCCGCAGTCCGTGAGCGCGTGCGGTATGTGTGCATAAACTTTGATGACAGCTTTATTTCTTTCTTTGCAGTGAAAACAAAACGACGCTTCTTTATTGACTGCGTTCTCTTGACAAGTCTTTCCAATACCAATAATATATACTGCGACGCTCTTTGATACCCACGTTATAGAAAACTACTTCCGCATAGTGAATCCAGTGTGATTACTCGCTAATTAGCGAGTAATAATACATCTGCCCGTTTTCCAGCAGTTTTTCTTCATGAACACCAATGGAAAAGAGCAACGGGGGGACCAGCAGGAGAAGGCAGGTCATTCGGTGAACTTGAATTACTACGGCAAGTAACAACGTTAGGGTAACACTGCGAATTTTCGCGATACTGCAATGCATAATTTGAAATAAGAATGCCATTTCAGTATAAATATATAGAATGTAAGGCAGATGCCGCGGGGTAGATTTAGTTCTCCGGGTTTTGTGTCATTCTCCTCCTGCAAAGAGGCTTTAAATTTTGCGTGTGAAAATTACTAGCCGGGACGAGACAAAATACAAAAACTAACTTCTAAGCATACATAGCATGCGTAGCATGATGTGTGTGGTGTAAAATGTGACGCAGTCGGTTACCATTATGTATGTACCCCATCACAACATAAGTAACGTAAACTAAGTACCATTGATCGCGTGCTACACCACAGCGAGATGATGACTGAGTGTTGAACAAAAACTGCCGTTTCTGCGACGCTTTGTAAACCAAATGCATAAAATGTAATGGCCTCAACAAGTATTTCGTAATGAAGATGTTCACAAAAGCACCACGAATTCTTCAGCGCTATAGCAGCTATGGCTTTGCCCGAACGGCATATGGGGAAAGGGAAGACGTTTAGTCCTTCTCAAATTGAAGTCACTGGTAATTTTGTACTTGACGCCTCAAATTAGAAAAATACGATGTTCACGAAAGCGGTTTGGGTGCCGCAGAACACCTGGAAATGGGTTCCTGCAATTTCTTCTTTTGCCTAAGATATCCTCCTCTCGACATTTTTAATGCGTTGTACGGCGTTGACAAAAAAGTGGGATTTCGCTTTCTGTCAAAGGACGTCACTAAAACTACAGCTTAGCCGTATCATGAAAGTTAACTGCTGCAAGGCAGTATCATAGATGTCGGCGAAGTTCATTAAATGTTATGTGCGGTGTGCGCGTGTATATTAAACGCGCACGTACATTTTGGGTCAAGAAGCACCTAATATATATGCGGTTCATTGTTCCAGTTGATGCATGAAAGAGTGCATACTTCACTGCCGTGCACGAGTTATGTGGAACAAGACACGAGCAAAAAATATACAAACGCACTCTCCCCAACCGTTTACTGGGACATAAGTGGAACAGTAACCGGAACCGCCGACATCGCATGACCCCATTTCTTCGGTTCCAGATAAAAACCACGAACACAAAGAAAACAAGCTGATGGTTCCAGATAAGATCCACCTATATGCCTCGTTCCAGTTATTCTTTCGTTCGGATCCACATAAAATATATGGATCACCCTTTTTAACTGGAACTTATATGGAACCAGATTAAGAGTGCAGTGACGACGCATTCACATGGTTGCCTGCATGCGTGCCTCGCTATTGAATACAGGCTATACTTTTTATACGGGACTTGTTCAAACTGAAAGCAACGTATCTCGGAATTCCCGACGCAGAATCCTTGCAGCTGCGCCAATTGCGATTGCCTTTCTCAGCTGCTGTTCTTTATGTCAAACTGGTTTCTTGCTGGCTCGTGAGCGATGCTTCAGGCGTTATATCTGGACGCATCCATCAAGTCATTCTTCCATTCGCGCCAGTGTTAGCAGTTCTACAGTGGCGGTATTTTAACTATCTGCTAGTGGGTCGGAGAAACAAAGGAAAACAGATAGTGTTCGCAGCATAAACAAGACGCAGACTGAATAAAACTTTCCCAAACCCATCTTCAATGCATTTGCTGATTGTTGTTCCAATAAATGGGGCTGAACCGAAGGCGCGGTTGTTAACTTAAAAACACCCGATAATTTATGCTTCCTCCTTTGCACAAACATGAGATTCCCCAGGTCGGATTACCGAATCTACACGCTTTGGGACATCTCATGCTTCTCTTCTCTGTAAGCTTGCGAAGTTCGCTGTCGTGATTATTCGGAACGCGCCTCGACTGTGCCGAATCGTTTCTGCCACATGGGGCAGAATGTTCAACGATCCTTTCTTCGATTCCATCTCCTCAGCCGTGGCGTAAAGAGATTAATATAACGGAGCGAAGGGAGCAAAACCAAGACGGAGAGGATCGATAACATTGCGACAACGCAGATAAATCGTTGCTCGACGTACACACCGATGCAATTTATTTCTGGGAAACAACCGCCTAGAATAATATAAGCAGATATTATCGCGTGTTCTGAACGTTGGTTATTTTTTTTTACAGCTATCAATTAGAAGAGTTGGAATGACTCAGTAATCTTATACTGCAGTCACAAGTACGCTGCCGTGATTAAATTACCCACCCTTGTCGTTCCCCGCTCCTACCTCTGCTTTGGGCTCAAGTTTTCCCACGCTATACTCAATCGTCTGCGTTCTAAGTAACACCCAAATACACTGCGGGAAATATTCAAATATGCAAGAAAAAATAGAGCCGGGTAGTGGAAGGCACTAATTGAGGCGGGACGTACTACAGAAAGAGTTCCCCTCGGCACCATAAATATATTACGCAAAACCAAATTACGGTGGAGAGGTAGGATGGTATCACCTCCTTAAAACCCCCTGTGCCATCTTGGTCCTAACCCGTTTAAATGGTTCCGTGTTTTGAGGCATCGACAAAACAAAGCAAAACTTTGAAAATATCAGCCGGACCAGATGCGCCGCAGTTGGAAGACTACAAAAGAAAAACAGTAACTAAGCGAAAAATAGATTTTAAATTTCGACCCTTGGGGAGTACCTTACTTCCTAGCCCTTTCAGTCGTATACCGCTGTCTTGACCAGTGCCATTAGTGTCATATCGATGGCTATAGCATTAACTGGAAGTAACGTAGTACCTGGCTTCTCCCTTTGCAATAAAAGACCGGGACTTAATTGGAGACACGCGTGGCCAAAAAGTTACTGCGAGTGGTTGGAAATAAAATAAATACAGTCGAAATTCGATTTAACGAAGACATCCCGATCCCCCCTCCCACGCCCATAGAGCTCCCACGCCCCCATCCTACGCCCCAAGATTTGTTTTGTGCGGGCAATTCCAAAAGTGGAATCGAAGACAGGAGTTACTGCGCATTTAGAGCTTGCGGATAAGATCTGTATATGTGTTCTTTCAATAACTGTGTAAGTGGTAACAAAATAAAAGCTGCCCTGGTTGAAAAGACACTTCTGGAAATTTGGCAACGTCATATTGTGACACCCTTTAGGCGGTAATGACAACTTTGGGTCATTATAAATATACTGCCTTTCCCAGATAACAAAGATACTAAATTTAACGCAAGCTCCAAACAAATAATCGAGATTTTAGGGAAACATACGAAGGAGTGGCGATTCTCCGGCCATTTCGCCGCTATTTAGATATGACGTAAACCATTTTCGGTGAAAAGTATGCTGAGGACTTTTTTGGGGAATTTCAGGTTAGCAGACCTTTGTGCAATAACGAAGAATTTTTAGATGCCGAGAATCTCATGCTCGGGGCTGTGTCCCTCCCTCCCTTGTCGTCGTCGTTGTTGTCCGCCGTCCGCAACCCTCCCCCCCTGCGCATGCCTGGCCAGGCACCGCTGATGATGATTGTGGCAGGATGCCTCTAGGGATTGGCCAACCAAAGAATCCATCACGAGATAGCTTCGCGTTCAACCGCCGTCCTCATCTTCCCGCAGGGGAACCGCTGAAGAAGAAGATGGGGAAAGAAGGGCGTGTACGTTGCTGTCAGCCGGTGCACCAATGTCAACAACCTTTACCTCACCAACGCTGACGGAGACTACCTATTCTACCACAGAGACGACAACATCGACAAGAACATGATGGACGAGTTTCGGCACCTCGAGAACCACCTCCTACTCACCGTAACACAACAGCACTTGCGTGCCTTTGCCACCGGTGTGGACCCGGACGCGGAATTCACTCTGGCGCTACTAAACACCAGATCCCTCAACATGACGGCAACACAATGGAACCACACGGAACACCCATGATGCTTCGCATCCTGATCAGGGTTCCCCACGGGAAGATGGGATGGTGTAATTTTGTTTTCCCATGCAGCTGTCAAGTATACCGCATCAAAGTGTTGCGTCTTTCTAGGGCGTCCGGCACGTTACGTTATGCGGAGGACCTGTGTCATTATCCTGCTTCACAGACAAAATAGAACTGACCGTCTCACTTGTCCACTATCTCGCCGGCTGGAATTTGTTTTGTTCTTTTCCAACTCTTGGGACATTAAACTTTGAAAAAAGAATGCGTTCTTTCTGCAATCCGAGAATCACTGCCTAAACTCCAATTTAAATTACCGCTTGATGCAGAATAAACGACCGCGTCTGGGACTGTTGCAGCACCACTCACAGTTTTGAGCTCTCAAAATTACACAGATATGTTAAACAGAGCGAAGTTCGGGAGTTAGGGTAGTGCTTGGGACGCTAATGGGGGCCTAAACCATTCTGAAACAGTTTGAATGGCAGCATTCCAAAAATTGCAGCAACATACTTCATTCGGAAAACGTTACTGCGACACTGCGATACACATGAAAAAAAATGACAAAGAACGCCACAGTGTAAAAGCCGGCCGGGAATTGTCTACGTCTTAATCCTACCAATCCTCTTCGGTTGCGCAAGTATGAGCCTTATGACATGTCCAGACTACCGATGCAAAAGCCATAAAGTGAACTATGGACGTAAAAACAACGGCGTGTCACGCAGTTCGGTTGGCTGAGACGTGAAATGGCGCCATTCTTTAAAGTTATTGCGACAGTTGCGGCAACACTCTGAACCCGGCCTTAGTTTTAAGGTTAGTTATTTTTGTTAAAGTGCGTAACCCAGTCATTGGTTGCTTATTTAGGTTCAGTGGTGAGGATTTCGTTCGAAGGGATGCGCACTGACCCAATTATTACTGCAGACAGAACTCGACCTAACGAAACCCGATCTTACAAATTAGCCGACCTAACGCACAATTTCGGATTCCCCACAGGTGCCTATACGGCGCAATACTTTTATGAACTCGAGGTAATAAAATACATCAAGCGTCGTTCCCGATTGAACGAAGTATTTGAAGTTCCGCAAGCACTCGACACTAGAAGGAAGAAGAAATCCCGCCAAATTCCTGGAACAACTTCGTCGGCTTAACGAGGCGGCAGCAGGTCTGAGTTTACACGACTATGTATCTTAGCGCCGACGCAGCGGAAGGCGCCGACACAACATAGGTTTGAACGATAAAGAAATCGTAGCTAGTTTCCGGCGTACAAGAGGTGTCACAGGATGCTGACGATCCAGAAACTGCTGCAGCTCTTGTGCTAAGTATCTTGGCCAAGCGACTAAAAAGGGCAATGCTTGAAAAAGACGTCTTGTTTTATTACGTTTACTTGTCTCTGAACCATGTATTACTGAGCCTTATCATATTATCATTCCTTGTCTGTGCGATTACGTTTCTTTTATAGAGAAAGTAAGACACCTGTCGTTTGAAAAATTATACGTCGAAATATTCATTGCGGTCGGCGCACTCTAGAGGCCCTCCATGATTCTTTCGAAAAGTCACGATGTAGAAAAGCGGAACTCAGCCTCGGGCGTCCGTGCCAGCGAAATTTTTAAAAACCAATTAGCTGCAGCGAGAGTTAACCCGCTGACGATGAGGCTTTCTTTCTTCTTCGGGCCATTTTTGGGTACATTTTTTACGCTTGGCGTGACGTTAGCTGCGGATATGAAAGTGCGGATTCCGCCCCCAAAGAGTGAATTGTGGTTGCATTATCGGGAAACAGACATATTCCTGCCAATAGCGCCTTGTTGTATATCACTACCGCAAATGTAGTCGCGTTCCCTCATGACCTCGGGGCACGGACGGGGTTCCTATGTTTAGCCCGTTGGGCCGCAGGCAATGCATTGAGAGCCGAGCCTGTGCATGCGTCCTCTTTCTCCTTTCGCAGAGGGTGCAAACGTGAAAAAGTGCATACTTGACCTTCGTTGAGTTGCGACAGTGTTGCAGCTTCTTTTGTTACGAAGGTTCCGAAGGTAGCTGATAGATGCTTGGCTTCAATACAGAGTGCTGCCACGAGTTGAGAGCGCTTTTAACACCAGAGATCTTGAGACCGAACTTCGTCCGTCTGTGAACCAAAAAACCTTGAAGCCTCACGAAAAAAATGTGGTTAAAGAGGTCCCTGGAACCGAACGCGGGACCTTTGCACCGTAAAGCCGGCAACCACAGACACACGACCGTAAAACCGGCACACCCCCCCCCCCCCCCCCCCTCCCCCAAACACACACACAGATAGTGAAAGAGAGGGAACGATTTTATGTCATTTTAGATGTAGTGGGAAGCCCCTGTGTGCAGAAGGCATTTTCAAGCGAAGCTTGCATTGACTGCCTTGGCCGTCTGTGGTTTGGGGCGCCAAAACTCCTTACGTCAAAGTCAACTTTTCCACGTATTCTAACGATGGTGATGATGATGTCCTTGATGTGTTTGGCACGTACCCATTCAGGGGAATTGGCCACGGATAAAGTGTTCACTGTGCCCCTGTTTTTTCAATTAATTAAGCTCATCGCCGACATCAGATATCCAAGGGCCGGGTTTTAAAAGAACCGCAACCTCCTTGAATAGGGTACTCACCCTGACTTGCTACGCACCGGCCTCCGACTTACATCAGTGACTGATAGGTACAAATCATGACCGCCATCCCCCATCCGCCAATGTGCCTCAGTGGCTGAGCATTGAGTGGCTTGTAGAGGTGTTGCAGATCAAAGGCATGAGCATGGAAGCAACATCCTAATTTCTGTTACTTCAACATAAGATTTCACCACATCAACCATGTTCTTATAGAAGTATGTGAAATTGCGTAATGCGAGCATACTCTTTTAATGTTGTACACTTGCTGATCAAAAAAAATTTAACTTATTCAAAAACTATCAATGAATCAGTTCGCTTATTCGCCACATACATGTCCATGCCGGGAACCCGAGCATAAATCCAACAAATGCAGCTCGATACGTTCTGTGCCCCTTATTGTACAAGTCGTAGTACACACCGCAGTACAAAGTGTGCATGTATGAAGTTTTGCATGTATGCAGCAAATATGACGACTCTAACTCTTACTCAGCACTATGACATCTAGGATGATAGAAAGATAAAACAAACATCCGCGCTCAAGCGTGGATGAGTCGCAACAGGTCGCCAACAATAAATAAAATGAATAAAAATACAAATACAAACATCACCGTTTCGAAATACAGCCAAATATGTAGGGTAACAAGGGAAATGAAAGCGACAAAAACCACTAAATATGACCCTGAGCTGCCTGATACATCGGTCCAAGACATTTGAAAGCATCTTGGGGAACCGCGCGAACTAACAGGGACACAAAAAGAAAGAAGTGGACAGGACTAGCGCTGTCCTGTCCACTTCTTTCTTTTTGTGTCCCTGTTAGTTCGCGCTGTTCCCCAAGATGCAAGTACACCAACTCGCCCAACTCGCCACCCTGCTACATCTGAAAGCTGCATTTTCAAGGCACCCAGAATTCCGACTGTTCCAGTGGTTGGTTCCGCAGAACATAACAGCAGCACGAAGTAGGTCTAAGTAGGAAGTTCGCGAAGAATGGCAACTCCGCGAGGCTTTCTACATCGAACCATTCGCGAGACACTTCACGTATTGCGCCATGTTACAGCCCGTTCTTCCATGCAGTTCTTGTCCCAAGAGGGCAGCAAGAAGTTGCCTCATAGGAAAGCATATGGATAAAGCCGGAAGGTCCCCAGAAGACGCCATACTTTTTTCTGAGAAGGAAAAAAAAAAGAAAGTAGCCCGGCTTCCCCTGTGTTCCCAAAGGTTGGTCGAGGACCAATAAGCAAGAGGACCGCTAATTTTTCCATTTCTCGGGCGGGGAGTCTGATAGTAATGGTACCGTTGTGGTGCCCGAAGCCACAATGGGGTTGCGCGTGATCACAAGGCAATAAATAGCACACACCTAGGGAAATAAATATTCACCGCGGGCATGGTTAGCACGGCATGATGGTGCACGTATGCCGACCACTGAGCGGTGACATTTGGGTCTATTGTTCTCCTGTAGAAGCGAAAACCTGCTGTCGATTGATAGCATTTGTACTTGTGGCTTCTGCGTGGAACCGCTGCCTCGATAGAACGGTTTTCGGTATCGTATTTCGGGTTAGGTGTGGGTTAGTAACGAAAACCAATCCCCAGGCTTATATTCAACATGGTGGCTCAACGCTGAATGGTATACAGGGAGAATGAGGATATTGATTTATGCTGCGTTTTCGCATAGTGAATTCGGGAAGTTGTGCGAATTTGTATGTAGTTATGTATGTATGTATGTATGTATGTATGTATGTATGTATGTATGTATGTATGTATGTATGTATGTATGTATGTATGTATGTATGTATGTATGTATGTAAGTATGTATGCATGCATGCATGCATGCATGTATGTGTGTATGTATGGATGGATGGGTGGATGTATGGATGGATGGATGGAGGGATGGATGGATGGATGGATGAACCGATCTCGTTACAGTGTAAAGTAGTTACAACAGCTACGACATTTCCAGATTTCCCTTCCCGAATATAACGTTGAAATTATTAACTTTTTAATGGCAGAATAAAAAATGCGCGCCAATCCACCCTGTGAAGGTGGTGGGAAACCTAAGCCGGAAACGACACATACAACGATTACCCATGCGATGTCCGTTGAATTCACACACGTGGCTCAACCAGGTCCAAGAGTGAACTTAGAGACAAGTGAAATGCACTTACCCACACCATTTATTACTTCAAAGAGATATTCTTTGCTAAGGTTAAATCAAGGCATGGTGTACGAATGGTGGTTGGTTGGTTGAGTTGTATTGTTGAAGCAAATGAGTTGAAACTCTTTAAAAAAAAATTAAAGGAAGCTCAAAACCGGTGTTATGCGATCTCAGTTCTCCTTTGTCTCTGCCTCCGCCGACGGAGGCGGCGAGGTCGGCGGCGGAGACGGAGGAGCAGTGAGATGTCATGGGTTGGTGTAAGCTTCCTTTAATTTTTACTAACCCTTGGCGCATGCGCAACCCGCGCACACGGCCGCTACACGTGCCGTGGGCGGAGAGCAAAGTGGCGCGAGAGGTGGCGTGACGTGATCACGTGGCATTCAGCGAGAACGCAGGGGGTAAACCCGCAGATGTGCTCGGTGAGTACATCGCCTGTCTCCCCCGTCTCCGCATGGGCTCGTAGCTCAATCGGCAAGGCAACGTACTTTCGCTACGTTTCTCTGTTCGTTCCAGGCTCGATTCCTGGCGTTGCCAGTAACGTCTTTTATTTGTTCGTGGGATTTTTTTGGTGACACCAACGGTCGCGACAGCACCCTCTGGTGGTAGACGTAAAAGCTTTGCTTTGAAACAGCTGGATGCATTGCCTTATCACTATTTAAGCATAAAGTACAGATTTTTAGGCAGTACTTTGAATTTTTGGGGACAGTTTGCAAGGCATTCTTCGTGAAAAAATCACGTTACAAGATTCATTAACGGTCTGCCCTTCCCTAATTCGAAGAGCTGACATCGCCTTAGAGACAGGCTCACGAGCCAACATTTGCAGTTTAGAGGGCTTTAGTATGCTTTTTTACTACAAACTGTACGAATAAACAATGCATAAAATGTGTTTAAAATGGAAAAGCAAGCAAAGTTTTGATGATAGAGAGACAACCGCACGTGAACTCAATGAAGTATTTCGCAGTGAGGTCGGGAAGGATGCCTTCCGTCTATTCAACATTTCAACACAGCGGTTAAAAATGACGATAGATTGACAGGGCAGGGCACTGTTCTGTCAATGTTTTGTTCCGTTTAAGCGCCGTTGTTCAAATGTTAAGTATGTACCAACAAGCCCGCACCACCCCGGTTTCTCTCTATTCATTCTGCGAGCTTTACACAGAAACAGATGTGCCACAATCCAAATAGATGGCCTAATAAAGAATTGCTCGCGTAGACAAGCGTAATGTGACACTGACAACAGGATGATTGATTTGGGAGAGCGTTTTCTTGGGTTTTGAATGTGGTTTTGTAGCAGGCAGGCATTTTAGACTGGTACCTTTTTTTTTTTAGCTTCAAGCTTTTGATTGCATGATTCGTGTGTTTTTAAAAGGAGGAGGACAACCCAGGTAATGTTGCAATAGGGGTACCTGTTTTTGTTTGATTGGCCTTGGTCCCCATTCTAGTGGGTTTTGATTTTGTTCTTTAGTGCACTTTGCACGCTTCGTCAGTTCAAACGAAGAGGCAGAGCTTCCGATAACAAGAATTGCAAAAAAAAAAAGACAAAGTGCCTACCAGTAACATTTATGTTTTTACCGATCGTATTTGGCACGAATTCGCTGTGTTCCTCGATTGACTGCCTGTAGAGGAGGCTTGTTAGGTTATCAGTAATGAGTTGGCACGGGCCAAAAACGAGCAAAACACCCGTCTGTCCTGAGCCCCCCTGGAACGTAAAAGACTACTAAGCCCGGCAGGGTACGCAATCAGTGCCTTACCATAGTAATTATTTCCGAAAATCTCCTCAGCCTTTGTTCCTGTAAAATCAAGTAAAAATAGAGCAACTGCGATTGATTGCCTCCCTTTGAAAGACGTATTTCACAACGAGCAATTTCGGGACTAATCCACGGAGTGCAGAGTAGTACCACCTTTTGCCGTGGCTCCGCTAATGGCATGCACAGATCGAGACTTATGTAGACTTTGTTTGATGTCTATTCAAGAAGTAAAAATAAATGTATAGTACGGCTAGGCCAGACTTGGGGAGTGAACCCTCGGATTAGTATTGTACTCCTACAGAAAAATCAGTTGCTAGTTGGGGTAAAATCTCCTTTCGATGAAAAAGTCACGGGGAAACCTAAGTTTCCTCTCATGAGACGTGAACGCGTGAGCGTCGCCTCTTGTTGAGTTGTGAAAATTTTAAAAGGGCAGATACAATAGGTAGGTGCCAAAACTGTTGGTAAAACGGTGAAGAGTATTATTGGCATGCAAAAGGCATGCAAAAGTAGGCTTGAGTATGCATGCAAAAAGGATGTATTTGTATGTTAACTCTCCTACTAAATTAGAAGTTAAGAATTGGCCGTAATATTCTCATGACACGGCCAGCTTGGCTAGCCGGTCCCCTTGACTAGGTACAAATTACAGTAATACCTCGTTAACTCGAAGTCGTAAAAACCAGGGAAAATTTCGAGATAAACGGATTTTCGAGATAAGCAAAGTTGCGCTAATCGCCGGGAAAAATGAGGGCTCTTCAGAAAAATCACTACTTCTTAGCGGCTCTTCAGCGACAGTTTCTAATCTTTCTTCTCATACAGGTTTAAAAGAGAAAAAAATAACATACAAGAGACTTTAACCGGCTGGGTTTTGCCGCACTGCCATTTTATTTAGCAGAGAAAAACTGCCTAATGCTCGTCTGCTTTGCGGTCGTACTCGGGCCTAGGAAGGCGTCCTCCAGCTGCTTGACGCATCGCATCAGTCGATCTTCCCCGCCGCTGCACTCGACCTTATTTCGAAGCAAGCGCAGCAAATTTCTCGTCTCAGAAGATGTCGGCAGCTCTCGAGGTGGTTCGTCATCGCCATCGTCTCCACCGTCCCCTACGTTAGTGGCCGTTTGAACGATTTCGGCGTCCGTCATTTCTCCGGGCACCGCCACATCCTGCTCACACATCGCGTACTCCAGAAAAGTCACGTCATTTTCGGCGGCACCGTTACCTGTAAGCTTGATGACTTCTTGACAAAGTTCCTCACAGTCTGTGAAGTCGCGCGACTTCATCGCGCGAATCTTGCAGCATCGCGCGAATCGTGTGAAATGATCCGGCGGCGGAATTTTCGTCCCACTCCCAGTCAAGATTTCGAGTTATCCGCAATCCGACCCAAAAATACTTCGAGATAAAGGGAAAAATATACATGGGACGTATAGGAAAATGTTCGGTGCCACGGAAAATTTCGACTTAGCCGATTTTTCGAGATATGCGAGTTCGAGTTAACCAGGTATTACTGTAATTGTAGTTCGGTATGTAGACGTCGTGATCAAACTGACTTTTGTGAATGACAGTGCCTATTTAGTGGAGCAGGCCGCAGGTTAATGTGCAGCATTATTGTGTGAGCCAGGCCACAGGATTATGTTCAGCTTTATTCTGTGGACCGTAACACGCTATCGTTGAGCCTTATTAATCTTAATCTCCTTTAAATATACTATACGTTGACTCCTTGAACACCTAACTAAATCTGTCTTTTAGCTGCTGACGCGGAAGTCGAGCTTAGCGGGCCGCAGGGAGAGGAGCGAACCGTCGAATACGGTGAGCTAAAACTCTCTTATAACCCCGCAAGATTGCGGTAAAACAGATATTTGACAAAGCCATAATTACCCTCAATCAGAAGTATTTGTATTCTATCAGTTGAGGGGTTCTTTATGTGCTTTTACAGCTCTTTTCTACACAGTTTAGATGACACATTTGCAACAGCGCCTGGGGTTTTCAAGCCCCTCCAGCATGCCTTCTGTTTTCTATTTATTGACAAGGCTAAAGGAATACGCGATATATGAAACGCTTTATGTTCCTTCGTAACGGCGTTTCCGTTTCAGAAAAAGTCATATGAACGTGTTGTTTTACTGTGCTTAGTGCTTTTCCGTCATTGTGACAGTTGGAGTATGTCTGACATGAGTGCCAACCAATAATGACGCATATCTGAGCGGCACCTGCATTTTATTTCTATAATTTGGCAACAGAACCACTACCAAACCTCCAGAGAGTCCTGGGATTTAGCACTGTCCAGCTCGGACCTTTCGACACAGCGTGAGCTGCTAGAGAGAGCCCAGTTGGGAGCCTTTGCTACTGGAGTCCTGGAAATAGGACTTCACCAATAACTCTTCCTACATTTCTTTCTCTCTATTTTCAAATAAAGTTTACTCCCTCTCTGTCTTCTCCAGTCTCCAGGTGAAATATGAGTAAGAGGTGTACTGATGATGCAACACTGGCCTTGTATTCCGGAATTTATGCGTATGTATCCCACTAGACTGCACAATATAAAAATAAAAATTGGCCCAACTTCACTGACTTAACGCCAAGAGCGCTGATGTTAATTGCGAAGCTTTCTGGCTTGTCCTAATCGCAAGGCTAAGCTTCGTATAACTTCTCCAATCCAGCAGGTCGATTCTTATTCGCGCCCGTTAGCGCTCTCAATGGGCAAGTTCTTCTGGAGAGCGCGTGATTACAGCCAATTTCCGAACAATCGACATACGACCACCAAGCGCACTCGTCCATAAATGCGCGCTCCTCCGAACCATCTGATGAACACGCGCTCTCCAGTTGGCTGACACCTCTCCTCCTCTCCTTGAATCCACGCACCTCGGCTCGGCGCTTGCTCTCCCCTCGCTATGCTATGCCCACTCTAAGTCGTTGCGCCCGCGTTACCACGCCTTGTCCCATGGAAGTTTCGACCGTGAACACCTTCGCGATTGTAAATTGTTATTATTTCTGCGTTTATGTTTCCTCGTTCAGACTGCACGCTACTTAATACCATGGCCCGGCCAAAGTATTACCGTAACGTCTTCCAGAGTTTCACTATAAGCTCGTGTAAATACAGCAAAGCGAATTCAAAAAGCAGCACTTCACAAAGCGCAGTGGGAGCGCAGTGCAGCGGAACGATGGAACAAGCAAGCAGAAAGCCCAAAACAGAAGTTGTTAATCCACGGGAGATCGCTGCCCGCCGCGAAGGCTTCTAGGATTCGTGTCCTGTAAGAGGATTAAGGATAGAACGTCGCACACCCCTTGAATCGGTGAGGCGTAGATATTTTCACACAGCACTATTGAAAAACAGCAAAACGCTCATACAAGACAAAGCGACTTTGGTCGCAATACATATCCCTCATTGGAAAGGTATAAAAACAGGCGAAGATGAAAGCCGAAAGTATGCGCGGGAATCGAAGCGTGAGCACGCCCTTTATCACAACCAGCCAGGAGAATGCATAGCATCTCCGCGTGTATGTACAGTAATGGAATTTACGGGAGAAACTTTGCGACGAACAAGGTTTAACCGTCGAGTTTGTGAAAACACCCTAAATCTTGGCGAGTGCCGGGATGAGATTAGCTATGCATCCCAGAAATAGAACAATAATATAAGAAGCTGGCGGGTGTTGCGATGCAAAACAAAGCAAGTTTAAACCCTGGCCAGTTAACTACAGAGTACCAAACCAGAAATTGCGAAGACGTCAAAAGCCGAAGAAAACTTTCAACGGCGCCCTTAGCGAGCTGCCCAATGAAGAGATCACTGCGCTGGAACGCGAGACGTATACCTAAGCGGCCTTGTGTTAGCTCCTTTCTCAATGCTTTTTACAGAAAAGCTGTTCGCCCCACTTTACTCGGAGTTTTTGTTGGTTCTTCGTGCTAAAATAGGCGTAAACGAAGACGACGACCAAGACTCAGGCACTCACGTGCATCCTGAGAGCTGGGGAAACAATCAGAGCCCTTCTAACTTGGGAAGCCGGAAGCGCCGCGAACCTGGTGCTTTGGTGGGATTTGCTAATTTGGGGTTTGGCTGTACTAGGGGTTTGTAATGTTCAATTATAATTACAGTGGCGTGATCACCACCTCACATACTTAAGACACACGATTGCTGAGTAGAGCCAATGATGTTTTGTCATACAGCATGGCTACGCCACACATTGCGGAGGCTGTCATCATCATCATCCTAATGACAATCATCATCACCATTACCAGCCTATCTACGCCCACTGCAGGGCAAGGGCATCTCCAATAGATCTCCAATTATCCCGGTCCTGTGCTAACTGCGACCAATTTATCCCCGCAAACTTCTTTATCTCATCTGCCCATCTAACTTTCTCCCGCTCCCTGCAACGCTTGCCTTCTCTAGGGATCCACTCTGCTACCCTTAATGACCAACGGTTATCTTGCCTGCGCATTACATGCCCTGCCCACGTCCATTTCTTCTTCTTAATTTCTACTAATATGTCCTTAACACGCGTTTGTTCTCTGACCAACTCCGCTGTCTTCTTGTCCCTTAACGTTACACCTATCATCTTCCGCTCCATTGCCCGCTGAGGCGTTCTCAATTTAAGTTGAACCCTCTTAGTGAGCCTCCATGTTTCTGCCCCGTAGGCGAGTACCGGTAAGATGCAGCTGTCATACACTTTCTTCTTCAGGGGCAATGGTAGCTTTGCATTAATTCTCTGAGAATGCCTGCCGAATGCACTCCACCCCATTCTTATCCCTCTAATTATCTCTGCCTCATGGTTGGGATTCGGGGTCACAACTTGACCTAAATAGATATATTCGGTCACCGCTTCCACTGCCTCGCCACCTATCTCAAACCGCTGCGTTCTCCCGAGCACAGCGCAGGCTATATATAGGCAGGCTCTCCTTTGCGCAGGCCATAGTGAGCCGCAACTGCGACCGCCGAAAAGCACGCAGCATTGCTCAACGTCAGGGGAAACAGACAGGTCGTGAGTGACGTGAAGTATACATGACTAGGTAAAAAGGCGACTTCGATGGAGAGGAGTACAAAGTGGGGTAATGATCACACTCTCGCCGTAGACGGGAAAGAGACACTGTGCAACCGACAATGTTGGAAAGTTTGGAAACCCAGCCTACCAAGACCATGCTTACACTAATCTCCGTGAAGTCTCCTTCCCCTCTAAAGAAATACAACGCGTGGAAGTTATTTTTATAGGTGGGAGATAAACCTTCTCATTTGAAAATATGGATACCCTAGGACCTCTTTTCTTTTTGCGAGCCTTTTATATACGCCGAAAATTGGTCTACAATCCGTCTGTCGCCGGAGACCATTCGCTGGATTTTATCCCAAAGCTTCACTGTTGCAAATAATCCAAGGGCAGAATGATCGTAACAGGGACACCTCGACGGCACCTTCCTTGTGAACACCGGGACCACTCATGAGGCATTCCGCTCTGTTCATGTGGATGACAAGAGAAGCTGAGGAGACACAGAATTTCGAAGGAGGGGCGAACTCAATGACTGTCTTATTTGGTGGCATCGTTACAAAAGGCCTGCGCGTAGGTTTATAGTCTCGCGTTCTTGATGTTTTATATATGCATTCGCGTGGAGGACCGCTGCCGCCCCGACGAGCTGGATGAAACGAAACGCGCCTGGCGTTTCGACGTGCTCACCTAGCTGCTTAAATAGCCACCACCACGGCAGAGCGGAAGGACAGAAAACAAGGCACGCAAGCGCGTGGAACGCCAACATAGAGAGAGTCGTGCAATGACTCTGGTTGCAAAGCCGGAATGGTTTTAGAAGCGCTCCTATTTCAAGTAACCGCAGACCTAACTAAATGCAAGCAAGCAAGAAAACACACACACACTAACAAACAAACAAACAAACAAGCAAGCAAGCAAACAAACAACCAACCAACCAACCAACCAACCAACCAACCAACCAACCAAACAAACAAACAAACAAACAAACAAACAAACAAACAAACAAACAAACAAACAAACAAACAAACAAACAAACAAACAAACAAACAAACAAACAAACAAACAAACAAACAAACAAGCAAATGAACAAACAAACAAACAAGCAAATGAACAAACAAACGAACAAACGAGCAGACAAACAAACAAAAAACATAAACACACAGATAAACACAAAAACAGGCAAGCACACAAACCACGAAGCAAACGAACGAAAAGAACAAACAAGCAAATGAACAAACAAACAAACAAGCAAACAAACAGACAAACAAACAAACAACAAACGTACAAACAGGAAACAAACAAACGAACGAACGAACTAACGGACGGAAGAACGAAGGAACGCGCAAGCGAGAACACGCGAACGCGTCGAGCTTCAGACACACGTGCAGACTTGGGAGTTTTTCCTTAAGCACATAAAATATCTGCAGAACCCTAGCCATAAGAGCTCCGCGGTATAATAACATCGTTTAAACATTCAAAGCTGCACAGATCCAGCAATCACTAAAAAAAGGCCTGAAGAATTGTTATTTTCCTTGCTTACCCAGTACTCAACACCACTGCTCTCTTGTCTTTTCTCTGTTCTTTCAGTGTACCTATGACAGATAGTTTTCCTAGCAAATAATTCTTGGAATATTCCAGGGAAACCTGCGTTAACAAAACTGTGCCGAAAACCTTTCGAAATTCTTCGACCCGTGTGCTTGCCTACCCTGACCGGGGTCTACCAGTACTAAACAGCATTTCCACACCCTAAACCACTTACTACCATAATGATGACAAAACTAAAACCAGGAAAAGGATTGAAGAATGAGAATGTTTTGAGCAGGAAAAATTTTTTTAGTCAGTCACAATAACGAGAACAGAATTGGGGACACAGATGCCTGCTCATAATAGCAGTAAATGAAAGCTAAAAATAACTCGCAGAAAGGCAGGCTATGATGGTAAAATGATTAAAATTGTCAGTGGTCTTTCCTGCAAGCGGTTAGAAGGCGTAATGATGGGGAGGTTGTTGCTTGCAAAAAAATGGCTGCGTATCCGCTCCTTTCATTGTAAATGTCCACGAAAAATCATATATTCGACGAAAGGCTGGCTGGCGCCGTGCCAAGTAAATGCCTCCCTTCTCTTTCTCGCTCACCTCTAATGCTGTTCCTCTCCCGTCTCGTTCCTCCCGAGATAACACTCTAGAGGTCTGCTCAAGTAAATTTAAATTTACCGCCTTCCACGTATCGAAGTCATGTGCCCCTATGCCAGCGCTGCCGCATGGTGTAGACGTACATGAACCGAGAGAACATTCTACACCGCTTACAGAACCATGTTGCCTTACACTTTGAGCGTTTCAAGCGGAACGAGGAATTTATCTAGTTGAACCTTTCGTTGCTGGTGCAGTTAGATTTCTTAAATATCGGCATAAGCGCGCAACAGCAGGCGGCGGTTTTTTGCCGTTGATGTAGTATTTAATTTGCTATCGCCAACACCAAGCATTCATAGTGTTTTTAGTAAAGGAACACTGCAAATATCACTTATGTGGTGATTTTGTGCCTTATATTTGTTAAATGTACTGTTCTTGTTCAAAAAATTGACAAGTATGAACATTGACACCGGAATTAGACGTTTAGGTTTGGCTTTTGGTATATAAGACTATTGAGCAGCTTCTGTTCCACTTTGGCCGGGTGGCTAAATCGAGTGACAGACAGACGGACATAGCGACAGACCAATATTTCTTCGTCTAATTAGCCCAAGAAAGACTATTGCCGTGTCTGCAAAACACCTAGCGTGTCCTCTCGTGCTGCAGTGCACGGATAACTGCGAGCAGGCATACTCTCGTCAGGAAAGACGACTTCGGTGTAGTACACTTGTTTTTAGATAAATGGTAACAAACAAGTATCCCACATCTTCCATGTTATTCACCAGACTAATGGGAAAGCATCCGATACGTGTCCAAGCGACACGAGTCATGCAGTGTTTTGACACTTTTTCGGCCACATGCCTCAAATTGAGTTTCTTGTGTTTTCCTCGGTGCGACCCCTCGTTTCTTGTGTGTTCATTGGAGACTCGTTGATGTACTTCACGCATACGCTGAGCTCTGAAACCTTGCTTTACGCAGGCTTCTAAGCCCAGCTGCTGACGTTCATCTTCTCGTTTTTTGCTGAAGTCGGTGTTCTATTATGTTTTTTTTGTGTGTGTTCCAAAGCGGCGATGTTCCGGTGCCGCTCAACGACGCTTTCTTGATTGTATCTCTTCTTTTGGGAAAGGGCGTTTCTTTTGAGTTCCCATCTCTACCGCTGCGGTACGCTTGGTGAGCGGACTCAAAGAGACGCGAGAGCATCCCTTTTATGTTGGAGACTTTATTGCCCCTTTTTTTACCACTCTTTGGCATCATCTTTGAAATTTCGTACGGCCGGATTTTTCGCACTTAAGTTCCGCCGGAGGAGGTCGCGTTTGTCACTACGTTCGCTATCACGCGAGAAGGGGACAACCATATCGCGGTGCAGCTGCCCGGAAGAGAGCTTCAGCGTCATTTGAGACCTAAGGTGACGAGATTCTGACGTAAACGACTGAGCTGTCTTACCTTCTGCATACTCGTATTGTTTTATGGGCGATTTGCCAAGAGTTTTTTCGAAGCCACACAGCCAGAAACCAACGCTGAAACCGACAGGGGTACGTAATTTATACTCGTGTACTGAAATCGTAATCTGGGAGTAGGGCTCGTGGAGTGCGTTTTTCCTCAACTCTTCAGGAGATCTGTTTGCTGATGGAATCGTGTCAGGAAGCAACCAGCTTTGTTCGCTGAAAAGAACACGGTTTGAGTTGAACGGGAAGAGGTGAGGAAGCTTGCAAAGGAAAGCGAGCAAGTTATACCGCTATGAGTGTCTAGGAGAGGCTGAAAAATGTAGCGCTAAATTGTGCAGTACAAAAGACTGCAGGGTAGACCAGACAGTGAGAAGGACAGGTGAAGACAACGGGGACGCGGGTTTGATTCCCGACCATGGCGGCCGCTTTTTTGATGGAGGCGAAAAGTAAAATCTCCCGTGTGTACGGGATTGCGGCGCAAGTTAAAGATCCCCAGGCGGTCAAAATTATTCCGGAGCCCTCCACAACGGCGCGCATGCGTTGCGTCGGTTTGTAAAACCCTACAATCAATCAGGTGAATCCAGCACTACTTGGGCCATTACCGCCAGTAAAACGTATTTTTCGAGAATAAAAGTCCCCGGCAAAAAAAGAAGCCCGCCGCCTTCTCTGGACATACATATCGCGTGAATATACGCGAAAGGAGTCTGTGCCCCTCCCGCTTTATGATGACGGTACCATTTGCTTAACAACGGAGCCATTCCTCCTTTGAGTCTCCCTCGGGATAGAAGAAAAAAACGCTTGATTCCTGCGTGGTTCAGCAAGGTTTCTGAGATGGGCTCTAATTAGTTTCGAGCAGATGAAGCTGCTTTTTCAAACAGAACAATTTATTCCTTGAGTGTCTGCTTATCACCTGCAATGACGACATGCTTGGTGGGGAGGAACAAACATCTGTACCTTTAAATTCGACAGTTACTTCCACTGATATGTTCTTCCACCCAACGTATGAAAGAAAGGGAGAAATCAAGGGAACGACGGGGTGTTAACCACAACAAATGCGTTGCCTACCTTGCTCGTGGGAAATGGGCAAGGGGATAGAGAAAAGGTAGATACAAAACGGGCACAGCTTGCACTAGTGGTGCAAGGTGCAACATGGTGCAACATCCCGGTCTCCCTTCGTGAAGACCGTGATGTTGCACCACAAATTTATTTCTGTACTTGCCGCTGAAAGTTCTCCATGGCTGGCAGGCCCCGATAGTTTCGTCCGCAGGCTTTCACATCTCTCCCAAAATGAACCGCGCGAAAAACCCGCGGCCAAGACCAAAGCCCACGTCAGCGGTACGAACCCAAAGGAAACGCTGTGCGCCCGGAATGCGATGATAACTCATTCGCAGTTGAAAGTTGGGGGAGTTGGTGATACATCTCGGGAAAGAGCGCGAAAAACGACTACACGTAGAAAAGAACACAGGACGGGGTGCTACTAGCAACTGCGTTTTATTTGGAGAGAGACTAACGCACGCGGAAGCCGGGAGGGTTCCGTGTGCATTAGTCAGCCTTCACTGACACTGCAGAATGCGGAACTGGATGTTTTGAAACCGCACGTGAAGTGACCTTGTTGCATAACACGTTCTGTTTTTGCAATGTTTTTCTGTTTTTTTTTTATTTTTTGTTTCTATATACTCGTGCGAGAACATTGATGAGGTTGCGCTTTTTCACATTGTAAATGTGTGTTCTTTCTAAATAAAAATCAGTTACCAGTAGCGCGCCGTTCTGTGTTCTTTTGTACGTGTAGTCGTTTTTTCGCGCTCTTTCCCAATGAGCTCATTCGCATAGACACCGGTTTCATAACGCGAGGGACCCAGGTTCAATGCGGCCCACGGGAAGCGGAGTTATTTCTTTCCAATTGGCCGCATAAGTTATCGTTCCCAGTCGCTGCTAACCCCGTACCCCTCGGGACTGTGAGGTGACCCGGTGGTTAGGTTGCTGGTTTCCGGGTCCGGGTTCGATTCCCGGGACCTATCTAACCACATCTTTTCTTGGGGCGCACACTCTTCGCACCTGCTCGTGGGCACCTTGCCTCCTCTCCCCTTTCCCTCACACTCCGAGATTTTGTGATGCGACAGACGGACAATGGTCGGCCTAAACAGGTCCACCTTGTTAAAACGAGAAGGGAGACGGAACTGGTAATACAAAAATCGGAATATTCAATGAATATGCACTTAAACAAAGAGAACAGAAAGAGCAACAAGCACACAGCGGTCCGCCCAAAGAAGTACCGACTGCCGTTGTTCCATGCAACCGGTACAGAGACAGCCAGGGCGCGCTTTCGTTTCCTTCCAGGCGAGTGACAGCTGAGGCGAGGAGTTTGAAGAGCCCGTTTATGAACAGACAGCTTTCGCGAAGTTGTTGCGGCGTAGTTTGAAGCCTCTCAATCAACGTCATCAAGGGAAAGCGTGCCGTGCGAACGAGAAAACGCGTTGCTAGGCAACACCCAAGATGATCAGTCTGTGACGCCCGAGGAACGAAGGTTCGAAGCGTGCCGTCTTCTATCGAGCAATAAGCGCACGTCGCTCCCTGCTCGAGCTCTATCTGTCGAAAATTTCAAATCACCATCGCTGCAACGATGACATCATTATCATTGTCGCCAGTAATGAGTGAACAGCTCTCGCTCGAGCTGCTTCGTCGTGCACTCATCGCTAGCTTTGTAAATAGAACACCACTACATCACCAGGATGTCATGACCCTTGGTCTTTCCTGTTTTTGTAAATTTTCGGTGTCGAAACTTGGCGTCGAACCACGGACCTTTAGAGGACCCATGGACGAGGCACTCACATTCTCCTTGATCGGTCCATGAAGACAATATGAAAGAACTAGCTTTCGGCAACGCACCCAGCTCCAGTCGCGCCACTAAGGAAGTTTTTTAACCGAAAAGAGCAAAGAAATATTGATATTTTTAAATTTCGCGCAACAGTGACGTATTTAGGACAGGCGTGACGTAATATGGGCCAGCACTAACGCATAGTTATCTCTGTAGTAAATGCACGTTAGCTTCAAGTGTTACGATAAACGGGACTAGCAGCTCCACTGCAAGCGTCCAGTCACATCACATGGCCATGCCGAACGTCGGTGGCCACCTAATCCAACAAACAAGATTCTCTGACGTCATGGATACCGAAGGAAAGTGGGTGAAATGTCGCCACTGCGACAACTTTTTTCGCTTATACCTCCATTGTATATTTATAGTTTGAGATAAAATTGGTACCATTGTTATAAAAGCGACGGAGTCTGTTTAATGAATTCAACTTTTATGTTGCCTCCATGGCACGATGAAAGGTTGATGATTGATTGCAGGATTTAACGCGCCGACGCAAAGGAAGGTATGAGGCGTGTCGTAGTGGAGGGCTCTGGATTATTTTGACCACCTGGGGATCTTCAACGTGCGCCGAAATCGCGTACACACGGGTGTTTTTGCTTTTCGCCTCCTTCAAAAAAGCGGCCGCCGCGGCCGGGAATCGAACCCGTGACCTGGTGCTCAGCACCACGACGCCTTAGCCACTGAGCCACCGCCCCATAAAAGAAACAACTTTCACTTTTATCTGTGAACGCAAGTATGTAGCATTAAAGATTCGCGGTAATGAGGGTGGTCGTTCAGGAAGCTCGGCAGTACAACGAGGAAGCTCTGCAATGAAAGTTGACGCAGGGCCAAGAATGAGGTCAGCGGTGCTACTGTCATTGAGTAATAATACACGCAATGATGCTCTTGAAGAGGCTGAAAAATAGGAGAAATAATAAAAAAATAACATATGCAACTAAAAAAGTAATTAGAGAGTAAGATATAAAAATGACGGAAGAAAAGCGAGCGAGTGTACTCACGTAAAATACGGGTAAACTTGCTGAAACAACCCTGTATTGTTCCCTTCTACGACAGTGGCATGGAAAGCCACGCTTGAGGATACCACAGCAACATACCCTTCATCGGGATTTCAGCGCTACGTAAATATGCTCACATGGCAGAAACAAGTAAGAATCGGTGTTCCATCGTGCCCTTTATAACCCAGTCCCAACTCTGACCTGAACAACTCAAACCAAACTTTATTCCTCTGCGGGCCCATTTAGTCAACTATAGGATTGAGTCAGTGTGGGAACAGAGCATGTTATGTGAGCGCGGATTCCTCCCACCCGCGTTCGAAAATTCTTGGTCTTCCGGCCCAGTTTGATCCGGGCGGGGGGCGGTGCACACCGCCACGCCACATGGCGCACTGTGTGAGTAGACTGCTTGCCCATAGGTTGCCTCTCCAACGATTACTTTTCTTTCAGGAGGCTGCGTTTATATTCCTTCTTCTGTGGATCAAACAACGTAAAAAAAGGCTAGACAGGCCAGCGGCGACGGTGAGTCTGCGAGCTCAGAATGTGTTAAGGGAAGTGGTCAAAAGACACCGCATTTTGTGTTTGCCTACTTTTGTATCTTGAATGGGCCCACGTTATTTCAGCACGTTTAGACAGCAAACACATCGAGCTTCTGACAAAAACTTAGTAAGAGCAAGTTTGGAAGACCTAGTGTTCCTAAACTACGAACTTCGAAGTGGTTGGAGTTTGCTAAATCCGACGTCCGAACATTTTCTCGATATAGCAAGCGCAAAAAAATAGGGCGAACTGAAACAATCTTCACTTGCGCTTCCGTTTTGCTCTAGCGCAAAAACGTATGGCGGCAATTCAGTTTCCGCGCAATGTGGAAGTTGCGAATGGTTGTAGTCAAACAAGACGAACCTATTCCTGAACCTGTTTCCTTTGTAGGTTGGTTTCATCAAAGAGCCTGACGAAGTCCTGCTGATCCTATGAAGAAAGTAAAAAAGTTAAACGAGTGTATTCACCGAGTAACGCAGCACAAACTCGAGTCGTTGTTTGGGAGAAATAAAAGATTATTCACGCGCGGGTGAGTTTGAACGAAAATTGTTGATGCATCGACTTTACTTCGTAGCGCATGCGCTTCCTAATGCTTCGTTTCTTTTATGGCTCTTCTCTAGACGAGAAAAATGGTGGCCTCGGAGTGTTGAATGGTTGAAAAAAGAAACAATCACGCAATTTAAAAATGAAGCGGCCTGTATAGCATGCCTCTTACTGGTGGCTAGCGAATAAAAGCCGCAATCAAAAATATTAATAGCGGATACCACACACACAGGTGGGAATCGACGTAACAGAGCGAAGGAGATAGAGAGGGAGAGAAATGGAGAGAGAGAAAGTGAGAGACGGAGGGAGGGAGGAAGGGAGGGAGAGGGAGTGAGAGGGAGAGAGGGAGATAGAGTGCGAGAGCGAGAGAGATAGAGAGACACAAAGAGGGAGATAGAGAGCGAGAGCGACATACAGAGACGAAGATAGAGAGAAAGAAAGACATATATATATATATATATATATATATATATATATATATATATATATATATATATATATATATATATATATATATATATAGAGAGAGAGAGAGAGAGAGAGAGAGAGAGAAGAGAGAGAGAGAGAGAGAGAGAGAGAGAGAGAGAGAGAACTTTATTTGCGGTCAGATTAGGACCCATTGTTATTGTTCCGGAAAGCTGTTATAATAGCCTAGCTGGGTTTAAACGAACTGATTTGCGACATTTTTGTGAAAGTGCGATTGTTTGTGGTGCAGTTGGTGATTATTTCGAACTTTTAGCCGTGGCGAGTGCGTCGAGACATTCGAGACGTATCGAGAAACGTTCGGAGGTGCAATCTCCCTGCCGAAGACGCCACCATATCCAAGCGCAGTGAACGTGATACACGCAGGAGACGGGGTTTCCTGTGTGTATGATGTATTATTTTATTTTTTATTCAAAGTACTCGTGAAGCCCTAACTAGGAGGGGAGCAGGGGAGACGGAACAAAGAAAAACAATCTAAACAAAGCTGACAACAGGTCAGAGGCAAAAACGTGGGAGTACAAGTTGGTGCAAGGAGGAATACCTTCAATGTCAGGGATTGGGGGGGGGGGGGGCAATGAATGCAGTGGTGGGGAAGGAGAGGGACATGAAGGAAGGGAGGGAATAATAGAAAAAAAAACACTTTTCAAAGGTTCGATCACTTGAAATGGTGGCTAGCATTTTAAAGTCTAAGGGAAAAAAAAGATGTACAGTAAAATTCAGCCACACGCTAAAGAAGACAGATATTTCCACCTAAGAAAACAACTTTTAGTGAAACTAAAATGCTATGCTTGTGCGTATTGGTCCTTGCAGTTTAATGGGATCATTGAAAGTTGCAATGTCAGATGGCAGTGTATTGCAATCAAGAATTCCGCGAGTTATGAATGGTCGTGGATAGCTACATGTGTGCAATTTACACTTTCAAGGAAGGTTTCGGGGTGGCAAAATGAAGTCTTCCTTCATTGTACGCTTGCGGATTTGAGGAACACCACGAAGATAGGTCGCCATCGAATTTCTTAATAAAACATTGGCCGCGTATCTGTTCCTTTCGTTGCAAATACCGTCAAAAGACGGTAGCGTTTATGGGCTTTGGCGAAGTAAATGTCTCCCTTCGCTTTCTGGCTCACCTCTCATGTTGTTCCTCTGGCGTCGCGCTCCTCCCAAGGTAAAGACGCCAAAGGTTTGCTTAAATCATTTTAAATTTCGCGCGTTCCACTGCTCCAAACCGGGTGTCTCGGTGCGAACGCTGCCGTACGGCGAAGACGCGCGTTAATCGAGGCGCCCTACTTCAACGTTTATAGAATCGCGTTTGGCTACTCCACGTGCTTTGCAAGCAGAACGTAGAACCTATCTAGTGGAACCTTTCGTAACTGTTGCCGGTTGATTTATTCAAATGGCGCCAGAAGCTACAGTGGCGCGGGCGACAGCAGGCGACGGCGGAGTGAATTTTTTTCTGCGGTTGATGAAGTATTTTATTTCGCAAAAGTCAAGCATGTTTCATTTTTTATAAACGAACACTGCAAATATCACTTCTGTATTGATTTGTTGTCTCATATTTGCGTAATGTCTTGTTCTTCTTCAACAATGTTGACAAGTGTGAACATTACACTGGACATAGACGGGTAGATTTAGCTGTGACTATATAAGACTATTGCGCAAGCATTGTTTTGCTTTGGCCGGGTGGGCGACGGTGTGTAATGTGTTTCTGTTCGCTAAACTGTGGTACGTTTTGCAAGATATTCATTGTTCGCGTGCTAATGTACAAAGGTTACATCGTGTATGTGCTGTTTTTAAAGACGATAGTCTTTCTTGGGCTACTTAAACCCAGAACTTTTGGTCTGTCTGTATGTCTGTCTGTCCATCTGTCTGTCTGTAACTCGATTCAGCCACCCGGCCAAAGTAAAATTGATATTGCGCAATAGTCTTATATACTCACAGCCAAATGTAAATGTCTAAGCCCGGTTTACATGTTCATATTTGTCAACTTTGTTGAACAAGAACAAGTCATTACGCAAATATAAGACAGGAAATTATTACACAAGGGATATTTACAATGTTCCTTTATTAACAAATTCATGAATGCTTGGTTTTTCGATAACAAATGATATTATACATCTACAGCAGAAAACCGCCGCCTCCTGGCGGCATATAAAAAATCACGCGGCAACAACAACGAAAGGTTCCACTATGTAGGTTCCACGTTCTGCTTGGAACGCACGTGGAGCACGGCCACGCGGTTCTATAAACCTTGTAGTCGGCCGCCTCGATTCACGCGTGTCTCCGCCGTACTGCAGCGCTGGCATCGAGGAACCCGGCCTGTAGCAGTGGAACGCGGTAAATTCAAATCGCCTTGCGCAAACCTTTAGTGTGTTTACCTTGGGATGAGCGCGACGGTATAGAAACAGCATGAGAGGTGAGCGGGAAAGCAAAGGGGGACATTTCCTTGGCAAATGTCTACAAAGACTATCGTCGTTTGACGATATTTGCAACGAAAGGAGCAGATACGCGGCCAATTTTTTATCTGGGGCTCGACCTGGGAACGGACGAGCAGAACTAATCTTTTCAGACGTGTGCGTGATGGTGGTTTGTCACTATCGCATCTTTTTCTGCGACAAGTAGTCAATAGATTTTATTTTTTGCGTGAGGTGAAGGACCCCCTACTTCGCACTGTAATTCAGGTTAGGTTAGGTAGATTTCTGCCTCAGGTTGTTATTACGTCATCTTTGTGTTATACCGGAGGACTTTACGGATATCTAAAGGAAGTCGTACAGGCAACACAATTTGTCTGTTCACGTTTTTCCATGGAGTATTTGACTTCAGTGTCGAAGAAGAAGTTGTACAAAGATCTCGTTGAAATCTGCCTTCCTGTGCCACTATACACATCCATGTTTCGAAGTGGACCAGGACAAAATGTTTTGAAACGTGTAAAAGCAATGGTTGTTCCGCCGGGTGTTAAAACGTTTTCCTTTAAGCTTCTTGTTGGTGTGCTCCCGGTTAAAACGTGGATGCTTGAGAAGGGTTTGTTCGTGCCCTGGGGAGCAGACTGCTGGCTATGCAAGAAGCCGGAAACTGTTGAACATGTATTTTTGGACTGTTGGGATGCGGTGTTTTTGTGTGATGTACTTCAGAGAACTTTGAAAAAGGAACTCCCCTTGGATCCTCATGGTATACGGTTTCTGGCAGTTGAGAACGGTAATGGAGTGCCTTACGACCTATTGATGTTGCTGGTCCTCCACGGAATATGGAGGTCTCGATTGGTAGCTCGTTACTCGCACGTTGATGGACGGCCCGCAAGGCAGTATTTCTGTGAAAGCGTTCATCGCATTGTAGAAATGTGGAAGGGTCAACCTTGTACACCCGAGTGGCTGCAGGAAGTAGAGAAAGTGTTGTCTATGCCCCGTTTTTAGACATAATACGCTGGCTTAGGCAAAGCTAGCGTTTGTTATCTGTAGCACGTTTTTGTGATGTCTGAAACCGGTAATTAAAAAAAAAAGTGGCTGAATCGAGTCACAGACAGACAGACGGACAGACAGACATACAGACATACAGACAGACCAAAATTTCTGGGTTTAAGTAGCCCAAGAAAGACTATTGTCTTTAAAAGCATTTTCTAACGTTTATCCCCCACTCGCCTTAACGTGAAGGCTAAGCGGCTAAGGCTCTTCGCGCCTGATTGTAAGAACTCTGTATCGGTCCCACAACGGCAGCCTGTTTTCTGATGCAGGTCCACAAAATATCCAGCAAAGAGAAACAACCCCTGGGTTGAATTTCTGGCGAATTTAAAAGCCCCAGTTGGCCAAATTTTTAAAAGCCTAGATGAAGCTCCATAGCATAAAACCTCTTCTATGTGGTGATTTGGTTTTCTGATTTCTTAATAACGTGGAACTCCAACTGGAATTTTTTTCCACCCCCACCCCCCAACGTGTGGGATGTGAAGCAGACAAGTAACATTTCTAACCTTAAAAGCTACGTAGCAAGCAACTCATACGGAGAGGATTTAAAAGGACGTAGGTGACGCAAGGTGGTTCCATTCGCTGCATTACATAATATTGAGAAAAGAGGTTTAGGGAACGGAAGGGTCACGTTGTTATATTTATTCTGAACTTCTATAAGCCTGACTGGAGTGGTCGCTACTCAAAAGTTTCATCTGGGCTAGTTTTACGGTAAGGTTAGGTCTCTGAGTAAGAAACGACCTTTCAAATTCGAACAAAATTGTTCATCAGCGGAGCATGGTTGGAATCTAAACTCTACAGAAGCTTGGTTGAGGAACTTCGCATAGTAGATCGATGAGCAGGAGCTCGCGATGGGGCCACAAATACCAGCTCCGACAGAGCGATATCATAATCAATAAACTGATACCTTCGCTTCGACTATCAATGCTACGCCGTCCTTTCTTCGTGTTCTCGCCGGTAATAGAGGGCAATCGATGGCACATCGAAGCATACACCGATCAGACAACACACTGCCACACGTGTACAAACGAGGAGTGTGCGAAAAGCCGGCATTACATTCTTGCGGACCGTTTTTATTACCCACTTCTCTATGGAGCCACCGACGCCAGTAGCCCGTGTTCAAAGGAAGACGCAGTCTTTAGGTGCGCCATCCGACAGCTGACAGTATAGGTATACGAAAATAAGGCCCCATTTATCAACTCCGCCGAGCAATGATGTCATTTAGCGAACCGTCTGTCGGTATAAAAAGCGCGGAAACGTCGAAGGTTGCTTTCTTTGCAGGAATTCTTCCCAAGGATGCCTTTCGATCTTCGTTTCAACTGCCGCACTCCCGCTGACAATGACCACCTCTCACACCGATCGGCTTCTTATCGGGATGAATACTTCAGCACTTTCTGACGAAGGCACTGACGAAGATGTAGAAGATGTCGTAGCTCCCGAGCAACGCCAGGTCAAGTGATGGATGCCCCATCTGCTGCGGATGTTTGCCGTAATGCACGGGGATACGGAAGATGCACTGGACGCAGTACAAGCTTACGACAAATCCGGGGGCCATTACAAAACGCGCGAAAGCAAAGATCACTGACTTCTTTGGTAGGAAATAAATGTGTAGTCCCCCATGGCCCGTTCTTGTTCAGGTAATAGTTTTCGTGGACTTTTTAGATGCGAAGCATCTCATGCTCGGGGCTGTGTCCCTTCCTCCCTTGTTGTTGTCTACCGTCCGCACTCTACTGCGCATGCGCGTCTCTTCAGCCCCGTCAAGGTTAGGGCTGACGTCAGCGCAGTTCATTATAAAAACAAGTAGTTAGGCGGCGCCCGGTTTCGATCCCACGACTCTCTGGCCGCAACGGGAGGCACGTGGCGCTCTTCCCACGGCGCTACAAACCAAAACGGGAACATGTGCTACGAACGCGCCTCATGTCCATTACTCATTCAAACTACGTCAAGAAGCTACTGATACAACGAAGGCCCGAGAAGCTGAACGCCAACGGAAACGATGAACTGAAAACTTTAGAGGAGGATGTTGAATTTCCTGCGGGAAAGAGGTGGCGGGAAGTGCCATGCGCCTTGCAGCTCAACCAGAGAAGAGGATGAAGAGGGCGGGCAGCGGGTTAGGAGCTTGAGCACGCAATAAAGAAAGACGAGAACCAAGGGGTGTTCGATCAGGTAACGCGGGTGTCAGTCTCTTCGCTGTCTCTACATTTCTCTACATTTCTCTACATTTCTCTGTCTCTACATGGGGGTTCACACTACGTTCCCATTGGTGCTCCGATAAATGAAACAACATAACGGCAACACAATGGAACCTACACGGAACCCCCATGATGCTTCGCATCCTCCTCATGGTTCCCCTCGGGAATATGGTGTATTTTTTTTCATACGTGCGGGCCGCAATTTTATTTCGGCAGCATTTACGCTTCCCAAATTCGGAACCGCATACGCTTGCTAGATGCCGCTACATTATATCATTGAATGCACCGAATTACGTGACTCAGAGATGCCTAACACGATTTAGCAAAATTCACGATTTAACGAAGGATATCGCGACTCCCTCAACTTCGCTAAATTGAGTTTTGTAAGGAAATGTAAATACTATTGAAATAAAAATTTCTATTGTGTAATATTGTTGAATGTGAACCACCAAGCGTCTTTGCGTGGAGCTGCGTCTATTTGGCTTCCAAAGAACAAGGTGGGCGGGGGAGCGAAGCCGTATGCCATTTACAGTAGGAGCCCACCCCAGAGCCTAAAAAAAGTAACGATATAGGAAGAAGTGGCCTTTTATGAAACACAGCCGTTTGTATCAAAACGTTTTCTATTTTTACATCTTGTCCCTTATGCGGGTGCATATTTTTGGATAGAATGAATTACAACACATGGAGGCATTTATCGGAAAGTTATTACGGCGTTACATTGCGTTGACTTGTTCAATGTGACCTTGAAAACTTTAGGTAGACCTCATTTCTAGGAATAAAGGAACGCGTTATGTCCCACCCGGTATATGCACTTCAGAATGGCGGCACCCTAGAACGTGGAAATGTAAAGCGATCAACGGGGGCCCTAATTTAGCATGTAGCCACACGTCGCATCCTCTTGGTTTGTTTAGCACAATCATTAACTGCGCTCCCATTTCTTTTGTCTCCAGCGAGAAAAAAAGAGACTTACAACACTACACGGTCACTTATCAACCTCATTATACGGGAGCCTCATCTTAATGACGCCTTGGCAGTAACGCAGAATAAGAATCAGTGGAGCATGGAGCCTATCTGATTTTTTTATTTGCTACTACGCCCAACGTTTCATTCGTTTATTAATGAGAGTTGACTAAGACAAAATGACGCCCACAGGCAAACTAATGGTTACCAAACTAGCTAGTCATTGTGATGAAATGGCGCAAAATAAATTGTTTTCGTTTTTTAAGCGCGAATGCACTTCTTAAGCGACCCTGAACCTGCGTCCACCGGCGATGTCCGCGCACGTGGAGATGGGCGGGCGCAGCCTGGCCGCTGACATGGCACATACCCACGTGGGGGATTGGCCAGGAATCTCCTCGTCTTCCTTGGCAACGGGGGGAGATGGGCGCGCGCTGCCTGGCCGCTGACATGGCACATACCCACGTGGGGGATTGGCCAGGAATCGGGCGTGAGAAGGGCTAATGCACCCGCTTAAAGGAGTACTGACACGAAATTTCAAAGCTGAGATCCGCTCTAGCAATCAAGTACAACGACAACACAAATAGGTGTCTGTGAATAAATGCATCTTTCTTTCTTTGTAGTTGTGTGTGTGTGTGTGTGTGTGATCTCTCTTTCGCGAACATTACCGAACCGCGCAAATTCAACTCGTGCATTCGCACTTTCACATTCTTCCCCTCGGGGAAATGCGGGGAATTTTTCTCTAAGCTGACGCATTACTGTAAGCAAGTGAAAAGGCGAGATATGCACGATATAAATTTGTTATTACTTAACCTTTTTTTTTCAAAAAAGTGGAGTACGGAGTCTATCCGATTTTTTTTATTTGCCACTAGGCCCAACATTTCATAGATTTATTAATGAGGGCTGACTAATATAAAAGAGATGCCCACAGGCCAACTAATTATCACTCAGCTTAGCAAAATTGCTAATCATTTTGATAATGATTGCGATTGAATGGCATAAAGATAACTGTTTTCATTTTCTTTCGAAGCTGACGCATACTATAAGCAAGTGGAAAGGGGAAATGTGCACGGTGTAAGGTTTTTATCACTTAATCTCTTTTCGAAAGTTTTATACGAGAATCCCTCAGGGAATCTTCACAGCAGTTTAAAGGGTAGCTTTTTAAAGTGATTTAGAGGAGTATGGGCTGTAAAACTATTTGCCGTAATCTTTTGTTTTCGATATATCACCCACACATCCAAGACCGCAATTCGTTGCTGTTACGCTAAACCAAGGAGCAATACGTCATTAACAGTGCAAATCTTCTTTGTTTCGCATTAGGTTACATTCGATGGCATAAAAAATTTCAAACTCCATTGTTGGCAAGAATTACACCTTTGGGAATTCGTGGTAACTAGTTAACGTGTAGGTGTCTTTTTCTTTTCAGTGTGCCTACTTAGGAAACCTATAATACGAACAAATTTTTACGGTCCCTTCGAGTTCGTCTTAGCGGCAGTCCACTGTAGTAGCTTCGTAACGCGAGGGAACCAGGCTGGGTCCCGACCAGGGAAAGCGGGGTTTTTAGTTGCGAAGCATCTCATGCTTGGGGTGGTGTCCCTCCCTCCCTCGTTGTCGTTGTCCGCCGTCCGCACTCTACTACGCATGCGCGTCTCTTCAGCCCCGTCAGCGCTTGAGCTGACGTCAGCGCAGTCCAACTATAAAAAGAAATAGTTAGGCGGCGCCCGGTTTCGATCCCACGACTCTCCTGCCGCAACGGGAGGTACATATCGCTCTTCCCACTGCGCTACAAACCGAGACGGGAGGATGTGCTACGAACGCCCCTTATGTCCTTCACTCATTCAAACTACGTCAAGAAGCTACTGATGCAACGAAGACACGCGAAGCTAAACGCCAACGGAAACGACGAACTGAAAACTAATGGGAACTTCATTCGACCCCATGGCTGCTTCGCATACTAGTCAGGGTTCCCCTACGGGAAGATGGTGTAATTTTTTTTTTCGGAGCCTCTGTTGGCGTGCGTGACCAGCGTGCGTGACCAGCTATGACGTTGAGCCGGGCCCATGAAGTGCTCCGCACTTAAAAAGTGAAAGGACATTGATACTGTTACGTGGCGGTATGAAAAATGATACGAATCATGGTTAAGAAGGAGGAGAGATCTGTTTACAATACAAGACTGCCGTGAGAGCGTCCGAGCAGGCTGCGCGCCAATTGCTCCCTCGTAGTCGTCGATGGCGGGCTATGGGCCATTGCCCATCTACGTACCGTGAAGACATGTTAGCCGTTAAAAGAATAAATTATCTAACTGTATTATACAGGCCATAGTTTGCGCCGGTATTTCTAAATGAAGAGCGAGCATGACAGCCCTGCAAAAAAAGGCGCACAGATCACGGTAATTTTGCGCGACGTTCTTACAAATAACAGAAGAAACGGGCAGTGACATTGTCGATTACGGGATAGCTTTAGGCGTACTAAGCGTATACGGTAATCTATTTTGTGCTTCATTAGAGAGTTATAGCAGATCGGTAAAACGGTTCCGGTACGGTAACGTCTACCGTCGGGACGCCACCGCGCATGCGCAGAACCCTACCGTATACCGGAGCGACTTGGCCGGACGGTACCGAGACGCACCGTGTCCGTAGTTCGAAAGCGGGCGGCCGCTTTGGGCGAGTTTGCGAGACGTACGATTAGCTCACGCCTAGTCGAACGGATTGTAAATATGAGATCGTTTAAGAAAAATGAGGTTGCAACAAGTGAAATCCGGTCAAGAGCTCAAGCAGCGAGCGAAACAGGAATTTATACACACCCCCCAAACACCCTCCCCAAGGACCCTAACACCCTCCCCAGAAGGACTTCGACACTCCCCCAAAAAGATTCCACAACCACAAGCACCCTGCCCAGGGATTTATACAACAACACCCCTCCAAACATCCCACCTACACCCCCCCCCCCCCCCAAAATCTAAATTCTGCATAAACCCCTGGAGCGAAACACGGTCCGGGCCAAACTGCCGTAGCTTGTGTCGTCGGGCGACGCATGTCCGATAGCTTCTTTCAGGTTAAATAAGGGCGATACGGCTGCATAACTAGTATTAACAGCAACATGGGGCCCGTCTACAAATCGGCGAGGGAGGAACAGGCGGTATACTGCGAGGTACTCTCAAGCCGTATGTACTGAGAGCCCAGCTTGACCTGCTGGCGCCATCTATTGAAATGGCGAAGATGTAATGCCCGCTTCACGGTCACGCAGTCGCAGTTCGAATCTCCGTAGGGGCGTTGGATGTTTTTTTTTTTTTTTCCTAATACTGTCTTTAGCGCTTTTGAGAACTGAAAACTAATATTTCCGCACAGGAAACGCCACAGACTCACGAAAAATTGCCAAACGACGTACAACACAAGTCGCTCCCAGTCACGGTAGCATGGCCGGTAGTTACGGTCTGCTATAACTTTTAAAACGAGACTTCTCGGTACGGACCGGTAACGGGTACCGTGTACCGTACCGGAACCGTTTTTCCGGTCTGCTATAACTCTCTATTAACGCCTCGGTAAATATTTGCATCAACACACGCACAAGCAGAAAAACAACTTTAGGGGAAATGTTGACTGCTTTTTTGCGTGCTATAAGGACGACAAGCCCATGATGCGGTAAAAAATTGTCATCGGTTTAATTGCGCGTTTTTCCAGTTTTTTGTACCGGCTCTTTCCCTACGTGAGCTGTGCGTTTCTGGGTGTAGACGAATTACCTGCGACCGGCACTGCTATAACAGGCCTATATCCCGTTTCTATAGTGTTCCAACAAGACTAAACCAAAGCTTCACAGCGTGCGGTTATTTGCGGCTTTTCATTTGAGTGCCTACCGCAGAATACTTTGAGATAATTTTGTGTGCCGCATGTTTCTTTGTGAGTACTTGTTTTTCGTTCAGCGGACATCTCGGGCCGCAGCACAAGCATTTTCAACAATAACTATTTTAATCAAGCCAGCGAAACGCCGGGAAGCACGGAAAGGTTAGACCCCTGAACGCTCTTTTACGATTTCACGTGACGCCAATGGGCAATTTTTCTCCCTAAGACCTAACATGCTTTCTGCCTCCACAGCCGATTGAAATTGCACGACCCTTCAGGGTTTTACGCTGCATTAAATAGCCATTAGATTTTTCTTTTTTCTTATTCATGCATACCTTTTCATCTGCGTTTTCCCAGCAACTGCTGTACGCCAATTTAATAGTTCCTAAGTATATAGGCCGGAACCACAGCAGGGAACGAAGGTGATTTTAAACAGCGACCACATTGCTTAGACTGAGCAATAAACTCAGATCGTAAAGATTTTCGCAGTGGCCATAAATTGAGGCCGTCCAAGAGTGCTATAGTCCTGTTCTTTTTTACTTGACCTTGATGCCGATCCTGTCTGAAGAATGCACACAAACTTTGTTGACTAGAAGCCAGGGGTCAGGGCCTGGACTAAGATGCAACGAAGAAATGAAGTCCTGGTGACCTTCACACCATAAAGTTACCGACCGTTCGCATTGAACTTAAAGCGTCCTAAATCTGTTTACCTCGCGAAGTTGAAAGTATCGTACAGCATTAAAAAATAGGGCCCTGGGCAGGCATCCATCCGGTATCGTGAGCAGGGCCTCAGCGGTGTAAACAAAGGTCCTGAGATTAATTCGTTATCACGCCCGGTGGAAATGGTAGGGAGAGAGAAAGAGAGAGATTTGTTTCTTCCAATAGCTACCACTCCAGATTTCGCACCCACTGCGGCAGGTCTACAAGCTCCTTTCAAGACCTCGGAAACTGCCAATGACACTAAGTAATGTGTACACCGATAAAGTGGGCCGTTTTACAACAGTTCACCGTATTCTCTTGTCGTTTTTCTATAAACAAATAACGACATACGCCAGGTTGTAAAGACAGCAGTTGCTCGGAGAAAACTGAGTCGTCGGGCGCGTTTTCGGCTAGTGATTAAAACTTTACCCGTAATATCTCGGTTGGGTAAATGTACATCGTCTCGGTTGGGTACTCGGTTGGGTAAATGTACAACGTATATGTTGCACCATTGGCATCGAACCATAAAAGAAAACAAATATCGAACATAGAAAGCCAAACGATAGCAAGAGAGAATCAACTTTAATTTGCACAATCTATTTCAGTCTGTAAAAGGAGCACTTTAAATAAAAAAAAAAACCAATTCGAATAAGTTGTGAAAACATTTAGCAAGAACAATTTGCCTGGCACATATTGAGAATCTCGGGAATGGCCGTCTCATCAATTAATCATTACCGCCTCCATGTTAATTACATTAGTTACGATAACAAATCCTCCATGTGACAGCTGCACGTTGGGTTTGTTTATCTCGCACTGGAATTTGCTGCTCCGCAAATAAGACGGCAGGCGGCCACGACATTTATGAATCCGAGCAAACAATCGATAATTCCGTCCAAACGAAAGTGAACACAAAGAAAGACCAAAATGCGGAAGGAATAGACAAATAGTCGTTACTTCTGCAGACAGGGAAAGAAGAAATATCAATTTTGCAAGGTCAGGCCCCGAGGAGTACTTTTTAGTACACGAAATATTTATCAGAGTGCATATTCCGTCCACCACTGCACATATTTACATGCATTTTGTAGTAACTAGATCTACTTGTGTGATAAAAAAACGGGATATCGTAAACCCAATGTTCGATTCTATTCGATTCCATTCCACAACCATTCATCTGCATTATTATGAGGCCAATAATATAAAAATACGCCCCTGAAGATAATATTAGACAAAAAATGAGTTTTGGAACTTCGTAAGTGCAGGTAGGCCCTTCCCGCAGGAACTGACATATCTTCATTGGAGGAGACCGTTATTCGTACAGTTATTATCTTCGTTGACTCTGTGGTGTAAACTAATAAGCATTTCTGGATAATTGCCAAAACTGCATGCCTATCTTCTGCAGGAAAATCTTTCTTGCTCCATTCCCATGCTACACGGCTTTTCGAATTTGAACCGGCATAGACTACACAATTAGGCCCCTGCAGTCTTAAAGTACGAACAGGTTTCCTTTGTTCAACTTTAAATAGCCTTTTAAAGCTGAAGTATTAGACCTTTCTATTCACGTTTTGCGCACTCGGGAAACCAGCAGACATTTCTTCTTGCTACCTCTCCACGCAGCATGTGCAGCACCTGTCCCCTGACGTAATTACTTCATACGTTTGGGAACATCTCAGATGTCGTCCTGGAACATAAAAATAAGCTTGTTTCGGAGTATATTGTATTGTGTATCTAAGCGCGGACTATCTTCAGTGTAAGTTGATCTCCCTTTCTGCACGACTAGCAGTTACAGCTTATTCCAGGCATTAGCGATAAGGTGGTAATCCATCAGGTGGAGGGTATAGAGATGGACCTCTTCACCAGGCACCATATTAGCCAAGCGTTTGCACCGACTTTCACAAGTGAGCCTTCTACCGTTCATTCAGTGTAATAAAATTCTCTGGTTGAGCTCCACCACAATTCAGTCGACTCACAAATCGAGGCAGGCAAGAATAAAATTTCACCAAATGGGCGATCTCGACTCACGGACGGATAGACAGACAGACAGACAGACAGACAGACAGACCGACCGACCGACCGACCGACCGACCGACCGACCGACCTACAGACAGACAGACAGACAGATAGACAGACAGACAGACAGACAGACCGACCGACCGACCGACCAACCGACCGACCGACCGACCGACAGACGGACGGACGGACGGACGGACGGACGGACGGACGGACGGACGGACGGACAGACAGACAGACAGACAGACGGACGGACGGACGGACGGACGGACGGACAGACGGACCAAGCGTTTCCAGTTAAAATTGCTGACTTCGAATTACCATCTTTGAAATAATGAAGGGCGCGTACCTTGTTGTGTGTAAATAATCATTGGCCATTGTTTTTATTTCTGAGAAACAAAGCCTACTTATATTGCTAGCTGTTTCAAACTGCCAAAAACAAAGTTGTATTGTAGAAATTTGAGATAAATGAGTCTGCTTACGCACATATGCACGCTAAAAAAAGACAGATTTGCTTTCTAAAAAATGCATGTCAGGCTTGAAACATGGTAAATATGCCGCCCTTTTTTATGCCTTATACGCGCCTAGACGTTTCCATTCGTTTCAGTTCGGAGGAGTTATTTGCAGTAGGAACAAATCTAGAGGCATTTCTACTACGTTCTCAGTAATTCACCAGCCACCCTAATCTCTTTTCCAGGGCTACGGAGCTAGCTTTACCCTGCTAAATGGGGAACCCGTAATCCCGAACGTGTTCTTCACCTACGAAACGAAGATTATCTTCATCCGAAGCAGTGTGGCATGTCCTAATGGAGGTAGGCTTAGCCGAAGAAGTGTGTCAGCCGCTATTGCGGAAAGGAAAGCAGAAAATCTAGAGAACAATAAAACTGCGGCGAAGGAGCCATGAAGACCGTACGGATAATGCGTTTACCCTAGGTTCTGTAAATGTGACAAAACACATCTCCTTTCCTCCCTCCCAAACTCAAGGAAAGTCAGGGTGTCAGCCATGTACTAAAATCCTTTGAAACTTCCCCCTTAAATGGAGGACACAACAGGACGTGGCTGTACAGTAAAGGGGACCTCACAATTGGGAAGGACAAATTGACACACGATTAAACAAATGAACTCGGGCAGCGCAGGACGATCAGTGGAGATATACAGCTAATGATTGATTGATTGATTGATTGATTGATTGATTGATTGATTGATTGATTGATTGATTGTAAGTTTAACGCGCCGACGCAACGCAGGCGGTGAGGCGCTCCGTGGTGGAGGGCTCCGGATTAATTTCGACCACCTGGGGATCTTTAACGTGCGCCGAAATCTCGTACACACGGGTGTTTTGGCTTTCCGCATCCATCAGAAAAGCGGCTGCCACAGCCGGGAATCGAACCCGCGACCTCGTGCTCAGCCGCGCAACGCCTTAGCCACTGAGCCACCGCAGCGGGTTAGAGCTGATGGTCTTCAGTGGTACTGGTGAGGCTAGCCTTGGAAAGGCGCCTATCTTGCTACGCCAAATTTACGAGAAAAATAAATTCAATGATTGTGATGATAATGACTATGAGGTGGATAATGTGCAAGGCTTGTGAAACGGTCAGTAAGAAACCCCTTTTTCCTCCAGGGGACCTAAATTGGCTTAGCGTGCTGATGGTAATTATGGCGGTAATGATGTAGGTAGGAGTGATGGTACTGAAGTGGGTAATGGTGATGGTGATGGATATGGTAATAGTAATGCGGATGACAATGATGGTTATTTTGCAAAGGTAATGGTATTAGCGCCACGCTTATGGCCCCTTCTTAAAGTAACACTGGTTAAAACGCGAAGGTGCTTCGTCCGTGCTGGAATAGCGCTATTGGATTAACTTCGGTTTCATAACGCGAGGGACCGAGTCACCCAGGATAGCTTTCAATCTCAGGAAGCGCGTTTTCAAGATGATTTAAAGCACTTTCTTGGGCTAATGAGACGCAGAAATTTTGGTCTGTTTATGTCTGTCTGTCTGTGACTCGATTCAGCCACCTAACCAAAGTGAAACAGAAACTGCGCAATGATCTTCCATGCCCAAACTCAAATCTAAACTTCGAAGCCCTGTGTAATCTTCATACTTGTCAACATTATTGAACAATAACAAGACATTACGCAAATATAATGCAGAAAATCAATTCATGAGTGATATTCGCAGTGTTCCTTCATTAAAAAATTCCCCGATGCTTGGTTTTTGCTATAGCAAATAAAATACGACCTCAACTGCAGAAAACCGTCCCCGGCTGTTTCCCGCGCTTTCTGGCGTCAGTTAAAAAATCAAACGGCAACAGCAACGAACGGTTTCGCTAAATAGGTTCCACGTTCTGCTTGGAATGCTCGTTGAGTAGGACAACGTGGTTCAATAAACGTTGTAGCAGGTTGCCTCGATTCACGCGCATCTCCGCCGTACGGCAGCGCTGGCATCGAGGCACCCGACTTGGGGCAGTGGAACGCGGTAAATTTAAATTGACTTGAGCAAACCTCTAGCGTGTTACCTTGAGAGTTACGAGACGGGAGAGGAACAGCATGAGAGGTGAGCGGGAAAGAGAAGGGAGGCATTTACTTCCCAGGGGCGCCAGTCGACTATCGTATTTCGTCGACATTTCCAAAGAAAGGAGCAGATACGGGACCAGTTTGTCTTTGCGTTTTCTTTAGACATTGTATTACTTAGCTTTATGAAGATGTGACGTAATGTGAGTCGCCATTGCTTACCAGTTGTAATTCACTCTGTAGCATTATAATTTTGTTTGCATCGTGTTTGTTGCAGAATATATGTTTATTTATCCTCTTTGCGAGTGCCCTTGCCTGATTATTGTCACTGTAGCAAGTCCCACTTGCTACTCAGTAACTCAAAGAACCTGTGCTTTCGTGACAGTGATACATTTCAGACGAGCAGAGGCCGAGCACCAAATGCTGACTTTATGCAGCCAATCTGAATGATAAGGCGCGTGTCCACAAAAAAGCTGACGGGGAAAATTGAGTATCCGCAACAAATCTTAATTATAAGGGGACACCTCTGCCAAAAGATCATAGACGAACAAGTGAAAACTACAAAAAGGGAAGGAGAATAGGTTTGTAGGCAGCCTCTCATGTGGCAGAGAAAAACATTTTTTTAATCTTGTGCCTCACTCTCCAGTTCTGGATGATGGGTACCCACTCCTTTTTTTGAGCCCCACAGAATTCCATTGACCGCATCGTTCTTCAATCGATCTTATCACAGTACAGGACAAAGATACGTTATTGAGATTTCCGTACAAGGTAGACTTCGTTTAGGAAATAGGTAGGTCTACCACGACCGTATACCCGGGGCAGGCAAGTGTTCTTGGTGAACAGGCGAAGCTGCTATATTTAGTTGTTTATAGAACTGAAAAATATGCATGCTGGGAGAGGTGACTGCAGGGTGAAATCTTTTTATGGAACTTGAGCCAGTATTTGGCTCATTGCAGCTACATTCGCGCGCACGCACGCACGCACGCACGCACGCACACACACACACACACACACACACACACACACACACACACGCACGCACGCACGCACGCACGCACGCACGCACGCACGCGCGCACACAACACACACACGCACACGCACACGCACATACACACACACGCACACACACACACGCGCGCACGCACGCACGCACGCACACAACACACACACGCACACGCACACGCACACACGCGCGAGCGCGCGCGCGCCCGCGTGCGTGCGCGGACACGCGGACACGCATGCGCACACACACACACAAACACACACACAGGCACACACGCACGCATGCACGCGCGCACACACACACAAATAAGAGATACCTTACTTTTGCAGTAGTATCCGCATAATTAATTGTAAATAGCACCTAACTACCCGACCATAGAGCAACTAATTTATTACCACAACCCGCAACAGTTGTTTTATTTGCGTAAGTTTTTTGCAGTAGTCTTGTTGCCTCAATGTGTGCCAGGTACAAACACGTCAACTTGGAGACAACCTTTCTTTCGTGCTTTTAGGGCCCATGGTATCTGACACATTCTTGTGGGTTCGTGTGGCCATAACTATTTATTGTTTGCGATTTTTGACAGGAAGTACGCAGAGTTAATTTACCGAAGGGAAAATGAAGCTGTTTATCAACCGGCGGAGTCGTGTGCTTCACGTTACTGATATCTTCTATCGCAAGGTAGCACTGCTGTCCACTTATTAACCACACTTCTCGTATGGCAATACGATTACGTCCATCGGTGACAACGAAACCATCGCAGCATGAGGTTTTTCGTCACTCTTTTTATATATGGTCAATACAGTGGCAATCACGAAGGACATAATTGGGGCCTCCCAAGAAAGTATTCGGTTTCACGATAATTAGAGCGAGAGGCAGACTATCTTTGCTCAGTGGGCTCCTAATTGCGCCAACTAAAAAATAGACGCAAGTTTATTTTCTAAAAAAACTGTTTGGACTTTGTGTCAAGAATTTCAATACGCGCTACGACACTTGTTCTTCCGTCAACATCCTCCAACGATGAAACCTTGTATCCATGGGTAATTTCCGTAACCCAGGGGTGGAAACAGTCAGCAAGAGGCCTAGCTGCGGCCGCCTACGTTTAGTTCAAAGCTTCAAAAGCTTTAATGCATTGATCGGATGCGGGACGGACCGGTAATTTAGGAGGGCCATGATTACACGCAAAACGTGTCATGGGAACCCATTTATTGTTTTGGGGGGACTTCCGGTGTACCACGGTGCCACGCGTTCATTTTGTACGTGGTAACTTACAGAGAAAATTGCTTGAATGCTGCAAGACTACGTTAAAATCGAAAGTTGAAATCCCCACGAACCGAGAGGCAAAGGTATATTGGCCATGGCATAATGGCGGGAGACTGATCGTTGTATATGATGTGCCGCAGTGTTTCAGACACCAGACCATGGTTGCATTACTTAGTTTTAGGTTTGCTGTAAATACCTGCCCGCAGCATCTACTTTTATGCTGGACGTACAATTCTTCTTTTATGTCGAACACAACTGCTTTTGCACACGTCTTCTGAGCGCATTTTTACGTCATTCGAAGGATGAACGCTTGCCATCTTTGAATCAAACGAGGGAAACCAAAGTAGCCATTCAACTTGATCGGCAGCAGCAACTGCCGACGGAGCACAGGAGGCAGTGCGCACTATCAAACAGCGAGGAAGGTTCTGCCAACCTCGCGAGTCCTTAAATAACAATTTTTCTTCTTTCAGTGTAAGAAAATGACGTTCCACGATTCTTGCGTCTATCGCCGTAGAAGAAACTGCGAAAACGTGAGCGACGAAGACCTTCGAGCTCATTTTATTATTAAATTAAACGTGGCTGGAAAGTGCCTCCTGTATTTGATATCTGTTGTCGTATTTGGAGGCTAGAGAGGAAACTAGACGCCTTCGCACAGTGCAGCAATCCGACAAGATAACCCGGTGCTGGTGGCAAAGCAACTCAAAACCACGACTTTTGAGGCCCTCCCTTACACCTCACAGCTTTTTTCCATTTTTTGCTCTTCCTTCGCGACCTCATGCGCCACCTTCACACATGGTAAAAAAAGGAAGAAGTTGGAGGGTTGCATCCCAAAGTAAGACTCGCCATTTCTGCTAGAAAGCTACGGGCCAAAAAAAAAAACGTATTTTCTGCTTACGACTACCTGGAAGATTGCAACACGCCAGAGTGGCAACCGAAGTCCTCAGAGACATACCCTGGAGAAAAGGTCCCTATGCGGCCCTTCTAGCCGAGCAGAACAATACAGCGCTTAGGCGCACGCAGTCTAGTTGAAAAAGTAAGAAACAGTGAGGAAAGACCGTTCATTCCCCTCCAGAGAGCAATTTATCGAAAACTGCGGATCGGAGCAGAGGTAAAGTTTTAGGAGCACCTGGCCAACTTCCTCACTTACATTTTTCATCGTTTGGGCTTATCGTTTCCACTCTTGTCGTTGCCTTTTTCTGTTTTTAATTCTTAAGTTCATCGCGGGCAGACATACTCCGACACAATTGAGTGTTAGGAAATGGCGTACATACATGGCGTACACGTATGTGACTACACCAGAATGATGTCTGCTCACTTTTTGTAGTTCTGTGTCTTTGTCGCGGCGGGTCTCGCTTGCATTGTCAGTTACATCAGTTACCCAAACATTGTCGCTAACTTCAGTTACATTTTCCCTTGAATCAGTTACTTACATCGTCCCAACAGTTACTTATATTGTCACAGTTACTTACATTGGCCCTTAGACCAGTTACTTACATGGTCCCTTACATCAGTTACTTGTATTGTTCCTAACGTCAGTCATGCGCATTGTCACTGCCACCAGCGTCTTAAATTGTATATTACACACTTACATCCGCACAGTTTGCAAATCACACTCTCTATGCCTTACCTACGTTGTGGCACTGAAAGTACACGAAGTGAAGGCTTCAACAAGCGTCTGGAAGGGATTTGAGAAAAGGACGTTGGAGTAATCATGCGACGAGAATGTATATTTGCGGACACCCTTACACACAGGAACTGCGATGAAATGAAAAAAAACTTTCATAATATGCACTAGCCAACCTTAATACCAAATACAGTTAAAACTAGATCTAACGAAGTCACCGGAAACCGAGAATTAGTTATTTAAACGGAGAACCTCGGAAAAATCAGGACCCTAGTTTTACAAGCAGTTGATTCAATACATTTGGTTTCTAGATTGAGGCGGATGTCAGCAGCTTCCCTGAAATCATTTTTGCGGCTGCCGCGGCACTACCCTGTAGATAATTTAGCAGTGCGCTACAATTCAGGTGTGATAATAATTACAATAAAACGCTCGGTGTCGGGGGGGGGGGGGGGGCACACGAGAATATTTCATGGCAAAAAAGCCTGTGATTTTTGCCTGCGTACGCTTCATTGGTATTGGGCGGAGAGACTTTTTGTAGCACGAAAGAGCATTCGACGCGTCTATGATTCCAGTGCCCGGGCAACTCAATTGTGTACATCACCTGGCCTGGAGTGGGCACAGGAACTTCAGGATTTTCGTTAAATCGGGAATAACGCTGAATAAGCTGAATCTGTTTCATTAGTTCGAGATAATAGAAACATTCTGCCGTATAGGCATCGGCGGGGGATACGGAATTTGTTCGCGAGATCAGGAAATTCGTAAGATGAGGTTGCGTTAGACCGAGCTTCGACTGTCATTCATACCTGCCATTCTTGTTATTTTATAATACATTTTCGCACATTTGAGGCTCACGTAAGCCCACAGCTCAGCTAAATTAGGATAAGTTAGGGAAAAATTGGCGCAGCTCTCACTAGTCGTACAAAGCTTGAGAACTGGTAGAGCTGGTGGCCCCTCTTCCTTCGTCCGACACCCGGCCGTAGCACCTCACATGAATTTCCGAACTTCCCGCTAAAAATTCTTCTGGCACCATGACTGGCAGGTCCACATAGTTTTGTTCGCAGGCGTTCCCATTTCTCTCATAGTGGACCGCGTCAGCAGGCGCTAGAACCCGCGGCAACAAGCTTCACGAATTCGGTATCTGCAGCGTGAACTCTGCGTTCATGCTGCCCACTTCACGCACGAACACACGTGAACCGGCGAGAACAGCATGCCAGGGTTCACGCCACGAAAGCTGGGCAGTGTTCTCGCAGATCGAGCTGGCCGACACGGGGCGCTACTCCCGAGGCGCACGCTCACCTGCACTCGGTATTTTTGGTATCTTCTTTTTGCGAGCTCCTCACGTGGCACAAGCGCAAATGCATCCCTAGATGACACCGGGTGCTCCTCACGAGGCGAACGATCAGGTGTGCCAAGCCAGGCTCTGTTTTTAGGTTGCGCCTCACGGCGGAACTAAACACTCAAACAGCTTCGCTGATACAGCGTTTTGTTTCGTGGTAAGCGCCCATGCTCTCAGCACAGGCTGAAAGAGATGTATCGCGTATGCTGCTCATGTATATTATTTCAGAAGAATCGCGTCGCTTCCTAGTGGAAAATGATGACAGGAAAAATTGCTGTAGTTTGTGGTATGTTTGCGTGTCGTACTGTCGTTTTGTTGTATTCTTGGGTCGTAATTCTGGCAGCTGGCTGTCGCAACAGCATGATGGCTGTTGTAGCGACAGGCAGTTCTGTTGCGGCCACAGGAATGTTTTTCGTTGAGAAAATTGACTTTATCCTTACGACATACATGTATGTTGTAACAACAGATGGATTTGTCATAACAACAGGGCTTCAGTTGTCACAACAACGTTTTTTGGCTTATAACAGGAATTCTTGTTAGGTTTCTGCGGTATGCGTGTTGTCAATTTAGACTTTGTTTGACCTTCAGATTTCCCTGCATTTAGTGTGAAACATAGGGACACGAAAAATTATGGTAAAGTGCTTGTCATTCCCTGGGATACAAAATGGGGGTCGACAAAAGGAAAAATGTAGGAACGACCGTAAATGGTCAGGTATGCTTGCGAACCTAGCGGAATTACGAGAGCGACGCTGGAGAAGCCTCTGAATTAGCCGCAATTCAGCGTTATTATTTCTAATTTACGACCTAGCCAGTGATTTGAGGCAGCACGTCTACGCTGCATTGCGAGTTGTTATCGACATTTATAATTGCGGGAAAGGCGGAATAAGGACTGGCCGACAGGAACGAATGGACGTCTACGCAAAAATTATTGGCAGAGTGCAATGAAAAATGACGACATACTCGGGCAGTGTGCCGACCCAGCGGAATTATAATTCTGAGGCTAGATGAAAAGCAGAAATTCATGAAGTACAACTACTATGTACCAGCACAAATTTGACGCTTTCTCGCTTTGTGGAAAATAGATGACCATGCCCTTTGTCGCAGGCCGTTAAAGCGCGGAATAGATCGATAGTTCTTCTTTTGCGGGGTACAGTTAAGGGCCAAGCATGGACTGGGAGTTTCTTAAACCTCACTCATTTTAGTAGTTGTTAATGCTGTTGCCGTCGTGATTATAACGCAGGTTTTATCGGTTTAACGCGCTTCCCTGAGGCGTTTATTTGCTATTTAAATTGGAGAAGATAAAGGGATTTGAGGGGTCATGGCAGAAGCTGTAGGTGCGATAGTAGAGTGAATGAGAGGTTGTGGCTGCATGGAGAAAAATAAAAAAAAACACGACGGTTGTGTGTGTTTGAATTGTATTAAATTCGGTTGAATGATTTCAATGCATCCTTTCCTTCGAATTAATACACTCTATGCAAATGAGGTGCCGGCGGTCGGAAGTACAAAGGAAAGGCCTCCTAGTTTTTTATGCGTCGCACTAGCAGTGGGGAATAGATTTCGAAACTGTTCTTTTTTCTTCTTGTTTCAAAATTTAAACAGCAGCGTAAGTAGAATAAATAGGCTTTGCAATAGCGCCCCGGCCATCAGAATTTTCACAAGCACTCTCTAACAACACAAAAAAATTGCACATGCAGCATTATTTATCTAATCACTGTTTATTACAGACAAAAAGGTCTTTTGTCGAGCTTCGATGTACTGGGCAACGAAGCGAGTTTTCTTTAACCGAGGCGTGAACTTCACGCCTTCGTACGTTCACGCCCCCGAATTGACGAAGGCGTGAACATACTACCGTTTGGGTTACCAATTGAAGAACGTCCAGCCTCGGCAGACTATCTACATAGGCAAGAAAACTACATGTAATTTTCCAATCAAAGCTTCACCGAAAAGGGCGAACGCATGATCATGCGTGCAGCCATTTGCGGATGCGCATAATACAGCGAAGGCTGTGGTTGGAAGGCACGCTAGCTCAGTGTAAGAACACTGTTCTGATGCCGTTCTCCTAGATCACATCTTTATTAACACCGCCTGAATCCAGTTGGGCTGGCTTCGGACATCGCCCGGCTTTTAGCGCCAAAGCGCTGGATATGGCACTTACGGAGTGCTTTCGCTAAAAGGCGGGTGAATATCGCTACACCGCAGTCACAGCCCAGTCGCAGCCATAGGGCGCTATTCCAGAAAGCCCGAGCTCCACCTACTCCTGAATTTGCAGCTGCTTTGGTTATGAAAGTAGTGATAGTGGTCCATCCGATACACCTCGAGAGAAACCACCGGAATCGCGCGCAGCACACCTGGCGTAGTCAGCGTGCTTTATTAGGGCCGCTTATGTTGATAAGGCACGGCATGGGCTATCTTCCGCACGCCGCACCATCTCAAATCGATCTGCAATACACACTCCCTAGCATAAACTAGATAACCCCACTACTACTCCTAAATCCTAAGCTTGGCTGTTGGCCACGCCTGGCGCGGGGCGGTCCGTTTTTGTCAGTGTTCTGTCCTTCCACTGAATTATGTTTGCTACGTGGGCTGCGGGCAGTCCCAGTGAAGCCCTGCGCTACCACAAACCAAGTAATCAACAGCGTTTACTGTAGCGAACGAAACGCGCCCTGCTGCCAACAAACAAAAATGTCTTTTGTTCACGGCTTGGTTGAACGTGCACGGCGGGCGCTTATCAGAAATCGTCCCTTGTCAAGTGCGTTTTTGAGCATTGGCGAGTATGTTTTAGACGTTGAAGTGTCATTTGTCATAGACTATGTTTTCACGGTGTATGAAGAAGGCTTCTGTGGGAATTTCGTGTCGTCTTGGCCTCGCCTATCGGTTCGGACAAGAGGGAACTCCAGTTCGGACCGAACTGCCCCGCGACTTTTGCATCATTGGCTGAGGGTGGCCTAAAGACTTCATTTGTGTTTCTTGCTAAGTGCTTGTCTCTGCTAGCGGGCATAAAATGATGACTTCGTGGCTACGATGCTACGTCCACACAAAATGTACGCCATGGGTGGGTGTGGCTTCGGTTGCTAAGCCGCACCTAGGAATGGGCTGGGCGTAATTGACTGACATTAGAACTCAGAGGAAACTCGGGCATGGTTTTGCAAGGCCGAGTTTAACACCGGACGCCCGTGGCGGCCGCTGCTGCGGCGTGGTTTATTTTTATGGTCACCGTAGCAGGCATATTTGTACAGCGCCATGTGTTTTAAACGAACGAGGAATTTAGAGCTCGTTTTTTATCTCCCGAAAAGTGCTGTGCATTGGTTGTGCAGTCGTCTTTTGTGACGGCTTAGAGGCGGCTTTCGCTCCATGACCGTCGAGGAGCAAGAGTTTTGTGCGCTGCGGTTTTACGCGATGGGCAGCTTCTACACAAGCGTTGGTGGCGACCGTACCATCGACCTCCCCGAGTCGACCGTCAGCCGGTATGTGCGCAGGAGACCTTTTCCTTGACCTCACCTTTCTTTTAGGTGGTTTGGTGGACATGGCTTCCGCAGGTTCCTACCGCGCGTCTTTCCGTCTGCAGCCGTATCCTGCCCTTCAGGTGTCGTCTGCTTGCAAAACTGTTTTAAACGAACGCGTTGCATGATCGTGCGTTCTGTTTATCATCAGCGTGGCAGACAGTTTCCCTCGAGGGGTTGCATGACAAGCATTCCTTGTGAAAAAGTTACTGGCAGCATAGCTTGTAGGTATTACATGTACTGTCACGGAAACAGTCGACGCACCGATAGCCGGTTGAGGTGGTTTATTCGCAGTGGTGAAGGCGATAGGAACGCAGGTCCGATCGTTGAGATAACCCAGCTCGTTTCTCGCGCATGCACCTTATGGGGTCCATCTTCTCTTGACACGTCTTTATGGCATATCCCCGCGTCTGGATTGTACATAATCCTACCTTCCTCTTCCCCATGGCTGATGCTGGTACGGCGCATACCTCGATGGCTTGATGGCCTGTTGCATCTGTTCATTATCCTCGCTACAATGCCATCAACGGCGCTTGTCTATGGTCAGAGGTGATCTTTACCCTTTTCAACGGGTTTTGTTCAGCGTCACCATCGTATATCAGGAAGCAGAGCATGGAAAGCGATCGAGTAAAGGGGAAAGCTGATAAATAAAGTAAGGTCGTGTCTAGAGTGCCGTCCGACAGTATTATAAGCATTCCACTATGTCGACGTGCAGCGGCGTTTTATAACAAAACTGCCGTGTCTGGCACTACATCGCTCTAGATAACTTAAAGTAGTAAACCTAGCCTAAACATAACATAACATGAGCTAACGAAAAACAAAGAAATCGCCTAAAACACCAAAACTAACCTAAGGTATAAAAATTATATTTCAATTTAAAGATAAAAAAAAATTGAGGCCGAGCCGGTATCGAACCTCTGTTCATGGGATTACAAAGCTAAGAAGGATCCTCTACACTAAAACTACAGACGCTTTGCTTAAGCTTGCCTAGTCTTATATATTAGAATGTCGTCGGACGGCACTGCAGACACTGCGTTAAAGTAACCGCTTGTCACCAGAGAGAGGGTAAGCGGGAGTGGGAAGGGCGCGAAGAAAGCTTGGTTTGTAAGGGGATTTAACTCTATGAAAAGAAGAACGACTGTGGAGAGCTTGGTCGAACAAAAGTGGTGAAGAGCAAAAGGAAATAAAGCTCACAAATATGATAAGTTGTTGCCCTTGTTGCTATTCCTTCCATCGTATCTCATAGCCACTTTTGGGATTGGCCCGTAATTAGGAGCTTTGCGGAGCTAATGTGCCCGGTTTTCAAAATTCATTACCCTGTGAAAAGTAACAGTTCTAGAGTAGTGCGTGCAGCGTGAAGCCTGGACGTGATGTCACGGGAGTAGGACAGGTGTACACCACCCTCGCCAAACCCCGATTCTAGGAAGGCTGTGGCGTGTTCCAGTCTACTTGCTGACGCAATTCACACACTAAGGAGAATGAAAATGAAGTGACTGACGCAAACACGTAATGGCAGGAAAGAAGCCGTTTTAAGTAATCCGTGCCAGAAAGACAAAGAAACAAAAGAGAGGAAAAAGGCGCCATAGAATGTATCAGAAAAGAAGCTGCTAATACGTATCGCCAGTCTTCCACCTTAAAAGCTGTAAGCAGGCTGGAGTGCCCCGAGAAAATTTTGTATCTAAAAGCGGAGGGTTTCGATAACGTAACACGAGCAGCGACTGTTTTGAATATGGCGCGCTTCCATCGCCCGTTTTCTTTTTCTTCTTTGCCAGTCGGCCGTAGAGACGTGAGTACCCTGTCTGGCATCGACGACAGAAACTGCTCCTTAGGACAAAAATATTTCAAACAAAAAGCTCATATGAACGTCTGGAATAAAAAACAAATCGAACTTTGCAGTGAAAGACATATTTAGAAAGTAAAAGTACAATAAAATAAAGTAGTTGAATTTGCTTGCCCCCAGTAGATACTGGGGCAGCGGTGGAGTGAGAGAACCCGTTGAAAGATGTGCCACGCCCTAGTCGCGCATCTTTGGAGCGCGCTGCCCTGGACCGATTGCGTCAACTCAATAATCAGCACATAGCATGAATCGCGTTTTTAAAGCGTTTTAACCCTGCCCCTAAGTATTATCATGGGCTTATTATTGCCACCACAGCTCCGCCTTGCCCGAAATTCGCTCAAATTCGGTCCTTCTGGAATAGCACCCCTGTGCCGGTGACACATTTCTCGGAAAGATTTCACCCGCAGAATTAAAATACCTCCGTGTTCTTAAATATAAGCAGTCCTAACTGCCTCTGCCCAATGTTTCGGACGAAAGTTACTTGAAATTGCTACACTGTCACTGCTGTTAGAAAAGCAAGCTATGACCTTCTGTCATCATCCGAATTAAAACAAAAACAGTTCGTAATACGTTTTTGCCAGAGGCTCGGCCTAAAAAAACGGGTTCCCTCGCCACTGGAGTTAGCAGTATAACGCCACACGTTGTAAAATCCTACACACCTCCGTCCAACGACGACGATGGTTGAAAGTAGCCATGAGACCCGTCGCGGTGGCTCAGTGGCTAAGGCGTTGCGCTGCTGAGCACGAGGTCGCGGGTTCGATTCCAGGCCGCGGCGGTCGCTTTTCTGATGGAGGCGAAAAGCAAAAATGCCCGTGTGTACGAGATTTCGGCGCACGTTAAAGATCCCCAGGTGGTCAAAATTAATGCGGAGCCCTCCAGTACGGCACGCCTCATCACCTGCGTTGCGTCGGCGCGTTAAACCCTACAATCAATCAATCGAAAGGAGCGATGAAGACAAAATACAAGTTGGGTTTATTATACAGACTGCTTAGTCCTGATAAAAATGATACCAATATCATCGCAATCTTCGTACAAATAACGAAGATATTAAAGAAAACACGTGAAGCAGTCGCGACCCCTAGCCAATTTCCCGCAACTTTCGTATGACGTCACGGAACCTTGTTTGTGCTATTGGCGGCCGCCTAACTGACCTGTTGCGACAACACATGACTGGACGTCTGTAATGTGGCCTCAAGTTGCATTTGACCGCATCACTTGAATGCTAACGTGCAGTTAAGGCACTGAAAATTATGTTTTATTGTTGGCCCGTATGACGTCATTCTTGCTCATAACACGTCACTGGCGCAAAATTTGAAAGTCTTTAAATATTTCTTGCTTCTTTTCGTTAAAAAACATCTTTTGTGGCTCTAATGGAGCTGAGTGAGATACTGAATCGTGGTTCTTTCAAATTAAACTAAGTTGTTTTTTCTCTTCATGGCTCCTTGAAGGACAAGCCATCTTGTGACGAATTCTTTTGTTGTCGTCTGAGTTTAGACTGAGTTTCGACCATGTTGAAATGAAGTCATTGGATGGACACCAGCTTCTGAACACGAGGCACCCTGGTTCTGTTCCGGTCACGGGAAGCGTTTTTTTTTTCTTTAACATCACCCACAATCATTATTCTTCATCACCAAAGAAAGTTGGCTTTCCTGCAGGGCGTATTGGCGTACAACGGCATCAGTGAGGACAATAAAGTTTCACTTTAAAAAAGGAGGAGGGGGGCGCAAAGGCTGCATAAAGCAATCTCTTTACTCATGCTGGGCGGCAAACTTCGACGCTAATAGGGTCACACAAGGCAATTGCAAAAGGTGATGCAAGCAGGGGTGTTCGAAATTACTTCAGCTGTCACATTAGTTTCACGGCATTGGTTACGCTTCGTGTTGGCTGCATTTCACACCATAGTAGCAAAGTATACTTGGCTCCTCCAATAGAAGCTATATATGGCGAGCAATAAAACTCCGACACTGATGAAACACCTCGAGCGCGTGCCATCCTAATTAGTAGAGTGGTGGGTGTGACAGCAGACGATGCGTTGCGACTGCTAGCTGGCGGCATCCTCCAGTTCATTGCAGAACGGTGTTCATTGCAAAGACGACTTTTACCGTTCACGCACTTTCTGTCCCGCCTTGCGTTGTGTAGCTGCGTCGTAATGAACACCGAAAGCTGGGGCAATCAGCTAGCTGGAGTATAACGTTAAACTTTCATTCGCGGGCACGCGTGTGGCTGTGCATTTTTTTTGTAGTAGGGTTTGCCTGTGTCGCAAGACACGCTGTTTTCGACTGTGTGCCTGTGTTTGGTTGGGAGAGTGACTCATCGCTGAAACACACATCATTCGAGTAGAACCTTTGCAAACAGTATGCCCTTTGCCCCTCTCCAAACCCTCCTCTTGTTCTTTCTCTGCCCGTTGTCTGGCTGACAGGATGCGCTGCAAGCAGCACAGGGATAGCGGCAGCATGAACACTGCTTCTATCTTAAACCAGATTGGTCTTCGCGAGAGTCTAATCTTTCTGCAAACGGGGCACAAAAAAGCGCAATACCTGTAACAGTTGACGTTTAGACAACTGCACGTCACGTGTATGCCTTGGCAACCAGTGCTTGCCGCTAACAGTAAAAGGAGTACGACGTTGTTTGGTGCCTCCTAAGGTTCAGCTTGGAGGTTGCATAAGGGTAATCCCTGACATAGCTGATTACTACGACGTCTCGGGTTCAGGTATAAGGTTGCGAACCGGAACCCATTTGAGACAATGCTCATTTTACTTCAAGCTGTGGGAGTTGGTTGACCTCGTAAGGCCTCAAAGGGAAACTGGACTAACCTCCAGCGCCTGAGCGCATGTCCTAAAGTTGCTTCTGTTAGTGTATCATCATAATACACACCAACATACTGGACGTATCCGCAGAGGAGTATTGGACAAAGCTTTTAGGCAAGCATGTTTGCTGATGCAAGGCGCGTTGCTATAGACTTCTGTGGGGCATTCTCCAAACAATCAAAGGTTTTATCAATCAGTTACTTGAAGCGTAAGCCCTCTGTTAGTACACCGCAGAAAATGGACCCATTAACTGGATAATATAAGCGGTGTTCAGACTGCCACCAGAGGATACACAAGCATTCCGCTAATGCAACGTCCACCGGCTTTTTGCAAAAGAAAAGATGTCCCGTGTGGCACTACTTCGCTCTAGCCAACTTAACCTTACGTAACATAACATAACGTAATGAACCTAAACGAATCATTTCAAACACAAAACACCAGACTAATCCTTGGAAATTTTAACTGAAACCAACGTTGTAAAACAATAAAGGACTGAAGCCACCATTTTCGCATCACAGAACTAGGACGGAACCTTTTAAGACGGAACCGCAACAGCAGGAACTCGGTACAGTGCCAGCCTCGTCTTTAGAACTCGAATAGCGTCAAACGGCACTCTTGTCATTACTCCAGCGCCGAACTAGAGCGTCTTCAGACCGCACTCTAGAGACTGCGAATAAAATTTACATTAAGGCAAGCAAAGTGTAGCATGCATCCAGACCAGTACATACCCTCAACGCGGTGCTAGACAGTGCTTCAGGAGAAGGAATGTACGTGGGCTACTTTTGCACCGTATTCTGTGAGTGGCGCATCTGGGCATCCCTGAATTATTTTTCCAAAGTTCACTCGCTACTGCTTCAATACCAAACTCCTCACTACTCTAATAGCTGCTCTTTCGGCAACCATCTCAAGCAGCAGAGCTTACCCATTCATTGTCGAAAATTATTTCTGTTCCTTGATAGCAGGTGCTCCGTAGCAAAAAAACCAACGTTCACAGAAGAAATTGCGAGGTAGCTAAACTGTTCAGTTCACGCATACACCCAGAGCTTCAAATAAAACCAAATCAAATTAACTAAACTTTACTTTCATTTATGCGTGAGTACAGGGAGGGAGCAGCGACAAAAATCTCCGTGGAAAAGTTTGGTGGGGCGGCTGTTCAAGCTGCTAAGGAAACTCGTTAACGAGTTAGCTAATCAGACTTGCTTTTCTAATCCCGTGGCAATGATGTTCCTTTCTTTGCGGTTATTTTTAAAATGTAATGCGTTCAATGAATCGAGAATGGCTGTTCACTTTTAATATTGTAAACGCAATGCTTTTTTACTTTGTACCAGTTTACAGGAGAAATTATTAAAAGTTGCGCAAAAGCTTTTCTAATCACCTCAATCAAGCACGTGGGCAGTCGTTAGCATTAGGCACTAACCAAATCTTGATGAATCGTTGAGCAAGTGGCAATCGAGAAGTAATGTTCGCAAAAAAATCTTTGATCCTTCTGTTCTTGTATGAGATTAAATTAGGGACAAAGCGCTGTGCGTTTAGCCCTTTGTAAACGCCGTCAGGGTTGGTCCTTTATAAAAATCAGCATAAAAACCTATAAAGTTCGCTTAAAAGCTTTCCTTATTGTTTCATTTAACCTTTTCTGCCGAGACAGGTGTCTAGACGCTAATTAGGAATGTCCAAACTGTCCAAAACGTATGAAGTTATATTTTTGTATTTTTGTGAAATTATATTTTAACTACACTCTTGGAAATATGGGGTAATCACTACTGTAAAATAGATAACTGAATTGGTTTTCCACACAGTTCCTCCCCCAAACCCCCAAGAGAAACGTAAACGGCTGACGGCTTTGCCAGTGAATCTTCAGGTGAAAACTAAATTTCGGATAACGCGTGCCTTGTATATCCAGAGTTGGGGGCAAAATATCTTCCATTTATTTATTTATTTATTTATTTATTTATTTATTTATTTATTTATTTATCCTTAGGGCTAAGAGCTTTATACAAGGGAGTGGGGATATACGTATGGGGCGCAACACAACAAAAAAATGAAACAAGTGCAGCAGCAGCAACAACTCTACAGGTTCATATAAACATTCGTATCACAGTGTTAATAATGAAGTGCGAAAAGTTCGCTATTCTGGAGCCCAGCGATTGATCCGGGAAGGTGATCCCATTCACTTGATGGGCGAGTAACAAATTAATGTAAGCAAGTGTTAGTTAAGCAAGCCATAATAGGGACTTAGTAGATCTGATCGGTGCGGGAGGAAACACGTGAAGGTGCGGAAATCAGGGCTTTGCGCAAAAAAGAAATTGTAGTAATAATGTTTATGGAACAAGCAAAGGCGATTGTATTGCGCTTAGAAGCACGATAAGGTAGCTGCAAGGAATTTTTTTATATGTGTTACACTAGTTGTTCTGATATAGTGATGAAGAATGAAGTGAGAGGAATTGTTTCGGACTACTTGCACACTGATATTTTCAGAGTTTCAAAGCTCGGGTCCCAAATAGATGCTGCGTGCGCAAGGTTAGACGTCAGTAAAGTTTTGTAAACAGTTTTTTTCAATCAAGCCGGCGAGGAACGAAAATTGCAACGCAAGTAGTCTGACATGCGTTGTACATTACGTTGTACACATGCATTGGCCAGATTAGAGTTTTCGAGATATAACCCCTTAAGTACCGCGATATGTTATAACAGTCTCAAGCGGGGTGTTAATAATATAGTAAGCAGGGAGAGAATACGTGCACCCCGAAACACGCAAAATTCTGCATTTGGCAGGATGTTATATTTGCCACTTGATGCACCAAACTGATATGGCAGCGATATATTTTCGCAGTGTGCTAGCACTACTGACGTCCTTTATATTGCGAAAAAAATAGCAGCCACCAGAAAATAACTAGATGTTAGATGAAACACAGTCTGTCAGATCATTAATACATGCGAGAAAAAGAAGAGGACCCACACGACATTTTCAGGTACCCTTGTTAAAAGTGGGCTATGTGAAGATTCACGTTCATTGCTTGTCTCAAGGAACTGCAGCAACCATGAGGAAAGATTTGAGTCAAGGTCCATTTTGTTAAGCTTCCAATGGAGTAGCTTGTGGCATACCTCATCAAGGGCTTTTGCGAAATCAATAAATAAAAAATAAGCGCGTGAACCGCGGTTTAAAATTATAAGGGAATGATGACCCTTGTGTCTCACACAAAAATGTTTTACGAAGCCCGTGTTGCGCGCACCTAAATATTTGTAATAGGATAAAAGCAAAGGAATCACTGCTGAAGGATGAAAGGGAACCACCTCTTTGTGGAACCCCAACCAATGATCTACAGAATATACGGTCGATGCCATATCAACCACTCTACCGCGTAGGGGACCTTCTTTTTGACCCCAGGCCGTGGCTCGGGCAGTCGGCGACGTGTTCTGAAGCATTGAAATAGAGGGCAACCAAATGAATGTGCGCTTCATAGTTTTTCTTGCGCTACTAAACCCCGAACGTTGCCGTTAATTGTCTGTCCGACTATTCCTTGATTGAGCCGACCGTCTAAAATACAAAAGATGCTGGAAGGAGAAGTTCACTTAGGCCGCACAATTTCCAAGCCGCTATATCTGGTACCATACTTTACACTTCTCCACATTATACAGCAACAAGGAAGAAATAGCCATAGTTGAGGTAAGCCGTCAATACACCAATATACAACTCGTACTAGTCAGTGTACTTATAATTGCAAATGGATGTGCGCTTGATATTTTACGCAGCGACTAAATATATACGTTAAAAACTATTTCGGAGCCAAAAATACAAAAAGAGCTCGCGCTCGAGCCACAGCTCGTGGCGGCATTTGAAGTCTAACAGTAGCGAAAGGCTTCAAAAGATGGCTGGCGAGCAGTGGAACGCGAAAAACTAAATTCACTGCAGAATACCTCCACGTGTTTGTTGGGGGAGGAGCAAGAGGGGAGGAAAACAGAGTGAGTGGAGGGCGTGGGAAAGAAGAGAAGCATTTCTGTGGCAGCGGCGGCAGAAGGCTATCGTCACTTCACGACACCTAAATTTGCAGCGAAGTGAGCAAATACGCGGCCAAATATTTTATCCTACCGGTGGCACCAACACTCCCAGAACCGAGAGAATTCGTTCGCCTTCAAGAATACTAATGAATTCATACTAGAAATAGTTAATCTTTTCGCTTTCTTCTGGGAAGTGATATATTTTTGAAACGTTTGAGTGAAAGAAATAGTGGAAGAAGGCGTTAACACCAATGAGATACGACCCCACAAGCTTCAGAATGCGGGTCCGACGCCTTACCAACTGGGGTACTGTGGTGGTGTGCTGCCCTCCCCTTTCCAGGGTATTTATGGGAATTTGTTTAGGCGTACTTATGGCATCTAACTAGTACCCTTAGCAGCGTCCGGACAGATAACCCTTTTCAGCAGCATGAGATTTCCTCGCACATGACTTGGAAAAAGTGAAGAAATAGCACTCAAATTCAAACAGGCACTTTCGTACAACCCCGTAAGAATGCATTCATTGTTCCCGACACAGTACGCAGAGGAATGCCGATTCTGTAATCGATTAATCACGCTTCGTCATATAATTGTGGATTGCAAGAAAAACCCCGGCCTACTACCCTTCAAAATGCCCTATCCCCTGAGCAGTGAGAGATACCGCTGACTAGCGGTCGGCTGGAGAAGTAAGCACTCCTTGTAACCCGGTCTACGAAGGCAAGGTCAACATATGGCTTTCTTAACTAAGTATCCACTGCTACCTTTGAGCCCGTAAACGTTTCATCTTTCGCGCTCTCTCTCTCTCTTCCAACACTGTTTTTTTTTGTTTCAGTCATCCCCGCAAAACCAGGGAGGGTACAGCAGAATTAAGTCATCGTGGACGGCTCTTGGAGCGTACGTGCGTACGAAATGACGAATGTGTAGTTGGTTGCAGGGGGGCAGGGAATTGTTGGAACAAATTACTTCTGTCATGCACAAAACACGACACGATTAGAGAATGTTGCGGAGCACAGAAAACCCGCAATAAAACCTTATGAGTTTTCGTAATAATGACACTAAACCGTGTGGATTCCCTGCTGATTAATTACATCTTCGTCATTCTTACTCTACTTACCCGCTAGAAATGCACAATGATTAGAGGACCCTTGGGAGCTCTGTTGAAATCAGCGTCCAATCCCCTCGTCTCCTCTGAGCAAGCAGGGACCAGAGAAAAAGAAGAACAGAGAAAAAGAAGAAGAAAGAAAAAGAAGGAAGTAGGCGGAAGTCATTTATTCAAGACTTACGAAATAAAGGCATGTTCCGAATGAAGCTGCAAAGGAGTCCATTGAAGGCTGCCGCGAAATAAAACAGAGGACGCGAGACGGCGAAGTGGCCAAACCTTTCTGGAGGGTAATCACTCCCTAACTTTTTTTTTTTGCCAGGAAACACAGAGCTAGGTGCCCTTCCCTCCAAATTAGTCTGGTAGAAGAAGAGTTCCAAGAGGTTGCGTGCAGACGAGGATTGACATCAAGCTGAAACATAGCAAGCAGGCGCCTTAATTTCCCAAAAAGTAGGAAAAAGAGACGGGCCTGAATCGGTTTTTCTTTCCAAAGACTGGTCTTTCGTCATGGAGAAACACGCCTAGCATTGCACCTCGAGCTTAGGCGGACCGGCGGACAGTGATGGAACAGCCGTAATGGCCACGATCGCGCAACGCTAGCGGGACACGGTCGGCTTCTTGAAGTGCGCGAACGAGAGGAGCCCAGAAAATAGCGATTTCAGGATGCCTAGGTGTAAGGGGAATGTTGGTGCGTGGTGTCACCTGCGATTTCTTTTGCGTCAGCACTGAGGCTAAAGAGAGTGTGATTGATAAAACGTGTATGCCACTTGGTGTTGTGCAGAAGAGTCGAGTTGTTCGTCTTACAAACGGTGGAAGAGCTCACACCCTGAAGAAAAAATGCAAAAGTACGAATCCAGTACCTAGCAATGCAGATAGCACCATGGTTACGCATCACTGGTTAAAATTTGTGGCTGTCGGGGTACCCCACTCAGATATTGTAAAGGGCACTAGACGTGGTCGAACATAATTTTTCATTTCTCTAACAGCATGAAGTCTACATTGTACCGACAATGATTGCAGATGTCTCGTAAAATATGGAAGCTTTTGCACAGGAAAGAGCTTTGTGAAAACAGTTATTGTGTCATTCTTATCTTCGCTTCGGTGAGATCGATTGTGAAGATATATTTTCAAACCAACACCCCGTGATTTTTGGTATTGCAAGCCCTCTGATCTGAATAACTGTACCAGGAGGCACAGAGAGATCTGTATTACTTAAGACTGGTGAAAACAAATCTCCCAATACTAAGATAGCTTCAAGTGGCGTTGCAGACTACAACCACGCTACTGTTATGTTTTCCCCTTGTAGTAAGTTGTTACTAAGCTTACTTGGTACTTTGTCTTCTTGAAAGCTTTGTGAATGAACAATTGAGAAAATTCTGAAATGTCTAATTAAAACGCCCATTCTCCTTTTACAACAAATAAACAAAATTATAATCAGTATTGTTCCGTTTCTGCCAACGTGTTTTAGCCTACGGGCAGTTTTCGGGAAATCTTAAGGAATTCTGAAGATGAAGCCTTGTTTTATTTATTCATTGTAAGTTTTAACCAACAGCGATGGGGCTTCGCGGGTGATGCACTGATTACATGAGGAATATGGGGCAGACAAAAGACCACAGACACGGAGGAGTAGTTAATCAGAAAGGGGTAAAAATAAATGCCTACACGCCGCATAGAAAAGTGCACTCTGAACAAAGAAGAAAAAAAAAACTATGTTCTGATTTGATTGTAGGGTTTAACGCGCCGACGCAACGAAGGCGATGAGGCGCGTCGTAGTGGAGGGCCCCGGATTAATTTTGACCACCTGGGGTTCTTTAACGTGCGTCGAAATCTCGTACACACGGGCGTTGTTTGCTTTCCCCCTCCATTAGAAAAGTGGCCGCCGCGGTAGGGAATCCAACGCGCGACCTCGTAAGGAAAAAAATCTAAAGTAGAGCTTGTATACCATGACAAAGCATTCTGGTGAAACGGGTATTCTGAGTTGATATATATAGGGAACAACAATCAATTATAATTTATTTATTATTTTTTTATCAATTCTGTAAGCCTCGCGAGGATCTTACCAGAGCCTCTCAAGGCGCTGGCTGCGCACTACATGCCTGAGTCCGAAACTGCGTGCACTGCGCGAGTGTGCAACAATGGCTTCAGTGCGCATCATCGTGTTAGCGTGATGCTTAAACAAGGCCTTCAAACAGCCCAATGCGACCTGCGCTGTGTCCTTAATAGTAGAGTGGATTGCATTGGCGTGTTACGCAAACAGTAAGATGCCTGCGACGCGGGAGGGAAAGAGGCAGCTCTACGTTCATCCGCTAGGATAAGTTTTGGGGGTTTCCAAATCTCATTCATGCTAGGAAGTATGCTCAGTGGTAAATTACAAACAAACGCGTTTTGTTTCGTTCACTCCGCGGAGGGCGTGCAGCTTCGCAGGTCCTCCTTGTTCACACAGTGGAAGGTCACTAAACTTTTCTTACCCACTTCTCTATTAAGCCACCGAGCCCAGTAGCACGTGTTCAAAAGAAGACTTAGTGTTTAAGGGCGCCAGTCGAGAGCCGACTATATAGGTACGGAAATGGGGCCACATTTTTCAATTGCATCGAGAAATGATGTCATTTGCCGAACCGAATGTCGAAATAAAAAGTGGCTAAAAGTAGAAAGCTACTTCGTTTACGAAATTCTCCCCAATGACACCTATGGATCTTCGTTACCACTGCCGCACCCTCGCTCAAAATGACCCCCTTTCACACCAACCCAAATTTCATTAGGATGGATCCTGCAGTAGCCTCTATTTTGATACGTCTTCTGAGTGGTCTAGCCTCGCGACGAAATAGGGACTAATCCCCGGCAGCGTGTGTAGTAAGTTACAGTTTGCATTATTTCACATTCGCCGAATCTCTGAAAAACTGTTTGGTTGTGGCGTTAAGAGCTTAGTTGCGGACCCACGTGCACGGAGATATGGTACTTACCTTTCACATTCCCATCCAGGCTATAGGAATAAATCGCTTAAAATGTGTTTTCAGATAGCGCGCTGCAGTCGCTGGCATCAATATTTGTGTATGGTAAACCATTTAAAAAACGGTTGGTCTCAATATTCGCAAAACTACAACTTCGACAGAAGAAAAATAATAAAGTTTTTGCTTAATATCTGCGTCGCACTTGCTCTTCACAAAAAGGATGACAGTAACATTGGTCATTGCACAACGACTGAAGAAAGCGGGAAGAGCAGCATTGATGAAGAGGGTACACTCAATTGAAAAAAAAAAGGATATCGCGGGTTATACAAACTTTGTTTGCATATCGCAAGCAGCCAGTCTTGACGTTCCTCAAACATTTTTTTGGCGCCTATTTCACCTGATCCTCTTCAATTACTAGTTTTCTTTAAAACTTTTAGGCCACAAAATATTTATAAGCGGAGATGTCCTATGTCTTCAGGCATTTGGTATGGCATGTTGCGCTAATTTTGCGTACTCTCGACGTATTTCTGGCAACTAAAAAGGCTATATCATCACACTTTCCACCGAAATAATCGAGTAACTACTGAAGATCTTCCGCACCTTTCTATAAATGAATCATTGTAGTAAAGGAAGGGAAAATTTTTATTGTGTTATTATGGTTGCATCTGAACCAAGTTCCTTTCCCTGAAAGCTGCATGTATTTGCCTTCCAAATAATAAAAAAATGCTAATGAACGAATCCGTGCGCCATAAATAGTCCGACCCCTTCGGCCCAAAAATGATATTAGAGTGATAAATCTCCTTTTATTGAAGCCAGTATTTTTTTATCAAATTATCTATTTTTGTAGCTCCTCACTTGTGCGGGTGCCTATATTTTGATAGAATTATTTAGAACTCATGGGCGCATCCCGGACAAAGTTAATACGGCGATACATTCCGTTGACTCGCCTAATGTTGAAAGTTCTAAGTGCGCCTCATTTCTGGAAATAAACGAACGTGTTGTGTCACACGTACTATATACATTCACGCAGAATGGTGCTACCCTAGAACACGGAATGTGAAGCGCTCGATAGGAGCCCTGATACATCACGCACCCACACGTCGAAGCCGCGTTGATTGGATGTTTTGCACGCTCATTAACTACGCTCCCTTTTCTTGTGTCTCAGCGGCCGTTCCACGCAGAAACAAAAATATTTCCTTCAACCACTAGAATGCAACGATTTTTAAAGCAGTCAGCCAAATTCTATGAAGCATGGAAAATATAAATTCCTGAACCCTTTTTTACGATTTAACGTGACGCCTATGGGCAGTTTTTCGCCCTCTGCCCTACCCTGTTTTATACCTCCCTAGCAAACCGAAATTGCATGACCCTTCCTTGTTTCACGCTGCACCAAAGATTTATTGGTTCTCCGTATTCACGCATACCCTTTTATCTGAGCTTACGCAGGACCTGGGTACTCCAGTTTATTGGTTTTAAGTGTGGAGCCCGAAAACAAAAATAGAACGATATTCATTGTTTTGGCGGACTGATCTCCGTTTTAAAAGGGGAATACGTTGCAAAGCCTGAAGATTTTACGTGTGCGACATTTCTCATTATGCATAATAAACTATGGTCGTCGAAATTTTCGTGGTGGCCATAAACTCAGGCCGTCCGGGAATGCATTAGTCCTGTTTTTTTTTATTTGACGTTGTTTTTGATTTCTTTGAAAGATTGACGGTGGACCCTCTTGACTAGAAGTCAGGAGGTCAGGGTATTTGTGCAGATTCATTGAAAGCAAGTATGAAGTGAAGAGCTCTACGCAATAAAATCACCGACTGCATGAAAATTCCCCTTAAAATCTTTTGAACGTGTTTATCCCTTCAGGTCTAAAGTATAAGTGCTAGCTTCGTGGGGAAAATAAGGGATAGCGTTCAACGTTAAAACGTAGTGCCCTGTGCGGGCATCTATCCACCTTTGTACGTATACTCGGAGGAGTGTAAACACAGGCCCTGAAATTCCTTTTTATCCCGTCAGGTGCAAATGGGAAGTTTCTCATCCCAACCACTACCACACAAGGTGTCGCACCAAGTGTGGCTAGTCTGATTGCTCTTCCTCGCCGCCCCCCCCCCCCCCCCCCATCATAAATTGCCAGTGAAGCTGAGGAATGTGTACACCCACAAAGTGTGCCGGTATAAAACAGTTTACCGTATCCTCGCGGCTGTTTTCTATAAACTTACAAACACATAAGCCCGCTCGGTAACAGCTATGGTTGCTCGAGAAAAACTAAGTCGTCGGGCGCTTTCCAGGCGAGCGAGTAAACCTTAAGCACATTTGTTACGTAAATGTCGCACCACCTGCGGTTAACCAGAGAAGAAAAGAAACCTCGAGCATAGCAAGCCAACATGAGAGAAAGAGAGAAACATCTTCAATATGGTAGAAACTCTCCAAGTCTGCACAAAACAGCACTATAAATAAAACAAACAGTTTGAATGAAATGTGAAAATAGTTACCGATAACACTTTACCTGGCTACAATTGACAATTTTATGAAAGGCCGTGTAGTCAATATTTCTCTACTGCCTCCTTGTTAAGCACTTCAAATAGAAAATATTCGATATGGCGCCTACACATTGGGTTCGTTTATGGCACAAATAGGAATCCACTACTCCACAATAAAGACGGACAAAAACAGGGCGAAACGGTATTAATGATTAAGCATGCTGTATCGACGATTTCATAAAAGAAATCAAAGGAAAACAAACTATCTACAAAGAAGAGAACGAACAAACAAGGAAACGTTTTTTGGCGCATATAATAAGGGCCGAACAAACATACACTTTGCAAGGACAGCGTAGCAGAGGGCTTATTGATACACAGCAATTTATTAGATGTCACATCTCGTCCAGCACTACGCATACTTTGCAGCGGTTTTTAGTAATCTACGGTTTTCTGCGTGATAAAAATTAATATTGCAAGCCACATTCTTCATTAAGGCTTCGTATGTTACTAGGTGAGTACCAAAATTCTTTAACACTGACCAATCACTCATTTCGTCACCTATAAAATCGGTAACAGTTGTCCGCAAAGGGTAACAATCTTGACTGAGGGATCTGTAGCAGAGCAAATTTCTTGCTTGATTAGTTAGCCAAGAATGTTGAAATATATCTCGCAAAAAGACAAGTTAAGAATTTTGAAACATTGCGAGTGCTGGTTGACCTTCTAACGCAGGAACTGACATATCATTATTGGAGGACGGCGTTAACCCTAATATTATATTCTTCATTGCTATTGCAGAGCAAAAGTACGAAGCCCCTCTTAATATTTGTTAAACTTGCTCTTCTACTCGAAGCTTTTTCTTACTAATTTCCCACGCCACACGGCTTGCCGAATTCAAACGAGTGCAGACAACACAGTTAAGTCGCACCCAGTTTCAGAGTATGTCTATAGGATTCCCTTTTACAAATCGTAATGGCCTCGTAGCCGAAGCAGACAGATCCTTGCTTTCAGGTTCTGTAAACTTTGGATACTCGGCGAGGATTTCTTCCATCTTTCAGCTGAGCATGTTCATCAGCCGCTTCGAGAAAACTTACCTCGCATGTTCGCGAACATCTCTGACGTCGTCTGGAGAGTCAAAGATGAGATTGTGCAAGTGTCCCGGCTCTCTGGCATCGTCAAGCTGTTGTTACAGCTTTTTTCCAGAGCGGCCACAACATTATAACCAATGTTGATATAAGCTTTAATTTGACTTGATTTGATTTGTCTGTTGTGCGTGATTGCTTTCTATAACCAGTTGGGACTGTCCTCCGTGAATATTAATCCGTTATTTTGTACTGCTACCGAGTTGTACGACTAGCAACTCTTTACCGTGGATCATCGGGACCGGGCGGCAGTTTTATGGCACCACCGTCACTTCAGCGAACACAGCCGCCCGTGGCGAAGGACTCGTCAATGGTATGGCGGTGGCGGACAGCACGGCGTATTTGTGCAAGGCTTTTTGTCGTTCTGCAGAGGTGCTGCGTGCAAATGCTACATAGCCACAATGACTTTTTCAGATAGGTTGATATCGAAAGTAGTGTTGACCTTTACGACGCATGCCCTGTGAATGATTTACGTCTATACTAAGTAATTGCAAATCGCACGCAGCGCTGAATGCGCCACACCGGAAGTCAAGCTGGAAGAGCAAGTCCGTTTCTTCGCGCGAAATTTTCACGCAGTATTGTTGCCTGCGTGCAGTTTGGCAAATCGAGGAACATATCGCAGTAAATGCTCCTGTAAAACCGGAGTTGGCAGTCAATCCAATTATGCTACGGTGCAAGCCTTTGGCCGTTCTTGAAGGTAAAGCGTCGTGCATGAGCGAAAGGCAAAGTTGGGGGTATCTTTTAAGATTTACTCTCAAAGAAAAAGGCTGAGGGACGACGCTGCGTAGCCTCACCACTTCCGGTCTATAAGTGATTTATTTAACAGAAATACTTTTACAAGAGCCACCCGGAATCGTTTCCAGAGTAAATGCTGCACGACAGTAAAAAGACATTGCTTGACGGGGAAAAGCACTGCTTTACGCCGGTAATAGGACTTGGTTGCTGGGTAGTTGGTCCGTGGTTTTGCAAAAAACAATTACTGCGTGACGGGACGACGAAAGACCGGAAGGAACCAAAAAACTGCCTTCATTTTCACAACTGAAGGATACTGCCATGTTTTAGAACAAGCTGTCACAAAGGTTTCAAAAACAGAGGCCGTTGTCCCATGTTGTACTACCAAACAAAGTCCACGGTGCGAAAAAAAATTCAGAAATTATGGGATTGCTTTATTATTGCATAAACATTCTTTTGCGGGTTTCCGCTTCACCAACCTTGCACTTTCTCGGAAGCAATAAATGCCTAAACACAGACAGCTAATCACGTGAAAGCGCGGTAAAGAAATTGAGCGGCTTTTGTTCAATTTATTGAGTTACCGGTGGATCCCTGCCGCTTTTTGCAGAGTTGTGGCGAAGGCCAACACGAGTCGATGTAAGCATGTTGAATGAAGGATGCGGTGCTACTTTGGCTATGACTGCTGCCAGACCACGTTGCGAGATAGCGGAGATGCTGGCGTTGTTTTTAGGACGAAGCAGCACAACAAATTTCTCTTTGGCATACAAGAGCAAGCTTCTACTTGTAGCGTGGCGGCTTCCGTTGGGGGCGAACAACAGTCGTCCATGCGCCACCATCATAGTTGTCCTTCGATGCTATCGACGCTAAAGGCGGAGTCATCGGAAATCTGATCACTGCACTTTCGCTTACGTGCATCCATCGGTTGTTGTTCAGTTGGTAGTAGGTTGTCGTCACTGTAGCGGTAGCCATGGCCGAGCACGGCGTTACCGTGTCGAGAGGAGGTGAAGAGGTGACAGTCAGCGTCTCGACCAATTGGCTTTAAATCTCGCAGAGACAAGTGGGAATGTATCAGGACTCACTGAGAATAATTTGGCGATGGTCAAGTTAGCAGTAACAGCGTAAATAATACCGACCGCATCATCGAACGACGGCGGGCAGCCGACCCCTCTTCGTCTTCCTCCACCACCCAGCCGCACACATACCAGTCAACGTCAAAAAAGACGTCTCCCTATTCGCCTGCTGAAATAAGTACACGAGCAAATCTGGTACACGAAATCTTTGAAGCGCCACGGACACAAACACAGCTGCCCACTGATGAGGTAGACATCGTCGGCCGTCAAGAAGCAGTTTTAGCGCGAAAAAGGAGCGTGAGGCAGAGAGTGCAGAATGATCAGCTCGGCGCCTCACAGCTTCGCTGGCAATCTACTTCGGTAGGACAAAATGCTCCTCAGTCTTTTATCCTTCCTTCTGTTGGAGGTATATAGAGAGGGCTTTAAGGCACGCTATCACGTGCAAAGTTAGTCATATATTGTAGTGGGCGACTACTTCCAACATCTTTCAATTTCAATACAGGGTTGTGAGCATTGAAGATATTTTATCCGTTGCCCTAACTTGTCTACTGGATTAATTCCAGTGATTTCGGGACGACACTAACTCACTCAGGTGCTACTCTCATATACGTGCAATATACTTAGCTGATATGCGGTAGCCGTGTGGTGCTGTAGCATGAACAGGTTTCACACTTGAAGTCACATGGACTGCTTTGTTCAGTTTTAGTGGGTCGCTCACTTTTGCCGCAGGAATGGCTACTACTAAAGTTGGCAACTGAACATTAAACAGGTGTATGTGAAGGAACAATACCATTCGAAGACTGAAATTTTATCGTGGACCTTCTTCGCGCCTGTTCTTTGGAGAAACGGAAACATGATTATGTTTCTACGCTATTGGCCACTCAGTATTGCTCGAGGGGCTCTTATGTTCACTACGAAGCCCCACCCCCACCCTCTCCACTAAATGGAGATTATAATGTAGATAACCGATTTTAACCAACCAAATGTACATAAATTAGCAAATAATCCCTCCAACAAACAGCTACTTCGTTCAATGTGTTATGAATAAGGCCTCCTCCCACTTACCTTCTCCGAACCCCTTAAGCCATCATGTTATCCTATTTCAGCTTTTTCATCGACACATGTGACAATTATGGTTATTGCAATCTTAAGACCGCAATTTCACAGAAATGACTTTGCAAAACTAAAACAAAAAAACATTTATCACCATTTTACATCCAGGCTACCATCTTTTGCGCCAATAAATCGTTCTGGGAAGGCGGACTCTTGCGGGTGTGAGCATGATCAAATGCTTGTGGAAAGAAGTCCCAAGAAACAGCTTTCACATAATGGCCGTGAGGCATCAATTAAATATCATCGGAGGCTCCGAAACAGAAAGGTTTGGTTTAGCCGTTAACCCCTGTTACACAGCCGTTTTCGTCGGTTGTCATTCAGGATGGCTCGCTAATGACGCGTCGAAGAACTGTACGTGGATCCACGAACGACTTTCGAAGGTAAATAATCATTATACCAAGCAGGTCATTGCAAGCTAGATGTGTTCACTCAAAAGAGATAATACGCGCGGAGCACAGTGGTACAAAACCATGCCCTGTCACACTCAGTTTTATCATGCCGTGGTTTGTGTTCATTATCGGCCTAATTGATCATGTGCTGTTGGGGCTAATGATATGTCATAGGATGTTTCTCCTATCACATGTAGATTGGGCATGCTCGCTAATGACTCCGCGAGTGAACGCTAAACGATTTTGCTGCATAAATACAACAAAATATTTCTTTTCCCTGCAAGTTACCTCCGTATGACATTATCTCATCGTTAATATTGCGGTGAATACGTAATTGAGAGCTGGCACACTATTTGCTACATGCGTGGGGATAACGAAGTTAGGCACAGATGCTTTCTATTTGCACTGTTCTGCAGCAAACAGCAAGATAAGAGTGGTAGGGGGAAGGTTGCGGTGAATATGCGGTGTTAAAGATGTCAATGATCGTTCCCAAAACTAGTTTAGCATATCGAGGACTAAAAGTATTGTTAATCAAAGGTTCAAGGTTTTATCATTGAATTTCTGATTGTAAAAGACAATGCATGCTACTTTGAGCGGTGAACTGTTGTTTCCAGGGGACAGAATACAGCAGGATTTTCTCCAATCAGGGTAGGTATTAACGAGAAAAGAAGTCTTCAACAAACCAAATCGCCGTCTGTGCTTTTACTGCTAACCGCTTGTATTGACGCACTGAAACAAAAGGGACATATCCCTAAGCGAAAATAATGCTCTCCTGTAAAATCACTTTCGAAGCGTATCTGCAGCTTACAAACAGACTCATCTTTTTTTTGTGTTCTAGTCAAACATACGTTCAGTTTTCATTTCTACATATGTGTCATACGCACACTGACGCTAATAAAATCCTTCAGCACTAACGGATGTGTTCTATCAACAAGAGCATTATGATATAATCTAAAATCAAACATGAATGGAATATCATTATTTAAAAAAAATACGTATTGTCTTCATTAGCCTCTTACGTTCATCCGACTTTAGGGCCCGGATTTCTAACTTTATTTACTGTTGCCTTGCCCATCATTTTCCTTATCTTGAGTACGGTGATGAGTAGGTCAGCTACCAAAACTATTTAATGTCTACCAAGCACCAAATATGATTTCAGAGGAAAACCGAGCAATTCCCTCAAATATTTTTTAGATAAACTTGGTATTTGAACAACGTATGAGTACGAGCAAGTTTTTACTCTATTATTACTTCGTTAAGAGCAGTAAAAAACACAGGATGAGGGAGATAAGGACCAGCGTTAGTGCTTGCCTCCCTCGTCTTGTGTTTTCTTTATTGCGCCTAACGAAGTAACAATAAAAACTTGGCATTGTCCTAAAACAACGTCGGTTATATTTAAACCCGTGTAAATGTATTTTCTGGGGTGCGTCACTTTTCCTCTTCGCGTCATCTCCTCCTCTAAGGACATTGCACACATTTACGTTTGCCATACAAATCAGGCTAGTCAGAAAAACAGCGATGGGATTAACGTCAAGAAAAGGTTGAACTTGTGGTTCTGTCCCTTCAACTTGCTGTTGCTTTTTGCCTTACGTTAGCATACCACCTGATGTCTGCCATGATTACTGCCTCACGCATTAAACCGAGCAATTTGGTTCCAAGTTGCCGCTTACCAGTGAACGTGATTAACCAAATCGTGTAACATTCAGCGCTAGCCTGAAGAATTTTAAAAGTTGGCGTCGGTTACTTCGTATGGCGGGCGAACGTGGCCACAAAACATACATGCACTAAGCCGGCGGAATTCCGTAAAAGTTAGTTAACGTTTTGTAGTTCGAACCCGCTGCAATTATTGAACATAAAAGGGTTGGAGCAATAAGATGATATAAATGAGTGACCACTTGGTTTTGTAGCAAAAAATGCCGCCTCGAATGCAACAATGCTTTTATATTGTGCTGCACGCCGGCATTGCGTCTGTGTATCCGCACGACACACGTAGTAAAGTTTACTACGTGGACACCACGTGACCCAAGAATATTTTCCCGCGTTACTGCAAAATGTTGTCCCTGAGTTGGATATCACTGCATTCTTGTCAACCCATAGTACAGCCGTGGGTGCGTTTCGGCTGTAGACAAAATTGCTATCACATGCAAAATGTTCCCTTAAGACATCTATAACCATGCACAAGAGTACCTTGACGCAGTAATTGCAATGCATATAGACAAATTGCGGCTTATTGACGTCTTTGCTTTCAGTGAGCTATACTACTAAAAGTCTTACGCTTCCTCAAAACTGCGCATACGGCTGAGAGCCGCACAGTGGGGCATAAATCCCTGAAGGAAGGCTGGTAGATTAAATAATGGGTTATTGCCATGTTAGTGTTATTTCTGCGCCGACTGGGTGGTATGCACATATCCATATACAAATACCACTCGGTGTTCTGTTTATTTTCTTGCTAACTCGCAGCGATTTCCGGCACAAATACCCGAAAGAAAAAAGTAAGGATGCCTTTATCATGCAATAAAAATAAAAAACAAATTGTACGTAAATACACAAGGAGCCAGTGGCTAAGAGCAGTAAAGGCAGTTTCACGTGCCACATCGTCCACGGTTGAGAAAATCTCAAGACAACGGTCAGTGCTATCACTTTTAAAGAAGACCATCAGAGCCAAGGTTATATCCGTTTTCTTGAGGACACATATTTATTCCAACGCGTGAAGTGCCCGAGAAAAGAAGTATGAGTACGCTTGCGTTTACACTCCTTGCCAAGCTAAAACTTATTAATTCACAGAAATACATTTAAGGAGTAGACTTCTATCACAGCACAAGTGAGCGCACGTGTGCGTGCCTGTGTGTGTGTGTGTGTGTGTGTGTGTGTGTGTGTGTGTGTGTGTGTGTGTGTGTGTGTGTGTGTGTGTGTGTGTGTGTGTGTGTGTGTGTGTGTGTGTGTGTGTGTGTGTGTGTGTGTGTGTGTGTGTGTGTGTGTGCGCCTGCGTGTGTTGCATTCGCGCCGGCTTCATTGTGTCTATATTTGATGAACCGGCTGCAGAATGGACAAAATCCTCATTTACGTTACATTTTAAACTATGATTGATATGAATTTTACATGTAGCCTAGAATTACGTTGCCACGCCCTTTTTCCAATTTTTGTTCTCACCAAAAAAACAAAACCTAGAAATATGATATACAGAAAAGCTTGTTATAACCGTTAAAATAACTGTGGGGGGGGGGGGGGGGTGTTGGCAGTTGGAAGGAACTATGCTGGCCTTACGTTACCGTACACGACATGGAACCTAAAATGAACTGGCTTTATTTCATGTTTTACCCCTTCCATACAAACATTTATTAGAACACATGACCGCATTTAACGCTAATAAAACTGAGAGTCCTTCTACGCAGTCCTTCCACGCAGTCCTTCCTCCCAGTCCTTTCACCCAGCGGAACCGAACAGGCGCTATGGTCTGACTTTCTGTGTTGGGGTTGAACTATATTGGGCATTTGCTATGTTTAGTTATAAGGAGAGTGGCGCGATTTTTACGTCACAGACAAAGGACCCACATGATTGGTGGGCAGAGACAATGGGGATTTATTAAAGGAGAGATACGTCAGTCACAGCGTACGTTTTAGTGCGCCGCACAGGTGGCCACCGAGGAACACGTGGCATTGCGCATTGTCAGGAGGAAAGAGACGCTGTGTGTCGCTAGGAGCATACACTGCTCGGGAAAGAGGTGGTGGCAGTGCATAGGAGTATCGAGTGTTGCTGTAACCTTACTCACTCCGTAGACTACTCTGAAACAAATAATGTGGAAAAGACCAAGCTTACCTTATTTTCCACAAAGTGGTAGACTTCATTTTTAACCACAACTGCATTGCTCGGAAGACACTCTTTCACAGGCAACAGGAACCATTTTACTTCAAAATGTGAAAACCCTGAGAGATTCGTTTCTTTATACGAATTTTTCTATACGCTGAACAGAGGCGCTGAGCAAATTGTTGCTGTGGAACTAAACCTTGGGATCCTTAGCCATATACACAGTCGCTGTGAAATCCTTCATCCACGTATTTATTGACACATGATGCAGGAGTGAAGCTTAAAAGCGTATAATTAAAACGCTCATATGCCCTGAAAAGACTTGTCATTATGTGTCTTTGATTATGTAACCAATATTATTTCGTGGTTATTTATCCACATGACGATAAACAGCAAGGTACATCATTGGGCTGTCCTATCAGAAGGCGCCGTTTGTAGAGACATTTTCTCACATTGAAACGTTAAGAACAATAACAAAAAAGCTGTGTCGCCAATGAAGCTGGCCCTTGAAAGTCTCATTAAAGCTTTCTGTCTCTTTGTATTTCTTCCATTCGCTGTCTTTCTCTTTTTTCTTATCGCTCTTTCTACCTAATATACAAAGAACTTCGACACAAAAAGGCTTTGCATTCATACGTGTTTGATCGTTTCAGTAAATTCTTTTAGGCACAGACTCAGAGGGCTGTTGCGCACAATATATATAGTCAGACCAGACTGTATTCACCGCTGCGTTGGCTTTCGTTTTGATTAGTGCGATGAACAAATTACGCTTGGCCGCCGGCCTATCAGTTTATGGTTGTACAATATCTTACATGCTGACAACTTCGTTATGTTTTGGCTGAGTTGTGAATGATAGTTTAAAGCACACCTGCCGTTGTTCTTCAAGAAGCAGTGCAGTAAAATTACTGAAAAACTGAAAAAAAAAAAAAATTCGGGACGTACCCGCTAGCTTTGATGCAAATATTGTCGAAGGAAAATATAATCCTGCTGTTTCTGCCTCATGGATGCCCCTCTTTTCTCCCCGTCCCCTCCTCCCCCCCCCCTGCCATCACGCTATACCCCTCCTCTCACAATGAACATGAAGCCGGGTTGCTAAAGTATATTCAAATTCTCCGAATTCGCGGCTCACGCCATCAAATGAAACCTTTTGTTTCTGTTGGCAACTTAGAACACTGCTACGAGGTCAAGCCTGGTGCGACGAGCCTTCTTGCGTCAAAATATTGTTTTCAAAGCGCATTGTCTATTTGCTGGCGCAAATACCAAGCAAACATTTATTTCCAAATAAACGAACACTGCGAGCACCAGTTGTCACTTGATGCTTTTCCTTCAAGTATGCCCGATGTTTTCTCTTTTCCCAACAATGGTAACGAGTATGGAAACACGGAGCAAACAAAAGTATATTTCTAAATTTGCCGGTTCGGAAAGATTATTTCTTCATAAGCTCCTTGAAGAAGTTTTTGAACTCGCCAGCGGGTAGCTGAATCAGGGGACGGATGGGCGGACGGACAGACACATAGACAGCAGACGGACAGACAGAGCAAAAGTTTTGGGTTTAAGTAGCCTAATAAGGACTGTCTTCTTCAAAAACAAATCCGCGGATTTCGCATCCGGTGTGCGAAGTAAGCAATGAAAGCATGATCAGGCTTGCGCTAAGGCGGGAGAAAGGCTGTAGTGCGGTCATTTTAGCGTCCGTTTAGCTGTATAAAACGTCGAAGTTGCAATATAACCTGTCATAGTTTTATACCTGGGTGACGAATTTCAAAATAAATCAATACGCCCTGCCAGATATCAGATTATACTTTCGTTAATTGCGAGTTGAGAAGAAAACCACAAACGTGTTTCCTTGCCTTCTCCTTCAGCGCAAGGACATGCGTCTTTGTAGTATCCACCTAAAGTTGGTTTGCCTCTGCAGTCGTCATGAAGCCAAGAGTTTGGATGGCATGTTCTCGTCCTATTCTCTTGCAAACAGCATAGTCCTCTCCTGCACTGCCAGTTAAAGCGACATGGTGCGCCTCTGGGTCGGTTCTGCGAGTAGCGTACAAATAGTGCAGACCTTGAATGCACCGGGTGCTTTCTCAATGACAATTGTGCATAAGTCTACAATAGTTTCTTTGAGAGACCCCAACTAGTTTACAACGTTCACTGTAGCGTAGTTAATCATGAGTTTTACCCTGCAGCGTGCTATTAGAAGGCATGTATTTGGTAACGTGATTCGCGTCTACGACCTAATAACAGCTTTACTTGAAGTGCAAGGTTCGTGCCGCATTTGCAAGCAACTTTACCAATGTGCTATGAAAAGGCACAGGGAAAGTTTGAATAAACTATTCGCAAACCCTTCGCCAACTTTGCAATATTCGGTTGGGCCTTTCTTATTCAATAAAAAAGACAAATGAAGCTTTCGTGGTCAATTTTTTCACTGTTCTGCATGAAATTGACAATAAGGTATCTCGGTCTGCACTTTGCTGAGCCTTTGTTGTTTAATATCAATAATCAACTAAATGACGATTTGTTTTACGTTGCTCAATAAAATAAATTAGTTAAAAATTTTACTCCAGGCGTATTCGATTCAGCCTCGTGTTTACTGGATCCTGGTATCATTCATTGGGTTCAGCTCTTAATAAATTTATTGAATCGCGTGTAGAGCACCTTTTCGCCGAACGTGGTACTGATGAAGGTATTCATTTTGTCCCATTCACAATTCTGCAAGGAGCTTGCATTGACAACTGGTTGGTAAAGGTTCGAATGCATCACTGAGTCGAGAAATTAACACTAGGACTGTTACCGGTTACCTATTAAAGCTTGGTCGAACTGAGGAATATCGTTATTCAATTTGATCTAAAGTCAGCTGCCCAGGTTTGTGTACAGGAGTATAAAGCCGCGCGAAGGATCATTGTAGAAGAAAATGTCCACTGTATGTGACCTGGCGAGCACAAGTTATGGAGAAGGTATAAAGCACCGTGTATACGTCAAACCTTGGCCAAGTTAGCCAACTTATGCGTAACGCGGCACACTAGAAACTAAAAGTGGAGATTGCTATGAAAACCAGGCTAAGCAATAAATCTCTCAAAGCGTTTGGTGCCTCTGGGTAATTCCCACGCTTCCCAAACTTACCAGAAGACGGCGTCTACATGATATGTCCTGACACAGCAATGCTAAAAATATGCTTACAGAAAGACAGCACTTGAATTGAAGGATAGCCATTATAATCATAGCAGCAAGCGCAGTTATTGAAAAAAGAAATTCTTCAGGCAAAGAACCTGCTTGTTCTTTTAGGCGCATGTGCCCTTCGCTTGTTTAGCTGCACAAATGACAAGCCTAACAATGAGGTTTAAAACGGGCCATCAGTCACGCTAGAAAAAGCTCTGAAAGCTCTGAAGTATATTCGAAGCATTTCAAAGCAAAGCTCTCGAAGGAATCAGTCAAAAGCTTTGTAAATTCGTTGTGAGCACTTGTGAACAAAGGACTGCGTCATAATAAGGGCCAGAAGAGACTGCCTTGATATTCCAGCTCTCGGTTTCCGTTCTTTTATCCGTAAATTGATGAATTTTACTGGCTGAGCCATTTTTCTTGATCTCGAAACATGATTTTCATAGAATATTAAGCCATAGTCATTGTTTTATGACAAAAATGAAGAAGTTGGTTATGACGCTGAAAAATGTGGTTGCAATCCTAGTTTTAAAATGCACTATTGTATAGCATGCTATGGCTATACTGCAATGCTATTGTACTATATGTAATAAAAGCGGTATCCCTATGTAAATGCTGCAATGACATTGTTTTAATGTATCGGAACGAGGCACATGCGAAGTCGTATCTTAACTGCGAAAGGGGGATGTGACCATGTGCTCCGTTAACAGAAAAGCACACGAGGATATTTCTAATTTGGCTAGAAAACTCCAACAGCACCTTTTTTTTACTACCCGTATCCCCCGCAGCGCAGACGGTCATAATTGTTACACTTGCGTTAGCCGATGGATGAAAGTAAAAATTTTACATGATGGTCGAAACAAAACAGGAGGTAAAGATTGCGGAGCTCTCTTGAGCGCGTGCCTCGCAGCGACCGCCACGTCCCCCGCTTCTGCAGGGATTTTAACAACAACAAAAATACTCCAGGGCTGTAGTTCAGTGCTACCGCGCATGTAAGGCTTGGCATGAGGAACATGGCGATACTGATGCATATGACGATGACCACTACTAGCACAGTGCAAAGTAACAACGGAACATGAAAATATACAATTTCAAAATTCTTCAAATGCGTGGTGGCTTGTACTTCGGTGCTCACGCATGTAAAAAAATCCTGCAGCTTCGGAATGATTCAAGCCTTGCGCGACTTAATGGAAGCTGCGCCAGTTGAGCTGGTGTAAGTCTAAAATTATGAGCCTGAGTTTGCATCTACCCTTGTCGCGAAGAATACGTCGTCTTCTCCGATGCACATGATGACGATTACTAGCACTGCAAGTATGCAAATAAACAATGATACTGAAAATTAACTACATGTCCGGTAATGCTCACCTACAGCAGCTTCGCCATTCAAGTGTTTCGCGTGAGTGAAATCCTCCGTGAATTTTTTGTATTCACATTGTTATCTTTTAGTTCTATTCTTTCCTACTTGGACAAACTCGTTTTCCAATTTAATATATTCTGGTCCTTTTTAATTCACATTATTTCTTCTTAATTTGCTTTGTCGGCGATAAAGTTTTCCTTGTAAAAGTCATCCGTCCTAATTTACGTTAACCCCATCTTAACTCGCTTTTGGCTGCTCTTGATTCAGTTTGATTCATCTCAATTTACTTTCATACATCTTACTTCTATAAAGAATCCTCAGTAACTCACTTTGAATCAATCAAGTTTATTCATTTTCTTTATTTCGCCTTTATTCTCCATTTATTGCCTTGTGTCCTACTTTACTTTGGTCTACATTAAGTCCCCTGTGTTCGTGTTAATTCACATTTTCTCATCTCAATTCCCTCCTTCATTCCGTTCAGGTTACTTTGATTCCTCACAATTCCCTTCCCTTAACTTACCGTGTCTTCCTTTACAATTGACACAGACATTTTTAATTCAAACCTCAATCCGTCAATACCAATTTATGTAACAAGGACCACTTCGTTGCCGAATTTAATTTACTCCGGTTCTTCCTGATTCACATTACTCTTCTTAATTTGCTTTTTCTTTCTTACGAATTCACTTTGACTCACCTCACTTCACTAGGTTTCTGTGGATTCAATTTATTTCAGCTTAATTCACTTTGATACACCTTAACTCCTTCAGTGGCCCACCTTTATTTACTTTGATTCAGCTTATTTGACTCTGATTCTGCTTGATTCGCATTGATTGCTATTCATTTACTTTGTCTTGGTAATTCAGTCCCGTCCATCTGAACTTATTTAGGTTGATGTAATTAATGTAATCGAACTTAATTTGCTACTTATTCACTTTTAGTTACTTTGAATCCTTATAATTTAATTTGCTTTGTATTAGTTTTAAATTCGCTTGGTTTCATCTAAGTACACCTTGGAATATGTCAATGAAGTTTGCTTGATCCTCATCACTTTAAGTTACCTTAATTCCCTCACAAATCCACCTAAGTTAATGAATTTTGAACTCACATTAATTCCCGTTATTTTCTGTGTCTTCCGTGCTCACTTTTGTTGCGGTTATTTCACTTTGATTTTTCTTAATTCACTTATATGAGTCCTAATATGCTTTTTCATCATAATTCGCAGTGTCATTCTCTGATTCCAAATGTCTTTCTGGTTCGCCCTTAACTTACCTGGAGGTGCCCCGGGGCTTTCTTAGACGACGACTGCGTACTGCCGGTTCCCGCTCAAGTGCGGTGAAGGTCGACGGAATGATCTGACATATGCACTTTCGCTTATCTCATACTTATACTAATCACATTGATCAGTTGCATTATTGATCAGTTTATCATTTGGGGATTAGCGACCAAACCAACTGCCCGTCTACATGCTGTTCGTTCTCACTTCTCAGTTCCGCAAAGTGGCTTCATCGATGCTGCGCCTGCCCGGGCCGCGCTAGTCACTACCCAACAGAAAGAAGTCGTCGCCTGTGGAAACATCCCGCGCCGCTTTTTCGACAATCAGCGTGGCGTGCGCTTCCTCTTGCCTGTGCCCTTTGGTGTAGTTGCCGAGAAAGCACGTGTGTCCCTTACCTCGCTGTGTGCATCCGCACTTGGTCTGCGCGTGGGACACTGCGTGGTGGAGCTTTGCTTACTCCGGCTACTCCCCCTGGTTGCTCGGCCTAAGAAGCCCTTCATCGCTGCATTCATCGGAATTTCCAACCAAACCAACTGCCCGTTTACATGCTGTTCGTTCTCACTTCTTGGTTAGTGTTTTCAAACCGTCGTAAATAGATTTGTCACAGGAAAGTGCTCTTGTTTGGTCGCGGATCCACCCTTTAGTGTGCGCACATGAAAAAGGATTTGTCGTCGCACCGGGCCCGAATCAGTACCTTCTCTGCTCGCAACAGGTTGAAATCAAAGCCGCTGTCGTGTTGTAGCTATGTGCTTCTTTGTCTTGCTATCCTCGCGCATCTCTAGTTCCTGCCATTTACATTGAAACCAGCCTACTGATATCTTCGGGCGATGTCGAATTGAACCCTGGCCCGGACAAACTAGATGCCATTCTCGCTAAGCTAGACGCCTTCGGTTCCCAAAACCAGGAAATTCAGAATGAAACCAGAGAAAAGCTGAGCGTGATCGCGAGCACAATAGATGGTCTTGCGCGACGTGTGTCTGTCTTAGAGTTAGATGCCAAAGGAGTCGACAAAATTCAAACAAGCATCCAAGAATCCTCAGTCCAAGTGAATAACCTGCAAGCAACTGTATCATTCATTTCTGGCTCCCTAGATGAACTCGAGAACAGGTAAAAAAGAAAGAATTTTATCCTCAGAGGTATACCAGAAAAAAATTAGAAGACTTGAAAGGAAACCGAAAAAAACTGTTTGTAATTTTTTTCAAAGTGAACTCAGTCTAAATGTCGGCTATATCAAACGAACACATCGTCTGGGGAGCCAAAGAGACGGTTTTCACAGGCCCATCATCGTTCGCTTCTTGACCTTCAAAACTTAGCAGGAAGTCTTTTCAAACACGTCAAAGTTGAAGGAGCGAAGTAACGAAAAAAAAGTATGGTTCGAAGATGACTATTCTGAGAACATGCGTGGTATCCGGAAGTGGTTGTGGGACTTCCGTAAAGTATACCGCCAGAAGGGAAAAAAAGGTTCACCTCAGTTACGAAGAGCTTTAAGTGGATGGTCAGATTTACGTCTACAGTCCAGCCTCTGATGCCGTTGTACCACACAAAGCCATTCCTGATGCCGCGCAAATGTCCTCTCCTGAATGATGTCAGTGCAAGAGCCACCCAGGTCTTCACAACAAACCTTTGACTTTGTCATGTTTGCTGGGAAGTTTCCGCAGCTTATTGCCAAAGCGAGATGATCCTTTTTGTGCCCTTATTATTTGGAACTGACACATGGCTCTGTGACGACACACCTGACAGCTTTTTGTCGTTTCACCCAGAATATAATATCTTCAAAAAGGACAGAAAGACGTCGCGTGGTGGTGGCGTGATAATAGCTGTCCGCAAGTCTCTCAACTATATTCCCGTTCCTATCTCAGCCTCTTCCATTAAGAGATACTGGGCTCTTGCTCGCTCCACTTCTTCGAACTCTTCACGCGTTCTCATTGGCGTGTGCTAGCGACAACCAAACTCCAGCTCTGAATTCCTAACTGCTCTTGAAGCCGAACTCCAATACCTTCACTGTTTTTTCCTGCGGGTTCCAATAAGTATGGCCGGAGACTTTAATTTTCCCGGAATTGACTGGCTCAGCAATCAAGTAGACAGCTCCTCCTCAATCAGGCATGAGTGAAAAGACTTTTTGCAGTTACTAGGTGCCTTCCCGTTGCAACAGATGGTTAAAGAACCGACTCGAGGTCAAGCCACTCTTGATATAGTTTGCACAACTCACCCTCAACGCATTGCAGTGAGCGTTCTTGAGGAGATAAGTGACCACAAATTAGTACAATTTATTTTTACTTTGCCTCCACTTTAAAAAAGAATAAAAAACAACTTCAATTCATTTACGAATATTTTAAAGAAAACCTGTCCGCGATCAATGAATTCCTAAATGATTCGTTGGTACTTTTGTACCAACGTACTTTTGTTTTGGTTTTTAAATTGCCCAGCCCTGTTATGTAATACCCCTTTCCGGGGCCTTTAAGGGTACTTTGAATTAGAAAAACAAAGTTACCAATATAACAATGTTGTGCTCCAGCAGCTATTTTCCCTATATGCGAGATAAACATCATCACCCACCCTGAGCTCACTCTCCGTTCCGAGGTCATTCAAATCAACCCATGGCCAATTTAACGATCAAAGCCGCTCTAGAAAGTCCAACCGCCGCCGCCTCCAACCAATTAATAACACCAGCCCATAAACGCGCAGCCCGCAACGTGCGATTACATGCAGGAGTTGGACAGAACGATGCCGCGGCGTGTTCTTCCGAGCGCAGAGGCACGACAGGAACAATGACTCGGCAGCGGCGCGCACCGAGCGGCGCCTTCTCTGCGTGCGCCTCACGAGTGGTGTAGCCAACAGCACCACAGGCCGTCAAAGCATCCTCTTCAACAGCGGTTGGGAAGAAACGGTGACTAAGACAAGCTAATCATGTCAGGGTGGCCGCGCACGCGCAGATGCGCGCCATCTCAAACCCGATGTCTCATAGGTGTCGCCAACAGGCGTAGTCCGTTGAACCCATAGAGTTCCATACCAATATTTCATTAGTATGAAACTCTATGCGTTGAACCCATGGCACGCCGCTCGAGTGTTACAGACAAGCGTGTTGCGGTCTGTAAACTGTGACGTCCAAATCATGTTTGCAAGGCATGCCCCTTTAGCGGTGACCATTTTCTTTGGCGTTAGGACTCTGGTGGCGACACCGGGACGTTCCTCATCCAACGCCGCGAACTTCACTTGACGCCTTATGAGGCGCACGCCTATACGTCACTTAGCACGTCATACTTTCACAAGGACACATAGCTCCGACGCTATACGACGCTATAAGAGTGGTCCTTGCAAGATGGCTTTCCGACTATGCGTTTTTCGGTGCGAGCGCGGGCTTCATGCGATCACGGTTCCAATCCGTAGAGCACCGTTTCAAAAGCCGGAAAAAACAATAAATATATAAAAGAACAAAAAAACGAGACATTTTATTTGCTCTTGACAATTCGCGCCGTTATTGAATAGTGAAGCTCAATTTCCCTTGAAAAAAGAGCCCATAAATAATGTTTCCAGCCCCTCAACGGTCAACAAGTGGTTCACGCTCGTGTCGAGGATCATAGCGATTTGATCTCGTCTGCTCATTCCTCGAGGGAGCTTTTGAGGGAGGGCTTCAAACGTTTTGTCGCTTACTCCATCCGTTAGTAGATAACCAGCCTCACTGCCATCAATGGGCCGACAAGGAAGTTGTGTCTAGGAGGTCCAATGTTATTTCCGATCCAAATTGCCCCTTGAGGGAACCTGCGCTCACAGCGCAAAGCGCGTCGAAGTTTTAAACATTTATGCTACGCGTTCGGGCGGCACCGGTCTCCGGACATACAGCTGCGTCCTGTTCAAACAATTCATCCAACTGGAATTCTTTTCTACATCTCGGACTTCGGCCCATTTTGCAAAGTAAATGCTCTTTAAGATTAAGTAATCTGCATACCTTGTTAAACAAACTTCAACGCCGGCCAGGCAGGGGAGTTATCCTTTATTGTAAAGAAACGCCGGCAGCTCCAATACCCTCAACGCCTTGCAAAGAAAGGTGTATACAAGTAGCCTCCAAAATAAGAAATGTCCTTTGTATTGCTGGTTCTGCTTGAAGCGGTCTTGCTTTTTATTGTATTATTCCGCTAACATACAGAGCACGCTTTTGAATAGCGAATAATAGTTAAAAAAAAAGATAACCCTTTTTTACTTGCTCTGCTTGAAATAACGTTTCTAGTTCCTATTCTATCACGCTAACATACAAAGAACGTTTTTGAATAGCAAAACTGATGTTCACTCTGCATTGACGACCAAATTTACCACGCCAAGCAATTTCACCTTATTTGTTTAGACGAACCTCACCTCACGCTGTAGCATTCAATTTCCTCAGCAGTAGTAGAGAACGGGCTTCTGCAGCATAGCGCAAATCATTATCAAAATATAGTATTAGGCCGAACAATGCGCCTAAATCAATTTAAAGCACCCCTAATCGCTGTTATTTCCGCAAAAATGGTTGCAAATACCTATTTATAACTTACTTCCGTAAGGATCCCTCTACCTAAAAAAGAACCTAGTAGGAAGCATAAGTGAATAAGGTTTCAGCGCCAACCACAACTTAGCTTGCATCGACACATTAACTAGCAGGGGTCTCGGAAAACCGGCCATTATAATAGTAACTGGAAAATATACGTTAGAGCCACAGGCTAGGAACGGCAGCTCCCCTTTTGCACTTGTTCAAAAAACTGTCGGTAGCGTTGAAAGCAAACCAGAAGATGGCGCTAGATGCTTTTGTTTTCCTACAATTCACAAAATGCAGTGATGGTGCCGGCCAAAATAAAGCAAAGGTTTTGGTGTCACTAGGACCGGCGGGAGTTTTGAATTCGTGTGTAGTCCAAGGGTCGGGTTTCAGGAGCAGGCGTGCCACCGAGACAGGCAGACTTCCCGTACACAACAAAAGTCTGGTGGTCCAGGGGTGTCCATCTTCCATCTTAAGGAGTGAATATCGAACGGGTCCCGTGTCTCTAAAGGGAGAGACAAACGATTTTTGTCCTGTATATGTTCTCTAGCTCATATGAAAGCAAGCGTTTTATATAGCCCGGTAACCACACGCAATTTATAAGAAAATGGGCGGAAATAATTTTAATTTGGCAGCAAACTTCCCGAAATGGGAAGGGTGGCGGTTCGTAGTGTTGAAACGTGACACTACAATATGTGTCCCGGTCACGTGACCTGCAAACATAGCAGCTACTGTAACTGCTGAAACGTTTATTCACTTATTGAAAAGCTTTTTACACAAGTATTTGTATAACTTCAAATTGTATATGTATTTTTAAACCCCATATTGAAAATTTTCAGGTCAAGCAGCCCGCCGCCGCCGGGTTGCACTCAGTGTGGCTAACTCAGCCTCCATGCCCAGAATCAACGGCACCATTCAGGAAACAGAATCGGTGAAGGACCTTTGACGATTCTGCCTGAGTCGGGGGGTTTGTTCGGCCAAAATATTCCATTTTATTTTCCAAATACGCCAACGGTAGCTTAAAAAAAGAGGGACGCGCCCGGGGAGAATCGAGCTTCCTACCCCCACAACGTGAAGCCAGATTCTACCCATCCTTCATCCCAACAGATGGCGCCTTCGTGCAAAATAGACTGGTGAATTAAAAAAAACTAATAAAGGAATAAGGAAGTCTGCGATTGACGCTTGGTTTAGCTGGGGAAACGTTTTTAAATCTCGCTTTTGATTTCGCATACAGACAAAGGTATGTTGCCGCTGTACTGTATGCCATAGTTGCCAGAATTAATTTTGGGAGGACACATACGGCTCTGGATCTAAAAATTTCGATTTAAAATGTTATAGAGTGTTGTCAGGAAAAGCGTGTTTCGTTAAGGTTCTTTAGGTGATGCCGTTTCATTTAAAATAGAGAATATATACTCGGCAAAAATCGGTTGTCTGTCCCTTTAAGGGCGAACACCTTGCGTTGCTCTTTTGAACAGGCACGGGAATATTTAGGGGCAATCATCTCAAGGGGACCATTTCACGGGCGCGACTGTTACGCGAAAGTACATCTCTCTATCAATTTGTGAATGGGATATACTTGTCGATCATGACAGAAGTCAACATCATTCTGCAGATCACCAAACCGTGCATGTCGGAACGATTATGATTTGGTCTACTCTCCTTAAGGCGGTAAAATCGTCCTCGGGCTTGTGTCTTTTGCGGCTACTTCCTGGTACTCGTCCGCCAGTCCTTTTTTTTCAAACTTGTTTTGTGTGCTGTTCCTCTCTTGTTTCCGAAGTGCAGTATGGTCGCCAGTCTTTTACCTATGCTTCAGTTTACAGGGGGACGGGGGGCTGAACATTCTGGCTATGCGCTGCTGACATTTTTTCTCTCCCTCGCCGTCGACAGGTTTGCAATGAGAGAAGTGTTGTCAAATGTAACGCATGTCTAGAATGCGCAAATTACAAATTACAATGAACAAAAGCAGCATTCACTTTGTGAAAGAGTTAATAAAATGTTCTGCCCACTGAGCAACGCTCACTGGTATCTCAACTACACCTCAAGTGTATGTCGTTTCAGATGATTGCAACAAGAACGTGTTTCTGAAGTGATTAACGTTCTCGAAGCTCACCGGGAGCCAAGACTGTGTGTGTAGTGCCTACATACAGTACGGACATAACGATGCCTAAATTGTCGCACAAACGCTCATTAAAGCACCTCTTTTTATAATTAGGTCGCCTTTTTCTCAAGGAGGCATCTTCGCCTCCTTTCCGAAATAATATCATTCATATATTCTTGCCCGCCTGTAGAATATTAAATATTTTATGCGGCACCTTTTCATGCTTAATTGAATCCTGTCCTTCCATAATCTATATTTTCTTTCCAGCATATCATATTATGAGGGAGAGAATTTGGTCTCTTAATTTAGAGGGGGCTTTTCTAGCCTTTTGTCTGCGACAAACCCGAAATAAAAAACGTTTGCTCAAGTAGAGCACAATGCCTCAGCCAATAAACTAAGAAACTTTACGCCCCCTTCCTAGGTAATATGATACGAGTTGCTATAGAGGAAATTAGGCCTGCTAATAATTTGTGAGGCTACGAAATGAGGAGACGGTTCATTATATGGTTTAACGCGCGGACGCAACGCAGGCGATGAGGCGCGCCGTAGTGGAGGGCTCCGGATTTATTTGGACCTCCTGGGGATCTTTAACGTGCGCCGAAATCTCGTACACACGGGGGTTTTTGCTTTTCGCCTCTATCAGAAAAGCGGCCGCCGAGGCCGGGAATCGAACCCGCGACCTCGTGCTGAGCAGCGCAACGCCTTAGCCACCGAGCCACCGCGGCAGGTGAAATATGAAGACAATTTTATGGTTCTTCCCCTTTGCGAGAACGTTATATTCCGGCCTCATGTTACTTCAGCCTGCAGAAACAAATTCCTTCACAGAACAAAAATGCGTTTCGGTTACTTCCGCGTGCTCATAATAAAAAAAAGCTACTCAAACTCAACTAATCACGCTAAGAGACAGTTGCGCACCTATTTCCTGCAACAATATTCTGATAATAAGATTTACATTTCCACAAAGGAGGTTTTTAGAGCCTATAATTAGGCCATCACTTCCAGCCATAGAAGATAAATGTGGGTCATATTTGGTGGGTGATTCCGTCCAGGGTGGCTTCACTTAATTGGAAGGAAAAAATTGATGACTTCCAGGGATCGTCCTTACTGAAACTTAACTTTTTTAAATGTGCAAAGCTGAAGAGGAAGCCCTCTTTTTGGGTCCATACAACACACACAGATACACGGGACCCACTTGTTTTCCGGAAAAAGTGTCTCTGAAGAGATTTTAAATAGAAGCCACCTTAATCGCTATTGGAAAGGAAAATACGAAGCTGGAAGTTATTCTTTCGAACTAGTTATCCTACAAGTTTTCATGGACGCCCGAGAAAGAGCGGACGTTTTTAGATATGAGCTTATTATTTTTTTTTAATCTTGGGCCATAAAAATGACCTTAAGCTTGACGACGACTGGAATCGAATCACCACCGCGAGAAGCATCGTGATCACTTACGCATTGAGCTAGCGCCCCGTAGATACCCGGTCATTGACAGCCGGAGCCAATAACTTCTTGGAAAATTTTGCCCCGTCAAAATGTGCAGTACCCTCGACTTCATACTGTCGTGAAGTAACAATTCGCACAAAGTGTTACTATGACCTTACTGCATTCAGACCTCCGTTGTAGTTTGTTCTTCTCGTGTGACCTTCATTACCGTCTGAGAAGTCGTAGTATGGTTGTTGTTTATTTTGTTGGATGAACTCCAGCTTTCCCGTTCAACTCAGTATTTTAAGTACCGGCATTTACTATATGTTATTTCATATACGCGTAAAAAATGGCCACCAAAATTTCTCCAGCACTTAAATCTGTTTTGGTGCTTTGACATCGCAATCCCACAATTATCAAGCTTTTTCTGCCCTGGTGCGTCCTGTTTGTATCTTTTTCTTCTCTTTGGTTTCTTCATCATTGGCCCGAATTATTCCTACGGGCAGACTTGCCGCAATTCACGCAGAAGCTTCCCCACGGTCAGCGCTTTAGTCCGTGCGCAGGTCTTTTACTTACGTGTCGTCACGTTCACGTGCAACGCATTAGGCTCATTCTACTTCCATTCTGGTACAACGCCGGTTTAGCCCTCTGTGCTGCTGCGCCGGTAACCCAGGTTTATATCCCACACGAACCCAAGTGCGTTTTTATAGATTATTTTTTCCTTTGCTGCGGCGACCATTCTGGTGCCAGTCGGGCTCACTAAGCCGACACCCACGACAAATATGGTCACTTTCCGAGTTTGAGGATACCTGTGAGGTTTTCGCCTTAAAAACAATACCCTCAAGGGTGAATGATTGGGATTGTTGCTGCATGAGCTGAGTTGCCAATGTTCAATCCCGAAATATTCCGAACTTGCAAAAAATGAAGGAAGATCACACTAACCCGTAAGACTTGAAGGTATTGGCGGTGAGATGTTTGAGTGGCACCCCCTGGCTCTGACGTCAGCTTAGGGACTCGCGCCGCTGTCGTCTGCTACACTTGCGCCGCTGCTACACTCACTCCGCTGTATTCCGCTTGTGAGGGGAAGCAACGCCTAAGCGAAAAATCACCCGATTTGATCTTTTAGGGGATTAAAAAGCATATTTTCAGTAATTCAGTTATTTTTCTAGCTTCTGAAAACTCTTAATAACATTAAGCTGTTTACCGCACAAGTTTGCAACGAACGAGGATAGAGGGACCAACTTTCTTCAGTGCATCTGTCGATAATCGTGCGTAACTCGTCCTTTCTAGCTCATTTGCGAGGTTCAGTGCTCAGAGCTCCTCGATAAGTATGCAAAATGCGTAGGCTACCCTAAAGTATTTTCGAGATGCTCTTATGAAGACCAAACAGTGTAATGCTGCGCACCAAGCAGCGCGTCCTTTCACGCGCATCGCAAAGCAGGAAACAAAGCGGTTGTCTTCTATTTCTTTCGTTGCTGTTGACTTGTATCAGGTGAATGTTTTTTTGTGTGTCCGACGCATCAATTTTTGTGCACCCCCACACACGTCTTATTAGGAGGTTTGGGGATGTTTGAGAGGCGCACATAGTTCGTGTGGATATTTTCTTCAGGCTGTAAGGCATGCATTCCCTTCTTCACAAATTGCCTTTCGTTATGGCCGCGTACAAGAATGGGCATGTCCGCAGCGTGCGTTGTTTATTCACATGCAAATGCAACGAGAAGGTTTGTTCTACGCCACCGCAAAATGGCGCAGACGACGTTGTCCAGAGTACTCGAAGCCGACTTTTCCGCCCCCGAATTGCTATCGTAACTAACGCACTGAATGTCGACCCAAACAGTTATGACATGATTACAGTGTTGACGGCTTGATATACTCGCTAAAAACGCAAGAAATAGTGTACGTGCTGGTTTTCAGTATTTTGAAGAATCATGACCGATGAATATCTCCAAGCAACTATTTATGGTTTTCCAACCCCTTCAGGTGTAAAGAACAAATCCTGGCCTAATCGAAATGATCTTCCACGAACCGGAGAAAATGAATCTTACTCTCTATCCTGGACTGAGGAGTCCGCACACTAACCAGCTCGGTTTTACTGCTAAATTTTTCTCCTCCACCTTCTCCTCCTCCTACTCTCGAGTGCAGTGTTACTTTGACGCATATCTGAATATTGGGAAGGCATAGCTGTCGGAAATGTACCGAAATGTCCCTCAAGGTCTGAAGAAACATATTGTTACTGTATTTTACCGCGCACGTTACCCGTTTTGTTCAATAAGCCACCATACTTGTTAGAAGCCTGCACCAGCACGTGCCTATACAAATCGTAGGTTATTTGGAACTCAACCTACATTTTGTGCGCCCCAGAGTGCATGTCGGCACACTTTCATGCTATGACAACGTAAAATGATGTGATACAATACTTTCGAGCGTTCGGCAAGGTGGAAAAAACTGCTTTACGTTACATACGACTACCAGGAATCGTAGTGCCTTCTCCAACAGCCTAGAGCCTCCAAGGCCTGGAATTTGTTTTGGTCTTGCATTTTCGCTGTTTTCTGTTTTTAGACTCTTGATATTCCCTTTGTTCGAAAGATTTCTGAACACAGAAGCTAACGCCTGGCTCCAACTTTCCGCACAGGACCAGCTTCGCTGGAATGGGGTCATGCCGGCAATGTTTCTTCCGAAGCGGTGTCGAAAACTATCTGTAAATCACGCCTTGAGCTAGTGTATGCGATTTTAGGTCTTTTATTAGGATAAAAAGTCGCGCATACGCAAAATCAGGTGCGGTCGAACATCAAAAGTCAACGGAGCGCAAAGAAACAGCAGGTAGAGCGAGCCCGGGTGAAGCAGACGATAAATGCAAGAATCCCTAAGCCGACGTCAGGAAGACGCCCTTCGCAGCGCCGCCCGTGGTCGCGCTCACCGCCAATAGAAGCTGTACGCAACCTTCATGACCATCACAAAGGTTTACGTGCACGACTCCAGCCGATTTGCTCTTTTTTCGTTGCCGGAACGACCTCGACTCCATCATTTTGCTATAAAAGCGGGCCGTTATTTCATTCTTTTGGAAGTGATAATCATTGGAAATTACTTTGGAGGAGCGTACGCTTGACGTGTCTTTCTCGTTCCGAGCACGTGTTTCCACGACTACGGTGAACACTGGAGTTTCTTTTTGCCAATATTGGCCAATCTCCCTACTGGGTATGCTTGGCTTGACGAATGTGCGCCGGGGACGCTGCGCGGTCGCCGCGAGGCACGCACATACGAAAGCTCGGCATTTTTTGGCTTTTTTACTGATGGGTGGTCGCCGCAATCTTGACCAATCTCCCCACGTGGGCATGCTTGGCTTGACGCACGTGCACAGGGGACGGTGGGTGGCCGTCGCGGGGCACGCACACACGGGCGCTGGGAATTTTCTTGGATTTGTTAACTGCCGGGCCGTCGCCGCTGGGTCCGGGCTGATGGGTGCACGCTCGGCAATTTCTGGTATATGTAAGTGTGGACACAAAAAAATTACGATATGATGAAGAGCTTCGCTGTTAAAAGCACTTTGTCGTTCCCATCTGCGCTCACCCGCACATGCGTAGTGATACTGGTAATGTACTAACGGGCATTAACACATGGTAATGCACAAGTGGCGCCTGACTAACAACACGAAAAGGAACCATTATAACCTTTATGAGGTAGCCCTGATCTGTTATCGATGTCAATTTCCTTCATTCAAATTTGGAAGTGTCCCCTAAATGTTATTATAAATATCTTGATCATTGAATAACACGAAGTCTCCATTACAGTATTTACATTGGGGTATGTTTTTGTACTAGCGTCACTGGAGTATTCTCTAATCTGAAAATATTTATTCACTAAACCTTGAGAGTTTGAAAATGTGAGCTGTTTTTGTTAAACTAAAGGGCTGATTTCGCCAGTGGGTTGCTGAGTTTGCTGGCTAGAATTATTTTAAAGACGACAGTCTTTCTGGGGAACTTAAGCGCAGAAATTTTGGTCGGTCTCTCTGTCTGTCTGTCTGTGACTCGATTCAGCCAACCGGCAAAAGTAAAACTCAATTTGCGCAATAGTCGTATATACCCGAAGCGAAATGTAAACGTCTAAGTCTGATGTCAATGTTCATACTTGTCAACATTGTAGAAATAGAACAAAACATTGCTGAAATATCCGGCATCAAATCAATACATAAGGGACATTGGCAGTGTTCGTTTATTAAAAAAAAATTCATGGATGCTTCGTGTTTACGTTAGAAAATGAAATGCTAAATAAAAGGCTGAAACCAGTCCCTGCTGTTGCCCACTGCACTTCCTGACGGCATTTAAAAAATCAAACGGCAATAGCGAGGAGAGGTTCCACTAGATAGCGTCCGTGTTTCGCTTGGAAAGCTCGTGGAATAGGGCAACGTGGTTCTATAAACGTTGTAGTAGGGTGCATCAATTCACGCACATCTCCACCGTACGGCAGCGCTGGAATCGAGGCACCCGACTCGGAGCAGGAAAACGCGGTAAATTTAAATTGACTTGAGCAAACCTCTAGCGTGTTGTCTTGGGAGGAACGAGACGGGAGAGGGACAGCACGAGAGGAGAGCGGGAAAGAGGCGGGAAAGAGAAGAGAGGCATTTACTTCGCAGGGGCGCCTGTCGGTTATCGCCTTTCGTCGACATTTGCAACCAAAGCTGCAAATACACAGCCATTTTTTATTTAAAAACACCTCTCTGCCGTTGTGGAATTTTTTGTAAAGTCGACTTTCTTTATATGGAACGCGGGAATGACACAAAACGCTTGGCTAAGGAAACACTTCACTCCCCAGCACAGCTAAAACGTCTGCTATGAACAAAAATACCAGACATTCGTTATTCATGAAGTACTTTCTATGTTGCAACCCTTCCACATATCTTTTTCAGTCTACGTGCGCTGCTTATAAGGTGGCTTACTTGGGGGTTGTTTACCGCCCAGCGGGCCTTTCATTCACCTAACAAATCAACCCTAATGAGCCCGTCCTGAACACTGTAAACGCCAATCCTTTCATGCCGACGGCTGTCGTGTACGCCCATGCACTGGATACGCCCGCTCATTCATTATACTACCTCCACCATAATAAGGCGATTTGTCTTATTCTCTCGCTGTTCACGTCTTCATTGCTTTTACTTTGTGCCGGAGAGCTTGTGGGGTCACGACCGCGAATTGTCATGACTGTAATTCTCAACATACCTCCATATGTCCTTGACAGAAGCTTCAGTTTTGGGATGCCGGCAGGACTTTTCAAACGACATGAGGGTGATCGACGTATATACGCCTAAAAACACCTGATGCACATCTCTGGACATTTAAATTCGGGCAATTTTTCCCCACCCTTCTACAGAAGTGCGCACTTTGCGAATACATACATTCTGGTTCGCGTGGGTTCCCTGGATACACTATTTCAAAAATGGCGCTAAATCGCGCCACGCTAACAACACGCTTAGAGTCGTCCTTGGATCGCTGGCATTTTCTAATGTGGTGCCGCGCTCAAGAAAAACCATGTTTTATTTTCGTCTGCATGAGACATTGGCCAGACGAACTCCTTGTGAGCAATATAGCATGAAGCCAACATTAATTAGACCATTATCTCTAAAGAGCACTACAATCCGGATATTCTGCAAACTGGAGAATTCAATGCGCAGATTTCTCTCCAATGTCCCCTCAGCTACTTGTTCGCTTGCGCATTACCCACGTTGTTGTGACATTTGCACTTATTTAACTTCATTGCACTTCCTTCCTTGACCTTGGTTATCACCTGAAGGGCACTACTACAGAAGGGGAGAAAGGGAGGGGCAGGATGGTTGAAACAAATGGGATTCTGTACGCCGGATTCTCGAATATAGCCGAGAAAAAGCCGAGGACCACCTCCGTGTGCTCAGCAGAACATTCTTTTTCCGTTATCCTTGCCTCCTACATTTCTTGCAATTCAATTTAGGTCTCTTTATACTCTCCCCTTTTTTACTTCTCTGGGGGCTAACTTCTAATGCGTTCTAATGTATCAATTTTTATTTTTATTTTTCCCTAAAAGCGATATCGTTTATATTCATAATGCACCATCTCTTGGCCCATTCTCCAGAGTGGGTAAGAGCCATTTAAACCCTACCACCAAAACCGCCTCTAGGATGGGTTTCCTAACGCAGCGTTTACTCATATTCGCTTCAAGAAATGCTAGACGGAGAAAGACAGACGGAGACAAAAATAAAACTATTTTGGTGGCTGCGTCCAAAAACTGCTTGGCTTCTTGGTGGCAGCTGGGGCCATGTTGAGGCCCAAGCTGGGATCATGTAAGGCCCTGAAATCGTACAAAAATGCACATCTGGCTGAAGTGCAACTTTTAATCATTGTAATATTGTGAAATGAGATAATTCGTTACAGAGAATATCGAAAAAACAAGAAAGAAAAAATAGAAAAACAAAAAATCCAAATAAAAAGACCCGTATATCTAAAGATATGCGTCTTATACATCTCGCCCCCAAACCGAAGACTAAACGAAAGAAGACTGCCAAAGAACAACTAGAATACGAAAAAAATAGCGAAAAAGGCAAACATTCGTGTAACGTCCTGTATTCTACAAAAAAAATTTCACCATCTTCCCGTAGCGGAACCCTGAGTAGTATGCGAAGCAGCCATGGGGTCGACTCAAGTTCCCATTTGTTTTCAGTTCGATCGCGGAGTTGCGGCAGGAGAATGAGGGGAGCGGAGCGTGCGCGCGCGTGATTTATACCGCGGAGCTACAGTGGCGCCTCCACCGGAGTATGCAGCGGATACCGTCGCGTCTCTAACCCTAAGCTGCTTCGCATTATCGCGCGCGGAGCCGGAGGCGTTGCCATTTGTTGCACAATCCCGAAGAGGAGAGGAGCTTCGGAGAGGAGATCAGGAATGCCAGAAAGGAGAGGAGTGTCGGAGAGGAGAGGAGGAATGCCTCGAATACTACTCAGGGTTCCCCTACGGGAAGATGACGACGGTGGTTGAACGCGGAGCTATCTCGTGATGGATTCTTTGGTTGGCCAATCCCTAGGGGCATCCTGCCACAATCATCATCAGTTGTGCCTGGCCAGGCATGCCAGTGGGTGTGCGGACGGCGGACAACGCCAGCAACAAGGGAGGGAGGGACGCAGCCCTGAGCATGAGATGCTTCGCATCTAATCCAATCCCTAGGGGCATCCTGCCACAATCATCATCCGCGGTGCCTGGCCAGGCATGCGCAGTGAGGACGTGGTACTGAGGGTTCCCCTACGGGAAGATGACGACGGTGGTTGAGCGCGAAGCTAACTCGTGATGGATTCATTGGTTAGCCGATCCCTAGGGGCATACTGCCACAATCATCATCAGCGGTGCATGGCCAGGCATGCGCATGGGTGTGCGGACGGCGGACAACAATGACAATGGAGGGAGGAACACAGCCCCGAGCATGAGATGCTTCGCATCTAAAATAAATATGTGGCAGACGTTTGTTTGGTTGTATGGTTTAACGCACCTACGCAACGCAGGCAATGAGGCGCGCCGTAGTGGAGGGCTCCGGATTAATTTTGACCCACTGGGGATCTTTAACGTGCGCCTCAATCTCGTGCACACGGGCATTACTGCTTTTAGGCTCCACCAGAAAAGCGGCCGCCGCGGCCGGGAATCGACCCCGGGACCTCGTGTTCAGGAGCGCAACGCCTTAGTCACTGAGCCATGGGGGCGCGTATGTGGCGGAAGTTCCCCGTTTGGTCGTTATAATGGCGTAAATGGAGACAATTAGTCGGACAGAATTTTGAAAAACCTAATATAAGAAAAATAAAAAATTCGCTTTTAAGAAAAAAATGATCTGAAAAAATTAAAGAAATGCCTGTTATGCACCTGCCCCCCCAAAAACCGAAGAATGAACGACAAAGTGTGCAAAAGAATGATCAAAATACGAAATAAGCATAGCGAAAACGGCGACAAAGAGTGTAAGGCTCTGCATTTCCACAAACATGTAGATTTCGAGGAAGTTCCACCTTGAGTCATTATACCCGCCTAAATGAACATAAATGGGTGGGACAAACGCTTGATTCAAATCAAATATATGCATTGCATACATCTCCCTTAAAAACTAAGAATAAAGAAAAGTCTACCAAAGAAAGTTGTAAACACGAGTAAAAAAATATCGAAAACGAACAGCCTTTGCCGTACGCCTCGCCTCTTCGAAACAAAATTTAGTTACCGAAGTAAAAATGTTCATCGCAATAATTTTGTAAATTTACATCATTGGCAGAAAAAAACAAAGAAAAAGCTTAAGAGGACATAGTATAACAACGTACTTCGCTACCGTTCCATATTTGGCTGTAAGGAACTCACACTCTGGACAACCAGCATAAGAATGCTCCGCCTTTTACAGTTAAAACCCGACGTAACCATGTCACCGGGACCCGGGAATTGTTTAGTTAAATCTAGAACTTCGTACACTCGGGACGGTCAATTTACAAGCACTTCATTTCATAAATTTGGTGCCTCCCGGCGCCTCCCGGCCGCTAGCATGGCATCGTAATGGCGGTGGCCGCTGCGCGCGCCTGTCGGTAATTTACCATTGAGCTAAAAGCCCCTAGGGAAAATAAAACGCGGGGGGTACTGAGGGAAATGCATTTAACTCCTGGCAAAAAAGGCTGCGATTTTGGCCAGCGTGCGCTTAGTTAGCATTGGCCAGACAGGCTTTTCGAAGCACGCAAGCGCATTTAACGCTCCTTCGGTCCTTCTGTGAGCCCCAAAGAAGCGCCTGATCAAGTCAATAGCGTCCATTACCTGGCTTGGAGCGGACACAAGAGCTTCAGCAGTTTCTTGGTCGTCAGCGGACTCTGACACCTCTTGCGCGCTGTAAGTTTACTGCACTACAGATGCCTTGTTTTTTTTTTCTTTCCTGACGTGGGGCGATAAGGTTGGTGGCTTCCTGACAAAAACCATTCAAAATTAATGCACTTTAAATTGCGTATGTTTCTGGAAATACTTTGTTAAACCGGAAATGGCGGTGAATATATTTCGTCAGTTCGAGTTCATAAAAGCATTAAGCTGTATTTATAGCCACCTTCCGGGGAATCCCAATTTGTTTGTTAAATTGGACATTGAAACCCGCATAAGAAATGTTCTTAAATCTTTGTTGCATCGTCAGTTGCTGATTCAGAGATACCCAACGTTTTAAAGCGAAGATAACTATGCCTTGGCGTTCAATGACGCACTCGAACGCGCTGCGGGAAAGCCAACTTTACACAACAGGTTTTATAAATCGAGAATGATGATAAGCGAAGGCGCATCAAGCGCCTCAAGCAAAAAAACGCTCCTGTGGGCGGAAGCAAACCGGGGTCCCTCGCATTATGAAGCCGACGTGTACGCTATTGCGACATTCCGGCACTGTGGAAGTAGTTCAGATTTTGAACTTCGACTTTGACTCTGGTTGCATAGCAGAAAGATTCGCGTTTCAACCATCTTTTTCGTTTGATGAAGGGGCTTTGAATTTTACGTGCGTTTCTCAAATCCTTCTGAGGGGGTGGGTAGTATAGAACACGGAAGTTTTTCAAATGGCCGGCGTAAAGGCTTTCTGCATTGCTGCTACATTGTTGTCAAAATCCTAAACATAATTTACCGCAGTTGCTCCCTTTGTGCGTCGACTGCGAGTATTTTATTTCTTGTTTTGTTCACATTTATAGCTGTTTACGCAATTCAGGAGGTCGGTGCCAGGCGGCGACAACACCAGTGAGGCACACAAACTACCCTGTAGACCGTTGAGCCTTCGCGTCGTGGTCTCTGCGCAAACGTTTTTTGCAATCCGCGACTGGCAGAAATAGGCGAGGAGATTCCTGCTCCTCTGTCATTCGAGGAACTTCCGCCAGAGCTGTCGGCGATGCCGCTTGTGTGTCTGGAGGGGGAAGAGAAACATGGAGAATCCCGTGGTGCTTCGGACCTGACGTGCACGTGATTGTGTTTATATACAGACAGGATATTAGGACTGACATCGTGGAAACAGACATGCACATCTGCTACTGCGTTGTGGGAAACGGGAAAAGTAGAAGAGGTGCTGTCCCTTCCCCTCACAATGTTCTGACGTGTGACATCTCTTACGTCCGGTGGGGTCGTTCTCTGTGACACGAAGTGACTGAAGAGCAGTGCGAGAGAAATTAATCGATAAGGTGGCTGACAAGGTACTGAATCACACAGATGACGTTCGTTGATGTCCCGTCCAGAATGGAAGCTTCAGAAGAGAAGTCACAGCGAATGCAGGTATGAGGAGGCTGAGATTTAAAAAAAATTGTTTCGGCCGCTGTAGCTGCAGCCGAGATCAAGGATCTACGCACTTGCTAATGTGTACATGGCCTTCAACGGATTTAAGAAAGAGGGAAGAAATGCCGGCTGCGCTTGCTAAGCGCAAAAGCACCGACGTGAAGCTGCTTAACCAGACAAGTAGCATATGATTCAGTTGCATTGCAGTACTATTACGCGGCATGTGAACTATGCCGAAAAGTGATGTCGCTTACTTGAACGGTTGAAATTGGCAACGCGTTCTGGTTTAGTCATTGACTTTTAGAACCTTAACCCCAATTTCAGTTTTGCTTTCAAACCGTTCAATATTCTAGCGTGAATATTTGTTAATTTATGATCTTTTATGCTATCGTCCATGCGTGAGATACCAAAGGAGGAGGCGTATCGGTTGGTAGGCGTATCGTTGGTACGGGCAGCTTACTGAGAATCAAAACGAACACGGTAGTGTAAATTTAATTTAAAGAGCGAATATTTCTTTTCCTCGACAACTGAGTGGAGACAAAATGTTGTTATTTTAATTGTTGCGGGATTCAAACGTTCTCACATTTAAGCAGTAAAGGCACCTGAAAGTGCTGTTTGGTGATGTGCTTGTTATTGGCGATAATCTATATCTTGAGGGTGGCCACACTGACGTGCACAGCAAAATTTGTTGAAAGCAGTAAGCGGGGGTGGAGGTGACTTCAGTACCCTGGGCAAATAACCTTTCAATTGCGGTAGTCATGCATGCAGTAGTGGGCCAACCCAATGGATGTAATGTAAGTTTCCTTCAAAATCTTCCATCGCGACAATTTCCAAGTACGTCATTCATTGGTCAGTCAATAGGCATAGAATTAGGTTACTTATTCTTTTTCTCAGAGATTTTCCCTTGCGCCCCCTAACTTTCCATAGTTCCCCGCCACCCCAAATACAACAACTCATCTCGTTTGAATATGCCCTACCAACCGCCCACACCCACACCCACACCCACACCCACACCCACACACTCTTGAGCAGTGCGAGAGCTGGCTGCGATAGGGTCAGCTGGCGGATCTGGATTTTTGTGTGACGCGTGGTGGACTGACGCTGCATAACATAAAAAACCGGACTATGATTTTCACCCACAACCCACTGTCTCGCTCAGTGTAATAAAAAGCACGTTTTGCAATATTCTGAATCAATCCATTCGTGTATTTGTATTTGTGTTTACTCTGAACGTTCCTCCTCTGTTCTTGTTTTTATTTTCTCTGGCGTGTCATAACTGCACCTTGTACATAATCTGCCAGTGAAACTATCGCTGCTGCAGGGCGTCGCCACACAAGCGTACTGAAGGCTCAGGTTTGCGCGCGGCTATAATGCTGTACATTGATGTGCTAATGAAATGTAATCTAATCCTAATTGTTGTGCAATGTTGGTAATTACAACTAACGTTTTCTATACAACATGCAATGTAAAACGTTTTGAAATAAGCACCCATTAAAGCACGTTGAAGCACTTTCGAATTGTATCAGCTGTTTGCACAAAAACCAGCAGGGTCTGCCGACGCCAGCGTTCGCCTTTGTCTGTTTCTTAGGCCTTCGTGCGTGCTTCTCCGTTCTTGTCTCCCTTTCCGCAGTATTCAGCAAAGCGATCCTTTCTTAAAAATCACAAGAAAGTGAGATAATAAGGCTGATGAACATAAAAGCGCAACAGCAAGCTCGTTAGAATTGCGCACCATGAATGCCACATGCAGGTAGCGTTCCCAAAATTAAAAGGGTACTGAGTCATGGTACGTACTTTTTTTCGTATTGTAGTACAAATGGGCAATTGGGCTGTAAATACCGCCACCCATATACCCGTACAAGTTTAAACTATATTTTGAGCACGTGAAAGTAATGAAATGTTGCTGAAACCTTATATGAACGTTCATAGAACTGTTATACTTCTTATGAAGTTTGACTCAGAATTCCATCGCGGAGAATATAAACTCCATGCGTTGTTGAAAGCGGGCGATAATTTTGAAGAAAGTTAGAGCGTATTCTCTTGAAGGGACAGAAGCAAGTTGTTTATTTCAAGAATATATTTTCTTTCTTCACGCAGGCACTTGGAAACATTGTTATTCGGCAACAGTCTAAAATTGCTAATAGCTCATAACGTGTCAAATATTTGCCCGCTTTTCTGCAAACGCATTGCATTACAATAAATTCACTAACGCCAGCTCAATCGGCCTATCGTGATACGACGACCATAACAAGGTACCGCACAAACACTCCGTACAACATAAAGAGTAACTGACAAATAAATACCAAAAGGCTGCGTCTAGAGTGCCGTCCGACTGTATTATAAGCACTCCACTATTGCGACGTCCCCCAGCGTTTTGCAACTATTGCTGCGTTCCAATTCGCAGACAGCTTGGTAGACAGTCTACGAAGCAGTCTAACTAGACGTCTAAAGGAATGAAATTGCAACGGCGCCGCGGTCGCAAACGTCGCAATGCAACACCAGCGCAGACATGAACGCAGACGACAGTGTCGTAGCAGACATGTTGAGTTGAGCAAGCCGCAAGTTTCGTAACTAATATTACCGTTGTTATTACAAACGTTACGTAATTTAAAAACTAGGCAAAGTCACGTTCATCACTAATAAATTTTACTAAATATTTAAATAAAGGAACAAGTGCTTTTGGTTCAACATAAAAACGCAAAAAGGTGGCGCTGGCGTCGCTTTTCAGTTTAGACAGGAAGGTAGCCTGCATCGTTGCTGACTTCGATGCTGTCTCCTCGAAGCAGTCTTCGTTGACTGCTTCGTTCGAATTGGAACGGGGCTTAACATGGCGTACTGTCCACGAAGACGGCAACGAAGCTGTCTAAGCGGTAAATTGGAACGCACCCAAAATTGCCACGTCCGACACTACATCGCTCTAGATAACCTAAAGCCAGGCAATCTAACCTAAACATAACATAACATGACCTAACGCACATAAGGATATCATTTAAAACACCAAAACTAACCTAAGCCATGACAATTACAGTTCAATTTAAAGATAAAAAAAAACCGAGGCAGCAGCCGGTCTCGAACCATCGTCTTTGGGATCAAGAAGCTAATACGGATTCTCTACACTACAACGACAGACGTTTTGGCCTGTGCTAGCCTAGTATTAAATATTCTAATATCGTCGGACGGCACTGTAGACACTGCGATATCAAAAATGGTGTGGGGTTCCTGGTCCTCACACCATGAGCTGGCCAGCTCGCGCTCCGACTGCTCAAGGGAAGGGAGTGGCTTTGACGCATACGAGCAGTCCCAGACTACGTGGTAGGTGGTATTGAAACTTTGAAGCACTGACATAATGACTAGGAAAAAACACAAAGACAACAACTAAAGTGAGCGCCTGATCTAGTGACGGCCGGGCGGTACCGTCGTAGAGAGTCAATAATCAAGAGACTCTTCTGAGCCGCAAAAAGGCTCACTGACAATTGTATAGCAAGGACGGGTCATTTCGACCGCCCTTCTTGCTTTTTCCTGAACTGAAGGCTGCCTCTGAAAAAAATCACACAAACTCCTGACAAAGTATCAAGTAAGGAATATGTTTTTTTTTTTGTAGCGAAAAACAAAAACGTATTTCTCAAGCGTAGCTTATTTCATGAAATAATTCCTTGCACACAAAAAACGAACAAAGGTCTCCGCCTACCTCCTTTTCTTTTTCGAGACATGTGTTGTGCTTTTTGTTGGGAACGTACTTTCTTGCGTTACGAATGATTTAATTATAATGAACGCATTCACGAACCACAGCGTTGCGGTGTTGCCTTTGCGTTGTGCGGCCTGTTAACGGAAGAACGACCGAAGCGAGACCGAAGCCATGGCTGCCCGTTACGGGGTTCATAACTTTAATGACACGGTCCCTACGATGATAATGATGCTGGTAACTACGGAAGCATACCCAGGAGGAGATTTAACACGGCCTCCACCCTCACTTATCCGGTAATTCCCCGCCGCCTTTCCGCCTTTTTGGAGTCTCCGCAACGCAACACAGCGCATGACTGAAAGGTTATGTTTGGCCATGGTAGGTGCGGGTAAAGTTCAGAACTTTTACCGTCTGTCCGCACCCAACCATTCACGTTGCCCCGTGACTTGAATGGAGAAGAACTTGTATGTTAGTATAAGCAATAGTTTGCTATTTTGTATACTTTAGTGTGGCCAAGAGCAGGGCCGACAAAACCCAGTTGTTTTGAATGCATTTGCATGCCGTTTGTGTATATAATACTCTGCCGGGAAGCTTTTTTTTCTTTCTGTGAGTTCTACTGTGGCGCACGGTTTTGTTAGTCTCAAGTGTCACTAATGGATCAAATTCTTTGGACGCGCACCTCTACCCGTAAACTTTGCTGAAACCTCGTTCTTACGTAGCATCTTTTTCTTCTCTAATGTGGGGTGGTCTCATATTCTAATGTGGGTTATTATGCATTATGGCATGCCGCTTTGGAGTTTGGAAATCGTGCCATGCGGAGCTCAGGAATGAGATTACACTGTCAGGCTGTAGCCTCTTCAGGCTGTAGCCCGTCAGGCTGTAGCTCCTTGCCCTCCACCTTGTGTATAAATGTCCTTATGTGTAAATTTACTGTTCTTACGACAGATCATGTTCGTGAAGAAGGGTTTCTCAAAGCAACCTGAAAGTTTTCGTTTTAATTTTCAACGTTTCTCTGAGGACATCATATTGTAATTTTATGCGTGCAAGGCAGCTTCCCCAAGTAAAGATGTCACCGGTTTAGCACGCCCGTCGTTATATCACCTTCTCCTTTCATGTGACAGCCTTTGCAGAAAAGATAAGGGTTTCTTTTTATGAGACCGTTAGGACTTCCCTCTCTGACGTAGTGCCACCTTCGGACACGTGGACTATCCGTTTTGAATAATGTATGATATGAACAGACAAGCAAAACGGGCCCCGAAGAATTAAGTTGACAGCATCGTTAGAGCTGCAGCATAAGTACCTAAAAATCTCCTTTTATAAGGATGGCTCCAAACCTCCATATCAGGTTTCATGTGATTCACAAGGCCGAAAAATTAGCAGCAAAACACAATGAACATATATGACAGCATTTATACAGCAGAAGGACCCAGAATTTTAATTACACTAAAACACCGTACACAAGAAAGGACACGATTATCTATATTATTTATAGACTCATTTGGTGAATTGGGACCATTGCAATCGGAGAAACCAAATGTATACATCGTTTTAATACTGCTGAAATGGCTGCAATCATCTTCACAAAAACTGCTGCAGATGGGCTTCCCCCCATTGCTTGAGAAAAAAATATCAGCGTCAACAAATGTGCCAATTTGCAAATTATGACGGCAGCACGCGATTAGAGTATAAAATGGTTAAGATTTACTTCTTCGAAACCTGGTTATCCAGAGCGCAACTAGAAACTATGGAGCCTAAGCATACAGCCTTTTCAAAAAGTTTGCCTCTGCTTGGGATTTTGCCACTAGCTTATCTCTCCTCCATTATTGGGTTCACCCTTTCACTTGCGCTGAAGGTCACGCCAAAACAGCGAAGCCGGTGCGCCATTGATGGAGAATCTGAGGGACCAAGCCCCGGCGAAACAGCTGGGAAACCACCGCCTAATCACGCGGAGAGTTTGCGCTGAAGCGCAGGCACAGCCGATTCAGCCCGCGCTATGCGATCAAGCGCAGGCAAAACCAACGTTTTTTTTTCGCCTAGTCACGCGGTGCCCCAGTGGACAGGCTCCGACCGAGTGAAGCGGTACGAATGATACGAAGCTTGCGCTGTGTCTGAAGGTCACTTGCGACGCTGTGAATAGCTTTGAAGGATGTAGCGCCGTAGAACTTTCCCTCACAAAAAACAAATAGGAACGCCTAGTTCTATTGAAGGTCCTACATTTAAAAGACACGTGGGTAAAACCGCTTTTGAGTAAGGTGTGTTTTGATGATGCAGAACAAAAATTCACCCCAGCCGCAAAAAAAACCTTCCTGTTATAACCACTACCAATAAGAGGCTAACAGCTTCGCTGTTCGGTATCAGCGCCGGGTATAATTATTTCGAACTGCTAACTCCTTCCAACCGGATCATTTTCAATACTAGAAACCCCGTAGCTTCACTTGCTCTAGAGGGTACTTCACCGCCGTAAAGGTGAACTTGCGGTGAAGCACGCTATAAACAAAGTTTTGTTTTTTATTCAGAATTGTTTCCACGGGTTCTCTCCGTGAGGGGGGGGGGGGGGGGTGGGGGAGGCGGGAATGCTTGACAAAGCCTCTGCTCCCCTATAGTTCAGCGTAGAAGGTAATGCAGACAACGTATTCTCAAGCACGCTATAAAATACACGATATGCATAGTGCTAAGAATAGAAAAATTAAACATTTCACATAAGGTTGAATAGAACTCAAAAGATACTTTAAAAAAAGAAGAAAAGAAAAAAAAACTTGCAACGATTCAATGTCATGCATAAACACAAAGAGTACATTCCAAGTACGTAAAAAAAGGGACGCGTTACATAGCATTTAAAATAAAATAAAACAACCCGATGCATACGTTTAAAATTTACAAAACGTGTCACACAATGTGCAAATTTATTTAAATACACAAGTACATTGCAAGCAAATTAATTTTCACAGTTCTATGCCGGGGAATACACAACAGTATTTTCAATCATAAACCTTCTGCATGCAAATTTGAAACTTTCAAAAGACCGATTAAAATCAATGCATATATCACCCCTGTTCAACATGCTAAAGGTCTGAAAGTGTAACGTCTGCCTACCGTAATGCAGCCTGTGCTTATGACATATTATATTTTACGCCCTAGAGCCGTCGTCCGGTGGTTTGTTATAAATTCCAGATTTTTGGATCAACTGGAAAAGTTTAAAGTAGTATACTTGGTCCGCCTTCAGCATATTATATTAGATGAGAAGCATCTCACGGTCGGGGCTATGTCCCTGCCTTGGTGTTGTTGTTGCGCCATCCACAACCCCCACTGCGCATGCTCGGCTTGCTGTACGCCCGGTGGTGTCTTACCCTTTAATGGCTCCTGGAGCGACAGTGTTGCCGGTGTCTTCTTAGGACGGCACGAGACAAGCACGTTTTCCTTTAAGGGCTCCTAGAGTGACAGTGTTGCCAGTGTCTTCCTAGAACGGCACGAGACGAGCACGCTTCCCTTTTAGGGCTCCTGGAGCGACAGTGTTGCCGGTGTCTTCCTAGGACGGCACGAGACGAGCACGCTTCCCTTTAATGGCTCCTGGAGCGACAGTTTTGCCGGTGTCTTCCTAGGACGGCACGAGACGAGCACGCTTCCCTTTAATGGCTCCTGGAGCGACAGTGTTGCCGGTGTCTTCCTAGGACGGCACGAGATGAGCACACTTCTCTTTAAGGGCTCCTGGAGCGACAGTGTTGCCGGTGTCTTCCTAGGACGGCACGAGACGAGCACGCTTCCCTTTAATGGCTCCTGGAGCGACAATGTTGCCGGTCTCTTCCTGGGCCGGCACGAGGCGAGCACGCTTCACGCGCCTTCAACGTTTCATCGTAGCCTTCAGCGGCGTGCGTCGGCGAGTCTCGGCGGGCCGTGATTACAAGCAGCCCATAACCATCCGGGGAACGTGCATCGACCTCATCTTCACCAACTGTAGGGTTCATCCACCTCAACAGCCCTTGAATTTACATTTCACAGACAATAAGGCGGTCATATTCAAAGCGCTAACCGCAGCTTGACGTCACCTACGTTGGACATGATGATGATAATGCCTAAATAAGGACAAACTCATACCACATACAACGTCTCTCTCTCTCTCTCTCTCTCTCTCTCTCTCTCTCTCTCTCTCTCTCTCTCTTTTTTTTTTTTTTTAATGCCTCTCCACTCTAACACCCGCCCTACAATAAAATGACAACATCTTCCCGTAGGATGCTTATGGTCGAGCCTGTTCCCTCCCTTGTTGTTGCGCCGTCCCCACCTCCACTGCGCATGCGCGTTTCTCCTCCATTCTCCTCCTTACCCTACCCACGCGTCTCCTTACTCTAACACCACACACCAACTCTACTCACACTACATACTTCAACTCTACTTACGCACCAACCAACCCCAACGGCTGATTCGCATCCTTCTCAGGGTTCCCCCACTGGAAGATGGTGAAATTTCTATATTGAAACGAGGCTGCGTTCGAAGTTCGAGTTTATCCCCCCGATAGTTCTCCACAGGCGTAATACTTTTTTCTGCAAAATGACTAGTCGATCATAGAAGCCGCTGTAGTACCCCCTGCAGCTGTGGTAGAAGCTGTTGTAGTAAGTTCCTAGGCATCAGTGGTGCACTGCCTACCATGGGATTGAGGAGACGTCTGTCTGTAAGAAAGAGTTGTGTTTTATTTGGTCGTAAACTTTTCGGAGTAGACGGGAAAATATTTCCTGTCAATCAAATTTACTTATATTGCCACTGTAGTATTACCTGTTGCCCCTGTATGACCTCTGTTACCCATTTATTACCTTTAGAAGTCTCTGTAATATTTATGACGACTATGCTTGTTTGGCGAATAAGTAAAATTGCTACGAATTTTGTGATTGGCAATTGCCGACTTACAGGTACAGCGGCCCCCGACGCGAAGCATTTAGGTGGCTGGCTACACATAACCAAAGATTAAAAAGAGCACACTATAAGAAGAACTGATTGAAATAAAAACCATCAAAGATTATTGCCACAGGCGGACACATATCTTGCTATGATTATTGTATCTCCGGGGTTACCCGATCACCCATTTCTGACCCAGTGACAGTTGTGCATAACGTTCAGATAACCACGGAGCAAACTTTATGCTTAATTCACTTCAACGGGAGGGGTGATTTTGGCGGAATAATGACATGAGGCTGACCAGAGGGATGGACTGACTACACAAATGGAGATATTTACATTCCCCTCCTTTTGCGTTCTGAAGTTACTACTACAATAAATGAGTGCGGTTTTATTGCTTTTAATAGAAGAATGCCATGTATGCGCAGCTTGAGAAAAACGTTTTTTTTTTTGTTTCAGCGTGTATTCTGAGCGTAAACACTATCTTTCCACAGCAAGAACAAAAACGGCACACGCTATCCTTCGCTCAAGGAAAAATTTTGGGCGCATAAAATCTACGAATTGCGATATTCCGGCAGAGAAGTCGATATCCCACCTGACGCCACAGAAACCCATAGTACACCACTTCTGAAGTGCCGCAGGCCAGTAAGAGAATTATCAGAAAGGTGTTTTGTATGGTATTATTCAGGAATAACTCACATTATGAATGGAACAAACGTCACGAAGAACCTACAGACACAGCACTCGATCGTTGTCCTCTTGTTGTGCTTTGATACGCCGAAAGGTTTCTCTGTGAACAACCATTTAATTCAGTGCATATTTAGGCTCTTAACGGTTTCTTGACTGTTGTATTCATTACATTATTGAGCGAAAAAAAACAATACTTTAAATCTCAACTTCCGCCACTCCCCATTGACGCATGTTAATTTTATCCAATAATTTCAACAATAAGCGCTGAAGATAGGGCGGCAGGATATAAACCATTCCGTGAGCTGCATTCCGCTGGGGCATAATCAAGGTTCAGCGATAGTAAAAGGTTAGGTTAGCAAAAGGTTGCGTCATGCTATGACAGATGCCTTGGCAAAAGTATTTGTAAAAGTTTCAAGAGCGGTATCCTGCACGAGTTTCTGAAGCAATACATACTGGCCTTTGCTAAAATTGTGACATGCTCGAAGAGACTACTTGAGCGGTACTGCAACGTAAAAAAGTTGCACCAGGGAAAACTCACTAATAAAATAATACTTTAAAACAACCGTTCTGAAAAGATTTTCAAAGCGGAGCTGTTTAGGGGCCCGCGATGTCCAGTTAAGATACTTGTCACGCAAGGCGAAGTTACGCCGCAGGGCCGTTAGACGGCGCCACCCCCACGACGGCGGTTCAGTGCACGATATCTGCACGCGGCGCACGTCCACTTAGTGTTCTTTGTATGCGGCTGTAGCTTACCAGACTTCCTTCGAGAGCATTGAGTGGGTACATACCACTGCGAGTGGCTTTGAGAACGACCCACGCTTCTTTGGGAGGTGGCCGCCAGCGTGCCGAAGGCAGCTGCTCTTTTTCCGCAGATTAGAAAAGCGTGGACATGACTTTAATTTTTGGAACACTGCTTGCACGTGGCGCTCATGTTGCGCAATTCTAACGAGCTTGCTGTTACGCTTTTATGTTCCTCATACTTCTTATCTCACTTTCTTGTGACTTTTAAGGAAGCACCGCATTGCTGAATACTGCGGAAAGGGGGACAAGAACGGAGAAGCACGTACGAAGGCTTAAGAAACAAAAAAAGGAGAACACTGGGATTTAGCGGGGGGGAGGGGGGGGGGAGACCCTGCGGCTTTTAGTGCGAACAGCTAATACAATTCCAACGTGCTTCAACGCGGTTCAAACGGTGCCTCTTTAAAAATATTTACATTACGTGTATGTAAAACGTAAGTGTTTATTGGCTACTTTTTTCAAACAAGTAGGATAGCATATGATAACATTTATTTAGCTCATAAATGCACCGCAAATATAGTCGCGCGCAAGCCTGAGCCTTCAGTAGGCTTGCGTGGCGACGCCCTGGAGCAGCGATAGTTTCACAGAATGATTGTGCACACCGTGCAGTTATGACACGTAAGAGAAAATAAAAAACAAGAACAGAGCAGGAAGGTTTAGAGTAAATACAAATACAAGAATCGATTGCTTCGGAAAATCAGAAAACGGGTTTTTATTGCGCTGAATGAGAAAGTGGAGGGTGGGTGGACACCTGAGTCCGGTAGTACACGTTATGAAGCGGTGGTCCGGGCGCGCGTCACAAGAAAATCCTGATCCCCGAGCTGGCCACTACGCAGCAAGCTCACGCACTGCTCAAGGCTTTGCGGGAGTAGGGGGTTGGAAGAGTCTTCGAAATCAAATGAGTTTTTGTATTAGTGGTGCCGAGGCATTATGGGAAGTTCGGGGGCACGAGATAGGGGAAATCCCTTAGAAAAAGAAAGGGTAACCTATTTCGATGCTAGGTGTCCCCCTAGAAAACTATCGTGACAGTGATCCTTTCTGGCGCAGGCAAGCCTCCGAAATCCGTGATAAAGCGGATAAGTGGGGGGTAAGCAGTTGTCCGTGTTCGCGCGAGCGACTGTGTGTAATCTATTCTTTGTGTCAAAACTTTGGTACGTGATGCAGGTTCTGCATTGCTCGCGTGCCAATGTTCGAAGATTGCACAGGGTGTTTGCTGTCTTTATTTGGTGTTCCACTTGGGAGCGCACAAGCCGAACCAACCTGTTTAGACGAGTGCGCTGGGGGGGCCTTTCCCTGGCGCACCTTTTTCTACGCCAGGTAGTGACCCGCTTTCTTTTTTTACATGATGTGCAAAACCCTTTTTTGCGCACCGTGTGTCAAGTGCGCCTAGGTAGAGTTTTACCCGAATTTGTTGTTACTTCTTGTGTTCGTGACGGTGGCATTCATGGCTATCTACGTGAGGTGGTACTTTCGGCAAGATTTTTATTCTCGCGGTTTTCTTTCGAATATCTGGCTACCGTGCACAGAAAAAAGCTGTATAGAGACCTTCTTGACACCACTTTGCCGACTCCTTTGTACCGATCCCTATACAGTGCAGGGCCAGGACAAGATGTGTGTCAGCGTGTGAAAAAAAGGACTGTCCCGCCTTATGTAATGTCTTTTTTTCTTTAAAGTACACGTGGGAGTATTACCTGTTAAAACTTGGATGATTGAAAAAGGTTTGTTTGTTCCCTGGGCGCCTGACTGCTTGGTTTGTAAAAAGCCAGAAACAGTAGAGCACGAATTCATAGACTGTTGGGACGGGGTATTCCTATGGGACGTTTTCCAGAGAACACTAAAAAAGGATTTCCCATTGGATAGCCATGGAATCAGGTTCTTCGACGTTGAAAACTACGGCGGCATTCCGTATGATCTTTTGATGTTGCTGGCCCTGCATAGTATATGGAAAGCTCGAATGGCAGTTTGCCATAATGATGTCGATGTGAAACCGAGCAGAGAGTTGTTCTGCCAGAGTGTACGGGAGATCTTAGAAGTGTATAAAGCCCAACCATCTCCACCTGACTGGTTATAGGCCGACCAAGGTCATTTTTCGGGAACAGGCGGCGTTGGTACGGAGCGTTTACGTTGCGCAGAGTGATCCACCAGAGTGGCTGCATCTTCTGGATGCGTGCGTTTGCTTGCCTGAGTTTTGAATTGGTTTGTTATTTGAATTGGTTTGTTAGTGTTTATATTGTGTGTCGATTGTCTTGGCTGACTTCTCTCTAAAATTTCCATGTATTAAAGAAAAAAAAAGACTGGTTATATGTGTTGGAAAGTGTGGCATGGCTTCGGCCTTTTTAACAAGCGCGCACTAGCAAGTGGCGTGCTGATGTCTTCTTGCGCTTTGTAATCCTTTTTTTTTTGTTCTTATTGTGTATACCGAAGACAGGCAATAAAGAAAAAAAAAAGGCTTTGTGGCGCAGTTGTTAGAGCACCATGTACATTGCGTTCCGCCCGCAGGGTCGAGGGATCGAAACCTGGCGCCGGATAGTATTTCTTTTTTTTATATAGTAGGGAGGGGTGCGGTGCGGACTACGGACGTCAACGCGGGTGACATCGTGAGTTACTGAAATGCTCTGCATTTAAAAAACGATCAAAACAATATTTTCGACCTGACAGCAGCAAGAAGGGTCCACATTGACTTCACTTGAAACGGCGTCCCTATGTTCTAATATTGGGTGAACACTGCAGCGAGGAACACAAGCGACATCGCTCTAAGCATTTGGGTCACAGCCTCAACCCGCTCTAACCTCTAGGAGGTGTTATGATGCTCTGGATCTTCCTTCGTCTAAAATTTACTCGCTGCCATGCTTTCGCGTTCTCATCAAGAATATGCTGATGTATCCTGTGCAACTTTGATAGCCCAAGTCACCAGAGAAACGCAATCACGATGAAGAATAGGTCTATATCATGGAAAAAAACTGCGCAAACATAGGAAGACAGCCATAAGGATTTAACGCTGAATGATACGAAAACATAAATGGCCAATAGAGAAAAAATATGTTGTATAGCAGAGAAACGGCTACTGAATATACATGCGCCGCGGCGTGTTCCACGGCGCGCTTGGTGTGGTCGCTCTCCAAAGAACTTTATCCACGTCCATATATTTTATCGCTAAGGAGCCTGAAGCACCTATATTGTCGCTGCCGTAACCTCCGCGCGAGCTTGATATAAAATGGCCAGCGACACTCACGCACCAAAGATAGCCCGCTCCAAACCTGAAAACATAACCTGCGGCAAAAATCTAGGAGCCCTCAACGGCCACAGCCCACTAGTGTTATCGCTACCACAACTCATAATCAGTGCATGAGTGTCTTCTTATTTTTTCTCCCATTTCCGGAAAATCCTTCCTCCTTAAAGAATAATCTTGTTTTAGCTCCAACCAGCAAGAACGCACGCCACACTTTATTCACACCAGGCTTCCCGAAAGCAATCCTTCCCCGTCAGTCTAACGTCTTCGAAGGAGGAACATGCATGCCGACGATAGATAGGAGCGCCCTAGCCACGTGAAAGCACTTTCACGGGCTATTTTCGGACCTGTGCAGGCCGTGGAATGCCTCGCAGCCTCTCGACCATGTCTAACGCAGTCCGTCTTAGAAACCAAGTTGCTGTAGCGCGGAAGTGTCTGCATAATTTACTGAATCAGGAAGTACCCCTGGGTTGGAATACCGGCGGCCCCGGCACGGCTGTGCTCCCATTTGCTTAACCTTGAACCACGGAAGGTGAAATTCGTTTGCTCGGAATTGGGGCATTATTCTTTTCTGACTCTTGCTGCGGTGCTTCACTTTTCTTTCATTGTGATGCGCGACCGCAATTACTGTCTCCATGTGGCAGGATTTGACAAAGTGAGCGAGCTAAATATATGCAATCAGCGTCCGTGGAGCCCAGAAGAAAACTCATTTTTGATCTGTGTTTTCTATCCACAATAAGTAGTTAGCGCTAAATCACGCCGTGAGTGTCACGTCATCACAATTGCTTCTGAAGATGTGGTGCCCAAAGCTTACTTAACCCTGTTATATAAGATCTATTTTCTACCGCACTGCGCCCACATTTTCACACGCCTCTGAGCGGTGAAGTAAGAATTTTAAATGTGTTACCCCTGATGTGGGGACGATGCGAATCTCCGTGTTCGGGGAAAGGTTTGTTTTGCCAAAACGTCACCAGGGTGATACGATCAAACAAGAGCAAGCGTTCAGGGTATATCTGGGCGGCAATACAGGTGGAATATCGGGATTCAAGTGCTAAAAATTTGCACGTGGTAAATTGCAATAAAATAAAGCTAGCTTGAGCTATTATTTTTGAACAAGGCGAGATAATAAACAAGGAACGGTTATTGATATCATCATAGGGATTTCTTTACTCGTATTATCGTCCGAACAGGCAAGAATATCTGTTTGTTACTAAACATTACTCTAACTAGGATTAAACTTCGGATAACGTCTATAAATAAGTTGGTTCAGCCATATGGTAACTCTTCTCTTAAGGTTAATTTTGTTTGTCAAACCATAACCCTAACATTTTTTTCATTTAATGGGGGCGTGACCTCACGTTGCCCAGAATCGATATCAACTTCAAGCTTCCCATGCCCTCCCAAACAATATAGAAGGAATTTGCAATGCACAAGTCACCTCAGCACTTGAGGCAATTATGCACTATTTTTTTAGGAAATGGCCTCTACGGGATGTTTAATTCGTTTACGAGAGCCCGTTCCTATGTCCTTCCTCGGCAAAAAGAAAAGTTAAAGTGAATGTGTGCATAGTGGACAATGGGTTGTGTGCTAACCATTGTTTTTTTTTAAGAACTCGAGCAAATGGCTTTTCAACAGTCTTGTTTTCCCAACACCACCCGTACATCTTCTCCCCCGCCAGCCCAGTCTCAGTTGTTCCATACGAAGTATAATAATAAAGCAATATTAACCAATATTTTGGCTTTTTCTCGTCCGCTTTGTACTCTCTCACCATCCCTATATTAAACTTTTTTAATAAAGGATATCATAAGCATTGTTAACGCGTGTGTTTTTATTGCTCAACAAACCGTTGGTTGCTTTGGTTGCGTTAGATTTCCCCTGACTGTCAAAAAAGACCGAATACTTTCGAATTTCATTCCCCGTTTAAACAACACGATAGAAGCACCTGCACGTCTCACGCGAATAGTAATTGTGGCACGTTGTTAAGGGCACGTATACTATGCGCAAGAAGTTGCTTACATCAGCTGGTATATTACCCGCCGGTATAATTTCACCGAATCCATGTCATCCTTTGAATTTTAGGAGACGTGAATGCACTCACTGGAGTACTTATAACTTCGTAACAACTGGTAAAGCGCACCATATACGCTGCCAAACGTTAAGAAAGAATCAAGGACCTAAAACTACAAGTGACTCTCATCAAACGCAAATACACCAGCAACATGAAACACTCTCTGACCCTACAATTGGGCACCTTGCTTCTTCAGAAAACTGCTAATATCAATACTTAACAGAAGGGCGAAATTTAGGTGGGATGCCTGGGCCCCACACATTGTTTGGGTAAATAAGCTCTGTATGCATTGTATTAGCAACATTTCTAAAAAATCACTTTCGGGGTCTTCCTACTGAACTTTATCTACAGCCGCACAATGGTCCAACTATTTTAAAGAAGCATTTGTGTCGTAACAAAAGCATAACCAAGCAAAGGCAGCTAGCCGAAATATCCCGAATCAAATTTGTGCTCGATGCAACTAACGCAAGGAAATTCTTTTTCCGTTGGTCGTGTCCACGCTTTCATGATGACTACCCTAAAACGCCCGTTCTAAAAAGACCGGCGTCGGTGTGCGTACCCTTTCAAAAAGACTCATATACGGGATCTTGTGCGGCTCATATATATGGAATTATTGGATATTGGCATATGGAGACAGGGCGTTAGCGTGAAACATATCTTCTTTCACGTGGGGAATTCAGATAGTGTTACGGAACCATATGTTTCAAAGGCCTAAAAAAAAGCTCTAAAATCCATTTGATCTTTATATGGGACCCGTAAAATTCATACGGAACCGTAAGAATTCAAATATGAATTCATATAAATTCCTATGGGCCCACAATACAGGGACCCATAAGAGCAACTTCTTGCCTTGTGTCGTTTTAAGGAAAAGCCGGGTTCGCATGAAGGGATTTGTCGAACAATCACCGGGAGCGGAAAGGTTTTAGTGCGTCTGCCGAGTCAATAAGACCCAGTAAAATCTGCGGAGCGTACTGCTGCGAGTAGACGATAAGCGCTTTACCCGGGCGCAGAGAGGAAGACTTTCATGGTGGAAACTCGGTCAATAGAGGCCCAAACACAGCTAGTATTTCTCTGAGCGCACGGTTGGCGTTATAGGACGTAACGACGCATTATTTGTACGGAATCTTGTGGATATTGAGCCGGAAACCTGTGGACTCCGCAAAACCGTGGTCCAGTGAACTGGCGGGAAGCTTGGTGGAGCTTAAAAGCGCGAAGCTGTTCTCGCTGGACATAATGTGTGCGGTGTGCGGTGTCATAAAAAACTGCTTTATAGTTGCTCCTGCCGTTAATCGCGGACTCAAGCACTCGCCTCACGAGGATCGCCCGGCGTCGTCTAGGCTTGGGCGTGGCCCCCGCAAGAAATACCAAGAAACTTCTTCACTTTCGTCAGCATCTCAAGAGGGTGGCACAAGACAGCTCGCGGCGCTACAGACGCCCATTTCGCCAAACCAGTTTCGACAAGCGTTAGCGCGGGCTGACGAGTTCCACTTTGGGAGAAATGTAAAAGCCTGCGGACAAAACGACCGGGGCCCGCCAGATAGGCATGAGGAAGACAGTGATATGTATTAGATGGTTATGACGATGGGTAATATTACCACAGGGAAAATTGATGACGAAACAGGGTAATAAATTTGAAACCTAATGCAATGCGTGGTGATGTGTCCTTCGATGCGTAAATTGAAAGAAATCCTGCAGCTTCGCTATGGTCAACATACCCAGCTTTCTCCCTCAAAATTCCGACCTCTCAGGAACCTAGCAAAACCACTACAGGAAAGTGATGTTTGGCATAAAGCAAGAAGACAACTTGAAGATGAATAAATTGAAAGAACTTTCCAGGATTCTCAAACTCCCTTGTGTAATTCGCTGTCAAATGTTACCCCCCATGCATTTCTATGGGAACGTTTGCATGGCTCAGGAACTTAGTCACGCAACGTGCGAGACTTGAAAGTGTGCACAAAGCAAGTTTTAACCCCTAATATTAGCGGCGCAGAAGAACTTTACATTTGGCAAATACCTACAAAGTAATTTAACTGAGTAATTTAACTCACCGCTGCTACCCGGGTGACTTTTTCCCGTGGGCCTGTTCCCGAGGCGTGTTCCGAGTTTCTGTTCGGAAGCGAGGGCTCTGTCGGCCGCGTATTCCCAAACCATATCCCGTAGGGGCCCAGGCCGACCACACCCCCTGAGCAGGGGCGCAGCCAAAAAGATTAAAAAAATTGCAATTTTTTAGCCTCCTTGGACGCAGCACCGTGACCTCTCTACCTATATGTGCGCGACTTCATGCGAGGTGGATTTTTTCTTTTTTCCCCCTCCCCTCGTTTCGACTGCTTGGCAGGCGGCCGATGGTTTCGCTCCGTGGGCGGGGCTGGCCTGCGGCGCTGGGGAAGCTGACGCACATGTGGTAGAAGCTAACCTTTTGTACCTGAGCCCCTGAGCTCTCCGCGCTCTTCTTGCGCACCTGCAAGTTGACGCTGACCTCCGATCGTGTTCCTAAATAAGCGCTCGACTCGGTGCTCAAAGTGCGCGCGCGCGGATGGACGCTTTCACGCGCATGTGGCAATTATACACGGTCCGGAAAGCAAACACCCTCATTGAAAGCTCATTCTACAGCACACAGAAGGGTATACAATTGAGTTGGGTGCTCTTTCACTATATACACAGCTGAAAACACGATTCGGTGCTGCAGGTAAGGATTACAAGGCAGCCAATTACCCATGACTACATTTACAAACTGTCCTACTCTTGCGAAATATTACAGCTGCATGAGCTGCTACATTTTGGCACTTTCATAAGCACGATTACATTGAATTTCGTTAACATTAACTTCATTGCATTATTCTTTATCAGGAACAGTGCCACTAAGGAAAACATTGACATTTTGTTAATAGCAATGGAAGGTGTGAATCGTTCTTGCAAGGGTGATACATTGATAAGAAAGACACCAGCTCAAACGTACACGTTTTACACTCGGTCATGAATTCTGCATAATTTACACTGCTGGTCATAACAATTTACGGAAACAATATCGAAAATATATACCAACCAAGGGCTAAGTAATAGTTGGATTGTACAGCAACTGAAGTACTCGAGGAGTTTGATATATGTCTTCTGTACAGGAATATTGACCACATTCTCTTCACTGAAGCCACCAGGCCGAGTTTGATCTACCACTCACGCTGTTGCCAATGTCTATTAGTTATTTTTAACAATTTGTGCTTCATGCACGCAGAGATTTTCCTGCATAAGATACGTTATTTATAAATAGACAGTTCCAGCAGGATCCAAATGGCGCTGATGCCCCCCCCCCCCCCCCGCCCTGTAATTAGGAAGGCACACGAAATCGTTACCACTTAATTTGGCTTTGTCCATTATTCGACAGTAATCGCCACCAGCTTTTAACACTAAATCCCGCCCCTGCGACTGAACAAGAACATGTTAGTCGGGTCCGTGACGATCCCACTTCTCTAGAAGCAATTACCCAGTACGCCCTTGAAAACAGACTCTAAAAATTGGTGTAGCAGCCTGGCCGACTTCCCCATTCGGTATACAATGTGATCTGTCTGCAGCGTGCACTGTTTTCAATGTGAACCGCATTCTCCACAGTGTGAACTGTACATTTAAGTGTGAACTGTGCGTTTTGCTGCCACTGAGTGACTTTAATGTGTTCATTTTGCGATTAGGACTCCAAGACTGCAACTGTGTTCATTGTGCGAGTTGTTACCTTCCCCTTTTCTCCTCATCCTTGCTCCCCCAGGGCGCCATGGCCTCTCATTTAATGCAGGGTTACACTCACTCAGATACGTATATTCTTTTTGCTGGGACTAATGAGTAGTTGCCCGTGAGCATGAAGTCACGGTAGTCGCAGCAGAGATAAAACTAAGTAAAAAAGTTATCTCCTTGGCGTACTATTTTTACGATAGTGATCTCTGAGTCAAAATAGCGGCAAAAAATTGTCACTTTTAGAGATCCACTGATGGGTATAGATGAGCAGTTTGTGTCTGTTTCCTGCGACGCATTTTTAGCTACCACATATATGTATTTCTGTAGTGTCTGGCCTTTTAATTCGCCAGCGTTGTGTCACAGCTCGTGCCTCAACTGTAAGCCACACACACGCAAAAAAGTATACAAATGTATAAACAAGAAATAGCAGGAATAAAAATATAAATAGTACAACACAAGTTGCCCGCGGAGCGAAACCATCGGCCAACCGCAAAGCAGCCGAAACGAGGGGAGGGGGAAAAAAGAAAAAATCCACCTCGCATGAAGTCGCGCACATATAGGTAGAGACGTCACGGCGCTGCGTCCATGGAGGTTCAAAAATTGCAATTTTTTAACCTCGGTGGCTGCGCCCCTGCTTAGGGGGTGTGGTCGGCCTGGGCCCCTACGGGATATGGTTTGGGAATAAGCTTGTCGGCCAGGCACGAGAGCGAGCGCCGACCGTTCCGAGCATCGGCCATAGCATCTCGGGCGTCCATAGCATGCTCAAACGACGAGTTCAAGGCCTTTCCTGTGTGGTTCATTGAAGTCACGCCGCCGCAGCGTCGAGCAGACCAGGACGTCAGCGCGCCGGCTCTTTATCTATTGAAGTTTATCGAAAAATTTGTTCTCCAAGTGATCACGTTGCTCTTCAACAGGATCTAGATAGTATTAGGGAATGGTGCCTATCCTGGCAAATGTCTCTTAACATTGATAAGTGCAAATTAATGACCTTTAGTCGCAAGCGATTTAACTCTACCTTCCCATATAATCTAAATGAAAGACCCTTATGCCCTGCAATCAGTTACAAGTACCTCGGAATACATTCCGCGCCTAACCTCTCGTGGTCCACTCATGTAGAAAAAACCACGTTGTGTTCTAGGTACATTTTATTGCCAAGTTGCCATGTCCCTTTATTTGATACCTATGTGCATTGTCATAATATTGTTCTACATTCCTGTATAAATAGACTGTCTTACCTGCAATATCTCCGGCCTCAAGTGTACATGCCACTAACTACTGTTTAAGGATGTACCTTCTTCGCGAGATCCCTACCTCTGTTGATGAATATTCTAGCCCCCCTCACGCAATACTCCTACTCAGGAGCCTGTGAGGTCTCTGTAAATAAATAAATGAACAAACTTTACTTCGGACTGTGTTTTTTTCGCGTTGCGCGTGTGGTTCAGTTTGTTGCAGTTTGTGCCCTAGCTACTTTTTCGCGCATGTGGGCCTGCATAAGAATACATATATTGTTAATTGTTCACAAGCCATGGCGTTACTTTTCGTTTACCCTCTTGCGCAGTTCCCACACCCGCCTGTTTAACAGGTGTCCTCACAAGGAAGCACGTTGGGAAGACGGGACACATCTAATTACATTGGGACAGGTAGCGTGTGCGAAGTTGGGAAGTGTATTCGCCCTTCTTTCCGCTAGCAATGGAGCTGTGATCCTAGTTTTTAACCCCTTGCTTATGCCTATGCTTATGTAGCAATACGCAGCCGTGGAGGCGATATCCGAACGCAATTATTCCTGCCCATTCCCTAACAGAACAATGCTTGAACAAGAGCGATGTGTTATCGTCAACCATTTAAACGTGCCCAGCACGTGTTATTTTACTTAATCAATCTTGGCTGCGTATAACCGTGGGCCATAAATTTTCCAAAGGATTACACCATATACAGATATAACAAATGGGGGGGGGAACAGGTTGTTGCATTTTTATTGTTTTTTCTGATTTGCTTGCTTTTGGCGATGTGTGCCATGTATCGCCTTTCAAATTTTGTAGTGTTTTCATCCATGACAATTCAGAAGATTCCTTGTTTTCTGCCTGCTCCGGTCCACCAAACAACGTATCTACATCTTGTGAATTCATTATACCTGAATCGTACTGGTAATTTTTCAAAATGCCAGTTTTTTCTTTTCGGTGATTGCAAGTATCTGGCAGTTAGAATGGTCGATCCTTTTCTTGTATGGGCCGCTGGTTCGCTTCTGGACTTTGATGGGTTTTTGTATTGTTTGTGTCGGCGCTGAGTGATTCAGGTAGCCTTTGGGTGGTACCTATAAGGCCTTAAAAACCTAGAAGACATCAGTGAGGGTTGGGCAAGGAATAGGAAGCATAATATTGTTCTACTACATAAAGGCATTCCCCACGAAAGTTTAATTATGCGCTCTAAAATAAACCATTGTAAGGAAGCCCGAGTTTACGTCGAGGCACAATTATCAAGCGAATGAAGAAGCGCCGGCATGTGGTAGGGAGGAAACATGACTAACTCGACAGGAGCTAGGCGTCTGAAATCGCCAAATTATGTGGCGTATAGTTATTGACATGTGTTCCGTAGGCCGCGTCAGCAGGACGTAAGCTACGGAGTTTGAACACATGTTTGAACAAGGACGTGAACACAAGGCTTTGTTGTTTTCTCTTAGATAATGTTCAAAAAGGTAGACTGACCTGACGGCAGACATTGCAGGAAAGTCGCAAGGGTCGAAATCGCCACCAAGATGTCAACCAGATTTCAAAGACGACCAATGTCAAATCAGCTGTGCAGTGTAAAATGATTTTATTTTGAACTCAAGTATGATTCCGAAATTCCTGCAGGCAAGTTACCTACTGGAAGAAGCACCCAAAGAGTTCCAAACTTTCTCTTGACATCATACCACCGCGAACATAAACCCAAGGGAAAAAAGACGAAAATCCTTAGTCCGGAGGACAGTTATTATGAGTTGTCATTTGGAAAGAATTAATGGCCAATCCCCGAGTGAAGCAAGTGTTGTGGGCGCAACCGTGTGTTTCGCGGTAGGTTCAACTGTGCGAGTATTGTACCCGCGGGTAAACATTTTCCAATGATCCCATGAGGGTATGCGGACTCTCCTTCTTGATGATGATTCGGGACTTGTACGAAAAAAGCGAGCAATCTCAGGGTGCCAGTTGCGTGTACGTGGAGCGGTCACAAACCGTCAAAGGAAATAGAATTAGCTGACTGCTCCTGGAAGAGCCCGTGGAAGAAAATAGGCAAGCCAGGCGGGTGTGACCAGCAATAGAGGACGGTAGACACCAAAGAAGATAAGGATGCTGGCAATAGTTGTTTCAGTTTTCTTGGGTTGTCAAAATTGTTAACACCACGTCCCTAACACTGTCCTCAGTTCTATTTTACCCTTAGTTTTTATTCATAACCTTTTTACCAAATATGTCTTCGCCAATCCCCCAGGGTGGGTACGTGCCATTGATTTATTGGCACCAATCAACCAAACAACCAACCAACAAATCAACCGACGCCAGAGTGGAAGCCGTTGACGTTTTTGGAACTCACCTTCGGAACCATCGGACACCGCCTCTCCTCTACATCCTGCGGCCGGGACATGGAACAAGTAGCTGTCAGACGTTTCACGCTCCGCGAAATATTCTTCTACGTCATAGTTCTCAGCCTCACCGTCTGCTTCGTATTGGGTGCCATGACAGCCGACCGAGATTTCGGCCAGTGGTTTGACGGCAAGATTGCACGGGTCGGGTCTCCTGGTCGGGTCTTGAACAGCTCCGTTTTCGCCGCCTAAACGATCTCTACGACGAGTCAACCTCCGACGCGCACGGTGACCTCTTCCCTTCTCCACCTAGTAGATGGACGGCGCAGATGAGATGGCGGTGCAGCATGCCTCACTGTTGGTGCATTCAGTTTCCTGTTTTGTCATCTCCGAGGTTTTGGTGGTGCTTTGTAGGTGCTTCACGTACAACCTTTCGCAAAGGGTATAATGCGTGCCGGCGTACGTGAATCCCTGTGGGTGTATTTGGCAACACCGGACAGTTATTTGGGTGAAGCATCACCTGGCGGCGGTCTCTTCGTGCTCTTCGAACATTACGCGCAGCATGGTGTGATCGCTCCCCTGCACTTAAACCTGGAGGCAACAAGAGAACACGAAAATACCGCTGAAGCATGATACCTGCAGTATACATTGGGATCCTGGAAAACTTTATACCTGTCTCAATATCTCCGTAAGCCTCATACGAAACAGGCACATTTCGACACTTGCAGACCAGACCATTGAAAAGATTACGCGCAAAGTTTTGGGTTGTTGCTGTAACGAATGTAGTTTGGGCTGCAGTACGATGTTACCCTCTGTCTGCCAAAGGGGCCAGTGTACGTGATGTGGTTTAGGCGGGCTGACAGAGACAATTTTGTCAACTTTGAGAGCTGCACAGAAGCAAACCAACGCTCTGTGGTACTTGGCTGGCCACCTTCCGTAGAGAATCGCGGAACGTCGGTCTAACGGCTTTAGTTAACGTCAAGCCATTCTCTCGTGGGCAATGGCCCAGCGCGGCCTGGGTGTTGTCGAATGGTTAGTGACTGTGCTTATGATTGTCACATGATCTAATAATTACTGCTCTGTTAGTAAAGTCTCAGAACTCTGTTTGCCTACGCTGTTTGTTTCGTTGGCATCTTCTGGCTTAACAGAAGTCCGCCATCGGGAGCAACAGAAATGTTTGGAATCATTTGTTACTTGTTATTTTAGCCACTGCATGCTATTTCTGCCTCTTGTAGCCCATCCGAATAGTATAGTGAGGAGAGATATTGCGAGTTTTGAAAATATATGGACGAGTTAAATTCGCCAAACGGTAGCCCTCTTCACTTTTCGTGGCAAGTGGCTTGCCTGTTGTAGTCTCATGCAGCACTCCTGCAATAAAACGGAGCTTGAGCTCTACAGATGCTGTGTCAAGGTATCGGTTCTTTTTAGTTTAGATCCCTTGGTATGTGTGTTGGCCATTAAGTGCAACAGAGTGGATCCCTAGACAAGGAAAGTGTTGCGGCAGGGTGACAGAAGGTTAGGTGGGCAGATGAGATCAGGAAGTTTGCGGGGATAAATTGATCGAAGTTAGCCCTTGGCCGGGATAATTGGAGATCTATGGGAGGGCCCTTTGCCTTGCACAGGGCGTATACCGCCTGATGATCATGACGACGACGACGACGACGACGACGACAACGATGATGATGATGACATGCAAGTATGTGCGTATTCTAGGACACAGTAAATAGATTGGGATCCAGGTGACTGCAAATGTATTCCCGTAACCTAAATTGGTTTACGCACTTTGAGAGCAAAAGCCTGACAACACTCATCAACATTTTTAATGCTGCATCGCCTTTTCACCTCTTTCTTCATTTTCGTTTGTTTCTTTTATCGTGAATTACTTCAAGGAGCACTGAGGCACACGCCACCGCTTCCCTAGAATTATAGTTCTGCGTGGCTGATGTGCGTCTCTTCTAAACACGGGCCAATGCATCCAAGTGGTCCAGCTGCACGCACTTCGCTACAACTTTTAGTTTTTCTATTCACAGTTTTGTGAAGCGGAAACATTAGCACCACAATGCCACCAATTCCTCCCAAGTGAGTACGTTTGAAGAAGAAAGCAACAACAATAATGACAACATATCTTGTTTCACCGCTATACCGACGTACGGGGATAGCGATATGTTAAGGCGCTCGGTTCCTACCCTAGAGACACAGGTTCAAACCAATGCACACTTAAATTTTTGTTAATTTACTCTTTACACCAGGGAAGAGTTTTTGTACCAAAAAACAACTACAACGGTGGTGTCTATCAGAATGGGGAACTTCATGCATTCGCCTGATCAATGCGGCTAGTGATTCGAAAGTTTTCTAATGTTGAATGCGGTTTGTGGATTCTTTACCAGTGCAGGTATAAAACGGAAAGCTGGTTCGACATCTCACCGCTTTCTCTAACGTGTCATTCTTAGTTAAACCTCTCCCCGTCAGTTAGAACGTCTGATTTTTCTTTCATCAAATGTTCACCTCTCTTGGTTGTTTCGTGGGATTCATACCTTCTTGTGGTTGCGTAAGACTTGTCCAAATTCCGTTTCTTCGTTTGTCCTTCCGATGATTCGCGCCGTCAACAGATTCACGCGGATGGAAACCACGCCCTTGCAGGATTTAATGTAACTCTCCGTGACCGTCCCCCCTCCCACCCCCCGGGGGGTCTGGAAAATTTCAAAGGGACCCTGAAACATTTTTCAACTTTTTAGAAACCATCAATGCTTTGAAGACGTAGCCAACAAACACATCCAGTACTTAGAATAGGGGGTCACAAACTACCTAAACCATATATAACTGCTCTAAGCGTCCATTAGATAACTTAGAAAGTTGCTCAAAAGGTTTTTTTTTCTTTTCCCGGTCTTGGCGACCTTTGAGGGCTCTACTTACGTCATTACAGTGATGTAGAGCAATTTTCCGGCTTCCGTTCAGTTGAAGCAACAAACGCATTCGATCGCCACATTAAAAGAAAAGCCGCAAAAGGAAAGCTCCGACGGAAGGAGAATCTGCTGCGACGAGCAAATCACGCAGTGACGGTCCATGTTGGCCATAAATATATCTTTCGCAGTGCTTCCAGACGCGAAGAAAGGAGGAAAAGCATTTATGGGAACCATTTCCGGTGTCTCTAACGCTAGAAACGCGAGCGAGATGACAATTCTTCTTAAAGGGCGAAATAGGCGAGCCGGAAAAGACGCGTCTGTGCACACGTCTGCGACTCGGAAAACCGATTTGGATGCCGGAAGACCCCCATATCGGCCGCTCCCACCCGCATCCTACCTCCTAACATAGAGTTTCATACCAATATATGGTAGAAGGGACACTGGCAGTATTGTGTATGCAAGCTGCCGAATTGCGTCTTCAACTCTCTCGGAGGCACTCATGCGTGGAGTTACGTAATTGGCTTGACCCAGCTGTCATGTTGACGGGACTTGAAGTACTTATTGCGTAAACAAAAGGGCTATAAATAATATTCAAGAGTTTATAGACTATAAATCGTTTAAACAACTTGTCCTTTCTGGAATTTTTATGTTGTGGTTTATAGGAATTCTTCTATTTGACGGGAAAATATTTGTGAAGTGAACACACGATTGAGTTTACCAGAGCAAGCAATTTGACGGCGAAGCTTTGCATTCTTGCTTGCGACTCGCCGATGGCGTGTGGTTGAGGCAAGGCGACTGTGCTATTTTCAACAAGCTTACATGATCGCGCACGGTGACAGCGATTTTGCGTGCGCCTTGTTCACGCCAACGATTAGAGGCACCTGATTACAGAGGAAGAGGGCTGTAGCGTGCTAGCGCGAACAACCTAGCAGACGACACTTGCATTGGCGGAATCTTTCTGCACATGTGACTTACCATCGCTTCCTGTATTTTTTAAATGCCTGACGGATCGGCCGCTTCGTAATGGAAGTGACTGGAACGCCTGTTTCGGCCAGATGTCGTAAGGCGGGGCCCCGAGCTTAACCGGCATCATCCGAACGTAACTGAATTCGAGAGTGGCGTGTGCCTGTTTGCCAAGGCAATCTGTGTTTGGGATTGCCGAAGTAGCGCCGCTCTGGCCAGCGATAGAAAGCTCAGCGCCTCGGCCGAGCACGTTTGGACTTCGTTGCCGCTATCCACGATGGGTCAGCCCGGTGTTAACCGGTCACCGTCTAAAGCGCTGAGAAGGCCAGCAATTGGGGGAGAGTGGGCGGAGGAGAAGGAAAGATATTGGTTGGCCGGTCGGGGCTGATGCGTTTGGCGTTGAAAAAATACAAGAGGCCATGAACCTACCTTCGCTTGTTTCGCCGCTTTCAACCGCGATAAGGTGCTCACCGCGATCAACTTGGGGCTTACCCACCCAGCGGTCGACTCTCCCGAGATATTGTTATGTGAAGAAAAATTCGACGACTGTACACATACACTGGCTGCTGGTAAAGGATTTTATTTGGCTTAGCCGCTACCTCGGTCGTGTTGTCCTCGTAAATGTCGTCATGAACAAGACTATAGGATGCAACAGCGTGCGCGTACCGTCTACCCTGCACGGAATCTCGAGTTCGCGTCCCTTATGAGAAATGCCGTAGAACACCACTAGTTCTAGAGTAGAGGCTACAGGATGATGCTACTGTTTTCCCTATCCTTTATATTTCAGCCGAGATGTATTTGCTCATTGCAGGCTCAGGAGTCGTTCGTTCAATTCTTCTGCGTAACAAGCCACCGACGCTTTCAACGCCGAAGCCGAAACTGATGGCGCAGAAAAATCTGGAGCCAAGTACACATAACAACCTCGAAGACTCAAGCTAAGCAAAGTTCGAAAATCACAGCTTGACTTTACACAATCAGCTCTATGGTGGTTGAACGATTGCAGCGCCAATGTCTCTTAATTCCATGTTGTAATATTAATCTTTATGCCTTCTACATACCTTACCCGCCGCACCGGAAGCTGGGTCGATCGGACGCACATGCGTTTGCCGCTTGGCACCTTACCGTAATCTCGTGACGAGGTGGTGCCACGTGTGAAGGGATGCATACGGGCAAAACAATTTGCACCACCCTCACGCACGGCTCAGGTGCGTGGTTGCCTATGGCAATCAAACAGTAGCGAAAAGCCGGGAGGTGCTCGTGTTTTTCAAGCGAAACTTTCTATGCCTGAATGATTGTCACCAAAATGTGCTGCAGGAAAGCAAACTTTACACAGTCGGTTTCGCAAAACGATTATGATGATAAGTGAACGCACATCAGGCACCGCAAGAAAATAACGCTTCCTGTTGTCGGAATCGAACCTTGGTCGCTCCCGTTTTAAAGTTCAAGTTCAAGTTAAGTTGTTTTGACTTTTCACGAAAAGTACAGAGATTGAAAAATACTGATGACCAAAAAAAAAATCTGAATTACCGACGCTTGACTTGGCTCCGGCCACCATGAACAGGTAGAAAGCAGGTGCAAACTTTGCAGGATTTATTTCAGCTTCGTGATAATTTAGCTTCGTGATAATTGGAGCTTCGATTTAATTGAGCATCGTGGTAAACAGCTGAGGCAAGGACCATTCCATCCCCGAAAGACTCTCACCCCTTTAAGCGGGGAAGAATAGAAAACCCGGCCACCCGTTGAACAGCCCATGGCTGTTGGTGCAAGAAAGGGAAATCATTTAAACGGAGCCACTCCACTGGAGAGGGGTTGGCCGAAGAGGGAGCTCGTTTACTTGTTAGCCGAAGACCTCGTGTAGTACGCCACCTTCACCAGCTCACTACAACAGAGCGCCTAAACGCCGCTGTTGCGTCGGCGCGTTAAGCCGAAGAATCAATCAATCACTGCCTTACATACGACTTACACAGTGAATACACATAATTAAGTGAAAAAAAAAAACAAGCTAAATAAATATAGAATGTTCAACGATTTGCCAGTTTTTGCTCTTCCAATTAATTTTGCGTGTTTCTGTTATGCAGTTTTATTGTTTTTTTTTCATAAAATGCATTACATTGATTACTTTTCTATTATATTGCATACGTGTATCCGTGTTTTATTTGCTTCTACTCATTATTACTGATGTGTTCTTTTTCTCTGTCTATCTGCTGCGTTTATAAAATGTTTTTTCACTTTTGCATTGCCCAGGAGGTCCCCTTACAGTCTTCGACTATTGGACCTCCTTCTGTATATCTTGCCCATGTTATATATTCGATCCAAAGCATCTCTTGGTCGGGGCTATGTCGAAAGCAGTTTATCCGGGGGCGCTGTGGGCAGAAAAATTACACCATCTCCCCGAAGGGAACTATTTGGTGATGCAAAGCAGAATTGTTGGCGTCCATACAGCTGATCGGACGGTGCAGTGCGTCTCAACCGAAGCAGCAAGTGAGGAAGCGGCGCGCGGACCGGATTTATTATATAGAGCGGATGGAGTGGAGTGGAGGAGATGAGAGAGGAGACGCGCATGCGCGCTTATCGCGCAGCTGGCATGTGGCCGTTATGTTGAGTGATCTGGTGTTTAGTAGCGCCAGAGGGAATTCCACGTCCGGGTCCACACTGGTGGCAAAGGCATGCAAGTACTGTTGTGTTACGATGAGTAGGCGGTGGCGCTCCAGGCACGGAAACTCGTCCATCATGTTCTTGTCGATGTTGTTGTCTCTGAGGTGGAATAGGTAGTCTCCATCAGCGTTGGCGAGGTAAAGGTTGTTGACGTTGGTGCACCGACTGAGAGCAACGTACACGCCCTCGTCTCCGCAGCTTTGTCTTCTTCTCCTTCTTCTTCTTCATGGGTTCCCCTACGGGAAGATTAGGACGGTGGTTGAACGCGAAGCTATATCGTGATGGATTCGTTGGTTGGGCAATCCCTACGGGCATCCTGCCAAAATCATCAGAAGCGCTGCGGACGGAGCGAAAGCAACGTACACGCCCTCCTCTTCGCAGCTTTGTCTTCTTCTCCTTCCTCTTCAGCGATTCCCCTACGGGAAGATGACGACGGTGGTTGAACGCGGAGCTATCTCGTGATGGATTCTTTGGTTGGCCAGTCCCTAGGTGCATCCTGCCACAATCATCATCAGAGGCGCTGCGGAGTGGGCATGGACGCGGTACATCCCCCCGAGCAAGAGGCGCTAACATCCTCCTCTAAAATTGTCAGTTCGTTGTTCATGCGCAACACCTCGTTTTCTATTATTTATTTATTTATTTTAGTTCACAGACCCTCATGTTTTCGTTCATTCGTATGGCATGCATGCTAAGTGCTATGGCTCGGCTAACATCGCTTTTACCATTAAATACATTCTCTCTCTCTCTCTCTTTCTCTCTCTCTCTCTATCTCTCTATTGACGTCCAGCTTCACGTGCCTTCGTTGTATCAGTAGCTTCTTGACGTAGTTTGAATGAGTCAAGGACATAAGGCGCGTTCGTAGCACTTGCTCCTGTCTCGGTTTTGTGGCGCAGGGGGAAGAGCGCCGCGTAACTCCCGTTCCAGCCAGAGGGTCGTGGGATAGAAATGAGGCGCCGCTAACTATTTCTTTTTTTATAGTGTAGGGCGAGAGGTGCGGACAACGAACGGACACCGGACATAGCCCCGAGCAAGAGATGCTTTGCATCTAAACAAAGATACTCACACTTAGTTTGAGAAACGAAGACTTGGGAGCCCTGAGCTCATCAAAACGGGATAGTTTCTGAGGGGCACGAGTAGGTAATAGAGTAATACGCTACACAGCGCCAAATCTGTGGTAGAATTGGTAGTCTCCGTCAGCGTTGGTGAGGTAAACCTTGTTGACGTTGGTGCACGGGCTGAGAGCAACGTACACGCCCTCGTCTTCGCAGCTTTGTCTTCTTCTCCTTCTCTTTCTTCAGCAGTTCCCCTTACGGGAAGATGAGGATGGTGGTTGAACGCAAAGCTATCTCGTGATTCCTTTGGTTGGCCAATCCCTAGGGGCATCCTGCCAAAATCTTTATCAGAAGCGCTGCGGACGGGGCAAGAGCAACGTACACGCCCTCCTCTTCGCAGCTTTGTCTTCTTCTCCTTCTTCGTCTTCAGCGGTTCCCCTCCGGGAAGATGACGACGGTGGTTGAACGCGAAGCTATCTTGTAATGGATTCTTTAGTTGGCCAATCCCTAGGGGCATCCTGCCACAATCATCGCCAGAGGCGCTGCGGACGGGGCACGGACGCGGGACATCCCCCCGAGCAAGAGACGCTAACATCCTCCTCTAAAGTTTTCAGTTCGTCGTTTCTATTGACGTCCAGCTTCGCGTGCCTTCGTTGTATCAGTAGCTTTTTGACTCAGTTTGAATGAGTGAAGGACATAAGGCGCGTTCGTAGCACTTTTTGTTCCTGTCTCGGTTTTGTAGCGCAGTGGGGAGAACGCTGCGCACCTCCCGTTGCGGCCGGAGAGTCGTGAGATCGAAGCCGGGCGCCACTAACTATTTCTTTTTTTGTAGGTTAGGGGGAGAGGTGCGGACAACGGACGGACGCCGGACATAGCCCCTAGCACGAGATGCTTTGCATCTAAAAAAATATACGTGTTCAACGGCACCGTATGCACAAGAGGGCGTGTACTCCACGCCGCGTTAACCGGCTCCACCTACACTATAAATTAACCATTGCTCCGAGCACTTGATAAGAAAGTTTTGTCGGTGATGGCGAAATTTGTAAGAAACGTTCGGCGGAAGCTGTGAGAAGAAAAAACAACTTTGCTGCAGTGTTCACTCCATTGGTGGAAACGACGATGCAAAGAAAAGTGCCACTGAAAGCATCGATAAAGAAAAAAAGCACCAAGGGATGAGCAGCAAATAAAACCCATTGCTGCCAGGAAAGATGGCGTGCAAAGAGCGCTGGCGATATGATTATTCTGAAAGTTATTGGGCACACACACGACTTCGGCTTCGTCGAACGCGATGGCTCTTCTTACGATGTACAAAGAGACGGAGATAGAGCAGGAAGTGGGTTGGTGGGGTTCTTGACCCCGCCGTCGCGCCATATGGTTATCCCCATACGTGAGAAAATTGCTACTGGTCACGAAGGAAAACACACTGTGCGGGGACCTCTCACGCGAGATTGGCCGATCTTCTCTCGTCTCTGTCTTGTCGGAATCGCCACCTGGTGCACGGGAAATGGACATCAACTTCGCGATGGGGAAAGGAAATACATCTTGCAACAAGGGTCCTTTCGCAAAAATACAGAAAAAAGGTGGGTTTCTTCATGCGGCAGATTATTACAGCCTCAGCTTTTCGAATCATCGCTGAGATTCGGCAAAGGAAACGCGTTGAGCATTGAGAAACAAGTTGTAAAATAAGTAAAATATATAGATAACAGGTTGTAAATTTCAATACTTTGACCATGGGAAAAGGATAAAATGTTTTGAGATGTAGATTATCCTGCGAATACCCTAATTGTATAAAATTAGGCGCTTGTAGTTAACGCTAAAAATTTTTCGGTGGCGGAATTCTGAAATTGGACGTCAGGCCGCCGCATAACGGCGATCGAAGCCAATTAGAGGGAAGCTGCAGGTGGGTATGTCGACATTTCATCCAAAGGAAGTTTTTGGTAGCATAGTTATTGGGCCGACAACGTCGACGACAGATTTTCATTGAGGCGGCCTTGTGTGGCGCTCGCCTTTAAAACGTAGTCGGAGTCAATTACGCTCAAAATGACAACACCACTGCCTAGTGGCTGAGTGAAAAAGTGGAGTAAGTATATGGTATTGCGTAAGAGGTGTGTTGCGGCACATGCTTCTGGTCAACCTAGCTTATTGCACTAGTTTGCAGGTTGCGGAGAAGATAAGAAGCTCTTTATTACGACTGCATCAGTACTAACTTGTCCCAAATATTCACAAAGAAGAGATAGCATTGGGTTCTATTATTACTTTGGTCACCTCTATTTCTAAGTGTTGCTTACTCTTTCTATTACATTAGTAATGCACATACTCTAGGAAAACCTGTCGTATATTTTTTCAGCTGAGGTTTTTGAGCCCTCCGTTTAATCATGCTCGCCATTTTATATTCCGTAGGTGTACTTGCCCTTTTATAGGTGGCTCCCCGGTAAGAAAAAGAGACCACAGTCTTACATCCAAAGAAGCCGGTTTCAGGTTCTAGATGTGTTCTTTAGTTCACTGGATCTACGTCGATTTGAAGTATGTCAGCGTGGACCCTGTGCACATATTCACAGAAGGCTTCCTGGACGTAGTGTATGTTCACTGTTTGTGGGGAAGGCAACCACTGTTAACAGGATGTTTCAGACTTCGTCCTATTATCGGCAATGCTTACGCCGACAGGTGGATACGAAACGCCAAAATTTCGTCATAAGCGAAGTCTGCCAGGATGAGCTGTTTGGCTAACTACTTCCGGTCATGACATCAATAAACAAGAATAGAGAGGCGAAAAAACAACTGCACCCAAAGCGGAGAGTACACAGGCGCACAGCTATGACGGCGACATAAAAGGACTAATGCAATCTACGCTCTTTGTCAGGAGGGCCGCCATTATGCATTTGGTTAGAGCTAATTCGTGAGTTACTGTTCGTAACGTTATCCGTGGTAGACCAACCGGCAGGCTTAGGACAATTTCACTCCCCTCTTAATATCATGCTGGTATCGTAGTTGAGATAAAACTCAGGATCATGAATAGGATCAGGAAGTGTAAGATCAAAAGGTGAAGTTTACTTACTGACAAAACGCGAGGAAAAAATTGGGCCCATCTCCCCGCGAGGGGGACTCGAGTAAATGCGTCGCATAGGGCATGGGTGTATTGCGTTAACGTTTAGTGTTTGGGGAGTTGGTGGTAGTGAATGCGTTGTATCAGCAGCTTCTTGACGTAGTTTGAATGAGTCAAGGATATAAGGCGCGTTCGTAGCCTCCCATTCTGTGTCGGCTTTGTGGCGCAGTGGGTAGATCACCATGTACATTGCGTTCCGCCCGCAAGGTCGAGGGATCGAAACCAGTCGCCGGATAGTATTTTTTTTATATAGTGTAGGGGGAGGGGTGCGCACTACGACGGACGTCAACGCGGGTGACATCGTGAGTTACTGAAATGCTCTGCATTTAAAAGGAATGGCAGGACAAGGCACGTCGCTATATAGTTGGCGCTGGTTATGCCAGTCAAGGAAGGAACCCTTGTCGCCCGGGCAGTTTCATACTATTATATAGTACAGGGAAATCTGACGCAATTGTCTAGAAGAGCCGCACTTCAGCAACAGTGCCATTATGGTACACTGGGTAGAAATGTTCTACTTGTCCTTGGCATGGGTCACCATACAAGCTCAAAAGTCGCCTGTGGCTGCAAAAAACTGGCAGAATACTGCAGAGTACTATTTAAAGTTGTTCTGTTACTTGAAAAGTGCCGCCGTGAAAGATTTACGTCTGGGAAATTACATTAAAGCTTCATGCAAGACGAACAAAAAAATTACCCTTTTTTGCTGATTCTGGAAACCCATCTTTGCAGTTAAGCTGAGTAGGGGACGAACGTTGCTGGGTGTTGTGGAGGTGCCCACGACGGCACGCGATAGCAGCGATAGATCTCTTTCGGAATATATGTTAGTATAAGGCTATACTATAATATAGTACAGTACTATTGCGGAGACTGGTGTGGATAGCACCCTGTTAGGTTTAGCTCAGATTAGTTGGGCTTCCAGTTTCTTTCCGTCGTCTTGCAAGTACCTGAAATGTGTGCGATGCAAACATGGCTCCCGAAGATTTATGCGACTGACGCAATTATCTAGCCGGGCTGATTTCTTGCGTTATCTTGGTTATCTTAGTAGTAACGTAATCTTAGACAAACGTACAGGCTGCGTGTATGGCCACTCTCGTTCACACACCACACTGTGTGCATAGTTATGGTAAAGTCTGGGGTCATGAATACCGCTTTGATACACAGCCCTAGAATAATGCGATATATCTTGCGACAGAAAAAGAGCAGAAAACAAAAGCCAGGACATCAAACCTTGCTGTATAGATGGGGCCTGTGACCCTTCTGCATACGAAGACCCTTTTGATGGCACTCATCAGAATACATTTATTCCATTAGGGCACCGCCGCATCAGGAATCACATGCCAACGCGACGTGTTATTGGCCCTGCTACACACCATCTTCATACATGGGGGGCTGAACTTTCGTGTCAAGGCTTAGGAAATCACCCAGAAGAAGCTAGTTGTCGAAGCCGACGTTTGACTTGCTTGAGTTGTTGCCGAATTGTTTGATTTGGCTTTGCTCACTCGGGTTTCTAGTCCCTTCTTTGAGCACCTGAGATGTGTGTGATGCAAACACGTCTCGTAAGGTTTGATCGGACTGACTCAGATGATTAATCAAAGTGTGAGGTTTAAGAGAGTGGGAAAAAATTTCAAGCAGACACACACAAAAACCAAGGCGTTTCCAATTTAAGCGTTTTAAGCATACGATTTCCAATTTAAGCATGCGATGTGAAAGCATCGCACATTCCGGCCTATCAAACGTGGACCATAGAGGTATATATCTGTGGTTATGCAAAATATCATAAGGTTTCGCGCGCCCAGGCAACACATGGGGAATGAGGCACGCTGTAGTGGATGGCGGCGAATTGGTTTCGACCATTGGGGTTCTTTACCTTGGGTCGAGATCTCGACATCCGGACGTTTTCGCTTTCTGTCTCCATCTGGCAAGCAGCCACAGCGACCGTGATCAAAATGGCATAATTGGGCTAAGCAGCACAACGACTTAAAGCACTGAGCCACCGCTGCGGGTTTTGATGGGATTAAAAGTGGGCCCACGGGACTCCGTGCGCATTGACAGAATTATTGCTATCTAAATACGACCGGGTGCTAACGATCTAAGAGACATATTTTGTAAATTAGCAGGTAATAACTAGGTACTTATCATAGTTTAGAAAGTCGCACGATACGTCTTTGCGGGTACATGCTGCTATCGTGCTGTGCGCGCTCTTTATCGAATTCGCACAGGACATCTATGCTTGGTTTGCCTAAAGTATGCGTGAATGGCGTCGCAATCGCCCTGTTGTTGTTGTTTCGTTTTTATCTTCCCTCAGTTTCTTCGAATAGGATTCTTAATCAATTGCACTTTCTGCTTAACACTTGTAACTTAACGGACTGCCAGGGAACTTCAAACTCATCGTACGTCTAACGGCGTTACAGTTTCACAACCTGGGGTGCGAAAAGGCAAGGTCGGGCCTAACGTTTGGCCGACAGATAACCACACCACCCTTTCGCTTCACCGCCAGGTATTCGCGTGGTTTTCTAGTTACAGCGACGCTGATGCTCAGGCTTCATTTTGCTTATTCGTATTTAAAGGACGTATCATAGGACGTTCATTCTAATACCACTTCACAATTGAGTTACTCCATCATGTTACCGCAGCTAAATCTCATAAAAATGGTTCTGTTTGAACACGCATGAGCAAGAAAGCAATTGCATCAGCCCCTGCGGCTTACTGGCTAAGGCATCGTAGTGATAAGGCCGAGAACGAGGGCTAAATCCCGACCACGGCGTCTGCTGTTCTAAAAAATCGAAAAGCATAAACGCCCGTGTCCCTATATTTCGCTGCATGTTAAAGTTCCCCAATTGGCTGAAATTAATCCGGAGCCCTCCACCCCGGCGCGCCTCATAGTCCAAGTGTAGCTTGGCCGCGTTAAACGCACGATCAATCAAAAGAGCAATTATTACGTTCTCCTAGTGCATGCGTTGGTTTACCAAACGCCAGCAATCGAAAGATCGAAACAATGACATTCTTTTGAGTAGATTACCTCTTTCACAAACGGAAGATATACGGTACCGGCAACGCAAGTGTTTCCGACTGGACAAGTGAAACGCAATCGAAATACACCAGGGCATGTCTTCGGGCATGATGCGGATGTAGTGGACATAAGTCACGTTCAGCATTTAAAGCAAAACTATGCAATTTAGGCGCGCAGTATTGAACAACCTCGCAAAACAATATATTCGTTGTAATTATTGAGGAATGCGCTGCAGTTCTACCGTACATTTTAATCTGAAGTCATTAAATGGCCTATTGAACAAGAAATTGAAACAGTTCTATTCAAATTGGAGGCTGTCAAGCGTGGAGCAGTGATTTGTTAGAGGGTCTGTTGCGCCTACTCTTGACTAATTTCAGTATCAGGCTGGCGCCGATGCTGAAAATAGACAAGAGAGAGCACCGCAGCCCCTTGTAATGTAAGACCAAATTTAGTTTTTGCAAATTTGGGGTAGTAATGTGTAATTCCTTACTTTTCTTGTTATATATTTCTGTGTGCTTATTTGCGGTCTAGCAACCGCCGCCTCTGTGGCAACGGCCCAGCGCAAAGATCACCTCCAACACTTTGCATACGAATGAGTAACGTGGGCCTGTGTGGCGCATTGGGATAAACACCAGTTTCGAAACTAGAGGGGCTCGTGTGCCATCCCTACCAGTGAAAGGGATGATCTTCGTTTTTTCGAATATTTTTCTGAGACAGTCTTTATGAATCATCTGTTTGTATGCGCAACGCAGCGTGGCCATGGCGCCTAGATACCGCTACCACGTACGGGCTACGAGGACAAACCAGGCCCCTAAAGTTCTCCGCACCAAATAGCCGTCGTCAGAGTCTATATAAAGTCAAGGTATTCATTGTTAGCACGTCATACCATGAGGTGTTTTATAGCGCGCACGAGCTAACACCGGCATAAGCGAAAGGTGGTTTTCCAGGGCCGTACATTGCAGATGAAGGAAACGGCGGAGCGGCGCCGAACGAGTGAACAGAAAAACCAGCGAAATTCACCGAAATTCGTCCGAATGTCCAATAACACGTGTGAGAAGAGAATTTATTATGAAACCACATATCAGCACGCAGCGACTAGTGGTAACAGCGCTGCCCGAAAAACACACACAAAAAACAATCAGTTTCCAAGTACTCCGGGCAGCCTACACTTTGCACAACAATTCTCTGTGGTGATGAAACAATTAAGCTACTCTGAAATCAATGCACACAAAGTAATAACACGGCGCAGGTACGAGCAGTGGCAAAAAGTGTACGAGACAGATCGAAGCCACACCAAACACGTTACACCCTACGGCAAACCAGTGTCCCAAGCGGCAGGGTTACAAGGGCGGATAGAACGTGTCTCAAGAGTCCAAGTGGACGCACATGCTATCGCATTGCGATCTTATAAAATTTGCTAAGGTGTCCTCAAATTTTTATATGAATAACATCGCTGTTTCTCCTCAGTCGGCTTCGTATGTGTCTTGTGTTTTGTAATAATTTAAATACCAAGAATTGCTTTGCGACCGAACATCCTCAACAGGCGTTAGTTACAAAACCGAAAAATGCAGCTTCAGTGGTGAAAAGCGAGTTAAAACTTTTCTAGCCATGCACAATATTTCAGTACGTTTTATAGCGCAGTAATTGGAAAGACGGTGCCTGGCGTAGCCTTTGTAGCGACACGTAATCAAACAAAAGAACAGCGCCGGTATGTATTAAAACTTTTGAAGCAAGGTTGTTGGTTACCATGGTAGGATCTAGAGTGGAAGCTTGAACTTGACGGCAAATTCTAAAGCGCACCTTCATTAACACCATAATTACGATTTTGTCTTGACGTGCGGAAGGCTAACTTTTTGAAACGACCGGCAATTTGAACTTCAAAGGAGCTAAGAGCTGCCTGGCGTTTCAGTTGATCATGTAGTGGCGGCACCACCATTTGTATTTGTTCCCACTATCATCATCTGCATCATCCCACCATCATCATCAGCGACTTGCCTGGCTGCGTGAGCAGTGCATTGCCCCACAGAGGAGATGGAACGCGACCAAGCGCCTGGGCGGTCGTATGCCTACGCCTCTCTCCAAGTGCCCGCCGGACCTAACGCACATTCAATAAATGTAGGTGAACCACGGCGCATAACCGAGTCCACGTTTCAGTTCCGAACAATTGGTGACCCGGACGTGATCCCCGGCCAGCGGCACACCGACGTGGTGACGTTGGGGGACCCGCCGATACCGGTGTTCCACGCACGCCACCTCAGAGGTTTGTTTTTCAAGCTTGAGGCCGCCTTCTCGCTGAACTACGTCACCATTCAGCCGCTCAAGCACTCCATCCTCTTGAACACGCTTCCCCCCGAGCTCTGCTGCGTCTTCGCCCTACCACCACCCAGCAAAACCCCCTACGATGACCTTCGCGCTGCCATGCTCGCGCACTACGGCTTCGGGGACGACTACTTTCGGCCTGCAGCAGCTAAGGTACCCGCGCAGTCCGTGCACGCTTCCCCGCCGCACATCGTACCTTTTGCACCAACGGCGTCGTTTGCTGCCACGAGTTTCGCCATCCTAGACTGCACCTCAAGCGTGGCAGCCACACCTTTATAGACGGTACTGGCAGCCGACGACGTCGCGGATGCTCACCGACTACAGCCTGCTTTTTACGCTTCTAACATACCGCGAGAAGGCTCGGGTGAGCCACAAACCACCGAGTCAGTGACCTATATTCTGCCTCGGTTAGCACCACCACCGTCATCTGAACCCACTGCGAGCCCTCCCCTGACACCTCTCCACGACCAGTGCTCCACAACGTTGCCAGCTCGATGCTAGACTGTGAAGCAGGCACAGTGCACACCTGACTAAGCGGTCATCGTGGCACCCACCAGCTGCCGTCACACTTTCGGCTCCAGTTTTCGTGAATCCACGGCAGCACCGTGCCCTTACGCTCCGCGAGGTACTCAGCTGCAACAAGGCTGTGGATGCAACTGCCGTGCCTCCGAGCGACCTGCTCGACAACCAAGAACCACGTGGGCCAGTAGATTCTCTCAGAGCAAAGATGGACTTTCCCAAACTACCTGCGACCAACATTTTCACGCGTCCAGTAAGTGAGAACAAAGAAGACCGCAGTGCAGTTCGAGCCATCCACCTCGCTCACTCTCGCCTGTTACTTCGCTTACAGACGCCGCGTATTCTACGCCGAGTCGTCAAAGCCACATCTGAGCACGCAAACGTCGTGAAACTCGCGGACGGCTCATCGCTACGCATCGGCCAGCCACCTCGACGACAGTGCTGGCATCGCTAGCTAATCGCAGACACCTTTTCGCACGCTATTATCGACAGCTACCTCTACGACTGCGCAGGACATTCTCTACCCGCTCACCTGCTTCATATTCCTTAACACATGGACGGATACGTTGCTGGAAGAAACCACCACGAGTGCCAATGTCACTTCGCAGGACCCGGGCCTTTGACGGATATGGCGCGACTTACGCTGCGCACGTCACCGTACCCTGTGCAGAGCGAGAGCTGCCTGCATGGAAGAAACGCCAAACCCTTAGACGCCGCCTCCATTCGACCACGTTGCGATCCTGACAGTTCTCTCGCCATCTGCGGGGGCATCTCCTGTGCCTGCGGACAAGCCTGTCAGCTTCCACATCGCGAGACGTCCGTTGCTGCGGGCGACCCCGGCGCCACTCCCAGCCAAGACCACCCGATGGCATGAACTCTAACCAGACGCTCTCACGGGACTGACCACGGCAACCAAAGAACTTTGAATTAGGGCGACTCTGCTAATAACCTGTTTTTAGCTGCACATAGCTGTATATAGCTTTTTATTCGCGAGAAACAGCCATTCATCTTACCGCGCTCTGCGCTTTGGGGGGAGCCCTGTAGTGGCGGCAACGCCATTTGCATTTGGCCCCACTATCATCATCTGCATCATCCCACCATCATCATCAGTGGCTTTCCCGGCTGCGTCAGCAGTTCCACGCGCCACAGATGAGATGAAACGCGATCAAGTGCCTGGTCGGTCGAATGTCTACGCCGCTCTCCAAGTTCCGGCTGGGCCTAACGCACAAACAATAAATGTAGGAGAGCCACAGCGCGTAACGAAGTCAACGGCTCCGTACCCTACAATCAAAAATGATCAGGGACAAGATTATTCTATTGTCTTCACATTGTGATAGCATACACACGTGCGAAATCCCGTAGGGAACACAGCGCACGACAACTTCGCTCTACCATAATCATCATGGTAAAGGATGAGTGGTGGTGTCGGTGGTGGTGGTGGTGTTAATTGCTGGCGCACCCAGCTCTGCGAGGTATGCCGGCAATTGTTCCACCGATCAGCATTTTTTTACCGCTACGCGTTAAAAATCATTAAGAGTCACTATGGCTTTTGTCCCTCAATAATCATGCACACGTCCTTCACACTACGACGATGGTTGAACGCAAAACTTCCTCGTGGTGGATGCTTCATTTGGCTAATCCCACACTGTGAGTATATGCTACTTTGGAGGTACACACCATTTTTCTAGAATACCCGCAGCCACTGTCAAGGGTGCACTCCGTAGGCCAACAGTTTGGGTTTGGTGTGTACTGTGGGAATCGGTACCTGCTGCTTCTTGTTTTTTTAGCCGATGCCGAAATGGAGCAATCGGATAGACGCCGCCTTCATAACGCGAGGGACGCAGGTTAAAGTCTGGTCACGGAAGCGTCCTTTTTTTTCACTTTACCCACGATGATTTATGATCATCGTAAGAGAAAGTTGGCATTCCTGCTGGGAATATTGGCGTACAACTTCATCAGTGAGGACAATAAAGCTTCGTTTTAAAACCCGAGGTTCAGGCGCAAAATGTGCCTCCTTCTGATCCAATAGCCTTTAGGGACAATGACATCATTAAAATCGCCATGCTGAGCGGATCTCCTTCGAAGTTCTTAAACAAACCTTACCGGTCATTCTCATGCTCCCGGTAGTTCATAAAGAATTGTCGACTTAACCTATTGCACCTTACGTTGGGAACAGAGGTGGGAACATAGCGTTCAGGTTATGAAGCAATGCCGGTGTCTACGCTGAGTTGGTCCGCATGCGCAAGAGTAATGATGCCTCTGTCCCCTTCATTTCTTTGGTTACACAAGGTTGGTGTTGTGGTGGCTACAAACATCGGAATGGGTCTTTGTTGGCGGCTTTTAAAATGTGCCGTTCGTCTTGAGCCACTTTCAGAAAACGAATACACGATGTTGCTTCACGGGCCAACTTAGCCGCGCCTTGGTTTCCGGTCCCTCCTACGTGTGATGGACCCCACTGGTAACAACCACTAAGTACGTTTTCGTTCAGCTACTGAAACAGGTGTTGGAAGCGTTGGCAAGTTTTGTCTAAGGAAAATTCAAGCAGTAAAATTTCTCGAGCCAACTTGAAATCCGATGAAATTACCGGACGCCACACCCGAACCGATCTGAACATTGTTGAGGCCGCCCCAATCACTATAAACGCCGCCGTTGTGATTGACCTCAAATGGTCAATGCGAGCCGCTCAGGAAATGTTCATTCCGTGTATTACTAAGGCCACTGCGCTGATATTTAATTTCCTATCAACAGAACTGCCCGTTAAAACGTGAACACGTGAACACAACCTCGGTACAACCGGTCCAAGTGTTGAAGCGCCAGCATCCCCGCTTCAGCCACTGGTGTAAATCTCTTCGAGCGAATGCCCAGGATGGCGAGCTGACACTCCAAATTCTCGAAAGACCACGGTGGTTCCAAATGGTGTTGATTGTTCCCCGATTGTTAATAGAGAATGCTGAGAGTGTTGAGTGTCGCGTGTATGCGAGATGCCATCCTTAAGGAGAGCCGGCCCGACACCCGTCACCCGTCGCTCGTCGTCTATCCTTCGACTCCGCTCAGCGCCCATCTTGAGCATGATTCTTTACCAACTACCTGTACTGTTTCCCCCGGAGTCCCAATATGCTCGTCTTGAAGCACTGTCCCGAAAGGGAGTTTAGATATCTCTAGTAGTTCCGAGGCAACAACAAACAAAAAAATATTTGATGACTGTCATTTTCCCCCGCTTAGCTTGATGGCGTCTCAGCAGCTGCTCTTCCATCTCCTCCAGCTCGGAGAGTGCGATGTCGGAAAGGCATTGCGGGCGTTATAGGATAGGAGAGCACGCTTCTGTGGAATTTCGCGGAGTGCCGTACACGACGACAAGCGGCGAATACGAGGGCCAAGTGTGCCGCAAGAGCATGGCGATATACTTATTTGTTTAGCTTTTGCTTTGGTTCTCATTCAGTCTGGCTTATTTTCGACGCCTTTTTTAACTCAGACAGCGGTGTTTCCAGTTTCTTTCTTATCAAGTTTACTGCATGAAGACGGTGAAATAAATAGGCCTTTGCCAATTTGGTCTGTAGTTGTCAGGTTTTTACATTTTGTGTCTTTATACAGTTTCGAAAATTTCAGAGCACTGTTTCTTGAAATATATCATTTCAAATGACATTCTTGCCAAGGGCAAGAATGTCTCTAACTAAAACAGGAACTCTAGCACGGAAAAAAGAAGGCGTCTTTTACTGTTTTTGGCAGCCTTCGCTGCTGTAAATGCTTTATCAGTATCAGCGATAGTTTTATTGGGTGAAGTAAGTGCGAAACACTAAGCACGATCACGATCGTAATTAATTCCTTGCATTGCTTCTAGTATTACTGCTTTTCTGTTCACGTTGAGTGTTTCGATAAGTACGAACCAGCTTGGTAAGCAACATTATCCCAATGGTATTTCCAAACTGTGAGAGCCTTTCTTAAAGGGGCCCTGAAAGGCATTTTGAGCACACTAAATGAACTAGCGCAATCGCTAGATTGGGTCGCCAACATCATCTGTGCCAAGTATTACTCTTTTACGCGCAGCGGAAAGCTCACACTTTTGTTGCAAAGTTTGTCGCTTTTTTCTCACCCTTTCCTTCGTGTTTTTGGACGCCGCCATCTTCACATGTCTACATCATCGATTCCCAGATGTTCGTCATGAGCTAGACATCCTGCTATTGGGCGGCTTTTTCACGCACTTCCGGCAAAGAGATGAGTCGTCTGCTCAGCGTCGGCTCGCCGGCTGATCTGCCAGCGGAGTGCCGGAGTGCTTTGACATTTTACGACAAACGAAACAAGTGTAAACAAACGCTTAACCGTTTGTATTGAATGCAACACGGCCATAACACGACGTGGATTTTATCTTACGTGAGTACGTACCATAAAGAAAGTCCCGTGGCACTTCTTTGGTGCAATCGCAGAGAACGCCCTGAGCCGAATGCCCGGGTTTGACGCGTACATTTTATTCAACTTCAAAACAATCCAGAGATGCATTTCGAACGAACGCAACGTCACAACATGCGTTGCAAGTCTGAACCGCGATTGACAGACGATGAGTTGCCTCCTCCTGCCCGTCGTAAATTCGGCACTCACCTCACACCTGGTTTGCGGGGACGAGCAGCAAGTCACAACTCTGGCGCGCAAGCAAGAAGGCTTTTAGCCAGGAACATTGCACATACCCCATGCGAGGTTGAGTGGTACGTCGTTCGAGAAAGATAATCCAGACCATGGGAAGCACTATCCACCCGCAGAAGTACAATGTCGCATTTCATCGCGAAACGAACGCGTCCACAACACACAGGAGGCGATGCACACACACACACACAGCTTCGGTCGCTGCATTGGCTTAGCTGCAAGCTTCGTTCGGACAATCAGCGATGCTACGACGATACAGAGCTGCGTGAGGACGACGTGCTAGCCACTTCACGTATTTAAAAACACAGGGGCAAAGAACTAGGTTCATCGGAAGCAAAAAATCTTTCCTCCATTATAGTGCGTGAAATATACTGGCTAGTGTGCCGAGGGCGGGCTACAGGCGGGCGCCGGGAGCGATGTACGCGGCCGTCTGCCGCTTGGGGCGCTGCCGTGCGGGAGTGTGCGCGTTCATCCGGCCCGAGCAGATCGTGCGGTGCCTCCGAGCTGCGTAGCAGACGGCAGCGGCAGAACTTTCCATTCCCGCTTGCGACGAAAGCGAGCGAAAGCGACGGGAATTCTGTCGCGCAACCAAAATTTGTCCCGACCATTCAACAAAAACGATCGTCGCGCGACAAAGCGACGGAATTCCTGCCGCTCTCACTCGCTTTCGTCGCAAGTGCGAACGGGCCTTTATGCGCAATCTCCGCCCCACATAAAACAAGCTCTTGCTTGTCGCCTGAGCATACGGTTGATATCTGACTACGTTACACTGTGCTTGCCAGTGTATTTAAACGATGTCACTAGGTTTGAAACGTACGCGCTTGGCGTGCAGCTTTGTAAACGCAAGCGGTTTCACATACGCACGCTATTTTGCTGCTAATAGAGTTTTAGTACAGCGTTTGTGGCCTTTGCATACGCTAAACGCTAAATTTTTGCGTCCCGCTACGTGACACCGCGATGGGAGTTTTAGTAGAGCGTCTCATCAGTTTTGCGTAGCGACACACTAATGCATACGGCGCCATCTGTCAAATGTTTTCCGAAATGTCTCGCCGGCTGATCTGCTAGCGAAGTGCCGGAGTGTTTGGACATTTTACGACTATCCAAACAAGTGCAAACAAACGCTTTCCCGTCAGTGTTGAATGCAACACATGGGTGCAGCTTGTCAGAACACGGGTTCTCGCTGATCGAGTGCAGCGTTGGTTTGCTCTTCGCCTTCACGTTCATCGCCGCTGATAAAGCGATCCGATCCGGCGCGTTTTGTGCACGGGTTCTGTGTCGCTTGAAAATGTCTTTTTTCACATGCCGCCGGTAGTAGGAATTACAACCACCACAAAATAACACCCGGCACCAGCGGGGCCACATCTGAGACCGCGCTTTTTGGATAAACAGTGCGCGGTGCACCAAAGGGAACGAGCGCACGATTCTCCCCACGCGGCTGCGAGTTCGCCGCCGATACCAACTGCAGCTACGTTCACCGCGAAAGGGCAAGGCCAAGCCGCACACATGCGGCCAGGTCATTCGTTCGCTTTTCCAGCCTGTGTCCATGGTGTCTACAGAGATGAAAAAGCCGAAAGAGCTGGCCCGTAGCAGACGGCAGTCTGTGGGAGCGCAATAGCGGAAGTACGTCACCGCTGAGGAGCGGAGCATCATGGGAGGGGAGGCCAACAGCGAAGAAACAGTTGAAAGGAGGAGGAAATACGGCGCGACGATAATTCGCGGTTTTTGATTTACGATTTCTCAGCTAATACTCATCGCTTTAACAAAATTCTTGCAGGAGGAGATTGCTAATACATTGCTTTATTTGGTTACATGTACATCCATGCATCGGCGGAAGGCATTTCAGGACCCCTTTAAGGTGTGGTTTTCTTTTTGCTTTTATCCTGCGATATCAGGTGACTAGGTTTACGTTCTACAGAGCAAGAACCGACGGTCGCTTATTGACAACAACAATAACGGCACGACGTGAATGATACTAGAACGATAAGCATGGTGACGCTCTATATTCGGTCACGCCACTGTGATTTCTAAGTTATTGACTTCATTTGCAGCTAGGAGAAAAGATTGCCAATATTAAAACAACCCCGGATATAACTCTAACTTGTCTCTTACCATTTACGGATACGTAAAAACCTAACCTTTGTATTTTACGACCTTATATGCATATAAACAGTTCACAAAAGTTGCATGGGCATTAATTCAGGTTGAGTACGTCGCGAAGCTCAATAGTTTCCAATCCTGGGTTTGAAATTTTATCGAAGAATGTATGACATGGCTTTACTTAACACAGATCGTGATGTATTGGACATATTGACCTCAATTAAAGGAGGTTGCTCGAAGCTTCGGAGTATCGAAAGGAAGTTTTAGTTGAGAGAAACTAGGGCGGGAAAAACAGTAATGTGCACAATTGTTTCCTTGGTCGCCAAGCGTCTATAGGTTCTTGTTACCCTACTGTAGCGAGACTTAAATTGACACTGGCGGCTGAGCTTCCCTAAACATTCTTTTGGTGTTTTTGACCAACATCGGCAAGTTTTTCTGTGGTTCCACCACGCAACGTCACGTTTCACTAAAGAATGCATGACTGCTAAATTTTACGTTACAATGATTTAAAAACCAGACAAACACGTAAAACATATATGGCAAGGGCAGACTTCATCTCTTGCAGAAAACAAAAACTTTGACTTATTTCTGCCCCCTCTCTCACGGTGACAGAGAGAGGGAGAAAGAGTTGGTGTGGGTGGTAAACTTCAATAATTTTTACCGACAAACGCGCATCTTAGGCAACAAAAAAGATGACACGAGAATCTTAATTTGTGGTGCGGTCATACGGCACAGGCAGGTGCTCGCTCATTGAGCCCTCACAAAGAGATGGTCTTGGCCTATTTATGAAGCTATGATAAGTCGTCCGGAGAGGCAAAAGGTCAGGGGGGCTCTGCAGATCAGCCCTGTTTTTCGTTCCTGCTCTGTGGGTGCGTGCTGAAGTGAAGATTAATTGCAGCGACACGGAAACGCCAGTGTTCGCCGGAGTGCCGTCCCGGCTCTGAAGATGGATGACCGTTATGACCAATCCTTCTGAAATTCCTCCACAGACGTCACACAGCCCCCATTGGGTGAATATGTCGTAAGGGAATCATAGTGCACGGCTGAGCCCTCCCAGCAGTATTTACAAGGCAGCTACAATGCTGCGGTTACTTTTTTATACTTTATTCTGCCCTTTGTTTGCGATGGCTGTCCGGCTCCTTCGTAGCTCTTTTAAGAAGCCGCTATAACGCTAAAAGGAATTCTAAAAGGAACCGGTTAAAGGAAATATAAAAGTTAGCTGTAAGGGATAAATTGGAGAGTACGCAAGTGGTTGGCGTGTTATACGAAAACACTTAGCATGACAATTGATGATCGGTGCGTAACACTCTAGCACACAGACATGCTGAAGCGCTCTGCCAAAGCTGACGACACACGCGACTTATTACTCATAGGTTATCGTACCAGTGTTTTAACCTCGTACCCGTAAAGAAATGTATAGGAATACTACACTTTTAAATTTAGGAGAGGTTTCAGTGGATACAGATGTTGAAGGCATCGCACAGCACTTAATGAATTAGTGATACGCCCAAACATTGGTAAAGAAAGGCCTGAATAAAAGTGTTGTCGTAGTTCCTAAAAAGTAAAGTGTCTCGCTGGCCCCATAACCCACTCAGATGATGAAGTACAGTGGAGGTGCCGCTTGGGCATTACAGCGAGAAGTTCGGTTCTACATTTCCGGGTCACCATCGTTAATATAAATAAGAGCGCCCTGCACACAATTAAAGCAATCTACATCCCACAACACAGCTGTTGATATGCACTATATACCATGTACTGTGGTTTGCCTAGTTACGATCAAACAAAAAACAATAAAAATCGGTGCATCACTTATTCCTTGAAAGCGAGAACTCCATGGCTGCTGAAAACTCTTGAATGAATAGATAGTGTGGCGCCGATTAAAAGAAAAATAATACGCGATAATGTTTGTGCTGTGTATGTTTAAATTGAGTAATTCACGACATTCATATATAAATAACGACTGAATTGCTTCCAACTGTGGTGTAGGTGTACGCTCGGCAGTCTGGGATTCAATTTCAATTGGAGTTCCTGGTAATCGATATCCCGGAATCAGAAAACATCGCGCTCTGTACAGTACATGTTCTACGGACTTGGAATACGTTTTTATCAGAGTGGTCTTAACTAAATAATCATGTCAGGAAAAACTTGAGGGCCAAAAGTTGTATTTGTGACAGATACGAACACTTTCATTACACATTATTGTAACAGTTAGGGCATAAGCTCTCAATGTTGGCTCATGTATGCATCCTAAAACCACAAATGTGAAAATTGTTATTTATATCAACGTAGTTTGAGATTAGCAGATCGTGAAAACGACAAGTATAGCTTACTGTTTCTCTGCGAAGCACCAAGCTATTCCGTCTATGATTCTATTCGTGTGTCTAAAAGAAGTAGTTGTGTCTGTAACAGAATTTTCAGAGAAACAAGATGGAAAAAAATGTTGACAAAAATATCATATTATTTCGAGTAGCAAGAAAAATGCAACGAACCTCATTGCTTGCATAAAAAATTTCCTCCGTGTGCCAATACTCATACCCCTTCCTAACCCTCCTCATAGATGGCTTTCGTGTCTAGAAAAAGAACGAAAAAAAAAAACACCCGTAATTTGTAAGCGTTTATTCGCCTTAATACCTGAATTTTATTAACCTCAATCAATACATAACTACCTCAATACCTCAATTTTATTCACCTTAATGCCAACGAATGGTATTCAGACAAGCGACCGTGGACATTTCCTCATGACTGAATTAACGAATGAACCTGCCATAGAAATTACGAAAGAAACACCAAGCCATTCCTCCTCCTGTCACCAGTAAAGCAAAAAAAAAAAAAAAACGTAAGTCCGAGTCTCGCGTAGATCAACAATTCCCCCCAAAACTACGGTAATTCAAAATAGCAGCGCTTTTTGAGTCCACTTTTCTCAATTTCTGTTTTTTGTTCTAGCCATATGGGACCGATCTGCGTAACGTTTTAACCAGAATTTGCATACACGTCTCCGCTATGAAGAAGTAGGGAACGCCTGGAGAAACCTCACACAGCCTTGCTATTGTTGTTACGAAGAGACTTTTGCAGCTTTTTTTACAGCTGGCAGTTCTGGCTACTACAACACTGGCATTGGTACAAAACAAAAACAAGCCAACAGTAGAAACCAAGGCCTCCATTTATTTGTGTATCAAATATAGCAGAGGGACAGGTTGAAAGGTGTGTGGCTACGTCGATAAAATATCTAACACTGCTCAAAAAAGGTCGGGAAATAACAACAGTAAGAAACAACAATACAGTAAAAGGAAGTATCACAGATCCTTGGCGACTTGTGAATGCGTCAGCGTAAGCCACGATGAGGTAAGTTTCTGTCCGGGTGCTGTTGAAACTATATCGCCTTCCCCCGCAGATGTCTCCAGGAACCTGCTTCCCCATTCGACTTGGAAAGTAGTCCTTTTTTCCCGGCTGCGCTGTACAGAACCCGTAAAGCAGGTAAAAAAAGCAGCCGAAGAAGTGAGGAAAAGATAAAAATACAAGTCGGACCTGTGACTGCAAAGTTAGATCGCAATATTTTGCAATCTTACTTCAGGACATCCCATTCGTGGTATATAGTACGCGGCTGGCATGCGCCGCGCATTGCGAGGATCCAGGAATCTACTTCACCTTGCTGCTTCCTTGAAATTCGAAGTACGAAATAAGAAATTTCAATACGTTTCCAGAGATGGTTGAGTCCGTTCTTCTTGGAATTGGTCTATAGACACACACGAAACGCTGCTTTATTTTTTAGTCCGTAAAACTGCACAGAAACCAATCCAGACTTCCATTTTCAGGAGCTTCGGCGTTACACCTCAATTGCTCCACATCCGTCAACGAGTAAATAGAGGCTTCTCAAGCCAAGTGCTTGAAGACACCATAGAGCAAAAAGAGAAAAATAGTTGTGGTGTACGGCTATGTCGAAAAGCAAGCATCATGCGTGCACTTTGCCCAGCAATGAATTTTCTGCCGATAGAAAGACTTGCACAAACGCGTGCGAGAACACTCTGCCAGGATGTCAATTCATGTAAACGGCTGTCTGCTGATTGCAAAACCCCTGAAAAGTTCGGAAAAGTCTCCCTGAAAAGTTGGGATACGTTTTCCGAGAAATGAAACATTGCTTTTGATATTATGTTCTCTTTCGGCGCCATGGTTGAGTCCTCCCCTCTACGTTTAGTATACTGCCTTTAAGGACTATAACATTATCGCATGTACGCATGCATCGCATTAGTGAGTCTACTGGTAAATTTCTCGCGCACATGCCAGCGTGGCTAAGTGGGTAAAGGTGTTTTTTATCAAAATCGAACCCCTGAAGTAGAACGAACTTGTGGTTCAGAGGTTCTATTTAGATCTGCTGTCTAGGCGGTTATTTCTCACCATTATGAAATGAAAAAAGCACTGTCTCTGCACTTGGCACACACACAACTAGAACAAAACAGCCAAATTATGTCACAGCCACAGTTTTTCTGTCGCCAGGTAAAGCGGCGAAAAAATTTTGAACAATAAAACAGCTCAAACCAGTTTACGACTGCTAGAAAACGCCGCAATTTGTTGTTTTTAGCTTTTCTCACACATTTACGGATATGATTTCACTTTTTTTTATTAGTGCGCGGCACTTAAGCGTCCGCTACTGTGTTTTGGCGAGGACGTCGGCCTCGTAACGGAGCGCACTGAACACCGAAGGAAAACTGAAGAAGAAAGTGTGTCGGAAGTGTGAGCGGGAGGGCGGTATGCCGAGGCGGCGCCACAGAAGCCCAGCACGCGCTGCCTGTTGCGCGAACAGGGGTCCTTGGGCATCCTCGTGGTAGCGCGTTTCTTCTTCAATCAGGCAATTTTTAGATGCGAGTGCATCTCATTCACTCGCTTGTCCCTCCGTACGGCGTTGTTGTTGTCTGTCCACACCCTTCCCCCATTCTCCTCGTCGCGCGAGCTGCGCTCTCCGCCGCTCACCCCCTTTCCTCTCCGATAGCGAACACTCTCTCGCGAGGGGCATTGGATTGGATTCGATTGGCTTGGCTTGGCTTGGCTTGGCTTGGCTTGGCTTGGCTTGGCTTGGATTGGATCTGATTTGATTGGATTTGGATTGGATTGGATTAAAGTGGATTGTGTTGGATTGTGTTGCGTCATAGTCGCGCCCCGTTGCGTCATAACCGCGGTCGTTTCAGCACCGGCGTTCCCATTTCCATCGATGCGTTGAATGGAGCCTAACAATTCTGCTATCGCCCGCACAGCCGTAACAAGCACCGATCACTGTGATAACAGGAATGCTAGCACCACTGAAGACAAGGCTGCGAAGCGGCGTGAACGTGATGCTGAACGCAAACGACTGAAGCGAGCAGCCGATTCCGAACTTCGTAAACGTGATACCGAACGCAAACGGTTGAAGCGAGCAGCCGATGCTGGACTTCGTCAACGTGAAGCCGCTGCTGTAGGCGGATTGACGAAGAATACATCATACGCGTTCCTCACACGTTTCACGCAATTAGAGAATCAACCCAACGGAAACACAAAGTGAACCCCCAAGATGCGTCGCATCTCTACAGGGTTCCCCTCGCGGGAAGGTGGGGTAATTTTTTTCTCCTCCTAGTTGTGCGGCTCATCTGAGTCACGTGACATTTGCGCGGGAGGTTCGAGCCCAATTTACAACGACATGCTCGGCAGCGTCGACGCGCTGGGAGATAACAGAGCGTTTTAGCATAGCGGCTAGCGGAGGCTCACGCTACGGTAGGGTTACCGGGACCAGACCACGCGTGCGCGCGCGGGTAGTACGAGGAGGTTGCCCCTCAGTGGAGAGAAGGCGCGGGCGTGGCGAAGGCCGGCCGGCGGAACTAATCCCCCCCCCCCCCCCCCCCCCGGAACAAATTTTTCACCTTCCCAGTCGGGCCCCGCTACCCGCCGCTGTAGCGTTAGCGTACGGTACCCGGTATGCTAAAGCTCTCTAATGGCAGACTAGCGCGCGCGACCGTTCATTCGCTGATCACAAGATCACTCCCTGAGACACGTAGCAGCTATGCGCCGTGACCGAGAGGACTGCAATTCGCGCTGCGCAAAAATTTCGCATTAGGCTGTATAGAAATAGCCTTTTTTATCAGCGTCACTAAAAGTGAAATGCTGTTAATAGTGAGGTATACATTTTTGCTTGAGGGAAGGGTGGCAACCGGGGCAATCTTGGTAAACAGAAGCTATTTTTTATTTGCAGGTGCTTGGGAGCATATTTACGACGCCCGGGAGTGCTTTCCGGAAAAAGCAATCACTTTTGTTGTTTTTGCAGCTCGAGAGCGTCTTTTCAGGGAATATCGTTACGGACTATCGCGAACACATGGGCTGCGTACTTGGAAAAGCCTTCTTGGAGAAGAAGATCAAAGAATCGCGCAAAGGTTTGTGGGGATGTCCAGTGTATCAAGAGTCTTACATGACTCCCATGCATTAAGGTGTTGAAAGCAGCTAAAAGCATTTCCTTATATATCGTGAGTAGAGAAGGAGATGGCTATTAATGGCTTTTGCTGTATATGTTACGCAATTTTCGGGAAGATCAGTGGAATTTTTTACATAACCCTGGCGCGAGAAAAGGAAAACAAACCAACGGCAATAATTACCGCTGTAAAATTGAAAGTTACGTCGCTGAAGTACTCTTGGTGTCCCTTAAAGACGTAACATTAATCATGATAGTAATATGTTTGGTGGATTTATGGGGATTGAGCTGCGCTACTCGAATTACGTTACAGTTCGCTATGTTCAACACAATTACAGTCCCACTCAGCTCCAACGTATAGTGAGACCAGCTAAAGCAAACTCCAAAATATTCACATATCGCAAATATATAACACAATTTTTATCTGGGAATGGACAACCAATTCATTTAGAAATCAAAATAAAATAACGTTCCTTTAATGTGAAAAACATGTGCTAAAGCAGAGAAAGAAAACGCGATACCTAACACTGCCGAAAGATCTTTTGCGATAACTGAAAAATGGCATTTCCTTAAATAATGTGTACGGAGATTGCGGAATACGATTTGTCGAATAACCGTGATGTGACGCGTGGCGCCGGGAATCAAGTGGACAGAATTCATAGTCGGCAGTGTGTAGTCGGCGCTTTTATTTCGAGAATTTCTTTCCTTGATCACCAAGAGAACATTTTCGCTCACTTTGTGGCGAACCCCACGTACAGAAAGCTCTTTACTGGAACCGTGTTGCGAGTGACGGTAATGCAAATTTAGAGTACCTAGGGCTTGCAGTAACTTTTCTTCGGTATGCAATTTCAGGGGTCTCAAACGCAACTTCCAAGCTGAGTAATATAGGCCGATTGCCTAATGTACACCTCAGAAAACTGCGGGTGCAATGTTTTCGGAAACTCACGCTCATTCATTCCTGCACGGGCGCAAAGAAACCGGGGCATTCAGGGCAATTCCTAGAAGCAGTCGGTCGTCAGCATCCCCTGGGCTATTACTATGCCTATTGTTCCGTCTGTGTTTTGTAATATGGCACCTTCAGTGTCCTCTTTGCCGAAACTCCATTATCTCGAAAGTTTGTGCTGTCGGAAGTTTCCGTGTGCTCCGTTTATAGCCTCAGCTCTCAAGGACGGCCACTCACTGCGCAGCAAAGGGACAAAGTGTTCGCCTGACTGATGTGCACATATATGCGGAAAAAAAATCGTTCTGCTGGTGTAAATGAGGTAATTGCACTAACAGCAGTTTGATAAAAGTCCGCCAGCAGTAAGACAAACACGTTACTCTCCGCATCCTGGTGGCTGCAGACGCGCACTTTTTCAGTTTATCGTTCACGGCACCAGGTGGCATTTGGCAATTGCGCTTTGCTTCATAAGAAGGGCTTCACAGGGATATCTTTAAAAGGAAGCATCGTTGTCATCTGGCAGTTGTTCTTGCTCGCGCGCTCTTCGAACAGGGCAAGAAGGAAGTGATGTCTCTATAAGAGCTTGCGGACGAGTACGCACAAGGCATATTGCCCTAGGTTAATGGCATCGCCTCCTTTACTAAAGGAGGCGATGTTAATGGAAATGAGCAGAGTCGGTACACTAATAGGCCACGACCAAACTTTCTTGCGGAAGGAAATTGATTTGGTCGTGCATCTGACAGCCCCCGTAACATTACAGGTGGTATTTGTTGAAAAGTTTAGCTATCAATTTCTTCGTTTGGCAACACCCGAAACGGCCACAGACATGGCCGATGCGTCCACGGACATGGCGCGGCTTGGCCACTGCGCCCGCACACCGAAGAAAAAAAACACCGGCGTGCGTCGTCTGCTGCGTCTCAACCCGATAATCAACGGTGGCGTCAGCAGAGATATTATTAATCGCACTCACATTAGACTGGAGGCATTACTTTGCGTTCGATGGGGCAGAGTTTGGAACGTCCAACACAGACAATGTGCTTTGCCCGGACAGGTACTGCCATCCCACCGAGCCCGACGTAACCAGTGACGGCGCACTCCCACGGTTGCCTGCATGCGCGTCTCGCGAGTGAATACAAGCAATAGCGCCCCATAAAAACGACCGCGGAGAAGAAAAGAAGGGAAGGCGAACCACGTACAGTTTCCAGTCTTTCAATCTCCGTCGAAGCTCGCTCCACTGCGTACAGTCAAACGTTGGAAAGAATTTGGCTTCCATGCCACGTCTATTTCGAATGAAAAACCTTTCTTGCAGCATGTGGTAAACCTGGAGGAAGGAGAGCTATTACTTATCGACAAAAAAGCAAAAAACAACCGTCTGTGTATATTTTGGCGCACGTGAACGGTCCTCCATAGGTCAAAATTATTCCTCAGCGCTCTATTAGGGTGCCCCTCACATGCCAGGTGTAGCTTTGTCGCGTAAAACTCCACAATCAATCATCTTATCCATAAACGTAACCCCACTATCTAAGCGAATAAACGTTATTGTCGCATGCGTGCTTTGTCTTCTGGCTGTGGAGGCGGTGTCACTTGTCAAAAAAGTACAAAACCTGTTCCGCCCTCAACCTTTTGTTTTAAAATGAGAGGTATGATCAACCGTCAATGTCATGTGGCGTTACTGGTGGCCTAAAGACGATGGGTGCGGCCCCGTACTACCTGGCACAAGGGTGGGCAAAACCTCGGCTGATGCTCATAATGCACGGCTGTCATAGAAGTCACAAATCTGACTCCGGATTCGATTCTTTGCTGGCCACTCAATGCCACATATTGTCTCCACCCTATATAATCTCATTTGCTGTTTCTGCACAGCCGCAGGGAGAGTCTTAATGGAATCACACCGCATTGTACTCGTTGCAATTATTATAATCTTCTTGCAGCCTTCGGGGGGGGTGGGGGGGTGGGGGGGGGCAGGAGGAGAAGAAAAACTAATCATCTCCTAGTTTAACTATCAGGGCGTGCTGGTGTTGAGTGCCATACGGCCGGTAGGGATGAAGGGGTCTCACAGGGAAGGCCCCTCCCCATGGTTTTATGAGCAGTACAGGTATTTCTACTCTCTCTATTACTCTTGGGAAAAGCAAACGGCCACCAGTCGTTTTCGGCTCCACTCCGAGTGAAGCGCTGGGCGGCACCAACCGATGACTCTACTCCGACCCAGGGCTGCGCCTGTGGGCGTTGCAAGCAGAAGGAAGTTGAGAAAAACACAGGAAGTTGAGAAAAAAATAGCAGTACCAACACTCGTGGTAAAAGTACACAAATGTAACTAGTGCTGTTGGAGTAGTTGAGGTTTCCGCAACACGCAGGTTTGTGTCTTCTCGTTTCTCGTTCATTTGACAAAAAAACTGCGTTATAGAAAACAGTTGTCGTGGTTGAACGCGGTTCAATGAAGTTATTCGTATGATGGGTCGATTTCACATTGAGACTGCGCAATAAATGACCTCAAAATTTGACCGCATAAAAAATACAGACGCTGCTTGGGTTACTCAGCGAAGCAGGCGCGAGAACACAGTAAACTTGGATGAAGGCAGCGCTTCCTTGCGTCATTTTCTGGTGACACGCACGCTTACTTTTTCCCGCCACCCCCTCTGCGCACCCCTCCTCTTTGAGCGGACGAGCGATTAGCCGTTTTCACTGCGCAAAAGCACCAGGATCTGGCTTGACACTGGTGTGTCTTGAGGGTAATATTAACGCTAAGAGGCGTTTCTTGTTTGTGACCTCGGCTAATAGACCTTTCACTGAAATAGGGGTACTGTCTAATATTTCCCAATATCACTTATGCGCTTTTAGCCTTCTTTAGTTATGAGCATAAAAATCGGGATTTCTATGGTCTTCTGAATGCAAGCGGTCAGCAGGAAGCCTGGAATAATCCGCGATGTCTGACTGTCTATCATTTCTGTTATGCCGCTATCACAAGCATCGACTGCTTGGAAACGTATCAGCGGCGCTAGGAGGAGGAATAAACATTTAATTGAGCAGTCAATGTTGTTGGGTTGACCGCCAGGTGGGGGAGCTCCTTAGTCCAGGAAGCCCTGGGTCTTGGCGGCCTGTCTCGCCCGGTCTACCAGATGTTGTTGGTGATCCGGGTTGGAGCTGGTCAACCGACCCTCCCACTGCTCAAGTGAGGGATTTGGGTTTGGGGCAAGGGATGGTGTGTGGCGGCACTCCCATACCATGTGGTAGAGAGTGCATGGCTCCACGCAGAATTTACAAGTGTATGTGTGCAGTGTCGGATGCATTGAGTGTAGTTGTGATGATTAATAAAGTGAAGCTTTAGTGTCCTCGCTGATGGCGTTGTGCGCCCATACGCCCCGCAGGAAAGCCAACTTTCTCTGAGGCGGATGAGGAATGATTGTGGGGAAAGTGAAGGGGCAAAAAATGCTTATCGCAGCCGGAATCGAACCTGGGTCCCTCGCGTTATCAAGCCGATGTCTATCCGATTGCTCAATTTCGACATGGACAAAGGGGTTTGGAAAAGTCAGACGACAACCAGAGAATCTGTCACAAGAAGAATTACGTTGCTCTGCGTGTCGTAAGGCTGTTAGCCACAAGACGTAAGGCTTAACGTCCCATTTTGAAATATAGGAGGTTACGCCTAAAATCACACCTCGGGGGTTTAACACCTCAAACCCGCACCCATTAAAAAAGAGTGATCAGGGAACGCTTAAGAAGCAGGTTCCGATTCGCACCGTAAACATCAGACACAAACGTTAGGCCTACGCAGCGCACACTCCGGAGTTGCTATGGGTATCTAGAAAAGGGTGTGTACCTCCAGAGTAGCACATAGTCGCAGTGCGGGATTAGCCAACGGAAGAATCCTTCACGAGAAAGCTTCGCGTTCAACCACCGGCAGCGTTAGACGGAGGGTGCATGATTTTTTTAAAACTGAAACATATTATAATAATACTGCAAATATTTATGTGTGGGACATGAAGGCAAGCGATGTTAGGAAAATACTCACTGATCAAAATCGAGCATCGGCAAAATTCAAGAATGACTGATTAGCCTTCAGATATCCGGGACTTCATAAGCAACCCTCACATGTCGAGAGAGCGCTTGAATAACAAAACATGGAAAAAAAGACACCAGAGAAAATTAAAAGCCAAACATAACATAGAACGTCAAAGCAGGAGGCAGTCTCGAGTAAACCAAAGCTTTCCAGTTTCGCGCGCAGATATTCACGGCTATTTTTTTATTTGCGGGAAGCCAACTCACCTGGGGGATTGCCTAACGGGGACTCGCACAGGCGCAAAAAAATTGTGATAACGCAATCCTCTCCAGCCCTGATACAAAGGTCTTCGCCGAAGCGTGGTTCACTCTTCCGAGCACGAGCGCGAAGATGACGCATTTTTAAACGTGCTGGCTGGTGCGTTCGGTAAAAGCATACTCCCCTTCATCTCCATCCATCTTCCACCTAAGCGTTTTTATTTTTGTGGGCAGACCTGGCGATAGATGTGGTGGCATATTCAGTGCAAAAAGTTCATTGTGTTTTGGAACGGTATTTAAGAAACAAAAAACACAAAAAAGTCACTGTCTTGAGACAAAGCAGAAATGTCTGAAGAAAAATTCCGGAGTTCTTTCTTGTAAAACGTGCGGCGTTCCCGTTTCTGCTTAGTGATAGAGTAGGCAACTTTCGAGTCACTTGAGTAACGTGAGGGATGGGCGGACTGAAAGCCAGTCTCATGAAAATATCCATGACACAACCAAAGCTCCAATGTGGCTTTTGCAAAGGGTTCGTATGACGCATGCGGGCTCAGACTATAAGTACCAGTCGGTATCTAATGCTTTGAATGCGCGCAGCTTTACTAATGTTCTTGAGACATAGCTTAAAAGTCGCCACAAACTTTTGCGGTGTTTTTTTTCGTTTAGCTTTTAAGCCGTCTAAACAAAATACAAGGTACAAGGTTTCTCAAGTTCACTTTGAATCGGGATTGAACCTCGCGCTTGAAGCTAGTCTTCGTGCAATATATTAAGAAACAGGACGAAACTATAGTTGCCACTTTTACCACGAAAAGAAAATAGATCGCGTATAACATTTCTAAAACTAGTTATCACAGGCGGAAGAAAAGACTGCAAATGGTGTTTCGTGAAATTTTTCAGTGGTGGAGAATTTGCAGGCTGTCGTCTGGATATATCTACAGGATGTTTGAATTTATCATTTCGCTTGCGCTGAACGACATGCGAAGACAGCCAAGTAGGTGCGCCGTTGATGGACAGATTGAGGGCGGTATTTTGAGTGTGTCCTCTCCTCAATGTTTTTCCTCGACTCGACGGAGGGCAGGATAACATGCGAAACTCGGTTTACATGCGAAACTCGCTTTCAAAGATCATCTTGAATGAAAGTCTCGAGTGGAAGAGGAATTCAAAATAAGTGTTAAGGCACCAAGCGACACGAAGGAGGACAGCAAGGCCGCGTTTTTGGGTGCGTGCATCGTCTGGCTATCTTGTCCTCGTTCCTGTGAACTCCGTCAGCACAGTGTTTCCTCATGCCAGTCGTTACGTCATCGCCCAGTCAAGTGGTTAATCTGCGCTGAAGCGCACACGCAGACGGCCTAGCCGCGACCCGGCGTTAAGGTGAATGTGATGCCGCTGCTATTCACTTGCCTAATCGCGTGCTACAGCAGACGCGAAACTCGCCGTAAGCGAAGCGATAATAAATATTACAAAGCGATAACAAAGATAACAAAGGTGAAGCCAACGCCGCTTGTATAAACATTGCCTAACGCGTGAGCAAAAAATGGCCAAACAGCCACTCTCCTGTTGCTCTCTCATACCCTTCCACGCTCCGTAGCCTTCCAGCGTGCTTTCGTGTCCGCCAGCCAGCGCCGCTTCTCGGAAACTATGCAAAATAGTGGAAAGTTTGTTTAGCGTCCCCGAGGCGGCGCTCCTACGCCTTCTTGTTTTTCACGATGCCTGTCTGTCTTGGTCTGTCACTGATAAAACTTCCTTTGTCACGAAGCAAAATCCCTTGCGCTGCCGCAGGCTGATGCCGGCTTCGCGCGCTTATCTACTCGGATCACAGGCCCTGAAGTTTTCTGAGTGGGGCATCCCACGTCTATCCCCTCCGCATTTAGGTATTGTTTTGACCCCGCTGTTCGCACTCCGCATCGGTACGCACTTCTAAAATTGAGGACTGTAATGTAGAAGCGCCCGGACAGCGTGGCGGGATCCCAGCTGCTTATCCTTTTGTTTCCTATGATTTTCTGAAGTTTACAAGCACGTGATATTATTGGAAAGTAATCGTAGAAGTGAGCGCATGAACAAAAAACGTGCACGCAAGTTTTTCTTCTCTAAATACTCTTGAAAGAAAAATATCAGTAAAATAATGGCTGCCCCGGCAGAAAATATCGTTTTTCTGTTAGCTATATGTCTACCCGACAATCAGTATGCTCTTACACTATTTCAGTCCGCCTCTGTCTTTATCTTTGGAAAAATGCAGCAAGTATAAAGCGAGTAACACGTTGAACGAGATCCCCAGTGCGCCCCAAAACTAGCGCCCCGTCGCGGCTAAGATGTAAGCGAAACGGCCCTTGAAGCCCAACAGGCAAGCTGACAGACACACGTCGTAGAAGTGGGTGCAGCGTTCGCGACTCGCGAGCAGTGACGTAAGGCGAGATGTCCGCCGGCACGCGCCACATTGCGGATGAGTGCCTGAACTAAGCGTCCCTACCCTTCCCATTGAAAAGCACGCGACGCGTCAGGCAATGTTAATACAGGCGGCGTTGGTGAAGCTCGCAGCCAGCGAAGCGATAAGTAAGACACAGCTTGATGGCCATTGTCCGGAATTTATTGCCACCCGATGAAGGTCCTACAAATATGTATAGTAGTAGAGCTTTCCCTTTGAAATCAAAAGTACCAACTGTGTACCGGCTCGCCCAGATCCGCACAGAAGGAAATGGAGCGTGGGAACAGTGACCAAATTAAATAACTGCGCCACGTAGGAGCGCTGACGGGAACCAAGTAGCGGAGTTCTGCAGGTTCCTTCGCACTGCCCTCTCCGCATTTTCTGAAATGCTTAATCGTCGCTCTGCTGGCGCGTGAGGCCGGGCGTAACAGCTTCCGAAGGGCAACGCTAGAATATGCGGTGGCGCCTGTTACGGGGACACCTGCAGCCGGAAACAGTGACTGAATCCAGCGTTTCTGGGCGCGCACAAGCTACGCGCGCTCTAAAACATGGCTTGTTGCTCTCCTTAAAGTACAATTATGAAAGTCTTGTTCGCGGGCGGCATAGTATTGCCTGTTTTCCCGGCTTCTCGTGGCTTTCCTGTGCGATGCAGGACATTATAACGCGATAGCAAAAGATGCCTCAAGAATATAGAAAGCACCCCAGAAGTTAAAATGTCTTGCATCGCAACGAAGTTACTTCTTGCAACGCTTGCAACGCAGCGACGAAGTATTACCGCGGGAAACTATAGTTGTTTCGCATCCAAAACGTGTTATCAGAGTTACGTCTCTCTTCTGGAACTTGCGAAGAAATTAAATCCGATTGAAAGCAATGCACCCCATAAACGTAACTTTGCCGCCGTTACATTTTATTTGTGGCAATGCACTAGGAACCTAAAGTCGCCACTTTTTCTTCCACTCTCTGTAAGGGGTACTTCGCCGCAATAACCCTTCGTTTGAAGGGAAACTTGAATGAACGCAACTGAGGGCTTTCTTCGTACCTGGAAATTAACAGTAGGTTGCGTTCTCGGACAAGCGGAAAATAGTTTCAATACAATATGACTGTGACTAACATGCTTGAATAAAAAAGGCGTAATTTGAGTTTTAACTTCAGAAACCCTGCCCCCTCATCTGAAAGTCTTGTAGTTTCTAAAAATACCCTAGACACCCCTACCACATGGGTGCGGCATTTATTTGGAAAGTATGTCTTCCATATTTAGCCGAATTAATCATTGCCTTTCGTTAGTCAATGACACGCGCAATCAACGGCATACGTTATTACTCAATGACACTCGCAACTACATTGGTCATACTACAGTAACACCAAGAGTTCCTGGACGAACCGAATTGTTAGTGCAGATCAGAATCCCCCGTCTTGGCCAGTTCCTGGCTCACGAAACGGGGAAAGCCATGTTTGCCATAGTGCCGCACAATTCGGAGCACGATTGGTGCGGGGTGTTTGGAGCATCGCCAAGAACAAAGACTTAGTAAAGTTGTTCGAAGAAAACGAAAGAGGCACTGAAACTGAAAAAAAACTCTCAGAGCATTTGGCGTAAGTTCAGTTCGAAAACACTTCAATAAATGCTTGCGGTGATTCCAACAAAAACGTTTATTTATACAGCGTGCGGTTAACTTCACCCAACACGTGCGATTTACAAAAAGACTCCGATCAGACCAATCATCCCCATTCGTCAGTATAGGCTCGCAATGCCGCAATACAAGAGGGATATCTGATCAGCTAATGGTGCCTTCATTAACTAATGGCGGGGTCCATAGATTTTGCCCCTCGGCCTTTCCTTTCTTCTCAAGCTTTCCTATCTCTTGCGGCATTCGTCAGTATTTCTATAGCTCCTGACTGCGCCTTTTAGTTACTGCTTCCCTCCCAACCACTAAAATACGTTCTGTTTAACGTTCCTGTCAACTGTTGGCAGGGCTTCATTACTGAACTCAACTAACTGCCCAACACAAACAGCCTTGGGCGCAAATGATAGGAGCATTTCCGGCTAGCGGGTCAACACAACGGCAGATGTGAGCTGCTTGTTTCCTTTTTTTCTTTCTCCCGAAGGCTGGTCTCTGCTTCGGCAATATTTGTCTATTCCTCTCGTTTTTTTTTATTCTGTTCATTAACTAGAGTAGTGGTACGTTCTGAAGCGCCAACACAACCCGACGAGGTTTTCTTGACCAGTTTTGTGCTCTCATCGGTAATGTGAATAGTGCTGTTAGGCAGTTTTCATCATTAGATCTCGCCTTACTTAGGTTTCGCTCTCACCGGCAGAGAGGTTGTGAAATTCAACTACTGAGCCGAGTGCTTCTTAAGCTGGAAGTTTGGCATGCTTTAACGAGGAGGGAAATGGTGTTTCGGTAATTCCGGGAAAGGATGACCGGTCTATGGAGCAGGCTTTATACTCCCCCGTAAAGCTTCCGCCTGCGCAATTAAAGGCACGTGTGTCTCTCGGCTCGAAATAACTAATGAAAGAATTGTGGAAAAAACACTTTTCCAGCACTCCGCAACATACTTCATAGCTCCAAGCAACAACGAGGTAATCCTTCACCTATCCACTTTACACGGGGAGATAGCGATATTCGAGCACCGACACTTTGTGAAAGCCTCACACCTTACGTTTTACCCTTTTCATGCGATTTACTGGACACCACTTATTCTGTCCTCTGCGTGGAGATGTGTCGCGTTTTTTTTCTTTTTTTTACGAAACGCGTGTAGAAGTACTGTGGCCTCTTTTAGATGCGGAGCATCTTATATTCTGGGCAAGTCCCGCATCGGCGCCCGCACTCACACTGCGCATACCCAACTCTCCTCCTTCCTTGTCTCCCACAGCTGCGCGATACTCCCGTCACTTCTTCTCTCGTACCAGCTGCGTGCACTTCGCTTTCGCTTCTCCCGCGTTCTCGCTTCTGCTTTCGCGGCGCATGCTCGGCGCTTGCGCATCTCTCTTCCTCTCGTCTCCTCTCCTTCCACCTTGAATGTAAATCGGGTAGCGCGCTGCGCGCGTTTAGTTCAGCGCTTGCTGCGGTTGACTCCACTTCACTCCGTCCTTCCGATAAAGTGTGATGGAAGCGACAGTCCCGTGAGTTATTGGGTGGTGCAAGCAAGCGTCAGCACCTCCGCATCTACTCAGCGTTCCCTTCGGGAAGATGGGGCTAATTTTTTTTACTGTCCGTGCCTCGTGTTGTTGGTTTTTGTAAGCAAATTTAAAACATCAAAGCAGATAATCACGCAGTCAGTTGCCGGAATTAAACCCAGACGTCATGAGTGGCGCTGCGAATAATACTTACCGCACCATTTTTAAGTTCAGTTAACCAACTAATGCAAAAGCGGAAACTCTTAAGCTGTGTTTACAAAAATTACACTCCTCAAATTATCAGAATTGACTTATTGGTTGTAGTCGAACGATGTACGGACAAATGTAAGCATGACAGATGATGTTCTGCTTCATAGAAAATCCATTCGTCAGCTCCAGGTAAAAGACAGCCATCGGGAAAGGCAAAAATTGCGTTTTAGAGCACATGCTGTCACATGCAGGTAATGTTTGCTCGACTTACTAAGACAAATTGCGAGTTTGGTTACAATGTTTTTTGCAAACATTTAGCTGGTTCCTCGGCTACAAAAAAGAGGCAAAATAAATCTTAGCAATACGGTTTGCCCGATCATCACAATAGTGCCGTCGCTGATTATTAAAAGAAGATTATATAAAAAAGAATGCGATTACAAGCCCAATGCAAAACAATTAGATTATCTAGAAATTAGAATTTATGCCGATGTGATGTGCAGTTATTGTATCAATGCAAACCGGCCAGCTGTGTGGAAACGCTTAAATGCAAATAACTTCGAAAATACGGCGGGTTATCACACACACTTTTGAGAGTCGCGAACGTTACCATCACTTTAGCACCTACAAGAGTCCATAATTAGAAAACAGAAATGGCACTGGCATGGGGACGATATCTCATCATTCCTCGCGCATGTGGGCATTCCGAGTTCTCTCTAATGAGGTGTACCCGAAAACATTTTCATGCGTCCCCGAAACAGCATGAGCTTGTGGGGAACGAATGGCAGCGGCAAATTCGCAACATGCCCATGAACATTCTACGTCTTACGCATGGACGCGCATGTGAGAACCGGGCGCATGAACACGTGCGGTTAGTTTCTAATGCGAAGAAAGGTATGTGGGTTACGGCCACTCGAAAACCAACATGCCAGACCTTAGGGCAAAAAGCACGAGTATATTCATCACGGGTGTGGGATTCATGATTTTTTCACACGTGAATAGGGGCTCGTCGGATACAAACATCGAAATATAGACACAGGTTGTGGGCATAAGAAAATTAGGGTGTAGTTAAGGTCCGAAAGTCTATTTTACCCACGCGATATTGTCAACTTCCTAACGAATGCGTAAAAAGGAGCATTGGAGTTGAGGATGCGCGGACATGTACATGAGGTCACGGGCGCAAAGACTAGCCCACAGACGTGGGTATCTAGGCATTGCACACCCCGACGGCGGTATACGCAGATTTCAAAAACCCGAAATTGCGATGTCGTTGGTGCGTTATCACTTATGTCGCGATGAATTACTTACAACAACACACGGGTACAGAGATGGGGCAAAACATTCCTGCGTAAGACAGACGAAGAAGGCATGCCTGTAAAGTTTGAACATAGTGCCCTCTTCCGCAGCGTTTATTCTGGAACTATCCCATTAAGGAATTCCGGGAACGAAGAATGAGAGTTTCGTGTGTAAAATACAGCCCCTGCCTTGAAGGGTCTATGACTACGGAATTAAGTTTTTTTGCAGATTGAATATCTTGTGCGTTTGCTTTTTTGTTGTTCTTGTGTAAAAACAAAGGTGCTTTTTACCGCCTGCTGCAGTGAGCCATGGGGCTGACTGTTATGGGCGCAATTTTATGACGCCAGCACTCGCCGCAAGTAATACGTCTAAGGATTGACGAGTAAAACTACGCCGTTAGACTTTCGCAACTACTGTGCACGTTGCTATGTCTTATTTAAACCATAGGTTGAAATAGCCTTGGATATTGTAAAACCCCGGTGATGAAACTGTCTCTCCCTACAACCTTTCTGCGAATTGAACATTACAGACATTCTTTCCTTTATCGCATCAAGAGAAGCATGCATTTTTTAGACCATAGCTGCGGTGAATGTTGTTTAGGAAAGCGGTTGTTCTGTCAGTTGTTTGTTACACTCCGGGCGGTAGAGGTAATTGAGTGTACACAAGACAAAACAGGTTTCAGAAACGTCACTGAGTTTTCAAGAAAAAGTTTTAGGGTTTGGAAGGATAACAACTTTCGGTTAAACCAAGGCTGCTCCTATGTCTGGCAATATCATCCGAACACAAACTGGATGGGGTCCCAACATTGATAACAGCCATCTTACATTGCTTTCTTAGTCCCCACGTGTTCTACCGTTCAACGACACTCATTGTGCAACTGGACCCCCGCAAGGCGAAACTGCCCGTGAACTTCTACCGCGTTCACAGAATAGCGCATAGTTGGCGTGCGATATTCACACAACGCATTTTGAGCTTCCAATATGTCTCGCACAATCGAATTTTCCACGCCAAGAAGAGCGATGGACGGGGACAATACGAAAAACTACAGTTCACGGCTTTTTTGACCATGGTTGTTACTGATGCTGTTGTTTAACATTTCTTCTCACTTGGCGTACCGATAGGGATAACTGAGCAGCTTGCTTTTCATGCAAAATGCGCTGTGCCATATGCGCTGTGGTTGCAGCAGTTTATCGTGTTTAGCCCCGCCGGGGATGGAATTTTTAATGGCTTAGAGTTTTGCAAACGGCCATTGAATTCGAGCCATAATCTGCTTAAAGTTGGGCACGGTGCGCTCATCGCACCCGTCGGAAACGGCGACTTTAATAACAAAGAGTCACCAATAGTACTGGCAGCTACAAGTGCCCGCGTCGATAAAGATCGTGGTTAAGCTGTTTTGAAGCACTGCAGCATTATTTGTATTCTAGCCTTGCTATAAATTAAATTTTATTAAGCAAGGAAGTAATTCCAAACGTTTATGGCCATCCCTTGAGCTCAATGAAATTACCCGGGGATCGCCTATTCATGGGGTTTACGCATAATATCCAGTGTTAACACGCACACGTGCATTGAGCACTCACGGGGCGAGTGTCACTCGCTGGGCGATTCAAACCAGACTGGCAAAAGGATTCCTGTATTCGATAGCGGCTCATCTTCCAAACCAACACACGTCGAAAATCCGCGCACAACTGGGAAATGCCAGCAACGTGCAAGGGGCCAGCGGGCAAGAACCAATATTGCTGTGCCCTTATTAGCGGAGCAGAAAAAGTGTTCTTCTATACCCAGAACATGAGGCATTGTAAACGCCAATACCCAGCAACCAGGTATCGACGTGTATAAAGCTCGAGCATCATCCTGGTAGATGCAGGCAAAGTAAAAGCATGAGGAGAAGCATGAAAGGAACCCTATGGAGTTGAAAATTATACAAATACAGAAATATGCCTGTATGAGAAAGTAAATAAAGGCAGCAATATCCTTCGCAGTAACTACAGAAGGAGAACAGGTGTGTGAAAACCGGGCCAGAATACTCAGGTTGAAGTGTCATTATATCAACTTTAGTGGGGGGGCAAAGCACCGCCAATTTACAATCTGCGCACGTAACCAGAGTCCCCATGAACTTTTGGTTGACACAACGCGATGGAAAACACCTAACCATGTTGAAGAAAAATGTCATAGATTAAAAGAGTATTAGAAAGAACTGGCGATGCACACTGTAGCCTATGTGCCACGAAAGAATAGGCGGAAAGGATACCCTTGACCTCTTAAATGTTCTGCGATCAACTTTGGCTTAAAAAGTAACCTTTTTTACAAAGAAAGGTAGTTTTATCGCAATATTCTGACTGTATAGCTAAGCCGCTGCGTGCGGTAAGATGTTCTCACAGTGTTCGGCAGTGCAAAAGAGCATAAATGAAACTCTAATGCAGCCTTTACGTGTGAAAAAGCCTTTTACGCTGATAAAACCTCATGCAGAATACATTGCATTAGAGGACAAACTCGAATACAATTTTTCACAAGAGAGAACCGTTTATGCTCAAGCATAACCGGTGGAAAAGAAGCCGTTATAAGCATGAGAGGTAAATTTAGGCACGAAAGAATTGCTTACGAGAAGTTTGAGCACCGTGTAACTTAAGGCGAATATTTTGTTGGTAGTTTTGAATGTACCGGTGAGATCCCCATCCTTCCTCCATACAACTACGAGAAAAACGTCGTCGTTGCTGAACTAAAAGCCTATTGCTTTTATTTGAAAACAAAAAATACAGCAGGCATGCCCATATAAACACACTTAGACGCCTAACTGATATTTGTTATAGTTCCAATACCCCAGAAAAGCTCACCAGTGTAAAATTAGCAATCGCGTTTGATGCAGTGTTTACCGAATGACAGCAGTCGCTTAGTCCGCTCGCGGCGTCTTTTGCACCCACAAGAATATGCGACAAAGCTAGGAAGGTTGCTGTTTTCGCAAGACTTGGTCAATCCCAGGATCATGAGCAGGATTATTTATAGACTGAGACCATTAAGTTTTTGTGCAGACGCAAACAGGAAGGCCACCTGTGTCCAACGCTCGTTAGCGGCGGAAGCGTATATCACCGCGTGAGAGATCAGCGAATTGCTCTTCGTAGCACTCCTCAACGGTTAAACGCATGTTATGGGTTCTCCGTTTTTATAGGACCTGGCAACGCGAGGGTTTCTCGGTCAGAAAACGGGCACGTGCGGTATAGAATCCTGTAGAGAGAACTGTGGCTCTGCAGCCAACCATTATCCTAATGTATATGGCACGTGTGATGTGTTATGAAATTGCTACGTAAGCCCACCATCAATGCTACTTAGCCAACGTCAGAGGGACAACTGTTGCAGAGAGGCTTTGTGCGCCATTAGGGATACAGGCAGCATAGTGCACTTTGTACGACTTCATAAATACCGTGCGTCTTTATGCGGCCCAGATTTAGGTAGGGACGACCACACGTCTCTGTTAATGGCAACTTATTGCTGAGGTTTTCAGAGAGTAGCCATTTAAATTTTGTAAAAAAAAACACGAACGTCAACAGCTCTTAGAAAGACAGTGGAGTATTTAGAGGCAAGGACGTTTCACGTTCCTATTAGCTACATTTGCGTACGTCGGTTTATGACCCCTGATGCCTCTTTCATTCAGGTGCCAATGGGCACATAATTCAGCAATAAATATGTGTGCGCGCGCTCGTAGAACGAACGAAGAACGAACCCTTACTACAATTTTTTGAACACCAAGTAAACGTGTCAAGGAAAGATGCCAAGGCATAGCGATACGTGGTTTATGAGATAAAGATATACTATTGTATTCCTTCTTCGTGATGGATCAGTGTATTATTTTACCTAAAACAATTTCATTTTCGGGATTTTCAAGTAACCGTTTTGACAAAATGGAAGGCCGGCTTCAGAAACGCACCGTGTCTCCAGACCTCTTATGAGAGCTTTTTGGCCGACCAACCGGTCTATGAGGAAACGCATTATTTTTTTTACAGGACGTTATGGGTCCCACTAAGGAAGCTTCCGTTTCTAAAAATTATGCACACCTCCGTCTAACAATGATAGGAGGAATTCTCTGGTTTTCCTCGGAGTATGGCGTTTAACTGGCAAACAGCTTGGACTTTTTACTCGTTGAGCTTTGACTTTGACTCGCACGCGGATAAGAGTTTCGACCGCAGCAGTCAATTCTGACTGACATTTTACCATTTTATTTTTGCATGAAACCAAGCTTCGCGTTCAACCATCGTCGTCTTTAGAGGGAGGGGTGGATGATTTTTTTGTGCAAATTTGCACATCCATGCGCCCGTCTCTAAATCCCAACTGATTCGACTGTGTCAGCATGGCGCAATAGGACAGACGTCGGCTTCACACCGCTCGGAACCCAGGTTTGATTGCGGCCGTGGAAAGAGTTTTTTTTTGAGGCGCTTGATTCATTATCACCACCATCATTAAAGAAACTTGGCTTGTCTGGAGTTCATATTGTGGTGCGCAGGGACGCCATATGTGACCTATTCAGCACACCACAATTTCAGAGCTAATCACAACGCCCAAAGTAGCTTTGCTGGTCACTCTTTGCCCTGGTTGAGAGTGATTTAAATTTTCCCCGTGCCTTGAGACGTCCTAAAACAGCTGTTGTATACCCGCAAAAAAAGTAAATTAAAGCAGTTCCAGTCAACGTGAACACTGTTGAAGTGTGGAGCAGTGATTCTGCAGAGGGGCTGTGGCGCCCTCTTTTTAATAATTTGAGTACCAGCCTGGCGTTGATACCGAAAGTAGTGAAGAGACGGTGCCGCAGCCCCTTAAAAGGCGTTTAAATGGATACTTGAGATAATTTTTTACTATTTGGGGTAATTAATACATTCTAGCTTCATTACTTTATATAATTTTGGGTACTTTCTTGCGGACTAGCAATGGCCGCCTCAGTGGCCACGGCACAGCACAAAGATCATCCCGAACTCTTTGTATGAGTAACGTGAGCATCTCTGGCGCAGTGGGATAGACACCATCTTCGTAACGCGAGGAACCCGGATTCGATTCCGACAAAAGCGGCTATCTTTTCAAAGCCTCTGCTTGTGTACGTGACGCCGTGGCGACGGTGGCTACATACCTTGACCCCGGAAAAGCTAGGACAACAAGCCGTGCCCTTAAAGTGTTCCGAACCTAATAAAATGACCACAGAGTTCCAAGTGAAAATGTTTTCACAGGCTCTCGGACATCGAAGCTCTCTCTTCTAGGCTGAATTTTGTGGGATTTTTGGGTGCATCGTCGTCCGCCCTCCACAAAACAAGAGTAGTAAAGAATAATTGTTGTCTCGTTATTTCTCGTCTGCAGTGCCGATGACAGATCAAGAGGTTAAACAAAAGCTACACTCATAGTGCTCATAGCAACAATTGCCGTTTCCGAGGAGGGTAGTCAGCAGCGTTGCTTGACCGTCATACGCACGAAAACGTTAAAGTTTCGGAAGTCCGCACTCTGACGTGATATCTATGTGAACCAATTGAAGCCAATAGAGTTTCCTAATTATGAGCACCCTATTCCGATTCGGGCCGTTTGTACGGTTACCATACATTTAGCGTTACTTCAGGTGGCACTGTTGTTATACCAAAAAGCTTTCTTAGTAGGACTGATTGCGTGTTGTTAAAGAATAAAAGCATTTCTATATATACGAGATTGTCGGCCGTAAAACTCTTCGAAAAGCGAAAAGCACCAAAAAGCGCACTGAGAAGCAAACGCTGAGTTCGTGAAACCGGGTTTGAAATGTGTCAGACTGGTTACTTAAAAATCCCGAAAAAGGAAGGGTTCTAGATAAGACAGTACACGCATTGATCGTGAAAAGGAGTAAAACAGTAGACGTGCAACTCATGAATCACGTATCGGTGTACATTTAGATCGTAGGTAGATGCTTTTACTTAGTGCGCCAGAAATGGTCACATGGGCTGCTGTGCGTTTGCAATTTGGGTCTTTTAAGTTTTGACGATCAATTAGACGCATTTTCAACGAAGGTTGGACGCACTTTTAGAATTCGCGCTTCTCTCAGCGCTCTTTGGAAGGGATGGCAAAGTTTTTTCAGGGTGTTTCCCGAGTCGCCCACTTGCCGTTGTAATCTTATAAAAGGATTCTTTGGGAAGCCCTGTTTTCTTTTCCTATCGAGCCCACGATAAATGCCGCTCCACGTTGGGCTTACCCTACAAGACACCAATAGAGAACAGAGAAGCTCGCGTGACAGCTTTTGTCATGGCGTGCGCGCTGTCGTGATAACAATGTTAGCACGTGTGGCCAAGTGCCCAGTCTGCACTCCGAGGTCAAGACCCTGGCTGGCCCACTTCCTGCTTCAAGTGTGTTCTCTCTTATGTCAGTCTGCGTTCTGAGTTTATCGAAAAATGTCAAAGCAAATAATTCGCTGGTTTCCTGTCCTACTGCTGGGATTTTGAAGTGACCAAGTGCCTTGTAGGCGTTTAGCAACATTTTATGTAGTAGGAAAGCTATGATTTCTCATAAGGACGAAGATCATAGACACCCGTGTGTTCGAGATTTCGCTGCGTGTCAAAGATTCCCAGGTGGGCAACATTAATCCGGAGCCCTGCAGTGTTGTACACCTCATCGCCTGCGCTGCGTCGGCGCGTTAAACCCAACAATGAATCAAATCAAGGAAGCTATGAAGTAACATGAAGTAGAATGAGCTTGCAACATTCGATGACAATGGGCTGCACTGTATTCGCGACACCAATCAGTTGTGAGATTACCACTGAGAAACCCAGGATCCAAAAGACTAATCCGCGATCCGTGTTGGCTGTTAATGAGGAGCTAGGTCACATAGATCATGCTGGCGTTCTGTATGACATTGAAATATTGAGTATTCTTCAAGGCACCATGTCGATAAATATTCCTGTTCAAGGTAAATATCCGATGCTTACATCCACCTCAAATCAATAAGAGTTTTAAAGAAAAACGGCTTTTGAGGGTAGTGAAACTGCGAAAGGGGAAGAGGCCCATAGAAGGACAGAATCAGGGGGGACGGGAGCAAAGGAGGAGTAAAAAGGTAATGTTGACCCAGGGGCTGTATAATGTAAAGAGGTGGGGTACAGTTGGGAGGCAGAGTGATGGGTAGGAGCGGGAAAGATGAGTAGGAGGGACATGCTGGGGAGGCCGAAACGGTACGATTTTCGACGTCAATTGCGGCGAAGCTAGCTGGGTCTCAGCCAGTTTTTTCTCTCTCATAGTGGTTAGGCAGCATAACAAAGCTATTTTTCTCTATTGTTTCCCTCTCTTTGGCAGACAAATGGCAGAATATTCTCCGCCACCCGTTCTGGTTTATTTATTTATATTTATACAGGTACCTACATCGCCCTCGCGGGCATTATTGTAGGGGGGGAAACAAGCAAAGGAATACAGTACAGTCAATATAACAAAAAATGGTTGCGGGTAAAAGGCTGTATGGTTGAAACAACAAAGTGTTGACTTACACTGTCATAAATAAGGCATCACATTGCAGATACAAAGCAAAAACGCAAAAAAGAAGAGTGCTATCGGTTACACAGGGCAATAAAGTCAAATAAAAAGCAATTAGTACGGAACGCATCAGAAATGTACAGTAGGGATTAGTTCAACAAAAAATTGTGCAAATTTCTAACAAAACATGACGGAGGCGCAGAGACAATTTCCTCTGGCAAGCCGTTCCACTCATGCGTGGTCCTTGGAAAAAAGGCGTATTTGAATGCATTGATCCTGGACGCGTATTCACGCAGTTTTAAAGAATGGTCAGTACGGGGTGACACATAGGTAGGTGGTCTTATATACTGTTCTTTGTCGATGCCTGTTCTGTTCATGAATATGCTGTAAAATAGGGACAGTCGTAGGTATTTTCGCCGGTCAGCTAACAGAGGCCATTGTAATCCTGAACGAATGTCAGCTGATCTCACGGTGAAGTTATAATTGCTTGCCACAAAGCGTGCTGCTCGTGCCTGTACACGCTCTAGGGCTTCTATATTTGATTTTGTTGAGGGGTCCCAGGCACTGCAAGCATATTCCAATATGGGACGCACATTGGATATGTATAGTGTTTCTTTCAACTTAGTTGGTGCCTGTCTAAAATTGCGCCTCAAAAAATTTAGCACGCGACTAGCCTTTAATGTTAAGTAATTAATATGAGCGTTCCAAGACAGGTTGGCAGAAAAAATGATCCCTAGATATTTATATTCTGATGCAACCGGCAAGGTAGCCCCGGCCATGACGTAATTTGAAATCCGAGGCTGTTTTTTGTTCGTAAACCTCACCAATTTACACTTCGACACATTTAATGTCATTCTCCATGAATCACACCAAGATAACACTAACCTTCTGTAACATCGCATCAAAAATGTTGCGTGTGAATAATGAGTACAACGTGCAATGTTGCATTGTCAACACACCAAGAAGTCCTTAACTCTCGCGAGAATGAATGTTCACGCGGGATTGAAAAGCCTGATTGGTGAGCACAAAGAATTTCCCGAAAGCCGCCGCCGCCGCCAACCACCTAATTCCATCGTCGCACAGCTGCGGTTCCCCAACTGGCAGGACGGTCGCCCCAATCAGCATCGCAATTTCCGTGCATCCCGTAATGACTTGGATGTCACAGGCAGGGCACATTGTGGCTGCATGCAACGATTATCCGATTATCGATCTTCCGAGACCGGTTTATCGCTGTATTCCGCGACCAAATACGCATAGTGGGTAGCGAGACGTCCCTGGGAGTCGTATAAAATTCACCATGGTCGAGAACGATGCACCGTGACATGCCACGTGGTGCCACAACATCAATCAATCAATCAATCAATCAATCAATCAATCAATCAATCAATCAATCAATCAATCAATCAATCAATCAATCAATCAATCAATCAATCAATCAATCAATCAATCAATCAAATACTGCATGTTTTTCCTGCAGACCTTGTGTTAGAAAAAACAAAAAGGCGACATCTGAAAAAATTCCCAGAACGCCGTGGCCCACTTGATAGGTTGTAAATGCGAAACCATGAATATTCATTTACACCTTTGATACTCCTTGCTACAGCCTCTCTTTGTGTAAGGGATTTGTAGCCTTGTGCGCTGCACAGCGTTCGCTTCTAGAAGCGCCTGATAGCTTTCGAATGTCTTCGATGTATCTCCTGCGCGCCCACCGCTGAACTTTGCTGCCCCCTATTAAAAGTAGAGTTGCCGACGATTTTAAATTTCGCTCCTTGTCTACTCGCTCACTTGGCTGGGGTTTTCCCCTGCCTTAGTCTCTGATGTACTGGCGTGGGCGGCCACCTCCCCCTAATGCTGAGTTTAGGCTTACGCTAGGGAGCACCTCGAGCTATGGTATGTTTTCCGAGGAGCCTTTTGACGGTTGCAGACGCCGGCATGGATGCCGGCTTATCTCATCCGAACATTTTAGTGCACTCGCCCAAATAGCGGACTCTAATTAAATCAATATATTAAATGACACAGTATGAGGCCACTTTGCAAACCACCAGATTGACGTCCAGAACCAGTATCGCTAGAACTGCGCAGCGGCCCCATCCAGGTAGTGGTGTTTCTGCAACCTATTGCCTATGAGGCTTCCGACGTACGCAAAATATCATAAAGAAATGAGAAGGGTTAAACTGCGCGGTGCCTCCACGAATGTGACTTGACAAAGTTGATTCGACGCCTGTAAGCGTTCTGTTTAAGAGGCTTCACGCGGAGATGAATCATAGTGGCGAACGCGTAGAGGTTTTTATTAGTGGCTAGGGCAGCCACACATGACTTGGAAAATGTCGCTTTTTGTCGCATCTCTGACGGGCTACGAAATGCCCCGAATTCGCGAATTTTATTGCTTAATCTGCTCTGTCAAGAATTATTCACACCGTTGGGTTATTACTGTACTGCTCCCTTCTCCCGAAACAGTATTAAGGACTAAAAGGCTACTAACCAATCTGGAGGAAATTACTCACTTGTTATCAAAAGCCTGCTGCATGCGGATGCATAATCGTCATCCCCATTCAAAGATAGAAAGAATGAACTTTTTTGGCAGAACAGACAGCCACGAGGAGAATGTCCCTCTGCGCGATTCAACTGGGCTGGCCACCTCTCCCACACTTTCATCAGACGAAGCACAGAGTCCGTACAGGAGATGTAGCGTACAGGAGATTGTAGGTGCTCCCCTCGCACTATTCGCAAGAAGTTGAATCATCTTCACTATGGGCAAAAAGACACGGACGAAGGGCTGAGGTAAACACTCACAACTGAAATGTATTTTGAAAAGAAGCAAAATATACCCACACCACCAGCACATGTTACACACTGATCATATAGATTGCATCACATGTTCTTATTTAGATATGTTACGTCTTGCGGCCATGATGCTAGGGACAGCTGAATGACACATTTGCGCCTCGTTTTTTGATTACGTATTCTTCGAGTATCTCCCTTGTGGCTTGACAAATATGCTTGTACAGGCAAGTGGTAGCGCCGAACTTTTCCGTGCATCCACACTAATCACAATGGGTTGCCAACTGTGATAGTTTGCCTTTTTTGTTAATGGCCCGTTCATGTTCCTTAACTCTGACATTTATGTACCTTCTCGTTTCCCGACATAGCTCCCTCGACTTGATAATGCGACATCGCAGACCACCCGTATGGTACATCTAACATGCTGGGACCGATGTTTTGTGCCACAGCCTTCGCTTCGCGTTGCTCCTCTTGTTTGCACTTCCTTTTTGAAGGAGTTGAAATTGCTTCGACATTGGATTAGCATTGACAAACCATGTGCTATAACCTACCTCAGAGGTAAGAAAGGTTGCACAGGGTGGAATACTGTCTTGATGACGTGGCGGGGTGTTTGGTGGATAAAGAGTTGGAGGCATCCTGTAGGCATGTTGCTGTGCTTTTGTTAGGTGCCCGTGTGTCTAGCCTGCAGCAGTGGGCTGTGCTAGGATAAATGGCTGGTGGGACTGCCGTCGGCGCACCCTCGGCTCGACGTGGCCGGGTGGCTAGTTCGCATACGACTTCGTGTGCGACAAAATGGCACCCCGGAGAGTCATCTCGCCTGTTATTCGCACAAAGTTGATTTTTCGCTGGGGTGTACACCTAAAAAAATTACCCGCGCCGTCTTTGTTATCGAAGTAAGACCATAATATACTGCTCCTCATTCTCTCCTTCTCTCTCACATAAGGAGAATAGCTACACACCACTGATTGATTGATTGATTGATTGATTGATTGTGGGGTTTTAACGCGCCGACGCAACGCAGGCGATGAGGCGCGCCGTAGTGGAGGGCTCCGGATTAATTTTGACCACCTGGGGATCTTTATCGTGCGCCGAAATCTCGTACACACGGGCGTTTTTGCTTTTCACCTCCATCAGAAAAGCGGCCGCCGCGGCCGGGAATCGAACCCGCGCCCTCGTGCTCAGCAGCGCAACGCCTTAGCCACTGAGCCACCGCGGCGGGTAGCTACACACCACTGCCTCAAGGGCAAATTACGTCGTGTCTTTCATGACGAAATGCCTTGGCGTTATCCCGGAGGTTTTTACCCATACTAGCTACAACGAATTAAAAAAAACTGAGTTCTTTGTTCGTTTCTGCTTTTTATGATAGGAACGACGGTCAGCAAGGAGGTAGCAAAGGCATGACACAGCAGAAAAACTAGTTATCCGTAAGCGAACGGAACAGAACGGAACGGAACAAAAGTAGGCAAACATTCCTTGCAATTCTATTCAAGTGACCCACAGGGTACGAAATGGGCCATGCAAATAACCCACGACAGAATGTGAAGAGTGTTTTGTGCCTACTCCTTGAAGGAAAGCGAAATTCGAGTTCTGGATATCTTTCTGTTCGAATGTCTACCTTAGTAGAGAATTGCCTTTAGTGGCGAGATATCTGCCTCCAAAACAAACTACCACTTGTTTGTTCTCGGTTCAAATAGCATTATCCCCAAACGACCACATAGGATGAAATTTCGTTGAAAGGCCCCGAATTTGCTGTCTAAACATCTGAGTTCTCCGGAAGCTGCCACGAAAACTACATCACCGTCGCAGCTAGCATCTTGTTTTTCTTTCTCGAAATTCCACCGTTGTTTTCTGAAGAGGGCTCCCACTTCCCCCTCTCCCTAACCTGATCTCGGGCAAAATAAAATGTTTAATTCAGTCATTCATTCATTCAATCATTCCTTCCTTCCTTCCTTCCTTCCTTTCTTCCTTCCTTCCTTCCTTCCTTCCTTCCTTCCTTCCTTCCTTCCTTCCTTCCTTCCTTCCTTCCTTCCTTCATTCATTCATTCATCCATTCATTCATTCACGCATGAAGGTAGTGGCTGTGCAAACAGCAAAGTAGTAAAAAAGAACTCTTCCGACGTACGGTGCCTTCACTGGTACATTTGGGCGAACATCTGATACTTGTTCATAGTGCGAATACTGGGTTGAACTAAGATAGGCAAAGTGCGTTGGTGAGGATTGTATTTAAGTACTAAACGTCCTGAGAGATATTCCAAGTACGTGTAACTTTTTGTAGTGACGGCCACATGTGCGCCCCAGAAACGGGTTCACCGAAACTGCTGTGACGGCACTCACTCGCTTTTAAAGCTCAGTGTGGATGCTTCCCTGCCGATTGCTTGTTTTAATTTAACGCCAGCAATGACATTTATTCATTAGTTTGTACATTCAGTGATTCTATGTATGAAAACACGACCTTATATTTCTCGTACGTTTGGAATATCGCTTTTATAAACTCAAAACCTCAACTTGCGCGTGGGTTTGTATTTTGTGTTTATCAATGTGCTCTAACATTTTGTGTGTGTTTTGTATATATAGATAACATTTTTACTTTAAATAATATAATTATCCTTCTAAAACTTCTTTAAACGTATTAGCGTGCACCTGCGTATATACATACTTGGACACATACATACGTATATACATGCACACATACATACATGAAGAAATACATACATACCTACATGTGTGTATGTATGTTTATACATACATACAAACATATATGCATACATACGTACGTACGTACGTACGTACATACATACAGTCGAACACGGATATATGGAACACGGGTATATCGAATTATTGTCTATATCGAACTCATAAATTATCCCCTTGAAAATTCTGTGTAAAAGTATAGGAATTCGTACGTTTATATCGAACCGTATTTTTCACGACATTGGGTATATCGAACGCCGCGCGAGCTAGAAGGTGCTCTTCGGCGGTCGCTGCACCCCCGATTGAGGTTGATGATGATTTGGAACAATGCGCGGGCATGGCGAAGACTGGCTCGCGGAACTTATCCCCCCTACCGGAACGAATTTGCGCTTGCCCAGTCGGGCCCCGTTTCCGGCCGCCGTAGCATTAGCGGACGGAGCCCGGTATGCTAAATCTCTCTAGGCACACAAGCCCGAACGCTCGGAAAATGTGACAGTGGGAGGTAGGGACGCCCCTACTGCGCACGTCCTTTTTTTTCGGCTGCGTACGTTCCCCGGCTTGCCGGAAAAGAGTTTTTTTCTCTCTCTCTGGGTCTGTCTTCCCCGGATGTCGTCTCGGGAAAGGGAAGAGAGAACGAAGGCGCTGACGGCCTCCTCCTTCTTTTGCATTTTGCTGCTGTTGCTGCTGTTTGGCGAGTTGTCCCGCACCTTTCGGAGATCACTGTTTCTCTCGGAGATGACCATTGCGAGCGCTTTGTTGGAGTCCGTTCAGGGAGCCTTGGAATCGTTACCTTCAAAGTTCTTGTGGTACGTGCGCGCTGTTCTTCTTTTTCGTGCGTGTTGTGCATGGTGTGCGAAGACGCAGCGTACTCCTAGAATTTTCTAGTTGTGCAGCCTCGAGAAGATCGAGAACAGCGTCTTTAATTTTATTTCCTGGACGAACAAGCAGGCCAAGATCAGCGATTTTTTTTTCACGGAATGAAAGCGTCCTGTTGCGTCGTGAGTGCGGAATTTGTTGTCATTCTTGAATGCGACGATCGGTAAGTGATCGTCCGCCATAGGTGAGGTTTCAGAGCCCATATTTCTTATATCGAATTTTTCATATATCGAACTATTTCACCATCCCCTTGGAGTTCGATATATCCGTGTTCGACTGTATATGCATACATACATACATGCATACATACATACATACATACATACATACAGCAATTCCTCGTTATCACGAAGTCAGCTGAACGAAGAATAATTTCGTTATAAGCGGTATTTCGATATAAGCGACCATTTAAAATCGCTAAACCAGTTGAGCTTTAATTGCACCACAACGGTATGGAATCAAAGCACAATGTATTTAGTGAAGCAAAACTTTATTCAGGTGCAAAATGGCAGTTAGCTTTGGCTGTTTTAAGTTCCTGCCGGGCGTGAGCTACCCCTGCTCCAATTTGACCAAGCATTGCATGAGTCTGTCGTCGCCGGCCATAACAGTGGCAGGGTATGTGGCCAATTTACCGGGGGGTGTGCTGGTGTCACTGAACGCTACGCGAGTTTTACGCTCAAAAGCGCTGCAAATGCCGTAGATGGAGTCTGAGCTTGCGTTTGTTGCCCTCAAAAATCGATTAACTACTCGATTTGGGTGCACATTGCAGACATGAAAACTGACTGGTTTTGCACTACTCTGGGAAATTGTTTCCGAGCTGTGCAGCTCTGAAGTTTGCAAAACAAGAGTATTTCGGTGCCCCGTTGTCGACGACACTGCAAATTCTACGGTTCGGGTATCGGTGTTCGCGCAGCGTCACGTCCATGCCAATGACCAATGTCTAATAACATAATTCAATGACGCTACCACGCATTCGGACCGCTTTTCTAAAGTCAGGTGGCGCGAATCGAGCATGACCGACTCGAGAAAATCGCCCGGCAAAGACCATCTTGCGTTGACACAACATGTTGGAAGCATGACTGGCCGCTGGGTCACCGCCGCTCGGCGATGCCTCCGCTGGCCACTTCGCTCTAAGCGGGTGTAGCTCTTCATACACTTGAAGTAATGCGACCTAAAATGCATTCGTTTGGGTTGGGATCAGAATGAATCTCTAATAAAGCAATATTTCCAGTAGAGCGATTTCGTTATAACGAGAGATTATTGTACATAAATACATACATACATACATACATACATACATACATACATACATACATACATACATACACCATACATACATGCATACATACATACATACATACATACATACATACATACATACATGCATGCATGCATACATACATACATACATACATACATACATACACACATACATACATACATACATACATACATCTTCGCCCAAAGGGTCAAGGACTCCTGGCCGACGACTGAAAAGAAGGGCAGGGAAATCCCCCTCCTTCCCCTTCTGGCTTTCTGGAAAAAAATAAAGTTGTTTCTCTCTCTCTCTCTCTCTCGCCCAAAGGACTCTCCCACTAACATTCATGGATTCCTTGACAGAGTCCGCTGCATCAGTATTCCATTAAGACCCGATCTCTTCTCGTTCCCGTAAGCTGTATCGTAAAAAAAAATATTGTCAAGGGGGTGCTATCAAATTTAAAAAAGATATAATAGAATCCCACTTGACCACATAAGTGGATAGGAACTACAGCGGTCACTACAGAGGCGGAGCTATGCAATTACGACCATGATTAAAGGATCAAATTCTACGAGATTACTTGCGCGACTGTTCTTTAACAACTATATATTGCCTTTCAAGATCATCAGAAAGCATTTGACTCGGTGAAAACCTTACCACACATGCAGGCATTGCGGAATGAGGGTGTAGATGAGCTTTACGTAATAATACTCGAGGGTATCCACAATGAGTAAGCTACCTGAGTCCTCCCAAAGGAGAGCAGTAAAATACCTATAAGGAAGGGCGTGAGGAAAGAAGACACAATCTCTCAATTTTATTTACAGCATGTTCACAAGCGGTACCCAGAACATCGGATTAAGAACAGGTGGGCGTAAGGGTTAGTGGAGAATAACTCAACAACCTCATATTAGCTGATGAAGTTGCCTTACTTAGTAAATCAAGAGACGAATTGCAAAGCATGATTACTACACTGAACAAGCAGAGTACAATCGTGGGCCTTAACATTAAAATGCAGGAAACTAACCAATGCTCAGTAGCCTCAAAAGAGCACAGTGATGTGAGATGGGTGGTGAGGCAGTATAAGTGGTAAGCGAATATATCTACTTAGGCCAATAGCGACCCCGAATCCCAACCACGAGGCAGAGATAATCAGAAGGATTAAAATGGCATGGCGTTCACTTGGCACGGATTCTCAGATAATGAATGGTAGCCCACCATTGTCCCTGAAGAGGAAAGTGTATAACCGCTCCATCTGACTGGTACTCACCTACGGGGCAGAAACGTGGAGGCTCGCTACAAGGGTTCCACTTAAATTGAGGTGGACTTAGCGAGCAATAGAACGAAACATGACAGCTGCAAAGTTAAGGGGCAAGAACAGAGCAAAGTGGGTGAGGGAACAAGCGCCTTTTGAGGACATATTACTAGAAATTAAAAAGAAATGGGCGTGGGCAGTGCATGTAACGCGAAGGCAAGATAACCGCTAGCCATTAGAGTGTGGATCACTAGAGAAGGCAAGCGTGGCAGGGGGCGGCAGAAAGTTAGGCGGGCTGATGAGATAAAGAGGTTTGCGGGAATAAAGTGGTCGCAATTAGCGCTGGACCGGGATAATTAGAGATCTATGACAGAGGCATTTAACGTTCACTGGACGCAGACAAGCTCATTACTATGATGCTGATGATGATTTCAAAAGATTATTTGCATCACTGTAACTATACAACAGAAAAAAACAAACCCTGCACCCGGCACAATGCATGAGCGGCAATGACACTCCTGATATACTCTCCATATCAAAAATATGGCCGGGCTATGGGAATTATTCGGCATTCTCACAGATATGACTGACGAAACTCGCCTCGCATGCTCCGCGTTTCACCGGACCACACGTTAATTGCGGTCACTCAGCGAAAGGAACCGTTTTTGTAACTAGCGGGCGTACAATAACTGCTTCCACCGTCTAGGGCTTGAAGGTCGATTGTACATCTACCATCGGAAAATGGTTAGACACTTGCTGACGCATCAAGACTGTCATCGAGAAAAAAATTGCCAATCTAAAACACTGCGCGAAGGGCAAAAATAGTGCATGCCTTTAAATTGCCATCCCAGCACCTTCCGCTTTCTAGCCTCGTCTACCTTGTACCTATTTACTTCTCCTTGGCATATCTGTGAGAATGCGCAAATTGAGGTCAAGATTTGTTGCTCGCTTTTTCCTTTCTTCGCACAAGCTCTTTTTTTGCAAGTGCCTTAGAACCTAATCAACCGTGTTCATTCTTGGGGCGCGTGATATAAGAGAAATGATTCGGCGAGTCGCCTGCAACTTATCTTGGAGTGAGCTTTATTTTCATGGAGTAAATTGCTTGGCCTCGTCTTCAAAGAAAATATGTTTTTATGTTGCTTTGATACTTTTTTGCCTTATTAAAATTCTCTCATCGCGTGGTTCTGTATTCTCTTTTAAAGTTACGCCGTCAGTTTACGTAGGTGAGCTGTCGGATCGTTCCTGTGAAGGCTTTTATGCTGTTTTGTTGCCTGGCTTGCTAATTTTGGGCTGTTTTCTCTCCCAGTTCGCGGTAAAAGCACGAAGGTTCACATGAATTTGTAGGTATTTCTGATTCCTGCAGTTCAGCCTACGGGCCAGAAAATACAGGCTCATTAAAATGTCGTTGTAAGGAATTTATTTCAGCTCTAGACGGGTTTCAAAGTCTTCAGAAATACCGCTTCTCGAAACAACATTTTTACCATTTCTTTTCAAATTGCGCGATTTCTTCTTCTCAAGAAGAAAAGGGTTACGCAGGGGTAAAAAATTCAGTAGTTTTATTTGTCGCCTTAGTGCGATTGGAGTATGCGATGTGACGTTCTGTACGACGCTTGTGTCACGTTAAGAAGTCCCAACCACCCTTATTATGGCGAAACGTGTGTACAAGTCTGTCAACAATCCTGCCGACCCTAAGTTTTGAAAGTGGAAGTTTTCTTATAGTGGTACCGATGGCGGTATGTAAGAAATGCAAATGCCTTTCCCCTTATACCGGCTGGTCGATCGAAAAGGTCTGCTAAGGTGTCTGGAGACATGGCGCGTTCATAAAAATAGAACTCTGTTGTGCCAAAACTGTTACTCGCAAAATCGCTAAAAAGGTATGGTTTTATATAAGCCAATATACGCATAGATTGTTAAGCAGGAACATAATAGTATACCTTTACTTTATAAACCACGTATCGATATACATTGAGATCGTCCGTGGATACGTTTACGTAGTTCCCGAGAAATTGTCGCATGGGTGCGTCCTTCTTTAGCGATGTGGGTCTTTTAGGGTTGACCATCAATTTTACTCACTTTCAGTGAAGATTTGACGCACTCTTATTTCGCGCTTTACTGAACTTTCTTAAGGAGGGATGGTAAGATACCAATAAAGATACCAAAATTGGGCAATCTCTGTATTTCAGAACGACAATTCTACCGATACTTCAAGTATACTACTCGTCAGGTAACTTTTATCCTAGGGCAAACAAGTTTTATTTCAGGGCACGCTTTTGCCATTACACAGATATCACCATCAAGAAAATTTAGCACTCTTCTTCTGGGGGAAAATTTTACGCATTTAACAGACAGTGTTTTACTTCACAACAGGCGCTAAGAGTAAAACTCTCATGCGGCAATTTTTGACCTGGTGTTTGCTTAATTTAAATAAGTCTGGAGATGAGACAAAACTTGAAGAGTCTGTAAAAATTACCGATAGCCGCAGTTTCATTTTTACGGTGTGTTTGGCAGCGAACAAAATTTCCAATTCTGCTGCTGTAAAAACGCCCGCATTCTTGTTCAGGTCTATTGTGATGATGAAGATAGGACTATCGGAACCGCATGATTCAGCAAGGACATGATTTGGGGCGTTTGCACAAAAGGAAGGGTACGGGTGCTTATCCTGCCAGCATAAAAGTATAAAACATATTGTACATGTTTTGTTCCGGGCATTCATTTTGTCAATCTTAGTGAAAGTTTATTTTCTACCCTATTCTGAAGAAGCCTGCGCAGGTGTGTTTTAGTGGAGCAGGTCAATAACCCAGGAGAGCGCATGCATCTCCCCTGTGTTTCCGAAGGGCCACTAGGACACCTCCACTACTTGGGAAATCTTTCTGCAGCCGTATTTTTTTCAGTGTCTCAAAGAGTGTTTCAAGGAGTGTTTCAAACGGAGACGATATTTTGCGTTAGAAAGTATTCCGCCAAAAGTGACTTTTTGTACACTGCGATGTTTCAATAGATTGATCTGAAGCTCTGGTTGTAGGTACGCCATTTGGGGGCACTACGGTATGTCTAAATCTGCATGGCTCGTTACAACACAGCACCATAGTCAAGAGGTGTCAACGCCTTCAAGAATAAAGACATGCCTCCTAATAAACATGTCTAGACGACACCGGCACAAATGTGCAATAAAGATACCAAAATTGGGCAATCTCTGTATTTCAGAACGACAATTCTACCGATACTTCAAGTATACTACTCGTCAGGGTCATTTCGAGCTCCCAAGATTTCCCTAAAGGTGTCGTCTCGGTCTCTTTCCTGAATACCCTATATTACCAGTAGGCCCACGCAAATCGCGTTTGTATTGAGATTACTGGGACGATCGGCATCGGTGGGAATTTCGCCCGTAACGGGATCTTTAGTGAGAAGCATAGAAAATGTGTGAGTGTCGCAATAGTTGTCTGAAATTGCGTATATGCCCTGGGAATTGCACGCTCACGGCCCCCTATTATTCTTTCGACTCTCGGCTCCAAAACCAGTGCGAAGATCTTGATTTCTTTTGTGAATAAACAAGTTTCTGCTATTGTATCAAGCCCGGACGACTACCATTTTGATTGAACTTTCTTCCACAAACCTGCTGGCAAAAAGTAAAGAAAAAATGGCCACGTATCTGCTCCTTTCGTTGCAAACGTCGACGTAAGATGATAGTCCACTGGCGCCCCTGCCAAGTGAATGCCTCTCTTCTCTTTCCGCTCACCTCTCATGCTGTTCTTCGTCTGTTTCGTTCCTCCAAAGATAAACACGCTAGCGCTTTGCTCAAGTCAATTTTCTAGTATTCCTACGTAATGCTCGCCTACCCACTGATTCCGCAAAGCTTGAATCACTGCTGAGGTTTCGACTAAGTCAAATGCTTTCTCATAATCTATAAGGCTATATATAGCGCACTTCTCTGTCAACAGATTGATCATGTGAATATGATCTATTGTTGAATAGCCTTTACGAAACCCTGCTTGTTCGTTAGGTTGACTGAAATCTAAGGTGGTAGAAATTCTGTTCGCGAATACCTTGGTGAATACCTTGTAGACGGCTCACAGTGAGCTGATCGGCCTGCAATTTTTGAAGTCCTTCATGTCACCTTTCTAATGGTTTGGAATGATTGTGGCATTCCTCCAAGGTTCGGCACACTCGCGATCTGTAGGCATTGCGTATACAGGTTTGCCAGTTTTTCTAGTACAATTTGCGCACCATCCTTCAAGAGGTCTGGTGCTATCTAATCCTCAGCAGGTGATTTGCCCCCTTGCATTTCTTTCAAAGCCGCCCTTACCTCCGTCGTTACTGGTGGGACGTCTATCTCCTCTAAACTATTTATTCCTCCGGCATCCTAGAAGTCGCGGCTACTATACAGATCTATATAGAAGTCCTCGGCTATTGTAAATATTTTATTCCTTTTTGTGATGGCATTGCCTCGCTGGCCATTAAGTGCATACAACTGGTTTTTTTCCCATGCCTAGACACCTCTTCACAGCTTTCAGGCTGCCTCCATTCTTTACAGCATCCTCAATCCTTTCCATATTGTACTTCCGTGTATCAGCGATCTTACGCTTATTGATTAACTTAGAAAGCTCCTCTAGGTATATTCGGTCATCTGGGATGGAGATTGTCACGCTTTGCCGTTTCCTGATAAAATCTCTAGTCGACTGCGAAAGTTTACCAGTATCGTGTATAGCCATCGTACCTCCGACGTCTATTGCGCACTCCATGACAACGTGTGTAAGATTCCCTCTAGGTTCCTGTGTTGTGAACTCTGCTTCTTCGGTTAGAGCTGAATATCGAATCCGGCGCGCAGTCCCACATTCCTCATCTTTGAATCTTACTGCTACCTCATCTATCGGCTTATGACGTACTAGCCTGTTGAGTTCCCTCCTCAAATCTAGCCTTATTCGAGATCTTCCCATATGGTGGTCCCTACACCTCACCCTTCCGAGCACTCCCACATCATGCACGACGCCAGGGTTATCACATAGTATAAAGTCTATTTCACTCTTATGCTCCCCATTCGAACTCCTCCACGTCCACTTCCAGCTGTCCCACTTGCAGAAGAAGGTAGATTATTCCGTTAGGCCAACTCCACTTATAGGTCCCTTCGGTTATTTCTACAACCCATACCATAGTTTCCAACTGCCTTGTGTCCAGCCTGCTTCTTGCCTACTTTAGCATTGAAGCCTCCCATTACTACGGTATAATGTAGAAATGGGAGTACTGTAGTAATGTATGGCACAGCGTTTATTGCCATCTAAAAGAGTCGCGGCTCGAACTTGAGTCCCTAAATAAAGTTTATTCTCTCCCTCTCTCTCCTTCTCTCGCATTGTTGAGGCCCGAAGCCGGCCAGAAGGGGCCTCGTTCTGATGCCTGAAGATTCGACTAAAGTATTTGCGTCAAGCGGTTACAGGATAACGTGGACTGGACTCAGTACGCAAAGCCCGTGTGGCTCTCCGGCTGATGTTACAGGATCAAATTTTAATTCCATCCTCTTGTACAAAGCAGTTCCAAAAGTGGAGTATAGTAGGCGTTACCTGACGTATATCCCATAAAATCTGTGCTTATTAGCAAAGACAGTTTAACTACAGTGAAAGGGTAGGATTTCTGAGTCGAAACCGTGAAATTTGTTCGTAGTAACACAAGCTTTTTACTAGTCATGAACGCTACGTGTATAGGCAAAGTTCAATTTAAAAAAAATGACGTAATTTTGTGTGCTCCTAAGTGCAAACAGAAATTTAACCACTGATACATTTCTGAGCAATCATTTATTTTATATACGCGTTAAGTAAACGACTAAACTATAGACCTAACCAACCCTTACGACACCCGCCGATCACGGCCAAAGAAAAAACACTCACGCCTCGCGACTCAACTTTACACATTAAAGAGGCGGAAAGCCTGTTCATGCACTGCGTCCGCTGCTGGCGTGGTCAGGTTTTCCGTTTGCTCGATGGAATGGTTGTGCGCATCTACCCTGGATTAACTAGTTGTAGCCCACTCACATAACGTATAAACCATCGGTACATATACAGCGGCTGCTTGTTTTCTCCTCTGATGTTTTCGATTGCACGGTGCGCTTTTTTTTTTGCAAGCGTACAAATTACTTTTGTACGTTGTCTAGATTTAGGAATGGTGATAGTGTTACGTGGCGGCAGGACTCACAAGACGAGCGATGACTAGTGACGCAGCGATCTATTTACAAAGAGACGGAATCTATTTACATTAGAGCCGTGAGAGCTGGAGCGGCGGCCGCGCCACCCACTGCTTCATCCTCATCGGCATGGATCCACTGGAGCTACGTGCCAGCGTCCACTTCGCTTCCCGTAACAACATGGTTTTTTGAATTTTCATTCAAACACACAAGGCCGCCTGGTGGCCTCTTGCAAGCGGCTAGCGACGATTGGACCTACAATGGCGCCATATCAAACTTGCACGATTGCCCCTAGGTGCCATCGCGCAAGTTTTAAATCGATGAACCGCCAGATTGAACAGCAACGCGAGGAACGTCCATGGGGTACTCTGCTGCTCAGCTCTGAGAGAGAGAGAGAGAGAGAGAGAGAGAAAACATTTGAATGAGCCTAAATGTGAGAGTGGAAGCCTAGTCCGGGAATCCTGGGTTTCCCTAGCACTCCTGGTCCACGTCACCAGGAGAGTCTGGTCCTCCGGTTGACAGCTGGTCAACAGTGTCTCCCGCAGCTGAGTGAAGGAACGGGTGGAGAGCGGTGGTTGGGAAACGTTGTGAGTGCGTTCCAGAAAAGCAGAACTTGTGTACAGTCATGTGGCGTAGAGTTAACGCCCGGGTAGAGTTGCCCTTAATGTAGTGCAGCTGTCAGCAGAAGCGCCGGACGACGGCCGTGGCAGTGGCTACATTTCTGCTTTGCGTGCTGCATAATGCCAGGTGACGACCGGTGCCCCGCCTCCGATGAGTGGCACCAGTGATCCTGTACAGGATGGTCGACGGAAGAATGCCGAAAATGAGACGAAGGTGCGCCGCTTGGGCGGAGCAGTAAAAGGAACGCTGTTTGCCGATCCATTTGCGCAACGATTCGTTGGAAACGCCTAATCAGGGCTGGTCTAATCAGTCTCCGCAAAGCGTGAACGCGCCAAGTGGGTGAAGTGGACGTAAACTGGCGGTGACGAATTAAATGCCCTGTAAATATTGTCCCCCCTTCGAATTTTGCTGCACCACTACCCGTTCTGTTATAAATAACAAGTATCATCACTTTCTCCACCACCTCCTTCCGTCCCCGAAGGCTTCTGCGTGGAGGGGAAGCTTTACCTTACTACCTCTGAGCCGTACCGTAAACTCTGAAGTTAAGTTCTCGCCAAGTTAGGATTCTTTTGCTCCACGCGGCGACACGGCCATGTGAAGAGTGAATACAGACGAAGCGCGTTGGCCCGAAACGTTTTTCACGTATTATTCAGGCCAGTACTCGGTGCTTTTCAGCCATCGCTGAGTCGTCTACCAATGCGACCACTTCATTCAGGCGGATTCTCCCAAACAACTCGGCTTGTCAGTGCGTTTTTTTTGGGAGGAAACTATCAGGAGCGCACTTTCTCGGTGAGAACTGCGTCCTATAAGAAGTCTGGTTGCGTAAGAGCAGCCGAAAAGCCTGGTTGGGGTACTTCTCGGCAGTTGAGATTACACAGTATGTGCGGCACTTTGTCGTGCGTATAGACGCGGTGTGAGACGTTCCAATGCGAGTTGTGCTTTCAGCCGTATCTCTGGTTGACTCAGCCACGTGCCATTGCTCAGTCGTACCTTGTTTCTAGCCCGGTAGGTCGCACCGTTTTGTTATGAACTTCATTTCATTTTAAACACCCTTGGTGTGGTGCTTGTGTCCATGGAAGATATGATAATACAGTCGGGTGGAGGCAGACAGAGAAAGAAAGAAAGCATGGAAATGCCCGGGGGTTTACCGTGTGTAGAGCCCGATTTGCTGCCCTACACTGGGGGAATGGGGTTCAGGAGATAAAAGAGAGGGCGGGCGAAGAGGAAAAGATAGCAGTGGAAAGGCGCACTCTCTAGTCCCGTTTTGGGCACTACAGTCTTTCATGCAAATTCGTTTCTCTCAGAAAACGTAGAAAAACTTTCGTCGCCTTCTGTGAAGTAGATGGTTGAGACCGATGACCTTGGATATTCTCTACTGTTAGTGGTAGATTGCCCAATCATCTGAGCGGGCTTGTCCCCGAAGAGTATTCGGGGCAGCGACACATCACTTGCTCTACAGGCTCTTCCACCACGCAGGCGTTACATTCGGCGCTAATGGCCAACCCGGTAAGGAAGGAGTAGGCTTTCGTGAATTCCACTCTCAACCACAGTCTACAAAGTAAAGTCGACTGTGGTCGAGACAACCCGTACAGAAGACGCGTTGAAGAAGGGGATCTTGAATATAGACATTGTGATTCGAGAAGTACCGTGAGTTCCATTGCTTCATGGGGATTCTACGAGCGAAGTAGCGGAGCATTCTCGCGGTATCGGTCCTTGAACTCGGAAGCAGGTGGGAGTTTGCACACGAGTCAGTAGTAACTTTACACAGAAAGAGGGTTTTCAGGAACCCAAAATGGCGGCGACAACGTAACGTGTCTCGACAGTGTGGGGCAGAAAGACCTTTCCTCCATCCCTTCCCCTCCCCTACGCCTTTATATTACTACGGCACCATCTGTTGGGACCTTGCGTTACTGTAGAGCATGGCAATCTAGCCGCGAGCCCTGGGCTCGTGTGAAAGTCATTTTTGTATTTTGTTTTTAAAATATTGTTGTGAACTCGTTTTTATGTGTGCTTTAAAAATTGCACCCACGTCGATTCAATTAAAAGAACACAGTATGTGTCTGTCGTGTGTGTGTGTGTGTGTGTGTGTGTGTGTGTGTGTGTGTGTGTGTGTGTGTGCGTGTGCGTGCGCGTGCGCGTGTGCGTGTGCGTGCGCGCGCGCGTGTGTGCGCATGTGTGCCCGCGTGTGCGTGTGTGTGCGTGCGTGCGTGCGTGCTTGTGTGTGTTTGTCTGTGCGTGTGTGTGCGCGCGCGTGCGTGTGTGTGTGTGTGGGCGTTCGTGCGTGTGTGCGCGTGTGTGAGTGAGAGAAAGAGAGAAAGATGGCTCATTGTTAGGTGAAACCAAAGAGGTCTCCGGCATGTTGTCGTTTACATGCTACCCTGCGGGGAAGCGCAGGTGGGAATACTGTCTTTTATTTATGCTTTGCCTTAAATATTTCTAGTTTTGCTTAAAATTTTTAACAAGTCTGAAATGTGCCCGTAAAATTTTCTCAGAAATATCTTCTAATTTCCGTATTCCGACCAATATAAACGTCTTGTTCAGAATTGTTTGTACATTCAAAGGAGAGACAGACAGACCAAAAATAGCCCTGTTTAAATAGCCCAAAAAAGCCCATCGTCTTTAAAAAGGAACAAAATGTGGCTCTGTCTTGCAGAACCGTCTGAAGGAGCGGGGAACGGCGTCTTACTTTGCAGACCTTTTTTTTCTGCTAGAACGACAGCTCCGTGAACTTTCCTTTTTGCTCGTCCTCAGCGATGTCACAGTTGTTTTACACGCATTAGCAGCAATACTCCACCCTTCCTAGGTTTTCAGCGTGGCCTTCTATTGCAACGAAGGTTTGAACATGAAAACATGCAATATCGGCGATTTTCAGGTGTAAAATCAGTCATTTCAAACTTATCACAAGCTACACACCCGTAACTGGGTGACACACCGTATGCGTGCAAAATAGGCCTCGTTTTATACAGTAACAAATTGTAAGTGATTCGGCATCAGTGCGGTGATGATATCCCACTAAATTATGTGCAAAGTACTTTTCCCTAATTTGAAGAAAAAACACCCCTAGAAAAAGAAACGGCGTAAACGTAGGCGAAGAGCCAAAATAAAAAAAAGTCTGTAGAAATTCACAGAATTATCTACTGATGCGTAACTCGTATGCCGCTTGTCTTAAGTGTGAGTTCGTTACAGCCAAAATTTTGGTTTTACTAGATCCTGTCCGACCAATTATCTTCGTTTACGCTGTTATAACGATTATAAGTGGAACATCTGCGAAATCTTTACCATTGTGGAAATGCCGTGGGTTATACGTTTTGAGATTTTCCATAATTTTTTGCTATTTTCTTACTTTTTACTCCTCAAAATTTTGCCCGACAAATTATCTCCACTTACGTTATTATAACGACTGCATTGGGAACTTTTCCGAAATCGCCAATTTTATAGAAATGCAGGGCGTTTACGGTTCGCCCGTTTCCGTAATTATTTTTTATTTTTCTTAGTTTTTCTAGATTTTCTAAATTTTGTTCGACCAGTTATCTCCTTTTACGCTATTATAACGATTATAGGTGACATTTTTGCGAAAATGTAGATTATTGTGGAAGTGCCATGCGGTACACGTTTTGATATTTCCGTAATTGTTAAATATTCTCCTTGTTTTTAGTTTTTCAGGTTTTTTTGCGACCAGTTATCTCCATTTACGTTGTTAAAACGATTACGTTTGGATCTGTTCCGAAATCTGCATTATTATGGAAATGCAGGGAGTAACACTGTTCGTCATTTTCCTTAATTATTTTATATTTTTCTGAATGTTTTAGTTTTCCAAAATTCGTTCAACCAATTACCATTATTTACGTTATTATAGCGCTCACAGGTGAAACATTTGCGAAACCTGCCTTATTGTGGAAACGCCATGCGTTACACGTTTTCGATTTTTCGTAATTCTTGATTATTTTTTTTATTTTCTTGTTTTGCAAAACTTAGTCGGACCAATTATCTGCATTTAATTTATTATACCGATTCCTTTTAGAACTTACCCGAAATCTGAGTTATTGTGGAAATGCAGGTCGTTACACTATTCTCCAGTTTCCCTAATTATTTTATAATTGTCTTGGGTTTTTAGTTTCCAAAGTTTCGTTCGACTAATTATTTCCATTTACGCTTTTATAGCGAATATAGGTGAAACTTTCATGAAATCTGCAATATTGTGGAAATGCCAGGCCTTATACATTTAGCCTTTTTCCGTATTTGTAACATTGTTCTTATTTTTTACTGGTTCAAAATATTGTCCTAGCAGTTATCTCCATCTGCGTTATTACACAGATTAGAACTGGAACTTTCCCGAAATCTACATTATTGTAGAAACGCAAGGCGTAAGACGTTTCACCAGTTTCGGTAATTATTTTTTTTCTTATTTTCAAGTTTTTCAAACATTTCGTTTGACCAATTCTGTCCATTTACGCTATTATAACGATTACAGGTGGAACTTTCGCGAAATCGGCATTATTGCAGAAATGCAGGGCGTTACACATTTCGCCATTTTCCGTGAATATTTCTGTATTTTTCTTATTTTTTAGTTTTTGGAAATTCCGTGCGGCGGGTTATCTCCATTTACGGTGCTATAGCAACTACAGGCGGAACTTCCGCGATATCTGAATTTTTGTAAAATGGAGGGCGTTACACGGTTCTGGTTGTGGGATACTCGGCGTACAATGCTACGCATAAAAAAAAACAAAATAGAAGATCATGCAATATAAATGTGAAAAAAAAAAACGTCGCTGCCCTGAGGGGAGTTTTTACCTGTACGTTCTCTCATCAGTGAATCTCCGCTGCCATTTATCACTGCCTTCTTATGCACGCGTCGTCAGCCCCACGTGTTAGGTCGCTTCTTTTAAGCCAGTACCCTGCGCATGGCTCAAGCAAGTGTCAAGAACACCTGTAGTGAAGGACAGTATGTATTGTTGGTTTTACAATACTGAAAGTAGAACACACTCTGGTAAATGTAAGTGGTAAGGAGTTGGCGGGTCTCTTTCTGTTTTTAATTTTTTAAAAGCATTTTCTAAAATTTTATTCTGCGTGTTACAAGGAAGTGGAGGGTTTTTTTGTCGCAAACTTGAACTCTTCTTAACCGAGTTAGCCATAAGTTGATGGGTCGCTGTTAGCACTCCGCGATAGGCAGAAGGTGATAAAATTAGGCCTAACTAAAACATCACCAAGCTAAACGCTGCTTTCTCTGTGGAGGGTTACAAACTTTTGCTGAAATATACAGGCACAGGCATGGCTTGTGCTACAGCAAACCTGAACGTTAAACGCTTGAGCCTAACTTACTTTCCTATCACACGAGGGAGTTGCACATCAAAAAGGATGCATTCTTTTTGTACAGCTTTTTGTATGGAGCAGTTGTCAATGTCGAAGACAAAGCAGAAGGAACGCGGCGAAAGGGGGCACTGTTTTTTGTCCTTTCTGTAGCTATTCTTAACCGCGTTTTTATTCCCTGAACGGCCAGGAAAGACGAGTGGCACATCCGAAATCCTGACAGTCACGAATGAACTTGCTTTCCACAGGCACGCATAATGTCACTAGTCTTTTTTCTTGCAATAAACTAAACCACTTCCAGGCACATTTATCTAGATAAGAAAGCGTAACGGGCCATGAAGACGAATTATTTTCTTGGTGCAAAGAAAATGACCACTTTGCCTCAGTAACAATAACACCAAATATAAGGCGGCATTAAAAATTATTTAGAACCCCAAAATAAAACAAAATGTCATTTGTTGTTTGAATGGCATTGAGTGAGTAAACAAAAGCCCATTCTTTGAAAATAGTAAGGATCAGTCTTGTGTTCCCGGCGCGTTGAAAATGTCATTACCCTCTGTTAAGAAGACATGGTAAATGACAAGACCTCCAATATCTAAAGGTGCTTACAGATTCTAGAGTAGCCTATTAATATCGGACGTGCTTACGGAAGAAAAAGAAAGCACGAGGAGATTCTAACCTACCCCTAAGTATGATTGTAAGCATGTAAGCAGAGACGCAACACCAACATTAAACGAGACAGACTAAACATGGGGGTCTAATCAGCCAGTTTTAATTCCATCAAAAACCAGACACTTTTTCTCGTCCTTTCAGTCTAAAAGGAACTTCAGCATATACTTATCGCTCCGCCCTAATGGAACCCTACACTTCTCGCTTGGCTTCTGTCTGGACGGAACGCTAGACACTACTTATGTTGGTATCGAACTTGCACCGTACGTGGAGGTGCCTACTCGTGTGTTGGCCGCTGAACACTGCCCTGGGCATGCGCAGCCGGGAGTGCCGCACTATTTTCTGCGGTTTCCCTGCTTGTCGTGGCTGCTTGTTTGCTTGCAAGCTCATGTTAACGCTCGTTGAAACTGCATCCCGACGGTTGTCGGGAACTACAGGATAAAATTCTTACGAGGTATGTACTATATACATTTGATATTTCGTAGCACTGCCTCATGAGAATCCCCGCACTTGCTGGCCCGGCGCCTACGACGGTGAAGCGGTTACGACCAGCAAGAGATCGGCAGGGCAAGGTGAATTGAATATGGGCATAAAATAACTCAAAGAAACGAATTGCCGTGAAGGGCGACAAGATTGCGAGGCTGGACAGGAAAAAAGCTTTACTTTTACGACCCCTTGTGTCGCGGAGGGGTTTTCATCGTGAAGTGCTGCTGCGCCAATTGCTGGGCCGCCAAGGTAACCAAGTTTTAATTTCTGCCTCGGATTTGCTTTTAGAAACACGAGAATATACTGCTTTCATTTGTGTGAATGTTATCGACGACCACTCAAGCCACACTTTGATTTCAGTTTATCTATAAGAGTGGCGGCAAGTACTTATTCGTACGGGACACTTTTAGATGTGGAATGTTAACTGTGGACCAAAGTGCTAGCATACATATAATTGTAATTGTGGCGGTCATTAAAAAACGAAGAGTGAACTATGGCCGCAAGGTTAATGGACGGACAAATGTTCAAAAAAAGACGGAGTGTCTAACTTTTGGACGGGACTTTCAAATCATAAAAATAGTGCCCTTTCGCTCTGTGAAGAAGGATTACCTCCGAAGTGCACGAAATGCACGAAAAAAACACGCTTGTTTGTAATTTGCAATAGAGCAATTACCACTTACCCAATGAAACTTTGAAGGGCTCGAGATATATTGTTGTGGACAAACATGGAGCGGTCTGTTCCCCTCCTGCGTCTTATTGTCTGCGTAACACAGCAAACCAATCCGCTCGACCACTGAGGACACCGGAAAGTTCGCATTGAGGCGGTGGACGTAGACGTTTAAACCTCCGCCAGCACAAATGACATGTCATCAGAGAGGGCATGAAACCTACATCTGCGCGTGCACGCCCGCCCCCTCCTCCCCCCCCCCCTTGCCTCTAATCCCAACACGTGGCAGATAAACATACAACCAGTTACGTGCAAGTGTTTAGAAGTGAAAGGCCCCGTTAAAACTGTCGCTCTGAAAGCCATTCATGCAAAACGAGAAATATTGGTGCACGTCGACGCTGCTGTTCACCCGGTAGAGATTCACAGTGACCGGGCCAGCTCGAACTGGCGCTGGAAATGGCGGCGGCCGCGGCTCTCCGTTGTTTCTAGACCCATTCGCGCTTCTGTTCCGGTAGACGCTCCTTCGATTCCCACTATTCTTCCTCCGAACGAGCGATGCGCGCCTGTCCATATGCAATTACCACCAAGAAGGAATCAATATTTATTCTAGTGGACAATCATGTGGCTGTCCATTGCCGTCCAGCGTCGTAGGCATCTCACTGTTTGTGTAACACACCATTTCAAGCTCAAACCGCTCGGACATTGAGGACAGCTGACAGTTCGCACTGAGCCGCGAGACTTCCAGGTTCAAGTTTCCCGCCCCCACAATGCGCATGTCATCGGTAGCAGCATGAAGTATATAATTGCTGAGCCATAGCCTCCTGTATAACGCCTTGTGCCTGCTCAGTGTCAGATATTCCTCCAGTTTCTCTGGTGGCGCCCTAATCCCAGGTTCTCCTGTGTGGGCGATGGCACGGTCAACATTTGTCTTCACATCTTGCAACAATGGGTAGTTTAACAAAAAGTTGTCAAGGCCATTTGCAAACAAATTATACAAAAAATACGTGTAGTATAAAGGAGATTCTGGCTCTACAGCACTTAACGTGCAACTCCTGTTTAACAAAAAGCTATAAAAATTATTTCACGAAGCCAGAAGTAAAACCATCTAGTAAGTGGCTGGGGTGAATCTAAAGAGAGAGAGAGAGAGAGACAGCCTTAATTAGAAAAGGATGACCATGTGTCACGATGGGGGAAAGGAATGGGGAGGGAGGGTAAGAGAAAATAAACAAATTAATGCTGGTCGTTCTCAGTAGACTCAATAACTGGGCCAGTTCTTGGAACCTGCAATTCATGGGACTCTAGAACTTCACAGTCTTAATTACAAAAGAGATGGTCTTTCTCGGCCGACCTTGTACGTTCGTAAATTATTTAACGCAAAAGCTTTTTTTTTTGTTTCACTCGATTCAGCCAGAATTGCTACGGGTGAGTTCACTAGTGGGTGTGACCCACTGAAAATTGATCGGTTTTTCGGTATGTGATTGGTGAGTTAAGAATGAGTGTAGCGGGGAGAAGTAGAGAAAGAAACGAGCTAAGTGCACGCTGAATGTTTATCCTCAGCTTATATAAGCGCCCTCAAATACTGAGTATCTCCTTGAGCTTAAAATTGAAGTCGTCATTCTCTGGGGAGCAGGCCCGCATTGCCGATTACCGCGTTGTCAATATATCTGCTACATGCGCGCTGGCACCATTTCGTGGAGCAGCGGCGACGGAGAATAGGGTGCGGGGAGCAGGAGGGGGTGAGTGGGCGCTTACCCTATCGGGGACCGTGAAAAATATTAGCGGCAGAACGAGGCGGAATGGACTCGTAAGTAAAAAAGAGGAGCTCCACTGTTTGGACTTCTTTCAACAAAATTTGATTAGTATGACTCAACTATCACAAACACAGAATCGAGCATCATTATTTTTGGCTTTTCAACGTCCATAGAGCGCGATAAATGTTAACTGGCTCTTATAGCAGTGGCAGCCGTGAGGACATCTATGCATCTTTGTTGTGAAACTCGCGTAGTGAAACCAAAAAGGCGAGCGTGCCAGCTGGAACAGTACACTGAACGCCGTTTAGTAGTTCTGCGACACCAGGCATAAAGCTTCGGTCTTTATTATTGGCTCATGAAGTCCAAGCTCGCCATTTTACGGACTTTTGTAGCTGGAAGACGCCTTCGCGTAGCAGACGACGCCGAGGTGCGTTTCAGTTGACCTCTGCTTGAAACAGCAGTTCGCATCGGCATGGCCGTCGAGAAACCTTGCAACTTGGCGCCCCCACAGTGAACGGGCTGCTCCAATGGGTTTCGGGGCGATAGAGCAGGCACACTCGGTTATACAGTGTGTTGCGACGATAACAGGAACACTTTAAAAATTTTTCCTGAGCGATCCGCCGCTCTGTTCACGCTCAAACTTCACACAAAGGTCGCATTTTGTGGTCTATTTTGTTTGACATCGGGAACAACAACGGTAGTTACCTGTTTATTCTGAAAATAAATAAAAACGATTTTCGCCTATGGGAAAATGGCGGCGATTTGGACGTGCGAGCCCGAAAACCGGGTTTTCTGATCGTCTGTTAGCTCATTTCTAGGTGCATTTTCTGATCGTCTGCTGCACCATTTGGCTCCGTACGTGAATCCCAAACATGCGTTTCACTCTGCAGGTGGTTCCGTCGTTCCAACATCAACTTGCGCTGGCTCGCACGTCCAAATCAGCGGCCATTTTCCCATAGGCGAAAATCGTTTTTATTTATTTTCAGAATAAACAGGTAACTACCGTTGTTGTGCCCGATGTCAAACAAAATAGACTACAAAATGCGACCTTTGTGTGAAGTTTGAGCGCGAACAGAGCGGCGGATCGCTCAGGAAAAATTTTTAAAGTGTTCCAGTTATCGTCGCAACACCCTGTACAGGAGGTTATGGCTGAGCAAGCACGCCCCCCGCTTCCGTCCCAACCAGTGCACGCATAAACCGACAACTGGTGAGGGGCGCGTGTTTATAGGCGTGAGACAGACGGCGAAAATGTCGTGCGTAAAGTCTCTCATGCTGACAAAGAATTGTACGCTCAAGTCGGCGTTCAAAGCGAGCACGTTGCTCCGGTAGCGCCTGACAAGGGCGTGACCGCCGCTATCAGGCGATTCCGCAGCTTCTGGAAGAGGCATCCGTGGTGGCGAAGGGAATAGCAGTTGTGACAGCTGCGTCGGCGGTGGCGAGGAAGAGCGGCGCCGAGTAAATCCGCTTCATATGAATGAAAACTGGGGTGGGGGGGGGGGGGAGGGGGCGGAGGATGAGGGGGGTTACACATATACTGCTTCGCAGTAAAAAAGTCTCTTTAGAACAACTCGGTTTATATCAAATTTTTAAAAACGTTTTGCAGACAATATTTCGTTTCCTATGTCAGCGATGACAACATGCAACTTAAACATAAAGGGAAAACCTTATGACGTGGGATAATGCCTAGGGCGTTGTGTAGCTGCGTGTCAGACCAGGCTCTATGCAATCGGGCTATGTTTGAAATTGCTCTTTATTCTGGGCGAACGTTAAATTTCCTGCAGATTTCTTTTTCTCGCAATTTCGTTGTTCTCCGCTTTTAGACCAAAGTTTGACTACTTCAAATTGAAGCCGCCAGCGACGTTTGCTAATTATTTATACGTACAAATTCTTACTAGTTGGTTAACAGGAGCGTAGATTACTGCGGGCGTTTGGAACATGCACAAATTCCTTCCGGGAAACGACTACAGTACAGTCTCGCGGGCGATAAGAGTAAATAAAAAGGTGGCACAGCGTGCGCCGATAAAATAATGTCATACCCCTGCTGGTTGGAGCTGTCGTAGCTGCGGGAGTACGGCCATTCACCAACTTGGGCGTCAAGTAAGTCGAGCTGCGCGCGTGGCGGCCGCACAGCTGCGCATTTGAGGCACGGCTTCAAGCGCGAGGTAAAAAATGATGCTCCAAGCTAATTGAAATCATGGCTTCATTTAGAACGTTTATCTTGACATTATTAGCACCTAACAGATATTTTTAGCAACTAACTGATATATGATAAGGGCAGGTATATGTTCGAGCAGAGCACACGGGGGAAGCGCGCCCACAAAGTACGCCACACACATGCAATGCGGCTTCGTCTGGAAGTAGTAGTCGTTTTGAGTGAAGTGCTTTGAGCGAACGTGCCATGGTGGCCGTCACTTTTTCCAATCCGTAGGTTCCGTGTCGATAACGCCTTGCGAAGCGCGTCGTTCGCTTTTCCCGGGAAGCAGTGAAAGTATGCACTGTTCTACTTCAGTCACGCCGTCACACCGAAGGGAACGCAATGAACACGTCTGCTCTATTGTATTTGGGCTTTCTTTAGGCGGTATCACAACTCCGCAGTTACGACGCTAAAGAAGAGTGCTGTGCCATGGGGAAGTCCGCAACCGGACCTGATTAGGGCGATTTTCGCGACGGTCGCCAGGTGGCGAGCACAAATGCGGGTTCGCGGATACAGCTTTGTCGAAATCTTCGCAGTTAGCGAAAGATTTGCCCTTGGCCACGAATTCAACTGAGAAGTTTTCGAGAAAGCTGTATAGCTTTCCTTTGTAGCCGTACGGCTGCAATCATGGAAATGTCAAACTTTCCTCTGCTAAAGACGTTTTGGCTCCGTGACAGTGGCCTTCACAAAAAAAAAATCACGCCATATCCACGGAATGAATGATGATAAGTGGGGCGAAGCTCGAGAGGGGGAGATCATCGGTAACCGTAACTCTCCCGTGAAAGTTCGCCCATTACATCATTAAGAAAGACGTAAGACTGTGTGCGTACATTGTAGAAATCAACTTTTATTTTCGGAGTCAATGCTCCCAGGCCCAGACCTGGTGAAAGACCCCGCGCCATCGAGGACTACCCCGCACCTCCACCACAATTTGTCACGTAGGATGGGACACAACGGTAAAGAAATAACTTTTATTTAGGGCGGACTTGTGCCCGAACAAGACGAGAGGAAACGAGCAAAGGTCCTTGCGTCTCGTTCCATCTCCGAGAACGACTGCCTGCGTTCGTGGCGTGATCTCTTGCGTGATCTCCCCCTCGCAGTGCACGTGCGCTCGCGCCTCCGTTGGCGAACACAGACAAGCTCGCGCTCCCGGTGCCGAGTTTGCGCTGCCGGTTGCAGCCGGTTCTAGCGCGTGCAACGCGGCCCACTTTGCGACATCTCCGAAAGCATGCGGCGGTCACGTACCACAAAACACAAGGGATAGACATACCCATGACTTAAGGAGCTTCGCCCCTAAAAAGACATTTTTCTACACATGCGTCACTAACAAGTAAGTGCACATGGTTTTATCACGTCCTTGGAAATGCAGGGATATGTGCCTTGCTTACTTTGTCTTATTTCAAGCACTTTTTTAAATTTTGCAGCCTTCCTGCCGTCCTTTTAAGTGGTTTGTTTTTTCGCGAACCATGCATTTTGTTCCATTGGGACGGATATGTGTTCCAGAAAATTTATGTAGTATAGCGTGTAGTTTCACTTACCTTGTGGCAACTCAAACACGGCAAGACTTTGACTCTTTTATTGTGTTATTTTTTCTAGGCACTGGCATGTGGACGCGCCTGGACACTTAATATACGGGACAAGACTGGCGCACTTAGCGTAAAGTAATATACATTTTCATTGTCAACCAGCGCCAGTCATCGGTGCCCAAGCATTGAGCTGCACATGTTTAACCGAATACGATATGGAGTCGCATGAACACTGTTCTGTTTTAGTATTGGAAAGCGTACATTGTATAATCTATGACATTACACTGTACTCTTTTGCGTTTTATATTACAGGCTTTGCCTAACCTGAAGTACAGAAAGATAAAGAAGCAGCATAGCAAGATGGTTAAACTACGGAGCTTAATCTTTTTTCATTCAAGGAATTGTGTAAAATATTACGGTGGGTCCATTAAAAACCACACCTTACTTTTTGCCATTCACGGAACTACGTAATGACAATACGGTTCTTCCGTTATATTACGTACGTTACATTTGGTCATTTACGGAAAGTTGCAATCCCAAAACGTTGAGTCCATGAAATGACAGACGTGATCCAAAAATTCGCCAGTTTTATTACGGTCTTGCCGTACTATGGAGTGTCCGTTCTTACAAATCTCTCCGTTTTCTAAATTAACGAAATGTGCCCAGAAACATTTTACCAGAAGCTTTCTCCGTAAGCTCGGTCATTTGTTTACACTGTATCTTGTGCACACAGGGAGCCTTAAAACACTTCTCACTTCGTGTGTTGTAAACTTCTTTCTGATTCCCACCAATGCTATGCGGCATTTTTATTCCTCCCAGATGGAAGAGTCCAAAGTTTCAGCTTTGATCCTTCCGACGTTCGTGATTCTTAAAACTGGTCGGCTTGGACAGTAATACCCGCTGTGATGTTCCTGGTGGCTCAGGTGGCTGTCTTGTTACCGTTTCCTTATTATGCTACATGGTATTTCACGTCTGAATACGAAATGCCGCTTTCGTGTACAGCACTACTTTGCTTGACCATGCTTGTACAGAAAACGAACGAAAAACACCTTGTAACGCTTGTAATAGAGCTTCCTTGTCTGTTCCTTGAGTGCCGACTAAATTTATGTAGATAGACGTCAGCGCACGCGATATGATACCGAAAAGTTGCATCTCCTGCAGGGTATGCGGCATGCTCATGTGTTACCCTGCTGGTCGTTCCGCTCACGTTTTGGGTGAATTGCGTTGGAAAACCTGGCCTTGTAGCTCAGAAGAAGTGAGATTGTGATCCTACTTTTGTAGTAAGAGCGCTCAGAAGTTGTCAGACCGCATCGAGAAAAAATATAGTGGTCTTTTGCCACATGCTACGTAGTCATCCCCCCATTCAATAGTTGCGGCAAAACAGCCATCGTTGAAAACCCCTCGGTTGCTTGGGGACGGTCTTCGTTAAAGCTAAAAGAAGCCGAGGCGCGTACGGGGTGAGGATTCAGAGTATATAGTGGAAGACGTGAACCGCCGTTCTATATCAGCAGGAGAGACGCTATAGATGCTTGTACAAGAATCGTAGTTATTAGTGCGTTACGTGCCTGTCAGCACTCAAGGGATACGCTCAAACGGCTCTGAAGGCCTCTTTGGCGATTGTACAGTCCTGTTTCTTTGTAATGTCTTCTGTCAAGGGCCCCCAATCCACAAACAAAATTCTAAGGCGCCAACAAGACTTCGCCAGAAGGTGGCTGTGGAGTCGTCCCTGCTTCGTCTCTTTGCCTTGGTATGCAGATTAGTTTTTTAAATTCCCAGACGAAATTTAAATCATTCTTATAAAAAAGGTTCTTTATTCAATGAACCATCATGTATTTATTCTTCACGCTGCGATTAAAGAATACTTCTCAACCGAAGTGGTTTACTGGAAAAATAAAGCAGACAGCAATGGGCACCATCGACAATGTTTATCTAGGTTCTGGGCATATTCCCAGAAATTCAGAATGCCGGATGTGATGCTCAGGTTCTTGGTCAGTTGACTTCATCCTTGGAACGTCGTTCGATAACCCACTTGCGAAGCTCTCGTCTCTGCAACTTCCCAAGCCTATTGCGAGGAATTTCAGTCACGATGGTCACTCCACCTTCCAGTTTCAGGAACATTGGCACCTTTGCTAATGTGAATGAAACACACAAAAAAAACACGTTGCGTTTTCAGGAGCAACGACAAATGTTCGTTGGCAGTGCTGCCAAATGAAATACTATATTCGGCGTCTCACCTAGTGTCTGGAGATATTTTGTATCTAGTACCAGTCCTAGTATTCAGAGAAACATTGGGCTTACGTTTGAATCACGTGATATATCCTGCAAATCTGTATTGAGGTGACCGGGTTTTTATGTTATCGTTCGAGAAACTGCTGTTGTATACCACACGCTCATTACCAGCCAACGTTGTTACTGTCGCGAAACACGCGTGAAAGTTACTTGGAAACGGCATAATATTACTGGCATGACGAGCAAAGCCAAATTAAAAAAAAATACCATTGACTTTTTGCACCTCCCGGCACTGGCCACTTGACCAAAGCTTCAAACATATTTTGCGACCATTTCGCTCTGCTAGAACGAGCTCATTATTTCTGGCGTCTTTCTGAAGATCGTCATCCCTGCCATGCGTGTTCGTCATGTACAGTTACCAAGAATAATTACTTACCGACATGCCCAGATGTTTAGCTTTTACTATATGCCTTACATCATAGCAAGAAGATTGCCAGCTACTTAGGAAGTCATGTACAAATGCTAATGGAAACTGAACAGAAACTGTTTGAATAAAAAAATGGCCCCGTTCGCAATGGAGATGTGAAGGCTGGGGAAACTACGGAGCTGGGAGTCTCATTAGCTTTAACTTGGCTTTTTCGATAGCTTTACTTTCCACGTGCCCGAAATTTCGGATCTACTTAACGCCGCTTGACACGCTCACGATCGGCCTCTCGCTTACTTCGCTGACGCTAGCTTTGGTTTTAGGAAGAGAGCACATTCTTAGGTAAGCCCTTTTTATCGGTAGACCGGACACTGACGCCGCCGAGCGCGCGCCGTCTCTCTCAACTAGAACAACCCCTGTGCGTCAGAGCTTAAGTCATAAATAGGCGCAGCCCATCCCCGAAGCGCGAAACCCCACCCGAACATCTCCGTCGTGACGCGCACTCCCCAACCTGCTCGTCGGTGCCTTTCCTCCTCGCCACTTCCGCTCACACGCATTGTCATAGCATTTTCCTCCCCTCTACTTAAGTACGTCGATTTTGGAGTGACGCCTGGCACGGCTGCAACTCAAGCACAAACAGCTACACTGTTAAAACTGATGCGGAATCTTGGAACTTTGTTAGAATAAGAAGGTGAAAGCACAGTTGGAGCTCCTGTTGATCTGCTGTGGAACTTTCTGCTCAACATTGCGGACCCTTCTGTAATCACAAGAGCAGGCTCTAGGAAGCATCCTGTGGAGCTCGTTCTGCTTTCGAGACGTCGCATGTGGTATCCTAAACTTCTTCTGATCGCTAGCCGGGGTACAGAGCGTGCTGTTCCCCCCATTGGTAACTCCACCTTTCGACGCGGCTTGTACTTCACGTACGGCACCCGCCTACGCTCCTTCGGCTCAGCTGTTTCCATTTCCTGTCGTGCGACGTTGCCCTCTCTCACAGCCTTCATCCGGTTTGCGTCCCTACTGCTGTTTCCTTTTCCGGGAGAGTGACCGGCCTCACGCAAATTCAACTATTCTGGACCCGGTTTTAAAGCAAAGCTTTTTACCTCTACCCCCCAAGCGTTCTTTCGCGACTGTTGGTGTCAGCAGAAAACTCCCGCGAACAAATTGATCTCGATGAACTCGTTATTATCTCGTTTAATGCAAGAAGCATTGTAAATAAAAGTGACAGTTTAGAACTGCTTCTTTTGAATTATGACCCTCATCTAGTGGTAATTACCGAAACCTGGCTGAGTGACAGGATCAGTGACAGCGAGGTCGTTCCACATGGTTATCAGATATATAGGCGTGATCGTGGCATCCGTGGTGGGGGCGTAGCCGTTATAGCAAAACATAATATCGAGATCTCGGTTCTGCCGGTTATTCCAAACCATGAAATTTTGTTTTTAGACATATCTGTTTGCGGCCTCAAATTCTTGCTTTGTGCGGCTTATCGAGCACCTGATGCAACTGACTCGTTTCTTTGCGAATTGTACGATTCCCTTCTGCCCCACAGTGGGCGCGCGGTTATTGTAACGGGTGATTTTAATCTGCCAAGTCTTGACTGGAATCGCCCTACTTATGGAGTGAGCAACTCTTGTGATAGTATCTTAGACATGATGTTGGCTATGAATTTGAATCAGCTAGTTGTTGAACCTGCCCATCTTCATGCCATTTTAGATTTGTTTTTTGTTAGCGAAGGATTTTCTAGTGGCATAGTAAAAGTAGATCCTGGTATTTCCGACCACCGACTCATCTCGTTTTGTTGGTCTTCTATCGAGCATGGCAGTGTCGAGGACCATCCAGTCAAACATGTCAAAAATTTTGACCGCGCTGATGACGCTTCTATCATTGATTATTTAGAGTTGCAATTTGATTACCAGATGAACAATGATGTGCACAGGTTGTGGATGCATTTCAAGGAAACAGTAAAATACTGCATTGAGCATTTTGTACCATTCAGAAAGGTTAGAAGTAAAAGATACAATGAATGGATTACCCGAGATATAATTCAGACAAAGCGTAAAATAAAACGTCTTAGGAGAAAGAGGAGTCCAAGTGAGCAACATCTGCAAAGCCTCAAGCAGTCCTTGGAATGTAAGGTGAAATCAGCCAAGGCTCATTATTTTAACGTATCACTTCCTGAGTTTATCCAAAATGACCCTTCCAAGTTCTGGCGCTTTTTGGGTGAAAAAAAACATTGCCTGAATGAAATAGCTGTAAATGGTAAAATTGTGACCGATTTTAAGGAAATAGCCCAATCATTCAATCACTACTTTCAATCAGTTTTTTCACCAGGTGGCGTGATTCCAAAACGCCTAACACGTGATTCAAGTGTACCTGTTATATCGGATCTTGGAGTTCTGGCAATGTTACGTAAGCTCGATTCGAGAAAAAGCCCCGGCCCCGATTGTCTTCCAAATGGATTCTTAAAACGGTATGCTGACCAGTTATCAGTATTCTTAACTAGGATTTTTCAGACCTCCCTGGCATCGGGTGAAGTCCCGTATGATTTTCTGGTTGCTAGGGTCAAACCACCCTTTAAACGTGGAGATAAACTTGCAAGCTCGAACTACAGACCCATTTCTATTACAAGTAGCTGCTGTAAAATGTTAGAACATGTTATTGCGGGATTCATTCATGAATTTCTTGCTGAAAGAAACATTTTGTCGCCTTACCAGCATGGCTTTAGGAAAAAAATGTCTACTGTTACGCAATTGGTCACAACAGTGCATCACTTCTCTGCAGCTTTGGATGAGTCCGGACAAGTCGATGTGGTGTTCCTAGATTTTAGTAAGGCCTTTGACAAAGTGCCGCATGATAAGCTTTTGTATAAACTTGAATTCATTGGCCTTCCCAATTGTATTTTGAACTGGATTAGAGCTTATTTATCAAACAGAAAACAGTATGTTGATATTAATGGTTGTTTCTCTCATTCTCTTGCTGTCACGTCTGGTGTACCCCAGGGCAGTGTACTTGGGCCACTGTTGTTCCTTCTGTATATAAATGGTTTGGTGTCTGTAATTCCTGAAGCGGTCTCTGTGAGGCTGTCTGCCGACGATTGTATTGTTTTTAGAGAAATTCGATCACCTGACGACTGTGTTGTGTTGCAAGAATCCCTAGTACAAATAGAGAGGTGGTGTGAGGAGTGGGGAATGATGCTTAATGCCGCAAAATGTGCGTTTTTAAGAATAACACGAAAAAAAGTTTTCTTTCGTTCTCAGTATTTTCTCCAGAACACTGCAATCACAGACGTTGCAGAGTATAAATACCTCGGCATCACTCTAAACTCTACTTTAACTTTGTCGTCCCATGTATCACGCATTTGTTCAGCTGCATTTACGAAGTTGTGTTTTTTGAGGCGCAAATTAAGACATGCCCCAAGTCACGTCAAGCTTTTAGCCTACAATACTTTTGTTAGAGCCAAACTGGAATATGCCTCCGTGGTTTGGGATCCGCCCTTTAAAAAGGATATTTACATGCTAGAGCTCGTCCAAAGAAAAGCAGTACGGTTTATTTTTTGCAAATATGGCCGTTACGAGTCTCCTTCGAAGCTCATGTCTGACAATGGCATTCAATCCCTAGAATCTCGAAGACGCTTCCGGTTATCATTCTTACATAATATTGTTACGTCTAAAGTGCAAATAACTCCATCGACTTTAGTTCAACCCTTAAGCACAAGAAGGACACGACACACGCATACTCAATCCCTTCAGCCTATTTTCGCAAAAACAAACCAGTTCAAGCTTAGTTTTTTCCCCCGTACCATTTCTGAATGGAATGCACTTCCGGAAACAGTTGTTCAAGCCAGAAATTTTTCCGAAGCGCTCCATGCGAGTATTTGTCACTGAGTATGTGCATTGTAGGGTGTGCCATGCCTTTACCGATGTGCCTTATTTTTTTGTTTGTTGGTTTTCTTACTTTAAAAAAAAGTTTGTTCCTTGTATGAATGATTGTGTATTGCCAGTTGCCCCTCCTGCTTGGGCCAGAAAATCTGGCTTGCAGTATTCGCAATAAATAAATAAATAAATAAATAAATAAATAAATAAATAAATAAATAAATAAATAAATAAATAAATAAATAAATAAATAAATAAATAAATTAATTAATTAAAGACTTTGCTGCACCGCCAGGAATCGAACCTGGAACTAACAGAGTAACACAGCAAGAGCCCGTTATCTTATAGATTGAGCTACGAGCCCACGCGGAGATGGGGAAGAAAAGTGGTGCACTCATCAAGCACATCTACGGGTTTAACCCCTGCATTCTTGCCGAATGCCACGCGATAGCGATTAAAGGAAGCTCACACCAACCCATGGCATCTCATTTCTAGTACCCCAGTGTGCTAAAGCCTGTGGCGTCCAGTACACACGTGAATATTCTCACCTCCTTGTCGTCCGCCCTCACGACAAACGACACCCCAAAGAACACATTCGAATACTTCTTGATGGCCAGGCCATCATCAAGCCCCAGCATCAAGATCCTGGGCCTACATCTTTAGACCAACACCAAGAGTGACGGATGATTGCAGCGCCTCAAACACACTATCAATAAAATCATACACATGATCAGGCGAGTTTAAACCAAGAAGCGAGGCTTCAAGGAATCTGATACGTTTCGATTAGTTCAAGCTTTTTTCCTCTTGACAATCACTTACGTAGACCCCCTGCCTTCTTCTCGGCAAGGAGGACTTAAGATGCTTTATATAATAATTAGAAAGGCGGTTGAGCAAGCCATTTGTCTTCCCATGAGTGCGTCCACCGGAAGATTGCTGAGCACGGGGCTCTACAACATGGTGGAAGAGCGGTTAGAGGGCCATGTTTCTATCCAGAAGCACCGAATGAGCAGAACTGCGGGGGGTCGCAGCATCCTTCTCCAGATTAGCTGGGGAGCACAGAATGGCAATCCGCTTGATATACTCCTGGACTTCTGGCGACAAGAAATAAAGATTCGCCCTGTGCTTTGAAATATAAACCCCTAACACGACGTGGGTCGCCGACAAGCACGGGCTCAAGTGCTGAACACCAGCCTCGGTGGGCATCATGCAGTTATCTACACAGACGCCTCCCAACTCTGAGGGCAGCAGTACGCCATCATTGTGGCTACCTCCAGAACCAACCTTCTTGCGTGTGCCTCACTAGAGACCGAAGAAATGACGGCAGCAGAAAAGGCACCCATCACCTTGGCTCTCACTCTAACAGGGGTTCGTAAGGTAGTCACCGATTCAAAACTAGGCTACCAGAATCACCAGTCAGGTTTGGTGTCCTGACCTGCACTGCGTGTGCTAAACACCACTCACGAAATGGTTCCATTCAGCTCATATGGACACCAGATCACGCTTCCATGGAAGGCAACGAATACGCCCACCAAGCCCGCACTTTTATCCCCCGTGCTATGGAGCTGCTCGATGACAGTCACGTGCTTGTCTCGTTCAGGGACATAACCCACCATTATTGCCTTCTGCGAGAGACGCTAACTTCGCCTTTCCCTGACATTTTTATAGAACAACAAGCAACCATACGGCTCATACAATCCGGCTCCTTCCCACACCCGACGCGTCTTCACTTAATAAACCCGAATCGCTACGAAGCTGAATGTAAATTTTGCTCAGACGTAGGAACGCTCTGCCACATAATCGTGGTGTGCGACTTTAGCCCTGAGCACCCTCCTCTCTTTCCGTCAACTACCGAACAAGAGGAATGTGAGATTCTGCGGTCCAGCCCCTCTCTGCCTACCCAGTTTCAGCTGGTGGGCAGAGCACAGGCGGCGCGGACAGAATATGCGCTACAGTGAAGAAGGAACCACTCCCCTGTGCGGCGCTCTGTGCCGTTCAGAAATCCTAATATAAGTATTTCCTCATGCTCTCCCTCCTCCTCTTACTCCTCCCCCGTCTCTGCAGCCGATCTCATCACCTCCGTCCGCGAGGGCAGAGACGGAGAAGTCAGGTCGTCTAACCGGGTTAGAGTTTCAATTTTATAAAAAGTGTTTCCACTCATTTGCTACACCAATACAACTCAATCTACCACCGTTCATGCATCGTGCAATAATTTAACCTTACCAAGAATATCTATTTGAAGTAATAGAGGGTGTGGTTAAGTGTATTCCACTTCTATCTAGTTTCACTATTTGTATGGCAACGTCAGTGAATTTAAGTGACGTCGCATGGATAATCATTGTGGGTGTAGTTTACAGCTTTGCTTTCCAACCGCATTCACACTGTGGATTGGCGCTAATTTTTTTTCTTAACCTCAAAACACACCTGCTTGAAAACTGGAGAGGTAAAGATTTCGCCTTGAGAAATTAAATATGGTTATTATTGCAATTGAGGGAAAAATCTACGTTCTTCAAACGTCCTGCACATTTGTTTATTATCTCGCGACAAATACAATTTCTTACCTTCAACCTACCGGATAATTTTAAGCAGCGTTACGCTGCCGATTGTAACGTTTAGATTTCATTCCGCAAGCCACGTTAACGTCTGTTTCAGGCGTATTACCTTCTTTCCAGAACTATAAACTTGTTACCAGAACACGTATAAAGACATGAAATACCAACCGTTAACAAATCGCTGGAAGTGTTCGGGCCCGAGATGCTCGTATCCGGGCTTGGGCACTACAACGGCGTGCGGCAGCTCCCCAACCTCAGGGCTCGGTAGCCCCACCAGAGCGCAGTCTTGCACTTCGGGGCAGTTGAGAAGAACTGCTTCGATTTTGGAAGGGGCGATCTTGGTGTTGCCGAAGTGAATGAACTCTGTGAGGCGCTGCACCAGGTACAGCCACTCCTCCTCATCGTAGTAGCACTCATCTCCTACGGCAAGTAAATGCACCACTACTTTGCGGGCACTTGTGTGGCTGATTATGAAAATAGGCAAAGCAACACAATCGCCAAACATTACTCGGGACACGTAATGGAGCTCTGCCACGCCTTCGATAAATGCTTTCACTCTTTCCTTCGCGAATATAAGCTCTGCAAAGGCTGTAGATATCGCCAGCACAGAGCGGCACTGAAGATTTGCTCGTCGCAGCAGGTACGCCTTCCGCTTTTGCTTCGCTTTTGCGGCTTTGTTTGTAAGGTAGCGACCGAATGCGTCCACTGTTGCAACTAAAGGAAATCCGATCAATTGCCGCTGCATTGCGGTAATCACGTAATTTCAGAGCTCGAAGAACGCCAATCCCTGCAAAGTGAAAACAAATCTTTTGAGAAAGTTTTTTAAGTTACCCGATGGGCATAGAGCAGTATTTTTGGCTGAGATACGTTGAAATCACCTAATATATGTATTGAATGTATTGGTTCACTACCTTCTGCAAGCATTTAGGATTTCGAAAAAGTTTGAAAAAAGTGTCGCAGGGTCTCTTAATTACTGCGTACTTGCCTTGAAGACGAAGGCATGGCGATACTTATTCACAATTTCCATACTCCTGTATTGTATTTACGACTCTTTCTTCACTTTCGTTAGCTCGTCTTACAGCGCTAGTTCCGTCAGAAAGCAGACTGGCACACGCCACAGTTTCCACAGAATAAGGGTTCTGCACGGCTGGTGTGCACCTGTACTACTTACCATCACCCTGTTGTGTGAAGCGGTTTAAGTTTCCTATTTTGTGAAGCGGCCTCATGAACCACTTAAAGGTCATGATTGTTTGTCTCTAAATGAGGTGGGTATGTGCCAAGACAAAAGGAACGACAACAACAACAATAACAACAACCTTTGTGCTACCGTTGGTGATGTGCGGTTAAAGTGCAGTTGTAGGGCATTCTAGTTGCTACTGTGCCTAATTGGATTCAATACCATCGGGTCCCACTTGCGTCCTTATATATTGTTTACACCAACGGAAATTTTCTTTGGAGCACGAGGTCGCGGGTTCGATTCCCGGCCGCGGCGGCCGCTTTTCTGATGGAGGCGAAAAGCAAAAACGCCCGTGTGTACGAGATTTCGGCGCACGTTAAAGATCCCCAGGTGGTCAAAATTAATCCGGAGCCCTCCACTACGGTGCGCCTCATCGCCTGCGTTGCGTCGGCGCGTTAAACCCTACAATCAATCAATCAATCAAATTTTCTTTGTTAGACAACAATGACGACAACGGTGTCTCGCGCAATGCGGAGTTTACGGCTCTCACCTTAATAAAATCGGAGGACATGCACAAAACATCTTTCATCTCCTGTACTTTCACATGGTCTAATAAGGTCGCATTTTGGCCAATCAATGTCTCTTCTGTGGAGGTAATTTTTTAAATGAAGGGCATTTCAGTAACTCACGATGTCACCCGCGTTGACGTCCGTAGTCCGCACCGCACCCCTCCCTACTAGATAAAAAAAATACTATCCGGCGCCCGGTTTCGATCCCTCGCCCTGCGGGCGGAACGCAATGTACATGGTGCTCAACCCACTGCGCCACAAAGCCGACACAGAATAGGACGCTCCGAACGTGCCTTATATCGTTGACTCATTCAAATTACTGCTGACGAACGCTCTCTCGTCAGCAGTTGCCCCATTAACGTAACTCAAACTACTTAACGTCGTGCGCCCCCGGAAATGCTCTGCATTTGATCGTGCCCCTCGCGAGGGGGATGTTTCACTGCGTCTTCTCTCGGTCGCGGGACCCGTGGCGCCATCGGGCGGAGGCGCGGCACAACTCGTAGCACTTTCTTTGAAAAAGCGCCTCGAAAGCGCGGCAAATATGAATTTCACGCGGTTTACGCACACGCTTGCTGTACTCGCGCAATAGTGCTTTCTTTCGTAATTTGTATGTCGGTGTTTACTACTTGGTTTAGATAATTCCTCGCTGGTAAACTGAAGCACGGACCCGATTTTTTTTCTACCTTCAAATATTATTCCAGCGTCGAATTCCTGAATTCGGGCGTCAATTGTTACTCCCAGGAAATACAATTAATAATAAATTTATACAAGAGAATTATACCGAAGTTTTTTTATCTTGGCTGTAAAATTGAGTAATGATTGAATTTCGTGCTTAAAGGGACACAGAAGGGTAACAGCAGGTTGGGCTGTAACGATAGATCTCGGTGCCGAAAATCGAAATACACCATTGTCGCGACCACCACTTGTTTAATAAGCCAGGGAATTCCCGAAAGGTGGAAAATGGTGTCGACGCACACTACGCTTTTGGCTACCACGGTGTGAGGTCACAGAAGTGGTAAACGATGAAAGCACATTGAAGAAGCATCTTTGAATGTTCTCCTGACGTAAACATTTCTTAGGTGGTTGAGCATGTAAATTAAATGTAAATCAAAACTTTTGCTTGAGCTTGTCTTATTAAAAAAAGAGCTACTGCTTTTACACACTGTAGGATGGGCTGCTTCCTTCACGCTTTAGAGTCGGTCACTATGTTTCCAAATTTGTTTTGGAAAAGACGTGTTCTACATTTGTGCGCAAGCAGCGAAAAACGGCGAACGCCCGAGCTTCAGCAAGCAATAACCACGGCATGAAGCGGCAAAAGGAAGATGTTTAAGGGACCCGCCTGAGCTGCTAATCTTTCGTTCGCCGCGCGTCAATGCTGCTATCGGTAAACCAAGCCCGCGCCCAAATGAAAACTTATCGCCCGTGAAAGGTAAATGGGTAATTACATTTCGCTGCTCCGTTCACCACAAATCGCTGTTGATAATCCGTAAGCATCGCATAATTCTACGCTGGGGCGTGGGGGAGCCCGGCAGGACTACACAATCGTTAATGTTCGTAGGCCGTAATATTGTGCCAGCGGTTTTTTCAAGCAGCGTACCAAACGACATCTTCACTGTCAACTTTTCGAGTTCGACTGCTCGAAGCGGGGAATGTGGTCGCAACTGATCGCCCTTCGCTGAAGCAGTGTTCACCCCGCCGGGAAGGCAACTGCGCGGGAGCTTGCAGGATCGGAGGAAAGCTCGCGCGTTTTCACATATCACGTTTGCCGTTTCACGTATCACATCGGAGGTGTGTGGCCTGGGGCAGCGGCTGATGTGATGTGGCTGCATGGGCATCACAGATATGTGAAACGGCATTCCTCGTTCCGTGGGGGACGCATCATAAGAGTCCAAGCTAGAGTCCTCTGCCAGCGAAACGTCAGCGATAGGTTACAGACGTATAAGCTACCATTGCCAACGCTTACGCTCTAGACCACACCGGTGCTGCCGGTGCTTCGCTCCTATGTTTCCAACGCAATGGCTACGTCCCGAAAAAATGAAAGGGAAAAGGAAGACAGAAATGCCTGCTTTGCTTGCCTATTTCTCAGCAAGAAACGCATCGTTGCTCGTCGAACAAAAGCCGAGAGATCTACGAAACGTATGATCTTTCTGTTAAAACAAAATTCCATTCATCCTTTAGTGTCCCTTTAACTAAGTAGCCAGGAAAGCGAACTTTACACAGTCCCTCGGTGAGAGAGTTTTCGGCCAGAGTATCAATAATACGAAGTTGATGGAGTAGTTCCTCGGATTTTTAAATACTTTTGCAATTGTTTCAGCAAGCTAAGCCGTATTTTTACTTGCTCACGCTACACATTCTTCACTGCGTGTAAGTCCCTATGGCAACATATCGATGCAATTTACTTTTGGCAATATAACTTTACATTTCGATAATAACGATGAGTGAGATATAAACATATGATGCAGCTTCAGAATCTTCTTAACTTTGGTCAACCCCATAGGCATTCTTGGAAAAGTAAGTGATTGAAATTATTTCGGTCAAGTTATTTTTTCTCTCCCCAATCATCAGAAATGAATCAAGCACAAACTTGGCATGTCGTCCGCGCAATTTGCGAAGTATTCAGAAGCCGTGAGGAGGTTTCTCTGTCACTAAAGAGAATGGTTAGCAACCAATCTGCGCTGTTCGTAGGACGTAAAGACAGCTGGGGAAGTAGTTGTCAGCATTACAAGGTACGCTAATTAAGTCGGCACAAAAAGCCACGAGAAAAAGAATGCTAAGGTTACCGCTCCCGCGTAAGAAAACTATCTCATGTATTAGTACTCAAACGGGTACCTATGACATGTTAGCTCCGAAAAAGCGGAAGCACGGACAAGCGGTGGACCATTCGTTTGAAGTGGTGGCAGCCAAGAGACGACGAAAAAAGTTTTTTGAGATCCCTGCGAGTGGGCTTCGTACTGGAGTACAAAAAACAGGCCGATGGTGCTGCTGCTGATGATTTTGGCGACGATCATGATTCTGCTAATGATGCTGGAGTTGATTATTAGGATGAGGATGAATTTCATTAAACTGTTACTGATGAATGTTTTCCTATGAAAACATTTACCTGTCCTATACCAGCCATTGGCATCAGTGACCGGCTCGTCCAGTCTGCCCCAGTATCCTCTCATCAGGCCGGGGCCTCTGATCAGGAGTTCACCGGGCTGACCGGGCCCCAAGGGTTCTCCGGTCTCGTCGTCTACCACCTGCACCATTAACATAGTCGTAGTTTGGGGCGTAAATTTTGTTTAGCCCAATAAGAAAGTGTTGCTTGAGTTAGGTTGTACTCAGTTGAAAGCCTCGACCCAGCTACGTACAGACATAGACAAGTCAGACATAGGTACAGACATACAGACATAGACATAGGTGCCGTCACCTGGCAGCGGCCGGGGATTGGCCTCCTGCGCTGGAGTTTTGGCGACATGCAGCGCCCCTAGCGGCTGACGCCTCTGGGTAGTACAAAAGCAGACAACCCTCGCCGCCCTCCATGTGTTTTAAATTACAAGCCAGATGGAACGTTGGTTGTGGTGCTTTGTGGCGTGTTTAAATGACTGCATACTGTATGAAATAGCCCATAAAGTAGTTGCAGAGGCTAAACAAAATAATATCCGCTAAAAGAAGCCGATTTGTCGGCTTTCTTTTGAGCGAGCTGTCGCGGTGGTCGCGGCGTGGGACAGTATCGCCAGGTCGGGTGGTTTAACTGTTTGACGACAGTTACAGTTTTTTCTTCTTGCATGTGGTCGACAAAGCAAAGTTCACGAGTAGCATAAACACGGAACGCTGCTCATCCTATATCCTGAGGTAACTGCAAAATGCAAGCGAACGCAAGCATTGCGCAGCCGACTCAGCTGACACTGCTGGCCTGGCACCGCCTTTGAAACGAGAGGAAATTTTCTTTCGCATTTTCGCAAACTAAAGGATACTTGCGTAACGTTTTACGCCGCACGATTTACGAACGGCAGGGTACTTGTATACTAGTGAGTAGGTGAGGCAATAGCGCCAAAAAAACAAATTAAGCGCTATTAAAGGACGCAAAACCAAATCACACGCCCGCTGCCTGCAGAGATGTGTACTTCTATAACATCACATAACACAGCCGCATACTAGTGAGTAGGTGGGGCAATAGCGCCAAAAAAAAAACAAATTAAGCGCTATTAAGGACGCAAACCAAATCCCACGCCCGCTGCCTGCAGAGACGTGTACTTCTATAACATCACATAACACAGCCGCATACACGGCGCGGGGCACCGAATATTTACATACGATCATAACTGACTGTGTCGGTTTTCTAGTGCAGGGGTCGTCGAATCTGAACGCCGACACGCCAGTTTTGACTGCAAATGGAGTTAGCGAGACAAGAACAGAGAATTGGCGTCCTCCAGTTGAATTGCCCCCCCATTCCCCCCCATCTTCACACTTCGCAGGATTATTGTCAAATATTATTAGAAATTCGCTGATTTTTTTCTCTTTGCATTCAAAGCCCCCCTCCTCCTCCTACCCGATTCGCTGTCCAGCCCTCCGCCTTGTCGGCTGCATGAAACTCGGCCGTTTTTGACCCTCATTCTAGGCTATTAAGTGCGAACTCGGAATGTATGCTGCAAGAGCGTAATTAAGTAAAGTGAGAGCAAAGAAGGAAAGCGAGCGGCCTCTTAGTTCGCCCGACCACTTTGTTTTACGACCCGCCGCGGTGGCTCAGTGGCTAAGGCGTTGCGCTGCTGGGCACGAGGTCGCGGGTTCGATTCCCGGCCGCGGCGGCCGCTTTTCTGATGGAGGCGAAAATCAAAAACGCCCGTGTGTACGAGATTTCGGCGCACGTTAAAGATCCCCAGGTGGTCGAAATTAATCCGGAGCCCTCCACTACGGCGCGTATCATCGCCTTCGCTGCGTCGGCGCGTTAAACCCTACAATCAATCAATCACTTTGTTTTACGGCCACTAATTTCGGAATCGCAAAACAGATTTCACGCTTCTGGCGGTCGCGGCAATTTGTCACTGAGACACGCAACAAAACGGCAAGCTAACGCTGCAACATGTATTCGTAACGGCGACGCAAACGAGCACCGTTTAATGAAAGTGCACGCATAGTGTGCAGATACGCAAAAGAGCGGCGTACCGCAGGCGAGCCTGCGGTCCGCCGGACTTGCTGGCTTTTTAAAGCGCGATCATTGCCGATTGCGTCACTCTTCTTTTTTGATCGGCTGTTTTTGAGAAGTCTTTGTCACGTAGAGTATTAGTTTAAACTAGAAATTTTACTAAAAATTTCACTTCGTACGACCATCGATCAGTGAACCTGCGAGTAGCAGACGCCGCCACGGTCCCGGCACTTTCGTCGGCGCTGTAAACGTGTTTAGCGCTGCAAAGCTTTTTTACTTAATGCCAAGTTGATCGCTGAAATAGAACGGACGCGTCGGGGATGAGCTGGTGACCACGTCGCAAAATAATCTGGAGCGTCGAGCTCATTTTGCTTCTGTCAACACGGGATCCTATGGGACCCGCGCAGCTTTGTACTACCCGGAAGTACTGCCCGGAAGCCGCTTGCGCAGCGCCCCCTGGGCAGCACAGGAGGCATATAAGAGGCGGACATGCGCAGTTGTGGGGTTGGGAGCGAGGGTGCATGTCCCACTGCGATATGTTGCCCTCTCCTCGCTCGCATGCTTGTCTTGTCGCCGTGCCGTGAGAGCGCTGAAAACATCCTCTTACGATGCGGCGCGACATAATGTCTGCTGGCACTCAGTGCCAGCAGACATTATGACAGCAGACAGTGCCAGCAGGCGGCCTGGTCGGCGCGCACGAGCGCCCCCTCCCCAGATCTGCCGGCTTCATATTGCTGACATAGCTTTGCATGTGTAGTGCAGTAACTTGAGGAATTAATGATGGACACGAGGGCCAAACCCAAAAGCATGTCCCGTGCTGCCTTCACAGGTTCTTCAAGCACTGAGGTGCCTCCGAAAAAAAAAAAACGTGGGCTGCCAACATTGTTGTGCAAGGGCAATAACCTGGCCTATAAAATAATTGGAGCTCCCTAAGTTATTAATTTTTCGGAACGTTAGAATTCTGTTAGCAATTATCCCACCGCAAACACCGCTTGCTGTCAATATATTTCGTTGTAGGCACATTGTAGTGGTATATTACTGTTTTCTACAACCTCCGAATGCGTGAAGTGACTCAGCCCAGACTGCGTTAAACAAAGGCGTGTTCTTCACCGCCAGCGCATTGTTCAATTCCCGAACCACGGCACCACGAACGCAAAAAAGTGTAGTGCCAGCAGAGGTTAGGCGGATGCTGTTTGTCTCCGTTTCTGGGCGCTGGTTTTCTTCAAGAAATCGTGATTAACTCAACAGTATGGCTTCCGAGAGCAAAACGCGTTTTCCGCGCAAGCACTGATCGTAGCTTGAAGCAATTACGTGCCGCATTGCTCTAAGCATGACCAACACCCTCAGCGGCGGCGCCGGTATTCTTTACAGTGCTTGCGGAGCCCTTGCGGCATGGCGGCAAGGCAAGCGTGCGAGCGAGGAGATCGCAACATATCGCAGTGGGACCCGCACCCTCGCTCCCGACACCTCTACTGCACATGTCCCTCTCTTTTCCCCGGCCGCTGCCAGGTGACGGCACCGGTATCTTCGGCCGTGCGTTCCGCGGTTCGTATTTCAATTGTCCACGAGTGTACATGCGTTGCCAGGTAAGAGGCGCAAAATCTTCATTGCCCAAAAAGAGCACCGCCTGCACCTAAAAGGGGAACATTTCTGATGAACCGTTCAGCTAATCCTTAGTTGTACATTCAATCACTGGCGCATTGTGCATTGTGCGCCCAAAATTTTTACAAATGATCACCAGTCATATCACCGCCGAATGGAAGCAGGTATACACTTTTCTATCACGCACGATTATCGTGACCAGTACAAGGGACACGAAGGGTGTTGAGCACACGAACCGCCTTCGTTAGCACACATGATCTAACAGATGCGTTTCTCGCAGCACAGATACCGAGAATGTTTTTAAGTGTAGAGCACTTTAGGGGCTCGTCTTGTCGTCCTAGCTCGCTCTCTGGACCCATATGTACAGCCACACGACGTTCTGTTGTACCGGCTGTCGTCGCGGCGTAACTCAGTCAAGAGGTTTATATAGTAATAAGCGTTCGAAAGTCGTGAACCCTATGGCGCTTGTCCTACATCTCCCCGTTGTTTAGCGCAAACAAAACTGTTGGTACATTTCGGGGTAAATATGCGGAATTAACCGGCAGCACCCGAATCAAATTAGTTAGAACGGTCGTTGGGATGGTTTTTACGATAGTAAGCGAAAAAAAAGTGGCAGTGCCACGCCACCACGTGCGGGATGAAAAGTAAGCACACAAAGAAGAGAACTCCTCCTCGCCCAGTTGCAGGCAGGGGGCGCGCGAGCACTGCGATGGCGCGAAATTTGAATTGCAGTGGGTGGCAGCAGTGAGGAGATAACAGCGCTACAACCCATTATGGCGAATCACTGCTCTGCACTTCCGGCAGCTTTCACATTGAGCAGAACGGCTTTAGTTTTTTCTTGGATGTCCGAGCCGATGTCGCCGCATTGATGTATCCTGTAGCGACACAATGATGAAAGGGTACCTGATTCAAGCAGAGCTTTTTTGATGCATGAGAATGCAGGCCCTGGGGTTAGCATGCCCTGTCGAGCTTTGTTGGCGAAGGAGATATTGCATCTCAATAGTTAAATGCTTTGCTTTAGTGTTGTTGCTATATATTGCTTTTCTTGGGTGCATGTAGGAAATGTTTGGTTTATCAGCAGAATTTTTCTGTTTGCTTCCCTGATATTGAATATTGAATTAATTTTCTAAGAACAAGGCAAACTTCAGGGAAATCTGTCACCACGGGGATAACTCTGTCGAGCCTAACCAATTCGTGGTTCAATAAATCGTTTTTAGTGATTTGGTTCATGATTTAAAACAGTTTAGCGCAAGACTAGAAGGACTGGAAGCGACTGTCCAGTCTTTCACGGTCCTTGCGCAGCCGTGCTAAGCGTAATCTGATGAACTGTTTGCGCTCATCGCCACAAATTTCAGTTAGCAAAAAATCTTGATTTCATGACAAGAGCATAACAACAATTCTTCAACTCATGACGCCAGAAAATGTCTGTACAAAATTCAAAGAATTGTCTACTAATTCGTAGCATGCTTATCACGCTTGTCAAGAGTGTCAATTCTTAATAGACAAAAATGGCCTTGAGAAGTGATGGGTGTTGGAATATTTTATTTCTTTTTACATTTCCTATTTCTTTCTTTTCACCAATGAAGTAAATATATACCACTACAGCGATAAAATGCGTTATGTTTATATCGCTAATTATGTATTTTTACACAGGAGCAAGGCGTACTGCAGAGTTGGCCCATTTTGGCTCTTTCTTTATATGTATTTTTAACGCTTTTTTCCGGTATTGTTTTGTTCATTCTTGGGTTTTGGGGGGAGATGCATAAGATGCTTCTTATTGATTTTCTCTGATCATTTTGTGAAAACTTCATTCTCACTTTTTTTCTACTTGTTTGGGTTTTCAAAACTCGGTCCGCAAATTATCTCCAATTACGCTCACGATCACAGAGAGTAGTAAAATACCTGTAAGGAAGGGCGTCAGACAAGGAGACACAATCTCTCCAATGTTATTCACAGCATGTTTACAAGTAGTAAGCAAGAAATTGGATTGGGAACCGGTGGGACTAAGGGTTATTGGAGAATACCCCAGTAACATCAGCTTCGCTGATAACGTTGCCTTGCAGGGTAACTCGTGGGACCAATTGCAAAGCATGTTTACCGCACTGGAAAAACAGTGTAGAACTGCGGGCCTGAAAATTATTATGCAATAAACTAAAGTAATGATAAATAACCTCGCGACAGCACAGCGGTTTGAGATAGCTGGCGTGGCAGTGGAAGTGGCAAGCGAATATGGCCACTTAGGCCAAGTTGTGGCCCCGGATCCCAACCGAGGCAGAGATAATTAGAAGGATAAGAATGAGGCGGAGTGCATTCGGCAGGAATTTTAAGATAACAAGTGGCAGACTACCATTGTCCCTGAAGAAGAAAGTGTATGACATCTGCATATTACCGGTACTCACCTATGGGGCAGAAACTTGATAGCATACTAAGAGGGTTCAACTTAAATTAAGGACGACTCAGCGAGCAATGGAACGGAAGATGATAGGTGTAACATTAAGGGACGAGAAGAGAACGGAAGTGAGTCAGGGAACAAACGCGTGTTAAGGACAGATTAGTAGAAATTAAGAAGAAATGGACGTGGGCAGGGCATGTATTGCGAAGGCAAGATAACCGTTGGTCATTAAGGGTAACAGAGTGGATCCCTAGAGAAGGCAAGCGTGGCAGGGGGAGGCAAAAAGTTAGATGGGCAGATGAGATCAAGAAGTTTGCGGGGATAAATTGGTCACAGTTTGCACAGGACCGGGATAATTAAAGATTAATGGGAGACGCCTTTGTCCAGCTGTGGGCGTAGACAGGCTGGTGATGATGATGATGGTGATGATGATGATGATGGTGATGATGATGATGATGATGAAGAACGATTACAGGTGTTACTTCCGCCAAATCTGCCTTTTTGTGCAAGTGCAGGGCATTCCACGCTTCGCCATTCTAGTTTTTTACTATATTTTGAACGTTTTCACACGACATTTTTTGTTTATTTATCCGTTTACAGATGCGATGTATCAGAAACATAATTTTTTATTTGTCAGATCGTTTGTGTCGATATTTTGTGCCTATTTTTCGTACCACTTGCGTTTTCAAAATTATGTTCGACCAATAATCTTCATTTACGCAATTGGAAAGATAACAAGTCTTGCTTTCGCCGAATTGGCATTTTTGTTGAAAAAGAGGGCTTTACACGGTTCATCAATTTCGCAATATTTTATTCGTATTTTGAGAGCATTTTTTTCCGTACTTCTTGTTTATTCTTGGGTTTCGGGCCAGATGAATGAGATGCATATGTTTGTTTTTGTAGGATCATTTTCGCGAAACTGATCGTGTTTTTTTTATTTTCTGGTTTTCAAAATTCCGTTCGACCAATTGCCTTTTTTTCATGATGATATAGCGACTACATGTGTTGCTTTCTATAAATCTGAATTTTACTGCAAATGCAGTACGTTACACACCTTGTCGTTCGCGCCATTGTTTATTTGTATTTCGAACGTTTTTCTGCGGAAGTTTTTTGTTTATTCATGGGTTTAGGGTTGAGATATATGAGCTGCATATAGTTTTTTGTTATTTCTCACAACACTTTTGGGAAAATTATATTTGTTCAAAAGTTCTTGCTTTTGGTATTTCAAGATTTTCTTACACCAATTATCTCCATTTACACTAATATAACGATTAGAGGTGTTACGTCCGCCAAATCTGCATTTTCTTAGAAATGCAGTGCGGTACACGGTTAGTCATTTTTGCGATTATTTTAATGGTATTTTGAACACTTTTTGTGGACTTTTTTATTTTTGGGTTTCTGGCGCAGATGTATGCGATGCACTTTTGTTATTTAAGTATATTTTTTCGAGAATATTTTTTTATACCTCCTCAGTTTTTCTTATTTTTTGGGTTTTAAAAAATTCTGTTCGACCAAGCATTTCTATTTACGCTATTATCACCACTACAAAGCTGAATATTTGTGGGAATGCAGGGCGTTACACGGTTCGTCAATTCTTTATTCGTACTTTGAACGTTTTATAGAGACTTCTTTGTTCATATTTGGGTTCTGGGGAGGTGTATAAAATGCCCATTTATGATATGGTCAGATCATTCTTGCTAAAATTTAATTTTTTCTATTTTTCTAATTTTTTGTTTTTCCCAAGAAAGTTCTACCAGGTATCTCCATCTACGCTATTTTAACGATTACAGGTGCCACTTTCGCCAAATCTGCATTTTTGTGTAAATGCAGGGCGCTACCCGCTTCGTCATTTTCGCTATTTTTATTCGTATTTTAAATGTTTCTTTTTTGCGGGCTTGTGTGTTTATGTTTTGGGTTTGGGGGATATGTAAAGATGCATACGTTCGATTTTGTCATCTCGTTTATGTGAAAAAGTTTATTTTTGTATTTTTTTTTTGTTTTACAAACTTCTGTTCGACCAATTGTCTCCATCTACGCTATTATAACGAATACAGTTGTCACTCCAGCCAAACCCGCATTTTTTTTAAATGCAGGGCGTTACACGGTCCAACCTCTTCGGGGGACAAAGGATGCTACGCATCAAAAACCTTGCACAGGAAATTGTTTTAGGGGCGAAGCACCTTAAGACCTCGCTTTGTCCGTGGCTTGTCCCTTGGCGTTTGTGTACACAGTGTTGCGCATGCGCGAGGAGCATTGGATTGGATTTGATTGGAATGGGCTGAAATGGATTGGATTGAATTAAACTGAATTGTATCGGATTGAATTGAACTGGAATTGTATATACTGTACACACGCGTTGTCACTCATTTACATGCGCGAGTGCGCAATGCCACGCGTGATTTACGGTAAGAACGATCCCCAGTGCTTCAGCCACTCGCCATGATTCATTTCGTGGAGATGCGTGGATGTTTAATGCGTAGCATTCTTTGCCGAGTACCCCCGCGCCCACCCGTAGCAAGGACCGGTTATTACCGTGCATTTCAGCAATAATGCAGACTATGTGGAAGTCCCATCTTTTAATCCCAATAATAGCGTAAAAAAAGATAATTAGTGAACAGAATTTTGAAAAACGAACAAAATATGCAAACTATCAAAAATTGTTGAAAAGGCTGACCCTGCACCCTCAAGTTCTCCAAAAATGGGGATTTCGCAGTAGTTCCACCTTTATTCTTTATAATAGCATAAATGCTGATAATGGGTCGAATAAAAGTTTGACAATCCAACACATAAGAAAAGTATAAAAAACAGGCGAAAAGGCGAACCGTGTAACGCCTTCCATTTCCACAATAGGCAAATGTCTCGGAAGTTTCACCTTTAGTCGCTAGATTAGCGTAAATAAAGACGATTGGTCGAACAAAATTTTTACAAACCGAAAGAATAACAAATATATAAAAAATAGTGAACATAGCAAACCCTGGATAGGCCTGCATTTCCACAAACAGGCGGATTTTATAAAGTTCCACTTTTAATCGTTATAATATCGTTAATTGGTCAAACAGAATTTTGAAACACACAAAAAAAAGGAAAATACAAAAAATAGCGAAAATAGCAAAAGTCTAACGCCCTTTATTTACACAGAAATGCATATTTGGCGGAAGTAACACTTAGAATCATAATAAATAGCGTAAATGGGGATAATTGGTCAGACAGAACTTTGAAAAAAAAAATTTACCTGTAAAGTACTCGCACTCCAGACAAGCGGCATAAGAATGTTGCGCCTTAGTAGATAATTCTCCGAATTTCTGCCGATTTTTTTCGCATTACCCGCGAACTGACCTTTTGTACGGACTAGATTGAGTGGATGTAATTGTGTGATTAATATCGATTCACAATTAAAACCTTGGGGTATTTTGCGGAGCAAGAAAGGGCTGCGAAGGGTGCTTTAAAATAATGTCTTACATATATACTGAATCTATTTACCCGCTGAAGGTGTTTATTAGAGCTTGGTTACTAATAACATGCCGCAAAATATATTTTTCGACTAACATGCCGAACCCTCAATCAGAGATAAGAAAACTTCTGTGGTGCGTTTTTCACCTCAAATAAATCTACGTGATATAGTTTCGAACTGATAGAACGTCATGCATCATTCTTGATTGCTTCATCAGTACAGAAGACCTCACTACATCGGCAACTGCGATGTCAGAAAATGAGGATGTAATGTACAAAGATACTGAAACTTCCTCCGCGTTGCGTGAACTTGTCCACAATACTGCACAAAAGACATTACCATGGCTTCAACACCCATTCCGAGGCGTCCAATGGAGCCGTATCTTGGTGGCGCATCATGAAGACCACCCGTGACGAAGATGAATTCCGTTTGCCCGTACACTGCGGAAAAATGGAAATGACAGTGCTGCAATAGCTAGGATTGGCTTCCATTGTTGATTAGCTATTGTTGATTGTGGGTTAGCTGCCGGCAAAAAAAAATTCCCAGAGAAAATTTCACAAACTGCTAAAATGTTGTATCTGGAAGTTCAAAAACTAGATGCGTGACACATGGGCTTCAGAGCACCTGTTACAGCTTATTGCAAATCCCATGGTTGTGCGCTTTCAAAACAATGATTTGTACTAAAGTGAAATATAGTTAGCGCTACTATTCGCAGCGACTACAAAATGTGAGAAATTCTGGCCACGAGGACCTGGAGCGTTGGCATAGTGGCTATGGCGTCGCAGCTGCTGCTCGCAAAGACGCGAGCTTCAGCACGGCCGGAGTGGCTGCTTTCCTGATGGAGGCGAAAAGCGAAACGCCGGTGTGTCGAGATTTCGGAGCACGTTAAAGATCGCCAGGTGGTCAAAATTTATCCGGAGCCCTCCGCTACGGCGCTCCTCATATCCAGATGTAACGTGGTCGCGTTAAACTCAGCGATCAATAAATCAGAAAACAATGAAGAAGCTTCGAAGTACATCTCAGTTCGTCGAAATTTACATGCCTTTTCCGCAAGGTCCCCCGGCTACTGCAAGAAATTTGGTGATCCGTCTGTATCACGGTGCAGCCGAACGCCAAGTCCTGTACATATTCTCGCGTGGATATTTCTCAAGCAGGGGATCGTTGCTTGACAAATATCCACGTGACAATGCGTCTAGGTAGACGGAGGTGTAGACAGCTGCAAAATGGATATGTACCTATTTATTAGGCGTAGCGCTACACCGAAGAGTACAGGCCGCACGGCGAGTCTCAGCGAAGATGGCTGAATCAGTCCGGCCCGCGAGCGGTGGACCCACACATTTACGTTGTCGTCTTCGAACACCTGGCTGGCCAAGGAGCACGAAACGTATCACTCACTGTGGATATACCACTGCATGGCGATCGCACACACCGCAAGCAGAGGATCGCGGCTTGACAAATATCCACGTGACAATATGAACAATGTCAGACCTCTTACTACACTTAACATGAGATCTCCTCGGGGATGCGGTCGCTATAAAATAGAGTGCGTCTGTTTTACATTCATTGCAGGGCAACTCTTGGTAATAATGAAACTCACGCTGAGCGTAGCTCTTTAACTTGAGGTCGTTGAAAAGCCTCCTTGCGAGATCTTCGCTGATGTAATTTGTAGCCGTGATCAAGTACTGCAGGTTGCTAAGGTCATGCTTGGTTCGCTGTGGATGATCCAGCAAGCGTTGGGCCTCGTAGGGAACTGTGGCCAGTGCGGATACCTGTGGAAGACATGTCCTCCACCGATTGTCTTCTTGCATAAGAAATAGACAAATCTTGTCGCAAGCAAAGAGACCCTCGACGTTGTCAAATAGAAGGGTGGAACATATTTAGAGGTGAGGAGTGAATGTGAGCGCGAACGATGAAGATGACGCAGTACAGCCACTTCTGACGCAGTACAGCAACAGCCCGCGCGGAGAGAAAGCGATTTCATGCCTATGTGGTCGCCAGGGTTAAACTGCCTGTTCGGGCGGGTTTAAATGCTTCGCGTTGCTGCTATAGGGGTATATACGTAGCAGAGAAATGGAATGCAAAGCCAGTGCAGGGCTGAGTAAGAGGCAAAAGATGGTGAAATGAAAATGGCGGTGATAGTTAGGAGTGCTAAACAGGAAACGGAGGGACACGCAGCTCATGTCGCCACCAAACTTGCAAATGTTAACTGTAAAACAAAAAACCGAAAGCACAGTGAGCATGACACGCGGACGTGCTTGGTATACGACATGTCAGATACACCGGGCTTTGCTTTACGGTAGCCCTGTGGCCGATATTCAGACTCGTGAGGGCGAGGAATTCAGTTCCTAGGTATCTACCAAAAAGTATTGCACATATTGATTTCTTTTAAGCGGTCCTCAGAGTAAATACCAGAAAGTGCAAAAAGTAAAAAAATGTTTGTGTGCTTTGCAAGGCACCGCACAAAAAGAACGTGTCATCGGCGTCAAACATAAAATAAGGTTATTCTTGCAGGTACACTGAAGCGCCAATAAAGCCAGCTGTATCGGCAAAATTTAAGTGGAACTTCAAAATATAAAGGCTTGATACGCAGCGCTCAAAAAATCTGGTTCGCCTTTTTGGGGCTTTTTATTTTGTCTTCCTTTTGTGAGCCAATGTATAAGGTGCACGTAATAGATTTGGTTGGTTTATTTGTACATTTTGTTATATTTGTATTTGTCTAATGTTAATTTGCTGAAACCAAACATCTAAATTTACGTTGCAAGATGAATTAATGAGTTCACTTCGCCTATTCTGCATGTTTTGTTTAATGTAGCAGTTACACGCTGCAATTCTCGGGTTGACGGAATGCAACACATTAAAAACAATTAAGCGTCCTGTCGTGACTGAGAGTTACCCCATGAATCTGCAGGAGTGGTCCCACGAGCAGTCACCTCCGCCAGGTATCCCTCTAGTTGCATTTACAAGGCACAGCCGAAAAAAAGCTGTCAAGCAATATTCTACCTCTTTCTTTCCGTCCCTCCCTCCTTTCTTCTTTTCATCGCTCCTGCCTCCCTCACCCACATCGTTTTTGCTTTATAAGAGAAAGAGAAGCTCACCTTTTGCTTTTCCAGCGCTTTTAGGAGGTCATTAGTGTTCGGCGACTCCAAAAAGACGGTAGACGCTCCTTGCACGATGCCTTTGCAGACACAGTCAAAAAGGCCATAAACATGGCCGAGTATGCCCGTGTACAGAAGGAAGTCCCTGTCGTTCAGGCCCATGTGACGCGGGTGACTGGAAATATTGTTTCTACTCATCATAATGTTCAAATTTATTCTAACGGACATAGAGATACCAATGTGGCGTCCACCGGGGATGACACAAACAGGTTGAAAAACATCCGAGCAGAACCAAGAACGTAAATGTTGTAAATGCGCAAACATTGATGTATATTCTAACAACCCCTACTACTGCCTTAAGTTTCGAAAAGGAAGTAATGTTTTTGAGAACCACTTCGGATACATACGCTATACTGGTGTGTACAGCCACCTCTCCCTATGACCGAGGTTTCTTGGTTTAGGTTTTGGGCGCTGAAGATTGGAATTCCTGAGTGCCGTTTTTTTTTGTATGACGCTGGAGCGAAGTTGGGTGATGACATATCGAGTGCCTGAACCTACGCGAGAATCATAAGGTATAACGCCTTTTGGTTTTAAGCAGTACACTAACTTGAACCTTCTATGATTCACTGTTTATCAACCCAGTAATAGGCAATCTTTTAGGATTTCGAGCACGAAAACATTTTTCGCTTTTATTATTTGTCTAACACTCTACTTTAGCACAAAATAACGCTTGTGGCTTAGTTTTTCCAACTTTTTTTTTTCTAAAAAATTTGCATCCACAGGAAAATGTCTGCAAGCGTAGGGACATTTTGAAATTTAGGTTAGCAATTGTTAATGTCAGCCATGTGTCCTCTCAACGCGTTTTAAATTTATAACCTTAATCACATGCCTACATCACCTGCCTCTAAAGCTGAATAGTCAAAATTTAAATTCATTTAACTTCAATACAAAGTATTAGCTTCCACCATCACAAAAAAATTTCGAAAAAAATGATCACGGCCAATGATCATGCAAAATTCTAGTTTCGTGGGGCTCCCTATCCTTAGAGCTCGGTATGATGTGCGTTGTAATCCATTAAAGATAAAGCGATTCCCGTCCAGACTAAATCACTGGACATATTTCTGCAGCAACCAAAAACAATCATGAGTCAACCCACTCTGTGAAGAAGATGGATCAACAAAGCGTTCTTTGCACACGATCATGGAGGTGGCGTTGAGTTTAGGGAAAAGGTATGAACAAACTTAATTTGCTTGAGCGTTGACGGCGGTTATTAGTAAGAAAGGTGCATACAAGTACGCACGCATTGTTATTTCGACTCACTAATCTTGAAAATCTTATTGATAATTAATGTACTGAACATGCATGTCCAAGTGATGGGGCGTATAAGCTTAAGGTCTTTGTCAAGCTTCAAAGTTGCGAAAGCTGCCTACTATTAACTACCCTTCTCAAAATGTACAAACAAGTGATAAAATATTTAAACTTGTGGTCCAAATCATGTTTCGAACAGTTGGTCACCACCAAAGTGGTGACCCCGTGCAGACCGCGCACACACCAAGACGCTCATTTTCAAACACCTTCCCTTTAAAATACCGGACAGTCTCGAGAGTTCTTGCATCACGAATGAACAATACGCGAAACTGTAGCCATATAACCATCGATTAAAACAAAACGTGTCCATGCCAAATGAAATAAACGAGCACCTGCTTGCTTGCACATTCGCCACAAGAGACTCGTGGCAGTGAATGACCATCTTTGGCTTCCCCGTCGTGCCGCTGGTTAAATGAGCGTAGCAGAACTGTCCTTCGATGTACTCGATACGTGGCTCGACTTTAACTCGAGATTCTTCGCCTATGCGAAGGAACTCTTCCCAGGTGCAGGCGCCGTCACTGATGCGTTCAGTCTTGTCAGCAGATGCCCCCAACACGATGACATGCTTGGCGATAAGGAGGCGATAAGAAATGGAATAAATTTAAATTAGGCATTAGGTTTTTGAACACAATTTTGGAGATCTAAGCAACACCCACCGAAGTGCGAACGTTAAGATCCTAAGGATGCCAACGTTCACGTTACAGAGGTCAAATGGTCCGTTTACACGTGGTTATATAGGCACTTGCGGTATGTAAAATATGCGAGAAACATAATTTAACTTGACTTTGAAAAGTAATAGTACTATTAAAGCCGGCGGTGGGCACTAAATTGACTTTTTTTTATGCGAAGTTCAGAGGCTGCCGTCCGGCGGCGCTCTAGTTCGCGGGTGGATACCTGGCGGGCGCTCCACGAGTCTCATGGCTCAATGCGCCCAGTCGGCTGTCCTCCGCAATTGACAAGTTTGGGTTTAGCTTGAAGTGTTCCACAGACAATAAAATGCCTTAGAATGGGCAGCGAAAGGGACAACCGCGTGTGTGTCCGCTAGATTGAAGCTCGAGGCCTTCAAGGTGTTAAGTCGCTATGGGAAAGACGCATGTCGTTCGCTTGGAGGAGAAGCGGAAACTTAACAAGCGCCAGCACGAAAAGGAGCGTGGATGGACGCGAAAACAACAAAAATCCGCTGCCGCAGCCGTTGCCGCATCACGTTCCAGCTGGTCGAGTAGCTGCAAATACATCCTGAGTACACTTGTTCACCTTAACGGGCTTTTAGAGCGAAATGTTTCGCTCTTAAACCGGTTCCACCATGTAAACATGTCAATAGACGCCGGCATCATAAGCAAAAGGGCCAAGCTTCAATTGCAGCCACCGCAAGCGCTCTTAATTCCAAGCAGTTAATGTCAAAATACGCGAAAAATCAACTTACTGCCCTTCAATTCTGTGAACACAGATTACCGGTGAAGCTAGACGCAGTCCACTGAGTGCATCAGAACAAAGCAAGTTTGTTATATGTTATTGAGCATACTTCATATGCAATTATCTTAATTAACTTGGAAGGACCCCAGCTTCATTCAAGCGGATAAATGTGGAGCTGTCTGTTTCCTTCCCGTGTCGGAGGAGACTTACTGATTGTGTAACTCCCGCAACCCAATCCGCTAAACCACTGAGGACCCGAGACAGGTCGCATTGGACCGCGTGATGGTTCATGTTTAAACCTCCCGCCAGCACCACGGACATGTCATCAGTACGGTAAGCGCATGAAACTTGTAGCTACGCATTCACGCCTTAACCACCCCTCCCTCCACTCCAAACTGCTGGACGCGTAAACCGGAAACTGATTTATACGTATAACAGTCAACCGGTGTAAGACACCATTGAAAATGTCGCTCTCTAAGCCCTGCTGAACAGGTAATAGTGGCTTACATCTGCGTTCCAAGAAAGTGAGTTGCTGTTCATTCTAGATGGATTCACAGCTACTCGACAAGGAGAACTTGAGGCGGCAATGGCGATGGCGGTGGCTCTTCGTTGTCTTCGTGAGAACTCGCACTCCTGTTCGGGTCGGTGCTTCTTCAATTCCGTTTTTCTTCCTCAAAGCGAACGACATGCGTCCGTCCTATGGCTAGTTAAAACCTGGGAATCCTCCATATTTATTCTAGCGGACAGATATATGGCTGACCATCTCCCTCCCGCATAGCACGAATCTTACTGTCTGTGTAACAGACCAACCTGCACCCAAACCGCTTGATTACTGAGGGCAGGTGACAGGGCTCATTGAGCCATGAGACGTCCACGTTTAGATCCCCCACCGGCAAAACGGGCATGTCACCGGTATAGGAATGAAGCCCAGCTGTGCAGGCACGCCCTCCTTCCACCCGAACCCGTGCAAGCATAAACCGGTCAACGGTGATGGGCGAATACTTAGGTGTGACATACGCCCGCGAAATTGTCGCTCGCAAAGCCTTCCAAGCTAAAGAAAAAATATGGGCTCACGCCGTCGTTAAAACCTGACAAGTTGCGCTTCAACAGGCGGAATATGCAGCTACTCGGCGAGCTGGAATTTTAGGCCCAACGGCGATGGCGGCGTTCGATCGTTCTTAGGCCCATACACGCTTTGTTTATTCTTCGCAATCATCTGATAACGACGCAAGCGCCGTTGTCAACCGATTGTGCACCTTGTGAAGGAGGTATGGGGTGGTGGCGAGAGGAATATCAGCCAAAAGAGAGGTCGGCAATAGCGTAGAGGAGCGCCTGATAGGCGCCGAGTAAATTGGCTTCGCCGGAATAAAAACGGGGGAGGGGGTGTACATATTCCTTCGCAGTAAAAACGCCGGCGTGTGTGAGATTTCGGCGCGCGTAGATCTCTAGGTGGCCAAAGTGATCCGCAGCCCTCCCCTAGGTGCCCCTCATTACCTGTGTAGCGTAGGTGCGTTAAACCACATAATTAATCATTGTATGTTTATCCAACCCCCCCTCCCCCCCCCCCCCCCCCCCCGCCACCCAGTTTTCATTCCGGTGAAGTCGCTTTACTCTGAGCCGCTGCTAGGCTCCTAGCGACCACTGACCCCCTGTCACAACTGTGATTCCCCTCAACAACAACCACGCCTCTTTCACAAGATGCGTAATCGGCTGACAACAGCGCTAGTGGCGTTGTCAGGTGATTGCGGATAATATACAGAAGCCCGAATGCGCTAAACACGACCCAAAGCCGCCACCGCCGTTGCCGCCTCAAATTCCACCTCGCATAGTAGGTGTGAATACTCCCTGGTTGGAGAGCCACTTGCCCGGTTGGAACGCCGGCGTGAGCCCATGTTTCTACTTCAGCTTGAAACGTCTTCTGAGCGACATTTTCGCCGGTGTAAATTACGCCTAAAGCCCGTTCTCCATGGAGCGATGTTGCCTGCGAATTCGCAGATGCGGCACCACTCATGCGTCTAAACGACCTTTTTTCACCCCTGCGGCAAAGTGCCAAATTTTCGGAACGGTCGTGCATCCCCGGCGAACGCCGCTCGTACGGCGTGGAGGTGGTAGAGGGGCCGTAACTTGCGCTTCCTTGCAACCAAGCTGCGCTATTGGCCTCCCGAGGCTGCGACCTGCGGCTCCACTGGCTGCCGGGCCACAGTGGCACCCGGGGCAACGAAGACGCCGACGCCTGCGCCAGGGAGGCCCACCAGGAGGGCGCCCCAGTCTCCCAAGATGCCACCGCGTTCGACGAGGCCCGCACTGCCCTGGCCCCCATGGTGCAGACGATGAACCCTGACTCTCGGGTCGTGAGCGGCCAGGCGCCCAGACCGTTGTTGCCCGCACGCATCAGCAGGGATCCCCGCCGCCTGCTTCTCCGCATGCCGCTCAACTGCTGCAATGTGGCGGAGCGTCTGCACCGACACGGGCGCAAGAACTCCCTTACATGTGCGGACTGTTCCGAACTGGAGACGCTCGAGCACCTACTCTGCTTCTGCCCCCACCACGCGGGGCCGAGAGCAGAGCTCCACCGAGCGCTCCAGCGCCGAGGCTTTCCCAGCGCCGGCATAAGGGACCTTCTGTTCCCGAAGGGGCCTGCGGCAACCCAACGGGTAGTCTTCGCTTATCTGCTTTTTTTCCTGGAGACGACCGGCCTTACGCAGCGGCTGTAGCCTGGAGTGCAGTGATTGACTGATGTGCCCGGAATGACAGCATTCTAGTACTGACAGCTATGTTTATACATTTCTCTCTCTCTCTCTCTCTCTCTCTCTCTCTCTCTCTCTTTCTTTCTACTTTATCCTATCACTCCCCCTCTACTTCCCTTCCCCTGCACTGGGTTGTAAGCAGGTGAGCTCCCTGCCGAGCTTAAAATATCCACAGTGAATTTTTTTTCCTTTTCGCGTCGCAACTCCAACCACCACCACCCCACCATTTGCACGTTTAGCAAACAGATGGCGTTGCTTGCATACGCGCGGCGTAAGCGCGGGCGCACCAGCACAAACGTACCCCTTTTCACAACACGACGTCGGGCGCCTTTGTTAACGAATGCTTAATTGGTGTCCACGCAAGTCTCATACATCACAGCAGTTCGGAAGAAGTACACAAGTATCGTAGAAGAACCGTCCGAGGCGCAAGAAAATGCGCAAGCATGCACTACAAACGAACCCATTGTTGCTTGCTGTGTTTGTCTTCTGTGCTGTGTGTGCGTATATTCATAAAGCCGCTAATAAACTCATATTTACTGCAAAACAGTCTGAAACAACTTCCCCAGAAGCACAATAAAACCTATTTTTAAAAATTAAAACAAGCTTTGCTTGTGGCAGATCTAATTCAGTCTGCAAACAATGTGCTTCTGAAGTGCGAAAATTGCGACGTTCGGGGGCCATGTAGACGACATTTCCAAGAATTACGAAATTCCCAAGTGCGACTGTTTGTTTCACCGAATTCGCAGACGAAAAAAACTCCCAAGCATTCCCCCGAGGGTGAACATGGTTAAGTGCGAATGCACGGGGTGATGCTATGTATTCGTTGTTGAGGGTAGCGTTGCCTCCCGGATATCCATCGCACGACCGCTCTCGACGGAGACGCGCGCGCGACTAAACTGGAGCAGAGCGAGCAGGAGACTGTAGCGAGAGAGCGCGCACGAGCCGACCCACGGAGGTCTGGCGGTTTATCGCTGCATATATAGGGGGGTACGCCGCGCCGAGCGCGCCGAGCCAGGTGGCTGAGAGAGGAGGCGGGCACGCGAGAGAGAGGGGTGCGCGCGCAGCTGCAGCCAGCGAGGAGAGAGGAGGAGCGAGCGAAGGGGGAGAGACGCGCGCAGCGGCGCACGGCAGCTGCCGGGGAGAGGAGGTGGGGTGCGTGACGTCACGGCGCGGGAGAGGGAGAGGGATGCGCGCGGCGCACACCGCCGCACCGCGAGGGAGCGGTGAGGGCGTGCCGTCACGTGGGGAGTGACGTCATGCGCCGTTGCTAGGGACGCTCCTCTCCGCTCCGCGCCGTTGCTAGGGGAGAGGAGGACTGCAGACGCCGCCGCCGCCGCCGGCGGTGGAAGGTTTAGGGTCGCTTATAAAGTGCATTCGCACTTAAAACGCACCATGTAGAACGGGCTAAGTATGCGCCCATGTTCGGCTGCCGATTTACGTGTGTACGGGTTCTGGGCGGCAGGAATGGGTTTTGCACGCACAGCTGCGCTTCATGTCACTACCGAAGACATGGGCGGTGGTTGATTCAAACGTGAAACATTTGGCTCAATGCACCGTGTGAGCGGTCCTCCAAAATCGAGCGGTTTGTGTCTGGGGTGGTTTGATACACAGAAAGTAAGATGCCTACGACAGGAGAGTCACGTTTGTCCAGCATAATAAAGCTCGAGGCCTCCCAGGGAAGGACGGATGTCTCGCTATGGGAAGAACGGATGTTGTTCGCTTTGAGGAATTGAAGAAGCGTCGGCCCGAACAGAAGGGCGAACTGGCGCGAAAACCACAGAAAGCCGCTGCCGCTGCCGTTGCCTGCGCAAGGTCCAGCCCTTCGAGTATCTGAGCCTTAGCTTGAGCCTGCTCAAGTTCCAGCCCTTGCCCGCTTGCAACGCTGAAGTGCGCAAATATTGCTTGTTTAGCGTAAATGGCTTCCAGAGCGATATTTTTCTACAGTTTCTTTGACTTCTACGGACGCGCACATTATCGGTTGCCGGTGATCAACAGTCTGTTGTGCTGGCGGGAGTTCTAAACGCGGACGTCAGACAGCCCAATGCCACAGGTCAGGTGTCCTGAGTGGTCGAGTGGGTTGGTTTGGTGAGTTACAAAAACCGTGAGATGCCTACGACGCGGGAGTTAAATAGACAGCTCTATGTTTCCCTCTCCTACCAAAGCTCGAGGCCCTCCAAGTTTCATACAGCTATTTTGCTGGGAGATATGCTAAATCGCCCATTTGAAACCAACGCGTTTTGTTTCAGTGGTCCTTGTACTGCACCCAGCTTCGCACGTCATCCTTCTTCACAGATTGGAAGGGCACACATTTTTTTTTCATTTCCGTAACGACCATTGTCAGAAAAATTTGGCTTTCCTGCCGGTGTATTTCACGTTACAGCCGCATCAGTAAGAATACTAAAGCTTCCCTTTTAAGTGCACAAACGGACGGAAGATAGTTACAATGAATGTAAAGGTTCAAAGGACTCGAACTTGTTGGCACGCAGCAGCACCGATGCGTCTCTTTTTTTCTTAATATGAAAAGCTGCTGAGAGTTCTATGACCTGCATTATTTCTGCTGCCGAGAATTTCAATCTTCTCGGAGAAAGGTGTGTCTTTGGTCTCAAAGGTCCATCACAATTATCATCAATATGCACTTACTTTCCCAACAACGCGTTTTAGGGATCGGGTTAATTATCTTCCTTATACTCGCACATCGCTTAGAAAAGACGTTGCTCAGGATGCGGATTTTGAAGTTCTCGTATGTACAACCCAATAAATTTTTGACGCAAATGGAGATATATACTGATGTCTCAATATACACATATTTAATGGGGTTTTCACTTACAACGGCAGATGAAATCTAATGAGCGTTAAAATTGGCAACAGTATTGGCTGGCATAGACTTAAAGCGGAGCAAAAAACATACAGTATCGTTTGTGTAATAGAATTCACGGTGGGCATCGCTTTCTGTCTTTCCCATGCATCCAACGCAGCTAACACTCAGCTAAAACAAGGAACTCAAAAAATTGCTTACGGATGAGTGCACGGATTGCGAAAGTTAACATCTTTTTGTAACGAAAAGGGCGCAAACCCGTAAACAGTTTTGTGATAATAAAACAGGCAATCTTAGGGCTCACTTTCACAGAAGGTAGGCTTGGCGGCAGATTGAAAGCTTCTGCATCTCCATACTCGCAGAAGAGTGCATCAAAATTGAAGTCGGTCTTCCAGTCATTGAGGATATCTGAACAGAAAAAAAGGTTTAGGGAAACTTGCTAGTTGCTCAATGACATACTTCCTGCATCAGAAACTCAGGCTTTGCAAAAAGAAAGACGCAATGACGGAACAAAACCAAATTGTATTTTAGTCATCCCTCCACACCTCAGTGGCGAAATTTCCGAAACCTGCCGCGAGTACATGTTGTCCGGGCACCTCGGCACAGCATGCACACTTGGAATAATGAAAGCAAAGCACCACTGGCCCCGCGCAACTCTCCACGCACCCAATACCTTTGGAGCTGCCGCGACTGCCAGCGACGGAAACTCCACCGAGGAAACCCACCCGACTACGACATCCTATCGCCGTACATTGAGACGCTTCCAACAGATCAAAATTGAGCTTCTCGACCAAGTAACGTTCCCAAGCCAGTGAATTGCTTTTGCAACATAGAGTGGGTTGCATTGGGAAGGTAATGTTCGGCAGCAACATTACCTGTTGATAACACTAACATTGTTCTGGGAATTCTTCCAACTGGCACAAAGCTGCAGAAATCTGGTATCAGAGTACAAGGCCTTGACTGAGTGGCAAGAGAGACATATTTGACGAAGAGACTTGAACTAGCCCGATGCAGGGCCGGGGATATAATGAATGTGTTCCAAAGGTTGCGCTGCTCGTGGTCAGCAGGAATATTAGAGGTGTAGCATCTTTGCTTTCCCAAGAAACGCAGGCGGTTCAAAAGAGCAAACGAGTGCACACTGTTCTTCTCAGCATCATTACGTGATGTTGACGCTGTTATCTGCATTTTACTCACCGGCTGCGTATCCTGGGTACTCGTAGGCGAATGCAACATTGGCGCACGCTGCGCCCACAATAAGTGGCACCAACTCCGTGCGATTGCTGACCAAGACCCAAATCTTGCTGCCCGCACAGAGGCCCAAGTTTCCGAGAGCTGCGTGCACGGATACTGCCTGTTCCGCCAAATGCCCGTAAGTGTTCTCCTGATGAATCGTCCCATTGATCTGAAATCACGGAGAAAAAAGATTCGCCCAGTGAATAAACGACTCCAAAATCAATAAAAAAGATTGTAACTGCACAGTTTCCATCTGTAAGTACACCATCCCTAAATATTATTTTAATAAAATGATGAGACATTTCTCTCTATATAAGAACTCTAACTTCACGTACCTTCCTGTAAAAATAGCATAATCGAACATGTTACTACCATTCTGCGAATAAGAGATCTTTTCATCTTAAAGCTATGTTGGCCCTTACATTTATTTCCTTTACCGTAAAAACGTCTGCTTTAAAAAAAAGCCTGAAAAACAAGGTGGCGAGGACATCTACGTCACAGTATTAAAATTTATGACTCGAGTTACTTCAACGTCGAAGGAGCGTTTTCGAACAGCACTGCTGCTTTCACCGTTTATTCTCTCCTATCACTGAAGATCAGCTGAAAGGGCGAGGCTAGGTGCAACGGTTTTTAAATGCTGAAGAACTGAGAAGCGAAAGGCTGTCCAAGTTTGTCTTGCTGAACATGTCGGTGTGACAGCTTGCGGAATGGAGGTGTTGGCCCGTTTAAGCGAGGACGCGAGAGTCTCAGTGTTTTAATTAAGGAATAAGGCAGCAGTGGCAGCGTTTCAAATTTGTTATTGGCTGGCATCGGGGTCTGACTCTGCGTTTCGTTTTTTCGCTGATTGCATGGGGCCATCGATAGTCTGCCAAAAAGAGATTCCGCCCACGACGGGGCCGAGGTACATACAAAGTGTAGGTGGGAAGTTCGTGGAATTACATATGATTGGTGGTGGCCGGGTGTCAATACCCGCGGCGATACCGATAAAGATTTGCCTCCGCGTTTTTTATTGCTTGCAATTACCCAAACGCTCACCAATTTAGAATTACGGTGCCGATGAAGATGATCCAGGATGAAACCTCCGAAATTCTGTTGAATGCTGAAGGTGCAGTCGCTCTCCTTCATTGGGCTCTTTAGCACAGCCATCTGGAAATACACAGCCCGATACTCAAAGCTCAAACGGTCCTGTATCTTTCTGTACGTTTTTCTTTCACGCGTTTAATACGAGAATATTAAAACTTGTTGTGAGAGGCAGTTATAGCGCGATGGTGTAAATGGGCGCTTCAAAACCATGAAAGTCCATACAAGGTCTGTAAAAAGACAAATATTTTAATAAAAAAGTGTATTAGAGCAATGAATGCCGTTCGTGGTAGCATCATTAGCACAATTCGTTGAGCATGAAATAACTTTTGCTCAATGCACCCCACAGAATGTTCTAAAAAATGTCGTAGCATAGGCTTATTTTTTACATATATGTGCCTCCTACCATCTGAACAAAAAGATACAACAAATAAGCCTTCGCATAGGTACGTTCTCGTGTGTTCTTACCAATGTCTTACAACCTGTTTCGAGATAGTCCCAAAAAACACTCCGTAGACGCTTTTTCTACAATTACAAGATTTTGATAGGGGCCCAGTGAGTGAATAAAGGAACTCCTGATTCTGTACAACCCACGGCGAACTACGTATGACAAGTGATGAATAGGTCAGTATTTGTGGTAACAATTCCGTCATTTGCCCATCCGGGTGTCCCCAGGTGCAACCACCACTTCAGATGTAAGTGCTTTGCCATTTAGAACAGGTAAAAGATGCTTATTAGTCCTGCGTCTCTGTAGGCGACATCCCTAATTGGCCTGTTTTTAAATACTCGCCCAGTATCTGCTCACTTCGCTGCAAATGTCATCGACAGACGACAGCATCGTGCCTCCTGTGACACGTAAATGCCCCTCTTCTCTCTCCGCCCACCTCTCATACTGTCCCCCTCCGTTTCGATCGTCTTACGATAAAAAAGGAGGAGGTTTGTTGTAGTAAATTAATTTTCCCGCGTTTCGCTGATCGCGCTATTTATTTGAAGATGTTGTTACTGTTGGACTTCGAACACTGCCACGAGGTGCAAGCTCGCGCGGGCGCTTTTGGTATTTTAGGGTAAAAATTTTGCCTTCAACTCATGTTGGTAGGGGTGGTCCTGATGTTTATTAACGGATGGATCAAGCCTTGCGGGATATGCCGGAAATTGCTCCCCGATCAACACTTTCTTGCCTGTATGCGCGGGAAATCACCAAGAGTCAATTGATCATCACCTTCTTGCCACTTTGTATTTGGTATCGCAAATTTCAAGCACACATTTATTTTCACGTGCCCGTCCCTGCGTTCAGCGATTCAGCGAGATCCCGACACTTCCGCGGCACAGGCCTGCATTCTGTGAGTCTTCTGGACTTCCTCCGGTAAACGAGTGCCAATGTGTAGCTTTAGGCCTTTATGCCGAAAGACATATATCGCAATTAAAAAAAGAAAAACTAACAAACATTACGACTAACCGTTCGGCATTGATATTTTGACTCAGATACGCTTCATGTTTTATTTTCATCAAAAATGTTGACAAGTACAAACCACTTTTCCAGATTCTGTGATTAGGAAAGGTTTTGCCTATATATATTTCTCGTTCCAAAATTCTTTCATGTTTCGGCGGGGTGGCTGAATCGAGGCTAAGACAAGTAGGCAGACGAACAGACAGACCAATATTTTGAGCTTCAGTAGCCGAAGAAACACTATCGTCTATAAAAAAGCCGCCTTCCAAGGTGCGAGACCAAAGAAGCTCTTTGGAAAGCTTTTCATGAGGCGTCCAGCGAGGAGTGGCTCTTCTTGAAGGGTTTCATAGCTTTCGTAGCACGACGTACAACATACGGCGACTTAAACTCGGCAGATGGTGAGAGCAGCACAATGCAGCTGAACGGGTGAAAAGACCAGCAGACCAACTGACAATCATCTTCAAGTCTCACATATGTCGGCGGTCGGAACAAGCGATGCGTGACGGGTAGGATACGTATCAAAGTTATTGCAAAGCTTTCAGGCGGATCTTAAAGTAAAGTGGTCCAAGAGGTGTTCAGCTAAACATTCATGCTTTCGCTTCCCGAAAGTATAAGCACTGCCTAGGTGTCTTCAGACTTCTTTTCACAGAAGAGAGATTACATGATAATAATACCTTTGGAAAATTAGGCAAAGGGTCAGCTGCAAATCTGCTTTTTATCTCTGGCAATTCATTGTGACTGATTCTTTATATAAAAACTCCACGAAGGAGCGACCATGCGTACAGGGTGTGCTGTTTTCATCCCGGAGACGTCCGAAAGCGCAAGCATCGGTCTTCGACATAGAATACCACTTTCTCACTGGAGTTGCACATTTTAAAGTTAAATAACAAGAGAGTTGTATCTGACCGAACATAAAAAACTGCAAATCGCTTACCGCGCCAAATGCTTACGGAGAAGACCACAACACGAATGCAGAGCTCGGTCTGTGTTTACTAAAAAACTGCGGCAGATTCATTTTTCACTTGACAGGAGTCCGCAAACAGGTGTTCAGTTCTGATCCGGCACGGCGTACATCCGGCTGGTTTAATATATATGGGGCGCGCATCCTGCGGAAACGGAGTTTCTATTTCATCTAAGCAATGTCTTAGTTTTGCTTGAGCGTGTGTTCTTTATTTTGTTTGGTTATACGCTTAATACTCTGGTTTATGGAAGCTTTGCATAAACGTGTCTCTTCAGAGACAAGATGGTCACTGAACAGGAATAAAACAAAGATACCATGTTTGTTAGGGGAACATGATGCACTAATCTGGCTACGCATTCCCGAGGTAGCGGCTGTTTTAGAATTAGAGAGACCATGTGAATGTTGTTTTCATGCAGCCGCATGTACGGCGTGCAATGCCATTGGCTTAGCATGCGAACAAGAATGGTGGCCGGTCTGTTGTCGTGCTTAGTTGCTTCTTAAAAAATGGAAATGCTGTTATTATGTCTGGCTGGATGACCGACTTAGATCAATCATGAGATAGCCGCCGTAATGTTTATGTTGGTGTAATGTTTTCCTGCAAGAAAAAGGGATTGCACAACTGTGTGAAGTTTATTTATGCTAATGACCTTACTCTCCTTGAGGCCATCCGCTGTTCCGACGGCGGAACCTCCCTTCATGCTTTCTGGGTGACTTTCATCTGGAAAGTAAGAAACACGGACACAATGCTGACCGCAGCACAGCATTCCGCAGCATTGTGTCTGTGTTTCTCTCGACCGTCCTTCGTTTCCTTATGTTTCAGCTGAACGTTTCCCAGTGATTATTAACCAACTCGCCCAATCCCAAGCAATACTTCATAGCTTGTCACGCGTTTCCGCTCAACTGTACAACACACTTCCTGTGAACACTCTTAAAGGGGCACTGACACAAAATTTTGAAGGCGAGATAACTTCGGAGATAGATTGGTGGGAACACATATACATCATCTGCAAAATATCAGCGGCGAATACAGCCTAGAACATATTTAAAATCAATTTTAAAGTGTGCGAAACGCAACCGAGCAGCCAGCAGAGGACCACGCGCAATCGACATCCCGAAGATATTGTGTAAATAAACAACGTCCAAACACGTCACGAGTTTGTGTTTGCCGCTTCCGCACTGCCGGCGTTTTAAGCCGGCTCGCCCGGCTCGCCGCTCCAATCGGAGGGCCGGAGGGCGGAGCTTCTGCTCTCGAGAACGAACGACCCGATCGTTGGCGGCGGAGGCGCCGTGATTTCGTCAGCTCATCGGGCAGCTGGCCGCGACCAAAGTTCTGCAGTGATTCCAGGCACTCTGTTTCTATTACTTTTTATTTTCATTGGACGCGAAAACGCGCCGGAGACACGAAAAGCCCACTGAGCGAACCGCACGGTCGCTGTGCAGGCGGCGGCCACGGCCGCGAAGTGGCCCAGGCCGGCGCAGGTAGCTCGAGAGATAGCTTGTCACCGCTGCACGAAATTGTCCCCAAGTCCTGACCATTGTGGCTTACATGAGAAAGGAGTTAATGATGCGATGGCGCGTTGCATTAAAAATTGTCACCGGCACCGCTTACGAGAGCGGCACTCGAATATCCGCCGCACTGCTAAGCCGAACACATCTGTAGGCGGACCTGTAGGCAGACCGGCCGGCTGCTCCCAGCGCGCGTCTTGCCACCCACCGTCTCGAGCGTCGCGCGTCGTTCTTTAGCCGCGGTAGCATTTGCACTCGCAGCGCCTGCGTCACATCCACGGTCGCTTTTTAATTAAGCGCCTCACGAGATCAGTACGTGGGGGCATTCGCAGAAACTGCCGTCGATGCGGATTCGACAGTGCAACGGGGGCTCTGCTCTGTGATATCCCTCCGACGGTCACGTGGTCAGCTTTGTTCACACAAAATCCACAAAATCCATCGTTTCGCGGCACTCGCTGAAACCGAAACTGCGCCTGGCCGCATTGAAAATGCCTCTAATTAAACAACCGTCGCATGCTGAAGCAAATGAGGTTTCTACAGGTTATAAGTAGGTCACTAGCTACTTATAGCAACAAAAAAAACAAGATGCAAAATTTTTGTGTCAGTGCCCCTTTAAATGTCGCACTGCGACATTCACTAAACTTCGTCATCTTCCTGAGGAGTGCGTGCTACGAAGGCGTGTGACATCGATAACACGTAGTCGTGCCGACCTCTAACTCATTGCCTGTACTGCCAAGCTTAACCACACCGACGCCACAACGCGCTGCATGGTTTGTTTTGTCCCACGGTGAACGGTTTTACGGCAGCTGCTTCGTGACCATGTACTGCTTGTTGTGGAATGCTGCTTTGATTACTGGTTGCCTCGCTCTGCTGCCCTTCCATCGACGTTGTGCGTTTTAAACAGCCTACCTTGGCAGCATGGCGAAAAATACAGCAAAATCTTACAAGCAAGTCAAGACTGCCACCCTCCTGCCATTCGGATCCTCACAGTTCCCAGGCTTTTATGTTGAGAGTTCCGACTGTCACCATCTGCGCCTTATGCCGTCTTGCTGGCCCTGGTAACCAGCCGCTAGGAGGTGTGCCACACACCAACCACTGCACGAAGCGCCATCAGTCCCTCTTTACCTGAATGGAGGGATACAGTTTTTTAATGGGACCATGAAGACAAAACACAAGTTTGGTTCATTCAAAATATTGCCTCGTTAGAATAAGACGTACACCATTTTAACGTAATATTCACTCAAATAAGGTATAGAATTACGAAAAAAGGAATGGCCATACAACCCACTAGCTCATTTGCCGCAACAGAACCTGTGATGCCAGCTCTGCGATTCGTGGAGGCCGGCAGAAGCAAACGCAGATTCCGCAGAGCTTATAAGCTTGCCGAACGAGCGATCTGTGCCTAAATATAGGGAATGTTCTTTTTAAAGCAGTAAGAATGGTGAGACAAACCGTACGTTACGAAAGCACACGTAAACACAGAAGTACCGATGCGTACTGCTGCTGGTACTGCAAGCACTAGGCTTGGTTCGTTGCGCAGGACTGCGGGGCTTTGGAGTTGTCTCAGATGACACTGGCGGATTGACAACAACAAACTGTGTCTTATGTGACCTTTTTTGTCGTGCGAGCACTATGTTTAACGAAACAATTACTTTCTCATTGAACAAAAACAAGTCACGTTTAAATACGGCCAAAAACAAACCACAGGCCGAAAATTGCTTGCCGTGGTATGGTGGTGCCATCTAGGCTCACTAACGGTAAACAAGGCTTCGCAATCGGGTGCAGAGTGGTCGGTTCCTGTGATGTCATTGTAGTCCGCGAAAACACACTACTTACCGGGAAATTCAAAATTTTACCTTAAACTCAATACTTTCTCAGTGAATAAAAAATGTTTGCATCCGGAGAAACGCTGGGGGCACTAGAAAACACAGAAGTTTTAGAATGAAACAGACTTTTGTTTTGCCTGCATGGCCCCCTTCAGAATCTCTTCAATGTTCCACAGTGGTGATGGCCAGGTGGCCTCACTAAATGTCCCCACGGAAATGGACACAGTGCGCATGCTGTAGCCATCTGAATCCTACACGGTCATTAGCCCGCTCCCTCTTACTCTTCTCTTCTTTCTGCTTGTGTTCAGCACCTCATTCCTGTTTTTGTAGTTGTTCTTTTTTCTTTTCGTTCTCTTCCGCACTTTTTTCTATTACGCACACTTCACGCCACAAATCAGTGCGAGATTGGACACGTAAGCCTGATGATGAGGGGCAGCTTTGTCTTTAACTTACAATAAAATACTACTAATGATTTGAAACCATCCCTTTCCGTAATCCATCTGTGGGCCATCCGTCTAAGGAAGTGGCTGCCAAGAAACCGCAAACCCAGTAGGTGTCAGCTAAGGTTTCTATGGAGGGGTCAGCTAGCAAAATTTTGGGGAAGGAGTGGACTGAGCTAGCACCCGATAGATGTCACTGGAGATCTTTGGGAGAGACCATCATCCTGCAGTGAATACAAGACTGATGATGATGATGGAAGTAATGAACGATTTGAAAGCGGACGCTTTTGATCTCTCGCTTTGAGGTCGTGATGTGTGGCCCAAAAAATCGCAGGGCCTGGCGGGAAAGTAAAACAGCAACGCCGGAGGAGGGTTCTAAGAAAGGGCGACGCAGCGAATTCCGAGATTTCAAGGAAAGGCAATGACAGAGCAGCTAGAGCGTTGAGGGTACCGGGGAGGGAAATGTTAGAGCCAGTGCCAGATGGCGTTGAAGACGGACACAACAGCTGCGCTGGGGAGGCACAGGAACATAGGAGCAGTGCCGTTGGACGTTCCAAGGCAGCACAGAAAGTGTGTCCGAGCAGCGGCCCGTTATGACCACTCTCTGGCATGTCCGGAAAGCGTCGAGCTTCTGGCAGCCACTCATCATACGTTGAGCAGGCAAAATTAGGCCACCAGCACTTCGGTATTTTCCGGCCGTCCGGGTTCAGGCACACAGCGGCAGGTACCCGGCTGCGAGATATTTAGTTTACTTTCGGCAAACGATGTTCAGAAAAATAAAGGCCAACGTACGGCCCCAAGGCATCCGTTTTTCCATCGGGAAGCGGTGAGCTTGGCAAGCGACCGGCCACAGAGTATTTGTTTTCTTTTGGCAGTTGGTGTCCGGAAAGAGACACATGAACAGCGGCCCTGGTGTATTCGTTTTTCACACAGTTAGCGAGGTTCGGCGAGAGAACGGCAAGCGTCCGTTCGCAGAATATTCGTGCTCTTTGGGTAAGCCGTCCTGCAACGGTGACCGGCCGGGGTACGGCCCCCGAGCGTACATTTTCATTCCGTGAGCGGTCTTTAGCTGAATCACGGCAAGCGACCAGCCGCAGAGTATTTGTTTTGTTTTGGCAGCCGGTGTTCTGAAAGTCAGCTGACGTAAAGCCCCAGGTTATCCGTCTTTTTTTCGGTGTGCAGTGTTCTCCAGAAGAACGGCAAGCGTTCGGGCGCCGAGAACCCATGCACTACAGGCAACTGGTGTTTGAATGGATACCGGCCTATGTACGTCCGGTTTTTCCTTCGGTAAGAAAAAGGCCGCTAGGGGGCCGACCGCTGCAGACACGTCTTAGATGGGCTGGGTGTTTCTACGCTTTTAATGAATGAACTTTGTTTCTCGAGCAGTAATGAATAGTGCAAATTCAACCGGCAAGGTGCAAGCACTCACGGCACGTCACCGGTCGATCCTCTAGGCTACCGGAAGACTCTTTATCGCCACATGAAGACTGTGCCACGCCAACGGGTGAGCTAAGCTTCGCCAGGCATACCGCTACCACGCCTCGCCCGTCGGTCTCCTCGACGCGCCAGCTTGAGGCCATTCGCCCCCCGCCCCGTTTGAGGAATTGAGAGCATTGTAAAAGAGGACATCGGCCCGCCAAAGATGTCTGACCCGAGATAGCCTGTGGTTCGCCGAAAACAACTGGCCTACAAGGGAGCCAGTAGCACCAAGGTAGCAGCATGCAGGACCGGCGCAACGTCAAAGACTCCCAACCAAACAAAGGCAAGGGCGCAAAAGCGCCAATTTCCGGCACTTCGTCTTACGATAATACTGCGAGAATCAGTGTTGCATTATTTTGAGTATACTAAACTTAGAAGAGGCTAAGCTCGTGCATTTGCAGATGCAACTTCGTACCCTGCACTATGTTTCTTCATCTGCTGTTATAACTCCCTGTTTATAAGCAATAGGAGCAGAGACCTTTTAATCACAACGCCATGATTTTATTAAGGTGAACTGACCTATACTTGTGACCAAGAACCAAAAGGTGCCCCTTTTTGGGCATAATTTTAGCAAATGAGAATAGCAGGATAAAAGAATTAGTTTTTTTGCGCGTCTTTTGCCGACACAAATAAGGAGCACATGCAGACTTTACCGCTGCTGAAAGTTTGAAAACGTGGCCACTACGATGGTTAGAGCGCAAATAACGGCTGGCGCTGTTTTCGATGAACGTGCGAATGCTATATTCTAAAGCTGAACGACCGTGTGTATACATAGGGCCGAGCCACAAGTTAGCCCGAGCGGGGTTGAGAGGCTTACCCATTGAAACACGGCGAGAGACATATTTCTTATTTTTTATTCGTTCAAGAATGCAAGATTTGTTGTACCGTTGCCAAGTTTTTGGTTTGAAACAATTTATTCAACACTTTTCTTTCGCCTTTCTTCTCGTGAACACAAGGTTGGATAGAACTGCAGCTACCAGAAGCAGGGCGTTATTCGCTACACGTCTAAAAAAAATTCAGCGAAGTACGACATTAGGGGGAATTGAAGTTATTTTGGACTATTAACCGGTGTGCCCACAACTCATGAAAAGAACACCATAGTTAAATTGAACATGAACGCGCGTTTTCGATCTCTCCTACAATCATCCCTGTCAAAGCCCATCAGAAACGTTGATCGAGTATAAAATTGTCCCCTGAGTAACATGCTAAAATACTGGACGCAATTTTTGTGTGTAGAAAATTATATAGAACGTTCCTGGGTGTTGTTTGGGGTGCAAAAACGCTTACATGAGTACTTGCGTGCAGGTTTTAATATACAATGAAACTGGTAAGGCACCTGTAGCAAAAATAGCTGGTTTCGGCAGAACATGTAAGTGTTGAGGAAGATTGTTTTAAAAAAGTTGTTTAAAGCTGCTCTTGTATCTGTGCGAAATTCAACACATTATTTCTATGCCTCCGCCCCCCCCCCCCCCCCCCCGGTTTTTACAGCTGTACCGCGCACAGGACATCTGGACCTGGACACTAGACCTATTCCAGCTATAGCAAAGAAACGAATATGTTTTGAACCAAGAAAAAAGCACCACAGCTGATATAGGGATGACAGATTGTAAGCAGTGTTTATTGAATGAATTTTAATGTGTACTGAGGTTTATCAATACGTAGGGCTCGGCGAATACTGGACGGCTGGCGGTGTCTTGTGGGCTCACATTGATGTTGGTTCACTGAACACAAAGGGCTTCGTGCGGATGCGCAGTAAAGCCGAGTCATCTGGTTGCACTGGAGGTGCCGTCCACCATGCCTCACTACAGTTACCGCAGTGTGACGGAGGTCTAACGTCCGTAGACTGGCCGAGCTCCGAAGGCTCTTGTCAGCCGGCTTTTTGTAGCTGTAGTACGGCTGAGGTCCGACCACGGTATCTCGGCTGACCTCCTCTGGCACTTGTCCGGCCACACACTGGTGGCTGTCTAATGGCCGGAGCCGTACGGCTGAAGTCTGGCCGTATGAACATAAGCCGGTAGAGTGACCAACAGAGACCGGATGTTGGATAGCCGTGAGAGTACGGCTGTAAACGGCCAAAAGGCCAACATTTTCAACACGGGCATCAATCTTTCGCCGGGAAAAGGCCGGATAGAAAGTTACTGGTCAAAGTACTTCGCCTTGAGTCAGTCCTGTGCTGACCAGAATGAGGAGAAGCGTGCTGGCGGCACTGCGTAACACAAAAGTACGCCTCCGCTGAACAGGCTAGAGCAGCTCAAAATGTTGCTTGTCGCAATCACAATGAGGAGGAAGGGGCTATGAATAAAGCGGAAGCAGTTGCCCGACGAGTGCAGCATGGAAGCCCGACAGACAGATCAGAGGAAGTTCTGCCTAGGCGTTTGTCGTCACATTATTAGTAGGTCCTAAGCATCGCAAAAGTAATTTCTTTAACCCTAACCATGCATTTTCGGAAGCCCTAATGTGCACCATAAGCTAGTATTGTTCACTGACGTATATATTCTCCATGTTCTGAAAAGGTCAGTTATGCTTGCTTTTTTTATTTTCTGAACACGAACTTAACCCCATAGTTCATGCCAGAACCGTTGAAATGGATGCCTTGTCATGTACTTTACTGAGTAGGTGTTTTTTGATACGTCAAATGTGATAATACCTATCATAGCCTTCTCCTGAACCTCCGCCGCTAAGATCGACTTCCCCATGATTGGGTGATGTAGTTATACTTGCAATACACGGTTGCGAAAGTGGCATTCAGGATAGTTACAACCACTTTTATGATTGAGTTACAAGCACCGCAGGAACGGGATGATAGGAGGATCATACAAACACCTGTCAGCTTGCCTGTATTGCCTGTTCGTGATAATAAAGATGAGTTGTTAGTTAGCGCCGTGTTTTTGTGATCCTCCTATGGCCCTGTTCCTGCGCTGATTGTAACTCAGTTATGTGACAACTGGCCCCCTTACAATCTGTGGTGCGTTCCTATAAATTTAGTACCGGCGATGTATTCGTCTTGTCAGATTGTCAGAAGCTTCTAGCTTAAGGATTAACGCCGAGTATAATTGAGATTTGACCATGCTGGCGTGGATTCAAACCCCTCAGTTTATCCCGATTGCTTTCGAAATGATATATAATGCGAGCTCGTTCAGAATCAGAATCAGAAAAAAATTATTTGCACGAAATACACATAGCAAATGCAAAATATACAGAAAGAAGTCCCATAGTCAGAGACTGTAAGGGGACCTCTTGAGAACGAAGCAGAAATAAACCAGCTATGGGGCGCGATTTAAAGTTCCAAAAACATTCGCACTTATCCCTGTTAATTTTTACATTTCACAACAGTGCAGCCTTCTCTCTTGTACACCTAACTTAATCAAGCATTTGAAGGTCACTGTGTATACTTGGCCTGATTTTCACGAGAAAGTGCAAGTTGTTTGATCATTTATTGTATGATTTTCTGGGCCCTAAACTTCCTTACCTCTGTCCGCATGTACTTAATACAAAGTTCACGCAGTCTAAGCCACAGCTTCCAGCAACAAAGGAAACGTTACCTGCCGGTGTGGCTCAGTTGCTGAAGTGCTGTGCTGCAAATCCAAGCGACGTACATTCCGTATCTGCCACTACGACCGTATTCCACATACAGGGGCAAACCGAAAACATCTGCGTGTCGTGATTTCGCAGCACATTAAAGATTCGAGGTGGTTAAAATTAATTCGCACCCCTCAACAACGGTTGGTGTGGTATACCCCACGTGTTGCTTCGGCGCGATAAATCCCCGAAATTTGAACCATCTAAACGAAAAATATAAAAAAAAACATTTGGAGAATTAACGCGCCGAAGCTACACCTAAGCTAAGAGGTGCACTTAATCAACCTCCGGATAATTTTTGACCGCCTCAGGATCTTTAACGTGCGCTTGAATCTTGGCACACGAAGGCTTCCTCTTTTCCCCTCCATCTGAAAAGCAGTCTAGAAGGATTTGCTGTTGGGTGAGCTGGTGCATATTATCAAAAGGTTCAAAGTGCACTAAGAAGACGCCACACAGAGAGGAGTACAAAAGGATAGGCGCAGTCTGTGTCTGTCCTTGTATACCTGCGCCTGTCCTTGGGCTCCTCTCCCTGTGTGGCGTCTTCCTTGGCGCACTTTACACCTTTTGTGAGAAGTAGTCACCACGGACGGGGTGGAACCCACGTCGTTAGGCAGATCAGCACGACGCCTTAGCCACTGAGCCACCACAGGTAGTTTTCTTTAAACAAAAAAGATCGTGTTTTAATTCCGAAATAAAAACACTTCCGCATTTTTTTCCTCACTCCGTTGGCGAAGGCGCCTTCGTTATAACCTGACAGGAACACAGGCACGGTTTATAAACAAACGGAACTCCCGACAAAGGACAAATACCGACAGATATCATGAAACAAATCCGTTTATTTGCTGATTTTCTTCACAGTATGTACGGATACTTTCAATAATTCGAACAAAAGCTTGTTTAAGGGCTGGTTGTTAAAGCTTCAAATTCCAAATTCGCGTGCTCGAAGTACTTAGACGATGGTCAGGGAGAGTGAAAAATACAAATAATGTAAATTCGCACCTGCAAAAAGTTGCAAATAGGCGCTTAAACATATGGCTTGTCTTCTCCACTGGCACTGTCGCTCGCCTATGTACGCAGAGCGCTCTCAATTTAAATTCGATTGGTTTCTCTTTTGCCGTAGAAGCATTACAAAATACACTCTAATGGCGTCAATCTAAGAGTCAAAGTAGAATGTCTGCGAAAACCTGCTGGACCCGGTTTCACTGATGTAGTGAACACAGCTGGTAATGTAGCACATGTGTCTGGGACCAACGTTTACCGCTCCCTACTAACGAGAAAGCGCTCGACCACATAAAGCACTGTGCCTAGGGAAAACAGCTGGGGATGTTCATTATAGAAGTGGACGGGCTAAGTTGCCGCAGTAAACAGTACAGTGAACTTCGCTTGTTGCAGGCTCCCACACGAATGGGACCACGATAACCGATTTCTTTGATTGATTGATTGATTGATTGATTGATTGATTGATTGATTGATTGTAGGATTTAACGCGCCGACGCAACGCAGACGATGAGGCGCGCCGTAGTGAAGGGCTGCGGATTAATTTTGACCACCTGGGGATCTTTATCGTGCGCCGAAATCTCGTACACACGGGCGTTTTTGCTTTTCGCATCCATCAGAAAAGCGACCGCCGCGGCCGGGAATCGAACCCGCGACCTCGTGCTCAGCAGCGTAACGCCTTAGCCACTGAGCCACCGCGGCGGGTAACCGATTTCTTTAGAAGCGGGGAACACTCAGCATACTATGCAATGAGATGTTCTGTGTGATTTGTTGTAGCTGCAAGAGATACCACTAGGTTGGCCACCGCGACCGAAGAATGCGGAGAAAAAGACAGGAGACAGCACAGGCGCTGTCAAACAAAAGAATTTCCTTTAGGAAAACAAAGTTTACTTGAACAAAAATGCCTGAGTTACCAACCGGTCCTGCTCCTTACCAGAGTCTTTGAATGCTTTTCTGGTCATAAAACTCCCGCCCAATTTTTTTGTGAGGACAATGGCTACCGCGAGCATACAGTTCCATACTAATATACACCAGAGGGACATCTGAGGCTGCAATCGCAGCGTGTCGTGGGCGCCGCCAATGCAGCAACCGGCGTTCCGTGCCTAGTTGGTTTGGCTAGCCACATGGCTTCGTTTTTGTCTCGAAGCCAAAATCATCAAAAACTGGTAACATCTTCCTTCCTGTTCAACTTGCATGACGCGTATACATACTCCCTAACAAATATCCTTTTAGCTTTAATTTTGTAATATAAAACTAATTTGGTTAATCTTCTACACTAATATTGTTTCGTTTTTTCATCCAGAGCCAACTTTCCAGCCTCCATGAACCATGCGCGAAGGACAAGTGGAACGTGCCTGCCCGGTAAATGACGGAACGCTCAATGAAGCGCGGGTGGCCCAGACAGTGGCGCAAGATTTCCCTCTAGTATATATTATTATGAAACTCTATAACCCCGAGGTGGCGCCACTGCAGATAGGAGATCTTGGGATGGCCGACGCTGCTCCGTGCGAGCAGCTACGTGGCAGAACCTGTGCCAGTGTTCGGCGGCTCTTTCTTGATAGAAACACGTAGTTGTAATTGTATACACAATTGCTGCAACAACTACTTCACCAAGCTGCCGGGATCCCTCTCTGGTGACGAAGTGATGTTTGTCTCCCCAAGAGCCTTCGCAGTGTGGTGGCACCTACCTGGCTTAGCCTCTTAGGCATCCGGGCTGTTCGTTACTTACTGAGAAGGCAACATTCGATGCTTTCTTGAGTTGTGCTCAGGGAGCCGGATCAGAATGTTTAAGTGTGTAGAGATGTATGTGTTGGTTCAAACTGTTAAGAACTAATCCGCGGGTGTCGTACTTTTCATCATGCAACCAGTGTACACGTCTCATTCAGGAAAAGAAACAAGCTTTAAGATTCATAACTGAAATACCCCTCTTTTGTGGCGCCCTTGGAGGTAGAGGTTGCTGCGAGGTGCAGTTCACTTTCTGAACCTGAACGGGACTTCCAAGTTTATGGGTGTAGTTTCATATATGTGCTTTACAACTGTTTAGGACTAATATACTAGCGTTGCACTTTTCATCCTTCGCGCCATGTAGAAATCTAATTCGCGAAAATAAACGAGCTTGACATTCATAACTAAAATACCTGTCTTTTGTGGCGACCACGGATATAAAAGTTGCTCCGGGCTGCCGTGCGCTGCTGCGAGAGGCCTCAGTATTACCCAAAAGCTCTATTTCAACATAAACCAGCAAAAGCTGTGGGCAGATGAAGCCTTTTCTTGAAGCTTTGCACTTAAAAATGTGGTGCCTTTGTTTACTCCAATCACGAACACACGACTCCAGGATACTTTTCGTACGGGACGCGGTGTAATTCTTTGCGTTTCCGCCTAGAGGATTAATGTTCGTGTAAACGAATCCTCCATCATTCCTTCAGCCCATTTGTTTTGTTTTCCAGTTGGCGGTTTCGATTTTGAGGTGTTTGAGTTTTGAGTGAAATTGTAATACACAGGTAGTTCCTAACGCCTAGCGCAGGAAACAAAAACACCTGAACATAAATACCCCAGAAAGTGGAGGCTAAAGTAGCCCCGCCGGTAGCGTAGTGGTTATCGCACCAGACCGGCATTCTGGAGGTCGTGGGTTCGGATCCCACCTGGCGGGCATCTTTTCTCCACTTTCTTATTTTCCAAATTCTGTATCTTGCGCTACTACATCCTCCCCTTTGCTTTCCGAGGTGTTCTTGACTGCCAATTCTTATTTCTATATATATATATATATATATATATATATATATATATATATATATATATATATATATATATATATATATATATATATATAGGTACACACATAATCGTGCGAACCTAAATTATTGCATGACCAATGCTAGAAAATATCGCGAAACAACGCAATAGAATACACACAATCAAACCAGTACAACGAAGAACTGTACACAGACACACACACACACACACGCCCATATATATATATATATATGTGTGTGTGTGTGTGTGTGTGTGCTTGCGTGCGTGTGTGTGTAGAGCTCTTTATTGTACTGGGTTGATTGTCTATATTTTATTGTGTTGTTTGGCAGTATTTGCTAGCATCGTTCATGCAATAATTTAGGTACGCACCATTATGTGTGTGCTTTTGTGCGTGCCTCGCTTGTATGTTATTACTAAAATTTTGTAACCCCACCCTCTATTGGCCGCACCGGCCAACAGTATAAGTGAATAAATAAAAATATTCAGATTTAAACAAATAACTTCATTTATTTTCTTTGCACAGGTAAAAAAAAGCCCCGCTTCCTTTCTTACGCGCCCCTATTAGCCGCCCGACCCTTTTCGTGCCTGCTTCAGCTAGTCGGCCCTCCACCTCAGAAGGTTACGTAGACCTGATATAAATGAAACGGCTTTGAGCCCCTGGTTGCCATACTTTCATCTCATCAAGCTGTAACAATCCGTTCGAACACGGTTTATTAACAGAGTTGGAAATAACGTCGAAGCTGCAACAGCCGGCACAAGGTAACTTCCGCTACGCCTTAGCTCTAGTTGTGCCAACGGGGCGACGAAACACATGCAACGCTTAATGAAGACAGGTTTCTGCGCTCGTCAGGAGTAGGAAGGATGGGTTAGCGCCAGCACCGAACCGCGGGGCTCTGGGGACTCCGGCGGGGGGATGAAAAGCGTTTGTTGCACTTTAAATAAAGCGAGATCAGTTGTTCCGCTCCATGGCAAGGCTGGTATGCGTTATGAAAAAGTAGAAAAGAAACTTGGAGTTACCGCTCCGATCCTAAATAATTGATTAAGTTTTTCAAAAAAATTGCGAGAGATGGCCCTACGGCATAACATGAACTTTTGATTGATTATGAGGTTTAACGCGCCGACGCTGCACAGGCGATGAGACACGCCGTAGTGAAGGCCTTCGGAATAATTTCGACCGCCTGAGGATTTTGTGCGGGCACCGAAATTGGCGTTTTTGCATTTCGCCTCCATCAGAAAACGGCTGCTGAGGTCGGGATTCAAACCTTCGTCCTTGGGCTCCGCAGTGCAACCCCATAGCCACTGAGCCACAGCGGTGGGTCCGATCATCAATAACCAGGCTGCCTCGGTTCACCGCTAGTACACGCACGCAACGCGTAAACACTACACGAGGCAAGCTTTAGAGCAAGCGTGCCTATGGAGAATGGTGGGGACTACATTATGCTTGCCTGCAGCCTTTCGTACGGTCTAAACAAGTCACCCTAGCCGATTTTCTTGGAACAAAATTCTTTCGTGAAAAAATGGCAATCCAGCGCAGCCTAGTCTCCGTGTCGCGCTCACTGTGCAGAAAGCGGTGCGTTGCGGAACGCCGCACACACCGACAGTCTTTGTGAAGTTGCGACCAGGGAGACTCGCATGGCGATTCGTCCCACACCTTGAGGTCCCGATCGCAGCTGGTACATCTCAGTGAGGGGCAGGTTTTTTCCCGGAAATTCAAAATTTTTTTAAGGCGCACGCCGCTGAGCACCATGGCAGCCTGTGGCGGAAGCCGAAACCGCCCCGTGCTTAACACCAGTCATGGCGAGTGCGGCGCTAGCGTCGCCTGTTAAGGTCAGCCCAGCAGCTCGCTGTATGTCGACCCACACCAATTAAGCGGTGTGTCAAATCCAAAGCAAAAAACATTTGCTAGAGATTCAAAAGAACGGAACGGAAAAACAACACAGCAGCGCGCGCTGTGCTTGTGCGACAGCTGGTTTTACTCCCGCAGCGGGCGTCGCGCTGCCGGCGCCAGTGCTCGGGCGCATGCCGTTGCAGGTTTCATTTCTGCCGCCGTCGCTGGTCTGGGCCTGCGATAACGTGGCGTGCGCAACAAACGTGTAGTAGAACCTAATTCGCGATAACGAGTCCAGAGGTTGCTTCTGTGTGTTCTGCCCCCGCAGTGTGGCGCGATGTCCATTCATTCTAGTGCCCGCCCGCTGATTCCGATTCCGCTTAATTCGTACAATTTTATGGTCCCCGCCGAGTTCGAATTAATGAGCTTTTACTATAATCGGAGTCCATTGCATTCGTAATTAGTGAGCAGTAAGCTACTTCTGTCAGTAAAAAGAATGGTATCCAATAGGTCTGTTTCTGGTATACCGTAATGACATACGGTCTAGGGATTTGGGTTTGTACTAGGTACTTTGAAAGAAAGCTTAGGTAGGCCTAAAAAGTCATGGAAAAACAATTCTAAGGATAAAACTTCCGCGTAAAAAAATTGCTTATTTGTTACGAAACAAATTCAAATGCCGGCCATCTTAGTCAACAATAAGCGTAACATTGGGAATCAGACACGTCACGTAGTCGCTAAAGGCGGACAACCGGGGAACCACATTTCTAAAGGAAGTGGCCACTAAGAGACGGCAAGACAATAGGGAAAGTGAAAGGACACGATGCCCGGACAACATACGCCAATTTCCTGCCTGAGTTTGGAGTACAAGAGCCCGCGACAGGAGAGATCGGATATCACTTGGAGGAGCCTTGAAACTGCAGAGGGTGAAAACGGGCTGGCTATGATGATGATGATGATGATGACGATATATGATGATGATGATGATGACGACGGCAATATATCATGATGATAAATACCGCCTCTAAACACACGCCCTGCGAAATTTATTTTAGATTTACCTTCTCTATACCAGCCACTGGCGTCAGTGACAGGCTCGTCTAAACGGCCCCAGTATCGTTGGATCAAACCGGCCTCTGACGAGAAGTTCACCGCACTGACTGGGCCCCAGGGGTTTTCCCGTCTTGCTGTCTGTCACCTGCGACATGACCATAGTGGTAGTTGCCGGGGTGAGGTTTGTGTTGCCTCAGAAAGAAAGTGTCATGGGATCTGGGTTGTACTTCACTAGGTGTCTCAGAAAAGTAAAACATGAACCTTTATCAGGAAAAGAGGCACAAAATACTTGTACATGAAAAACAGCCCCTAAGACTCCTCAAATGGGCAATGATAGGGTGCGTGTGAACCTTCTACGTAGCTATCTTCAGTCGATTATAGAATTACCGTTGAAATGTACGCCCAGAAAAGCTCACGAAGTAGAAAGCTAGACATGGCCACGATGAAGTTTACCATCCAAGCTACTGACTGCGCTTGTTCATTTGGTGCGCTGAAAATGCCATTCAAAACCCCATGAAGATCTTGAAGACCACCAGCTCCACTGTTTCCTGAGTCTTGCCATCTGAACTGCGAAGGCGGCCAAATTTTTTTGTCCTTCCCACGTTTTTTTTTCTCTTTTATGCGCCGCGCGTTATAAATATTCTCTGTTCGCGACCCCATTTGTCCTGCCGCCTTTGAAATTTTAGTTTCTTTGCACACAGTTTTGTATTTTATTTCGGAAAGAACAGCGAAAATGTAAGGCAAATATTTCCTCTTGGCAGGAGCGCGTTTGGGGCCTCCAACGAGAGCTCTCCGTGTTTCAAAAATGAACTTACAGCAGTCTGTCGTAACGACAGAGATTGGGGAACATGACGTTATCTGAACTCAAGTCTAACACCAAACGGAGGAACCCAAAAGCGAACCGACCCACATCACACCACATTACCATGCACATAGTTTATTTAAGCGAAGCTTTAGGGTCCTCACCTATGCTCTTGTACGCCAATACGCACTGCAGGAAAGCCAACTCTCTCTGCAGATGATGAAGAATGGTCGTGGGTTACGTGAAAGAAAAAAATGGCTGCCGCTTCGCTTAGCTAAGCGTGAATATGCAAAGCAAAAGATTGGTTTAGTCTGGTTCTGGTTGACTCTTGGGTTCGTCTGGTTAAACTTTCATTTAGATGTATTGCCTATCGCAGATGTATTGCTTATGAAGCCCTTCGGTTGCGTGCAACGCTCACAGAAGAAGGCCGGGAGAACACGGCATTCGCCAGGGCGAACGCGGCGACCGGGCCATTCATTCACGGCGAATGCACCGTTCCTTTTCGCTGGGCGCGAGACAAGCCACGTTGCCCGAGGAGACACAGCGCCGCATGCCTTGGAGGCTGCGGGGGTGGTCGGTTGCCGCGGCCAACGCGGCGGCGATGACTGCTGCTCCTTCTCTTAATAGATCTTTTCAGAGGCTGCGGTGCTCTCTCTTCACTACTCTCGGTATCAACGCCAGGCTGATACTGAAACTAGTCAACAATCCCGCCACAGACCCTTTAGCGGATCACTGCTGCGGACTTGGCAGCTTTTACGTTGAATGAAACTGCTGTAATTTTTTAAAGGATAGGCTGGACTGGTATTGTGGAATCTCGGGGAGGACAGTGCGCAGCACAAAACGTTCTAAACATGTTGCAAGATGGGCTTTGTTTGTTATCATAACCGCATGCTACGGCCTGAGCAAGAAGATACAAGAGATAATACCTCCCATGAGTGTGTATTCGTTTGGGCTCACAACGTCTTGCAGTTTGATTCGATATAGTCCCAACAAACACAAGGTAAAGTCCATTTCCATAATCACACACATCCGGTAGGGGCCCACGTAAGGGCAGCAGATAGGAATTCCTTATTCTGCAGAACCCACAGTGGCCAATTTATGACAAGTTGCGAACAGTTCAATATACCCGTGCGTGTCGTGACGGGGTGTAATCGCCCACCCGGGTGTCGCCGGTTATAAACACTAGTTTAGCCATATTGTATTATATTGCTTATAAGAACTTAAAAGAACTGCTAAGTTGTCCTCGGGCTCTGTTAAGGTGATAACCGTAAGTGACCATTTGGGGAAAAAATAAGGCATCCGGCGTCCCTAACGGAAACATGTCCTGCGGAAGTGTTCCCCAGCACGAGGCGTTCCGCACGGCGAGCCTAAACTCGGCAGTAGCGAGAGGCTGACGTACACGCTAGCACACCGCAGATGGAGAGAGCAGAACACCATAGCCGAACTATAAAAAATCAAGCAAATAAAGTGATGATTGCAGTCAAGTCTCACACTGCACGATAGTAGATACGAGCAGCGGCGCAACGCGTAGGAGATAGATCGAAGCCATTAAAAAATTTTAGGGTGGATCGCAAAGCAAAAGGTACCCCAAGCGGCAAGCTTACAATATCCTTCGACAAGGCAGGGCAGAATGCAAGACGTCCCAAGTGCTTAACTGCACTGTCAGGATTTCGCGTAAAGAAGCCATCAGAACTGTTTGGTGTTCTCGGACTTCTTTGGCTGCAAAAAGGTTAGATGCTCGTAATTACAAAGGTGCCGTTTCCTTTCTAGCGACGCTACAAAGCCCAAAAGTCGGTCTCCGGCATAGAATATCACTCACGCATTGCAGATGCTCATTTATAAAATTGGAAGCTACAATGTGAGAGTGGTGGGTAATTAACAAAAGGCTTGTTCTAAAAAAAAAACTCCCACCTCCCCTCGCGGGAACCCCTGTGTAGATGCGACGCATAGGCGGAGCGGCGAAGGGACCGCGTTTTATAGCGCGCATAACGTTGAGGGGACTGCGTAAGCCGGTCCCAGTTGATGACGACGTTGGTGTACTTGTAAAGCGGCGTGGACTCTAGGTGTTTGAGCCAAGCGCGGATGTTGCTTCGCCGGAGAATGGCATACCGGTTATATGCGCAGCGCGCCCGAAGAAGAGGAAACGGCGGAAGAGGGAGTACTGCACATGCGCCGGCCGCAGCGCGTCTGCCGCGGCTATGACGCAACACAATCCAACACAATCCACTTTAATCCAATGCAATCCAAATCCAATCCAATCCAATCCAAGCAAGCCAAGCCAAGCCAAGCCAAGCCAAGCCAATCGAATCCAATCCAATGCCCCTCGCGAGAGAGTGTTCGCTATCGGAGAGGAGAGGGGGTAAGCGGCGGAGAGCGCAGCTGGCGCGGCGAGGAGAATGGGGGAGTGGTGGACAACGCCGCCGCCGCCGCCGCCGCCGATGACGACGACAACGACAACGACGCCGGAGGGACAAAGCGAGTGAATGAGATGCTCTGCATCTAAAACACAACCAGATTCATGCCCATCGCTTGCCGCCGAAAAGGGTGCAGGGTTTCTATAAACTTTTCTCTTCAGAAACCGGAAGGTTGATGAACACGAGGTTAAGGAAAGTACTGGATTTCTATGGATATCTTGGCTATAATATTGTCGGTATGCATTGCCAAGGTAGCGTATGTTTTATACTTTGACGGGAAGGAATAAGGTGGGGGAGGAATAAACTTTATTTATGCGAGCCTTAGGTGCTGCTGTCTGGGCACCCGCCTGGTGGGGGGTTTCCTCTAGTCCGTGATACCCTGGCCTGCACAGGCCACCCGGGCCCTCTCTACCAGGTTACGCTGGGAGGAGACGTCGGAGCTGGTCAGTTGTGCCACTCACTGCTCGTAAGTAGGTTCGGGATTGGGAGTAAGGGACGGGGTTTGTTGACACCCCCATACCAGATGGTATAGGGTGCCAGGATGGGGGCAGTATTTGCAAGATGCGGGGTAGAGGGTGGGGTACATTGCATGGAGTAGGGTATTGTGGGGGTAAGAGTTTGTTTGTAGTCGCCGGAGTATTGTACCTTCGGTTCTAGATAGGTGTGGGTGGGGTGCTGGGTATTGTTGGCGCCCGCGCCGGTAGTGGGCCAGTATATCGGCGTATTTTCTCAGGGGCGTGGGCTTGAGGATGTCGCCATCTTGAAGTTTGTCACCCTTTCGGGAAACGGCCCGGTGTGTATGCGCGCGGGCGGCGGCGTGTGCCGACTCATTTCCTTTGAGGGTTTCGTGGCCAGGTGACCAGACAATCTGTAGTTCAGGAAGTCGCTTAATTTGTTTTAGTATAGCCAATGCTGGTAGGGATATTCGTCCGATCAAGAAATTGCGGCATGCAGCTTGGGAGTCTGTCAGTATAACTGTGTAGTTTTCGCAAGTGGTGGCAGCTAGGGCGATAGCAGCTTCTTCGGCTGTTTCTATAGATTTTGTAATCGTCGTGACTGCGGTTAACTCTTTTCCGTTGGCGTCCGTCACACTGGCAGCGTGCGCAAATTTGTGGGGGTATGGAGAGGCGTCTGCATAGCGACTGAAGGGGAGGTGGTCATACTGCACATGGATTGCTCGTGCTCTTGCTGCTCGTCGTGCCTTGTTATAGGTCGGATGCATGTTACGTGGGATTGGAGCCACTCTGATGTGTTATCGGATTGGTCCGGGGATGCGTGTCTTCTTGTCTTGTTGTTGTGGGGTCGAATACCCTAGCCGGCGGAGGGTCGCTCTTCCGGTGGTGGTGAGTTGGAGATGTGTGAATTGAGAAAGTCGGTGCGCTTCTTGGATTTCTTCCCACGTATTTTGGACGCCCAGTTGTAGTAACTTGCTTGTTGCCGTTTTAGGGGGCAATCCTAGTGCGGTTTTGTAAGCTTGCCGTATCGCGGTGTTCAGTTTGTTTTGTTCGGAGTCTTTCAGGGCTAGGTAAAAAGCACTGTATGCAATCCGGCTGATCAGGATGGCTTGGATTATGCGCAGAGTATCTGATTCTTGGAGGCCAAATCTTCGATGAGAAACTCGATGGATAAGATGCATTAATTCTGAGAGAGTACGTGGGCGTGTCAAAATTGTTTTGGCACCCGACCCGTCTTTGGGAGTAGTGAGCCCCAGAATTCGGAGGTGGGGGACGTTAAGAACGGGTTGATTATTGATGCTGAGTTCAGGATCCGGTATAGAGTTGGCGCGCTGTTTAGGTGTTCGTTTACACAGCGTAAGTAAGGGGGATTTTTCGGGGGCACATTCCAACCCCCGGGCTTGCAGGTATTGTTGTACTACTTGGATGGCACTTTGGAGGCGTCTTGTTGGTCACCTATGGCGCCCGTAGGAGTCCAGAGTGTCAGATCCTCGGCGTATAGGGCGTGTCGCACGTTGGGGATAGTTGTCAACAGAGGAGGTAGATCTTTCATGCCGATGTTGAACAGTAATGGAGATATCACTGAGCCTTGGGGGGCTCCTTTAGGCATAGTTTGGAAAACGTCAGAACGGAGGTGCCCGATTCCCACTGTTGCAGTGCGATTGGTTAGGAATGAGGCAACGTAGTCGTAGAGACGTTGGCCGCAGTTAGTAGAGGCGAGACCTTGTAGGATTGCTTTATGAATGATGTTTTCAAATGCTCCTTTGATGTCTACAGCCCGGATCGAGAATTTGTGGTGATTGGTAAGTGTGTCAATGATATCTTCTTTCAGTTGAAGTAGAACATCTTGAGGTGCGAGATGTGAGCGGAATCCATACATCGTATCCGGGAAGTAACCGTTGTTCTCTATGTGGGGTGAAAGTCGGTTGTGGACCATGTGTTCCAGGAGTTTTCCAACACATGAGGTTAATGAGATGGGTCGCAAATGTTTTGTATTCAGAGGTTTTCCCGGCTTAGGTATGAGGGTTATTTCTGCGTGTTTCCATTGTGGTGGTAGGGAGCCAGATGTCCATTGATTGTTGATGTACTGTAGTAGGCTTTCGAGGGCTATTGGGTCGAGGTTGCGAAGTAGCTTGTTCGGAATTTCGTCTTTTCCTGGGGTGGTGTTTCTTGTGAGGTTACGCACTGCGGGTTCCATTTCGGCTATTGAAAAAGGTTCATCTAACTCTAGATTGGGGGTACCGGTGCATGGTGAGATAACTTGCGTTTGGTTTGCCGATGTTGCTTTGAGGGGTTTCTCTAGTTCTTATATGAGGTCTTGCTCAGTGCCCGGATGGTTGTGTATTATTCTACGTAGTTGATGCGCCGTCGTCGATTTGGATTCTTTTGTTCCTATGAGGGAGCGGAGAAGATGCCAGGTGCGACGGGTTCCCAGGGTTCCTTGAAGTTTATTGCAAAACTCCGACCAGTTTTGTTGACTTTTTTTTTTCATGGAATGGTATAGGGGGGCGTGACATGTCGGCAGCGTACTGTGCGAACGAGACAGGAGGAACGCGTACTGCGAAGACCCCACCTCAAATGAAGAGCTCAATACGGCCTTTCTGCAGAATGCAGCTGGTAATTCATTTTTTTTCTTGACATTACACCGACAAATGATGGTAGGTTCTGATAGTGTAAGGCGCACACCGGCCTGGCTAAGTTTGTATTGGGGGCACATCCTGTTAAAAAAACTGCGGATACGTCTAAGTAATGTTCCTTTCTTCCTGTAAGTGCTGTTAAGCCATTTTATTTCGTTATACGCCTTTACCTACGGGGGACGTTTCCTTCCAGGTGGATGTTTTGCACCGATTCAATACATTATGGCACATTCCGTATGGAACGTTTCCATAAACTTGCCTCTTCAGGAATTGGAAAATGGTTGAACAGGAGGTTAAGGAAACTACTTTATTTCTATGGAGATCTTGTCTATATTATTCTGGCTATGCAATACCAGGGTAGCTGCTGTTTTACGATTTGAGTGGAATAATGAATTTCGTTCTCATAGAACCGTATAGTCGGGCGTGACACATCGGCAGCTTACTGTGAAAAAGATGAAGGAAGGACGCGTGCAGCCGTCCTTCGTAGCTGCTAACGAAAAAGCACATAGTATTCTAATGACCGACTTCGAAAAATACGGAGATAGTCGCAGTAATGAATATGTTGATGTAATGTTCTCCGTCACGCAAAATGGATTACGCAACTGCGTGCAATTCAGTTATGGTGATTTAACCTGCTCGACGCATCCACTGTTCTGCTTACTACACGTCCATTGAAATTTACCTGGTCACATGTTGTCCCTGAAAGATACAGCACACACTTTTTCTAAAAACTGCCGAAGCGCGCACTACGACAGTAATTAAACTGTGTCATTCATAAGAGATTTGCGCTAAGACGCCTCGAAGTGAGGCGGGGGACATCCACAACAATTTTTCGTGCTGACCTAGATTTTCGTCTTGCTGTACTGCTAAGGTCAACAGGAATGGTGCCACATCTCACAGCACGACTTGGTTTGTAGCGTAAGCTGCACTGGCCGACGTGGAGCCGTTACGCGTGTACCTTGAAGGGCCGTTCAGCGCAAGCGTGAGGAGCATTGGATTCGATTGGATCAAATTGGATTGTATTTTTATTGGAATGAACATCCAATCCAAGTGGAGTACGGGTGTGTGAAGAATTCGGTCTGCACATTCGTCGGTCTGCACATTCCAGAGGAGTGACGTCATAGCCGCGGCAGACGCACTGGCGCCTGCGCGTGCCCAGCTGTGCGCCTCCGTTGCGCAGTAGCCAATTCGGACGCTGCGCCGGAGCCGCTTGATAGCCGTTTCGCGTGGCTCCTGGAGAACCGTGGTGCGCGTGCGCGAGGAGCAGTGACTGGACTGGACTGGACTGGACTGGACTGGACTGGACTGGACCGGACTGAACCGGATTGGATTGGACTGGACTGGACTGGACTAGATTGCATTGAATTGGATTGGATTGGAAATCGTTTTAGCAGCAGTAAGCATGATATTCAGCTAATTCTGGACAACCAGGAAACCAAGTATAACCAGCTGAACCTACGCTCACGCTACGTATATCCTAGCATAGCCGGGCTAAGCCACTGCCGATTTTTGCGTACATGACGCCGCCCCTGGTTCAACGCCGGCGGCGTTAGGGCAGCTGTTTCCTGCCAGTCTTCTGCCTGTCACGGAGTCCTGCTCGGCTATCCGGTTGCCTCATTCTGCTGTCCTTCAAGCGACACTGTGCGCAGAGATAGAGATGAAGAGAGGGAAAAGAGGGAGAGGGAGATAGAGAGTAAGAGAGAGAGATCGCTTTATTTAGTCTTAAGAAGGTATATGAGAGCCGCTCGGCTATCAGAGGGCGGGGGCGATGTTGTCAGCGCTGGTGACCACAAGTATCTGAACCTCTGTGTGCGAGTTGCTCAGCGCTCTCCCATTTCTCATAATTAACTATAGAGGGAAAGGGATCTTGAGAATTACAGGCCTACATAGAGTGGACCAGCGTGGCTAGGTCTACACAGAGTGGAATATTCGGCGAGGGAAATAGCGAGGCAGAATACGGTGCAGTAGTGCTCGGCAAGCCACCAAGTTTGTCTCTAGGAGTCGCCATAACGGCTCCTGATGGTTCGTTACAGTGTGGGCAGGAGAGTATCAGCGGCGAGGGAGGAGGTAATTTGTAGTGATATGATAGTACTTGATTAACTGATCCCTGGGTGGCTTGGCGCTATGATACGGTATTCCGATAGAGTTCACAGTAAATCACTTATTTCCACATGGAAGATTGACCTCCAGATACATGCTACGAGATATAGGTAAAATACCTGCGCGACAGTGCTAGCAAATGTGCACACAGAAGGTGCGCACAGAGCACCACGCTCAGAATATATGTCTCCCTTGCCACAACATCGTCGTGGACGGTATGGTATATCATCCTTTGGAGAATCCTAATTTTTCTTGAGTCCTCCACGCTCTGCCGCTTAAGTGATTCTGAATTGCTTGTTAAGTGCTTGTAATTTTATATTGAACTGGCCACTAGCCTTTGCAGCTATCGCTCCAAAGAGTGTTGTGTACACACTTCGTGTTTTGTGAAAAAACTTTTCTCAATTGAAAAATCATAATAATCTCTAAGTGTGTGTCACCAGCAGGTGCTGTAGATCGTAACACCTTAAAGTAATCATGTGTGATTTTTAATAAATGTTCTAGTGCACAGTTTCCATTCGTTTAACACTACCTCAAAAAGATAACTCGAAGAATTTGGCGAAAAAAACAAGAAAACATTAGGATCTCTTCACTCGGAAGCATCCCGAAGTTAATACACGGGTAAAAAATACCATTGCTCATATCTGTCGTAATTTTAGTGTATGGGGTACCCTTGACGTGCGAAATTTTGGAAGACATTTTGTATGTTTTTGGTTCAAGAGGGTGCTCTCTTTTTGCCAAAAGGGCCCTTAAATCTTTTCTATCAAAAGTTTGTGCTCTTGGCGCTCAAGTAAGGGCATTTCTGGTCTTCGTTCCTCTAATAGTTGGCCGCTTGAACTATACTGCTCCATGCAAAAGCTTGGGAATTTTCTGGCATTGCTTTTGAAAACAAGCTAAGTGTTCCTTCATAAAAGAGAATAGAAGCACTACATGAATTGTACGATACTAAGGGCATGCAATGTAGAGCCCTATAACAGAGAGAGCTGTGCCCCGCGCTTTTACGAGGGGCACTTAGGAAGCTCCAACCACGGATAAAAGGCTGCTCGCTCGAGCCATTTCCAGAAATAGTGGGCTCCGTCCAGCCTCAAATATTTTAGACAAGCTTAAAGCATCTAATACTCACTCTTGAGAGCAGTACGTATTGAGGAGAAGTGGATTTGCTCTTTCCTGCTTCTTTGATGCTAGAACCGTAAAATCTGATTTAAGAAATGTTGAAGAAGAACACAGGAGCAACTTTTGTCCGTTGTGTGATTAGCAGATTAAAACAATTCATTTTGGGTGTAAAACAACTTCGGCGTCCTCCCCCACCCCCCAGAAAAGTAAGAACAAAAATTGCAGGAAACAATTTCCAGAACCACTTTGTATCCACTTTTTTCTACTTGTGGCAAGGCTATATGAAACTGAAGGGCAACCAGTAAATCTACAATGTTGAGAGAAAGGATCTGAATAACAATAAAATCCCCCATAAGTCCAAAATTTCACCATAAAGTGCAAAAGTTGGCAGTTTCGGTGGCAAATGGCAATTGGTAGCCCTGTTGAATCAGTCGACTGCGTGGTTTCCAAGGTTCCTGAACAAGACAAAAACGGGAGACACCTTTGTGAACACTTGAGTGCACGAATAGATTGCTTATGTATGCCATGTTTCATTGAGTGTTTAATACACCAAGGGGTACGAGTTGTGGTGTCTTTATGTGCGCTTTAGTTTTTTTCGTGCCACAAGGTCTTCTATTCGAACACACTGTTGCTATTTGTTTTGCGGTCGAAACCCACTTGGCACCAACCAATTCCCACTCATACCCAACTGGAGACACTACGGATACCTGTTATTGTACGGCCACTCGTCTTCCGCGCGCCCCTGCACCTTCGCCGTACTCTCTCACTTCACTTCGCTTTGCGTATTGCCCATGTCATAGGCCAACCAAGAAACAATTTTCCAACTCAGGCACGGGTTAAGTTACTTATTTTCTGTTATTTTCCGGCCGTAATAACCTAACTCTCTATTTTGAAGACAGGTTCTTTTGTTGAAGTGACACTGTACGCTAGCTTTTTGTCGCGATTTGGCATTTCTTAGGCCGCAGGTGCTTTGTTCATGGTTCTGGCTACCAAAAATAATATCGTGAAAGGCCAGAATTACCGGAAAGAGTGGCTAGCCTGAAGAAGAAAAAAGGTCAAGAAATGCACAAGCAACGACGACAAAAACCTCCAAAATAAGCAGCTGGGTGCGCTGGCCATTCTACGGGGCCTTCTCGGACTAAGAAATGGAGATGTCAGTTGGTCCAATGCACTCTCCCGTTTTTCACAGAGGGTGTGGCGTCAGTTCCAGCGGGATGCTCAAAACTATCACCATGCTCATTAAACTATGCCCGTAAACGTGTTACGTGTTAATAACCACTTTTAGAATCTAACATCAATGACCACCGCAAGTTGTGGCTTCTCATTGGAAAAGTGCACGCTCCTCGACGTTTTGAGAATTCGCTGTTTCTCCTGAAGGGCAGCCAATTTCGTAAGCACACCCAGACTGATGGTTATTCCGCGCTGCAGGAACATTTTAAATGTACATTGGTGTCTGCATTTAAATAAAACAGGTGAGTGCGTGGCCACCGAGCTCCGAAAAGCGCCGGCGCCGAGAAGTGGCGAGAATCGCAGACTTGGCCCATGCGCATTGGCCGCATAAGAAGGAAGAAGCCGCGTCGTCGTCTGCTACGGCCGTTAAAACTTCAACATCCTTCGAGTGCGATTTTTCCCAGCTCTCGCAAGCAGGGCGGTAGTGCCCTAGCAGACTACAGGGCGGCTTCTACGTCTTCCTGCGGTCAGAGTGGGTATGTTCTGACTATCCGATTCAGGCCACTTCTGTGCGCCGGCGCTTCGCAGAGCGCGGCGGCCCCGTGCTCGCGATTTCCTTTAGCAGTGAACTGCACTCTACTTCTGCCGTGGCTCAGTTAAGCATTCCTCCGTCCCTGATTATTCGATATGAGCTAAATTCATGCGAGTACACAGCATGGCGCATGCCAAAAAGGCCTTCTTTCAATGTACTTTAGCGGTGCCCTCAAGGAACTGGCATTTTCCGGTAGAAACCTGGCTAATGCTGAGTCATCTATAATAAAAGCAGTTCTTCGAGCAACGACGAGTCATAGGGCCATGAAGACGTGGTCTGAAACAACCTTTCGACGTAGATTTTGTTCAAGGTTAGCCCTAGGAAAAAGGCGTGCTTTTGAATCAAATAAAACAGAAGTCGTACCCGTTTAGACGTCGGTTGCCGTAATCACTCTACCGATCCCCTACGTTGTTCATCACGCGTGCTAAGCGATTACAACCCATCCAAAGCTCGGGAAAGGGCTTCCGGGTACTTAAGAGGCCCGTGTAGAAATTTGAAAAGCGGTACACCACAAGAACGAGGCCTGGGGAGTGCGAACTTCTGTTTCGGGTGAGTTTTACGAACACGCGCACGTAAGGTATTCTATCGACGACATTTTTATGGTCGTTTCGATCAACTTTTAACTGCAGTTCCTGCAGGCCTCACCTTTTTTCAACATACGGCAAAATAGAATTCCTATCCCTCTTGCGTGTGCTGTAACAATGTCGTTGGTAGGCTGTGTAGAATCCGGACACATTACACAGAAAAATTGTATTTTTGTATCATGTCAGCAGTTAGAGTCAGGAAAGAGCAGGCTTAGCACTAGAATTAACGGCTGGTTTGTGAGACAGACAGACAGACAGACAGACAGACAGACAGACAGACAGACAGACAGACAGACAGACAGACAGACAGACAGACAGACAGACAGACAGACAGACAGACAGAGATTCTTGTTTAGGTAGCACAGCAGAATACCGTACGATGAATAAATTTAAATACCCATATTATACACTAAACTAATCTTTGTTCCAATTGTCACCTACACGCCCGACAAGGCATCCTTGGTTAATCGCTGGGAAGGGGGGGGGGTGGTTTAATTTGCAGCGTCAACTGCAGACACCCGCGAGGTCGCTGCCTACGCATTCTCTGCGAAACGCCCATTACATTGCGGAATAGGTGGAGCAGTAAAGGAAATGGTGGATAGGGGGGGGAGAAATGAATGAAGGTGTATCTTTCGTCTCATCCGCCGTGGTGGTGAGTTGGCCATTTCCTGCACGATTTGGGGGCCATCCCACGACCGCAACGGATCAAATTCTGAAGAATCGCCAGTGCTTGGCCTCACACAGTAACAAACCCCAAGGCGTTTTCTTTCCTTCGACAGTGCTGGATAGGACGGGCCACACGGAGCGGCGAAAGACATCCTCGTAAGTGCTTGGAAGCGCTTCGAATCAGGAAGGAGGTATTGCTGGGAACACGAAGAGCCAATTTGTTAGGTGGACTTGTAGTCTCAGTGAGTGGCGAAGGGGAGAATGTATTGAGCGTGACCAGCCGAAAGTGAGTGGCGAAGGGGAGAATGTATTGAGCGTGACCGGCCGAAAGAGCCTTTCATCCCCAGAGGGGCAAGCGGACTTTCTGGGTGCGGACTCCCTTTGGGGGGGGGGGGGGGGTGGGTGAGCGGGAGGCACACAGACCACGCTTCCGGAGGTGCGCTGTAAAGTAACGGTCAATTACCGCCAAGAACGATGTTCTGGGTTGATGGTGCGGGAGTGGGCGTGTGCACTTAGCGGTGGTGCGAATCTAAAGACACACTCTGAGAGGAGGAGTGAGTAGTAGTAGTAGTAGTTGTAATAGACGCTATTGATGTAAGTTTGAGCGTAGAGATGTCAGTTCATCCTCTATAAGCAGGTCGCGAGGCCGCGCCACTTCCAGGACACTAGTTACGAGAAGTTGAAGTCACTCGCAGGTAAAAAAATCATCCGCCCCTCTGTAGAAACGACAACGATGAGGGAACGCGAAGCTTTGCAAAATCAAGTCCCAAGCCAAACGAACCAACCCACAAGCGAGCACCTCTTTCTTATTGGAACAGTTTACCGCACTTCGTTGTGCTCTCTAATTGTTTACTGACACGGATAGTCCATGGCTTTCCCTAGCCTTCAACCAGCGTCGTCATTCAACGGAGAGCTACATTTTCTGACTAACTTTTGTTTGAGGCGCACCTCATAGGCGATGAGGTGCGCCTTAGTGGAGGGCTCCGGGTTAATTTTGACAATCTTGAACCTGCGCCGAAATCTCGAACACACGGGCGCTTTCGCTTTTTTGTCTACTTTTGCACGTCTGTGCACCCATCTCCAAATCCAAACTGCTTCGACCGTCCCGGAATGATGCATTCGGTTAGACGTCGGTTCTATACCGCGGAGGACCCAGCTTAGATTTTGATCATAAGAGGCGTTCTTATTATGCTTCACTTAACCTACGGTCATCCTCATCTTCAGTGAAAGTTGGCTTTCCAGCATTGCGTTTTGAGTGGACCACAGACCGCATCAATGAGAGGCTGAAAGCTTCGCTCTAAAATTCATGAACCAATCCGTTGTGTAAAGGTGGATGACCAGATAATCTTGAGTATGGACAATATGCAGCCCCCCCCCCCCCCTTCCCCATTACGATGACGGAAGAGGAGGGAAATATAAAATGGCAAACGAGAGTCTGTGCTGACGGTGGGACCGCCACCCAGAGGGGTCAAGGGAAACTAGACACAAAGCGCTTGAAACGAAGACAAGAGACGTTGGTGCGAACGTAGACATGGCGACGCAGGAGACACAGCAGCAAACCTTCAAGAAAACACTACTTTCTTCCTCAGATTTTTCTAGTCTGTCAACTTGTGCGTTTTGATCCCACGAATATTCGCGTAAGGTGGAACGCTAAACGACTTTTCAATCTTCAAAATGATTTGTATTTCTTACTTATCTAATTGAATGCCCATCAAAGTGATGAGATTTGCAGGTTTTTGGTCGAAACTGGATGTTTTGTTTGGCTTGCCAGATTGATTACTTTTTGCTCACAGGCACGAAATATACTGGAACTCTAGCCGCATAATCTTCGCCTCATAAGGTTGGATTCATAGTATATTACTTCCTTTCAGACCGGCCTCTTCATCAGATCGACCTATGAGAACTTAATACCGACGCTAAGGCTCATGGCGCTCCGTTAGCTGGTACTCGCAGCTATACCCCGGACAGCCGATGCCTTTTTTTTTATAGGCTGCGTCTAGAGTGCCGTCAGACGGTACTGTAAGCACTCCAATACATCGACGTCCACCGGCGTTTTGTACAAAAATCGGCGACTGGTGCTACTTCGTTCTTATCAATGTAGTGTAAGATAACCTAACCTAACAAAACGTAATATACCCTAAAAACAGAACGAAATGATTTAAAACACAAAAAACTGTCCTAAGCTATAAAAATTTTAACTGAATCAAAAGACAAAAAACAAGTACAACGAGCGATAGCCGGTCTTTAATTACCCATTTTGGCATCAGGGATCAATACGGAGCCTGTACACGACAACCATGGACGCCTAAAGCTGTGCCAACCTCGACTTAAATATTCGAATGTCATGGAACAGCTCTCTAGACACTGCGCTTATTTGAACCCCCAAGACGTCGACAGACTGTTGTCACCTTGTGGAACGATTCTCCGGCAGGATGGCGCTTCTTCTCTCAATCAAGAGCGCGATATCGATTTCGGATGCACAACTCAGCGGGTCCCACGCGACAGAGACGGAGTGCAGGGAATGCGGCAATGTGGCGTGACAGCTTCTTTTGGCGTGTGCGCTTCCGTGACGAGGGACAATTTCTTCTGGTGTGGAGGTAACCAGGAGGCGAAACCGGGGTGAAGAACCCTGCCGACCTACTTCCTATGCTATCTCGTCGTTTCATTAGGTCGCAAGGAAAGGCATCGTGATTGATGAGTTCTGTTTAGGCTGTGTACGCGCAAAATGAGTTTACGACATAAGGCCACGGCTCCTTACGAGGATTTTGTCTTGATCTGACCAATAAACAGATTACTCGGACCCCGCTCCTGATCAAGCCCAACCGGAATCACGTTTATCAATGTTCTGGTTAAATCATTAGCATTGGTAGATTATGCTAATCCCATCAAGGACCTTCTATGCTCAAATCACGCTGCTGTGTCTTATCGCCGAATCGATCATGTCCTTAGTACTATGGCATGCAGACCAACGTTTATATTTTTCTGCAGTAAAGTCTATTTTGTATGGGTACCTATTGTATGCATCTTTTACCGCAATTTTTATGTCGGTGACAATTCTGTGTATCAAGATAAAACCTGTTATGTATGTCGACATCGGCGCACTTTCGGCATGATCACACGAGCTTTTTTAGAAGCATGAAATAATTTTCACGGCGTTTACATTTCTGTGCTACACTCCAAGAAAAAAATGTGAGTGGTCGCAATTTTTGTTTCTGAACTACCTGTCTGCGTCGCGGCATATCTACGAACCTTCAGCTGACATGCGTATTTGTCACGTACCAATAAAAGTTAATAAATTCTAAGCCTAATGCTTATTAAAGTTTTGGTCGTCTCCTCCGCAGTTGTCAAGCTCGCAGACGATCCTTTATTTCACTGCGTGATGGCGAGGCGTGAACGCACCGGCTCATGAAGGGCTGCGACAGCGATATCGTTTCTTTGGTAACTACCGCTGACTCAAAGCCAGAGGCAGCGAAGAAAAAAAGGGAGTATATCACTTCATCCTCGACACTGATATTATTTATTTATTTATTTATTCAAAATACCTTACAGGCCCGGGGGCATTGGGTAAGGGGGGCAAAAACAGCAGAACAAAAATAACAAGAGAAATTATACAAAAACTAGATATATAATACAGCAACACGTCAGTGAAACAAGAAAAAAAGAACATGATAACAGCTAGCAAGAGTGGCAAGACAATAAGAACAATAATAACATCTAGTGTGGTAGCCGCAACCGCAAAAAAAAATAGAAAGAAAAAGGAAAACATCATGGTGCTAACAGAAAGGAATGCTAGCGTTCCTGTTTGGTGGTTTCACATGTAAAAATGCTTGTGCAGCTGATGACGGAATGTTTCTGGGTTAGTCAGCGATACGATATTATCAGGCAGATCGTTCCACAACCGGATAGCACGTACCGGATAAATAATAAACAAAACTTTAAATATATCAATAGTTTTTGTGCGGCTTTCCTTTTCTTGTTGATTTAGCAGTAGCAGCGCTCTCATCACATGGAGCCAATTACCTTTTCAAAGATTGTGTTTTTCTAATTAGTAAACATGCTTAATATACACGCTAACATGGTATGCATATTTCTGTTCCAGCTGACCAAACTTGCGTCATTTGTTTGCCTACCCCATGTCCTTTCTCACACTGTACTGTGGTGCTGGTGACCATGGAGTTGCAGTCTGACCCCACATCATGACCAGCACCGAAATTAGCTTCTCAGCATCCTGTGAATCCCAACCACCCCGGTGGTGCCTCTGACTGTGTAGTAGCTGCCGCTGCAGCTGCTAATACACCGTCATCCAAGGAGGTGTTTTAGCTGCCATTCCACTCGCTGAAGCACCCTTTTACAACACAAAACTACAACAAGGATTGTTGTCCAAGCATTTACTGGAGCTTCTAAATAAAAAAAAAATTGGGTGGTGTCATCTTATTCAGAGACCGTGAGTGAATGCTGCAGTTCTAGCAAGGGAGTAAGTGTTTTTTGAATGAGAAAACTGCAGAGTGAAGAGTAGCTAGTCCATTCCTTGTTTCCGGTGGTATATCCACATAGCTGATTAGTGTTTATCAAAGCAAGCAGTATCGTACCTTTTCTTTGTAAATGCGTATAGAATGTTTCAGCCCACATTTTTCCTGCGTTTTATTTGTTTTTGTACAATGGCAAAAAAACTGTCTATAAAGAAATTCCTCTACATTCCAGGTAACGAAGTAGGCTTTGAAAGCTTGCTCACTTGCAAAGGCGTAGCTTAAAAGCTGCTGCATCAAACAGGTGCTGCATTAAGGGAGATGGGCACTTGTTATTCATGCATGTAGCAAAACCATGGAGCCTTAAACATACAGGAAAAAATACAGGACGAGTGCTTTAAATACAAAACTATCACTTTTGGGGTTTGCATATTACTGCCAGATGCCAAAAATTTGGCTGTGCTTGAAACTTTTATAGAGCAGAGTTCGACTATGGCAACCAAACGTCACGCACAGTAGGGAAGTATTTACATGGTGTTAGGCGTGGTGAGTAAAACACTGATTCTGTACACATTGGAGATAGTCAATCATATTAGAGGGGCCTATTGCTAAGAGCTTTAAAAGCAGAAATGGAAAAACAAGCATACAGCAGCTGAAAAAGCGTAAACAGTTTTGTGTAAACCACTTTTTTATGTACGATTCTCAAGCCTGGCGAGACTACCTATAGAATATGTCGAAAGACTTGTATTTTAAAAAAAATGTTCCAAAGTCACTGCAACTAACTTTGGTTATGAGTCACTTGTCCAGATCTTTTTCTGTTGCAATTATGATCTGTTTTGTTGTGTGCTCGGTACAGCAAAGCAGTAATTATTGTGATTATTTAAGCGCATGAGCCAAAGGGATTCAGAAGTCCTACACTGATTTTAGCTGTACGAGTGCGTACCACCCTATTGTTGCTACGATATATATCATGCTAGAGACAGGAAATCCGCCAGGCCACAGCCGCAACAAGGCCAGGATTCCAGGTCGATGGAACGCAGCTGCGAGAGAACGCAACAGGAAACCTAGTCGAAAACAGTATGTCATAGCAATGCCTCAAAGGGACAAAGCAACCTTTGTACCCTTCAATTAAAGTACAAACAGAGAGAGAATGTGGTTCTAACGTACCTAATATCGATTGCAACAGCTCAACATTTTTCCTAATGTAAATATTTTGCTGTAATTAGATGGGAAGGCAGCTAGCCGTCGTGTACACCTCGCTTGCCTCCTGCCTAGTTAATCTCTGTTGTGTTTTCATAAGTTTGCATTCAGGTTGGGCAACCAGGTTGTTTGCAAAACCTCTAAAACTGGCACTACTAACAGCTAGTGCCAACGGATTCTAACATTCATGAGAAGCTGCGGTAAATTTACAATGATCGCCCGTATAATTTCTCCTCACAGAGCTAGTGAGCCCGACCTTAGGACAACAGTTTCGTGGCGACGCAGCAAAGAAGGAAACGTAGAGGTATTAAAAGCATTGAATCGTAACAAACCGGAAATACTCACCCCCGTTACCATCAGCATCGCTGGCGATCGGTTGGTTCACCCAGATCTGCCGCGGCTGAAGACGACAACCGCAATAAGCTAAAGTGAACTCTGCGTATGGGACACGACCAGAAGCCGCCATTACGGGCACTGAAAGCATACACATGAGGGCACAGAGATCACCGCCAAGCGGTGGCCTGGTATATAGACTAGACTGCCAATGACATCACGTTTGTTTTCTCTGTTTTTGTTTGGAATTTCGCGCCGGTGAATATGTCGTATCCGGGACCGCAATCCCGAACCGATGCCCGCTTCGAGGAGAGACGGATGCGCTGAAAACCGGTACGGCGCGCCACTAATTCACCAGTTTTCCGAGAAACGGCACCACCACATCGCGCGCTGGCTAAGCGAACGCGTTCCCGCGAAGACTGGGAATCAGATGGGTGATCCGGTCTTGGTGAGATCGCCGGAACTTGACCAGCAGCGCGGCCGTGGCCGTAGATGTACCTCTGGTGGGGTCTGTTGTGGCCCACCGTGAGTGCCACCAGTTCAAGATCACGACCGGGCGTCGGGAATCGTGAGCGCCGTCCAGCTTCGTGCTCGCATGCTTTGGGAGATCCCAAATAAACAGCGACTGTGCTTCGGCGCTACTGTCGACTGTTTTCTCGTATCGCCGAACCTCGCTGGGCTGCCGTGGTTGGGGCGCCGGCTAGCCGTGGTTGGGGCGCCGGATAGCCGGCTAGGTCACCCCTAAGAAACCCACGTATTTCACAAGCTTAATTAAGACATGTTAGCATGGGGCGTAGCTAGGCGGTGTGGGGTGCGTAGGGAGCTGCAGCAGTTGCAAAGCTGATTGCAGCAGTTGCGAGGCGGATAAAATATTGCTAAGCAGTCAGCCCATGCCACAGACGCGCACTACTAGTCGGTAAGCGAAACTCTCGCGTCCCTGAATTTCTTCGAGCGACACATCTTCAGAATAATTGCAGCTCGCTCGTCACAGAAGGATACGACCGAGTGGTCATCGTAGGTCGCCGAAACGTTTCCCAAGCTCCAGGTCCTTCAGTGTCACGCCACTGCGGCGTAGTGGCTAAGACGTATTGGCCCTCTGACAGCCAGGTCGTGGGCTCTAATCCCATCCACGGCGCTGCTTTTTGTGAGACGAGGAACAATTACACTTGTGTTGAGGCAATTTAGATCTTGGTAAAGACCTATAGCTGGTCCTCATCGACCGTCAGCTTACTACTATAGCGCGCCTATGCAAAGAATAACTCAGGAGTGTAAATCCATTACTTAAAAAAATTGCATTCAGTCGTTTCGTGCTGGAGCTCAAAGGCGTCACTTAGCAGGGATAGTGCTGCGGCTTTCCAGAAGTAACAAATCTCCGTTCCGCTGCATTCTGAAGGCGAGTCGCATCTTAATGAGATTACTGATCTGATGGTTTTTTCACCAATTGCTATAGAAAGTGGCTTGCAGTACTTACCCACCGCTTTCTCACGACAGCTATTTCACCTCGTATGCGTGACAGAACATTTGTAGATTAAAGGCTTGCCACATCAGCAGTTTCGTTCGTATTTTAAAGGTACCATAGTGATACATTGAAATACGAACAACGGGGAGCATGGCTTTCAGTACATGCCGCGCGACATGGCGACGGGCTCCATAATGCCAGTACGAACAAGTTACGAGAGTTTGTGTCCAACCTTAATATGGAAAGATTATCGCTCGATGTGTGCTCCTTTCAGTTGGTCTTCCGGTTGCTGGCGGCGCTCGCTCACGCGAGTGTTATTGAACTTTCTTGCTGAGAGAGAGAGAGAGAGAGAGAGAGAGAGAGAACAAACGTTTAATAGAGCAAACAGGGGTGATTGGGTGGTCGCTCGCTGTAGGGGGGGGGGGGTAGCCACAGTTGAGGTACCCTTGGGCCTTGGCTGCAGCCCTTGCCCGGGTGACCGGAAAGATCTAGTCAGCGGAACTGCTTGAAAACAGAGCACACAGCTACGTACCTTTATTTATTCATTTCGTGCTCAGCGCTCAACATACGATGGAAAACTGACGATCTTTGCATACAAGGTTGGACACGAACTCTCGTACCTTGGTCTTTCTGCGCATACGGGGCCCGTTGCCGTGATGCGAGGCATGTAGTGAACGACATGCACGGCGTTGTTCGTATTTCAATGTATTACGATAGTACAAACGCAATAATAAAATAGGTTCCCGTACTACAAGTAAATATTTTGTCAGTCTGTGAAAGACTAGGCGTACAAAATGTGCTGAATTTACCGAACGGTTGTTTATTTTCGGTGCGTATATGCCTCGGAGCTTTTGCAGGCGTACTAGCACGAATAAAACGTTTTGCTCGCAAAAACAGGGCCACCCTTGTCTATTCTCTCTACCAGTTCTGTTACAAACCATTGGAAGTATGTAAGGTAAAAGGGTTCTCTTCCCTTTAGAAGATGAAAAAAAATAGCTCTTGTAGGCCAAGCTTTCGATTATAGCCCTATTCGAAATGAAACTACACCATTTATTCTGCAGCTAAAAATTGCAACGTCGTATAATCCATAAGGCACAGAGGGGAGGAGGTGTTTGTTCATTGGTTTTTTTTATGAGTGTGTAGGAGAGAGTGTGGGCAGTATAAATCTGTGATTTCTTCTTAATAAAGTTTGTTGAAAGTGCGCTTTGTCTCGTGTCGTCTCTCTCCAATCTTCGTTAGTTTTTGCGCAATTTAAGTACAGCATGAATTACCAACTCGCCCAAACCTACAATCGTATAATCGCCGTGTTAAGGAGCAATGCACATCAAGAAATTGCTGCGTTCCGTACTTTGATTTTGGAAAGTCGAGATTGTTGCTTTTAGGGGCGAAACACTTTAAGGCCGAGGCTTGTCCGGCGTCCAGCTTCCGTGCCTCTCGAAACATGTCTGAACAAAAGGTTTACAAAAGGGTAACCAGAACAAACTAAAAGGTTCACAAAAAGTTGAGAGAGAGGGAGAGCGAGAGACGCACAGTACCGTGGAAATCGCAACATCTGTCAACAAAAGGTTCACGAAAGGTGAACAAGAACAAAATAAAACGTTCACAAATGGTTAGAGAGGGAGCGAGGGAGAGAGTTCTCTTGGAGAGCCGTGCTGCGCATGAGCGAGGAACATTGGATTGGATTGAAGTGAACTGGATTTGGATTGGACTTGATTTAAATGGGTTGAAATGAATTGGAATAAATTGAATGGTATTTGTTTGGGTTGGATTGGAATCGTTTTATAGCAGTAAGCTCGCTCACGGGTGATTCACGGTAAGAACGATACCCAGTGCTTCGCCCACTCGTCATGACTCCCTTTGTAGAGATGGTGAATTTTCAATTTCTGGGCAATCGGTTAATCTAAATTAGTTTTTAGATGCGACTGCATCTCATTCACTTGCCTTGTCCCTCTATACGGCGTT